>NC_060186.1:50834062-51466562 GCF_021184085.1 Oncorhynchus gorbuscha
GATGTTCGAAGTCGTCATTATTTTGAGCGTATTTCGTAGATAGGTAGACCTTGACATAATGCCTTAATTCCTGGGGTAAATAAATAATTGCACCAATGCATCCAATCCAAAAGTGAGAATGTTCCTTAACAGTAAACCCTTTCAGGGTTACATGATGGAATAAGAGTTTGTCTTATGACCATTTTAAGTGCATTTATAAACTATTATTCAACCAAGCCTAATAGGCTTAAATTTGTCCCGCACAAATAACTATATAACAATTTTAACATTTACATTTACATTTAAGTCATTTAGCAGACGCTCTTATCCAGAGCGACTTACAAGCTGCATGTTTACACACATTAATGTTAGTAAATTTAGTTCAGGGTGGAAAAAGTTGCATTCTGTGCATGGTTCTCTTTATGGTTGCGCTCTGTGTTTAAAAATCTCAGAGAAAAAAAAAGACATACAAATACATGGCTCTGGACAGCATACAGGTCAGCTACAACCAAGGCAATGTAGCTTTGTAGCTAGCTGGCATTTTTCCATGAACGAAGTAAACTAATTAGCTACTAACCTAGTGAAATGGAGGCTTGATAACAAGAGAGTAGTGTTGACGATTTTATAGAAAGGTTAGGAAACGGAGTCTTAATTATTCCTTAGACAATCTAGCAAGTCCAGCAGTAGTCTGCAAATAGGTTCAACTTAGTGTATGTAAACTCCTGACCCACTGGAATTGTGATACAGTGAATTGTAAGTGAAATAATCTGTCTGTAAACAATTGTTGGACAAATTACTTGTGTCATGCACAAAGTAGATATCCTAATCGCAAGAAATTTGTGGAGTGGTTGAAAAACAAGTTTTAATTTCTCCAACCTAAGTGTATGTAAACTTCCGACTTCAACTGTATTAAATGTAATCCAGGACACTCAAATTTGTGTGATATGTTACGTTTGGTGTGGTTACATAAGACAGAAGGTTGCTTAAAGATGAAAAGAAAGTAGGGTGATTGGGTGGGCATATAACGCAAATGTCTAGTAACACAAAGTTTGTGTGTTCAAATCTCATCACAGACAACTTTAGCAACTTGGCAACTACTTACAACTATTTAGTTTGCAACTATTTAGCATGTTAGCTAACCCGAACACTGACCTTTTAACCTGACTCCTAACCCTAACCCTAACCTTAACCCCATAGCCTAGCTAACATTAGCCACCTAGTTAACGGTAGCATTATCCACCTAGTCACCTAACTACATAGCTAATGTTAGCCACAACAAATCTGAATTCGTAACATATCATACATTTGCTAATTCGTAACATATTGTACGAATTGCAATTTGTAACATATTATATGAAATGGATATCCACAAATTAGTACATACAATACGAAACATAACATATCACTCTAATTGGAGTGTCCCTGATTTACATTTACTAGGTTGTCAACTATGATGACACATAAGGAAACTTGAGTTCAACACTCAGACAGAGAGACAATGGACACATTGGATAGCCCACTGAAAGACTGCTTAAATTCAACAACAAAGTGTCTTCCTTAGTATTGCTCCATGGCAACAAACATTCTAAGCTTGATTTGTAAGCGGAGAATGTGAGGAAATTACTGACACTGAATATTACCATCCTTCTTATATAACTTCCAAATCCCAATTATTTTTTTATTTAACTAGGCAAGACCGTTTACAATGACGGCCTACCCCAGCCAAACCCTAACCCGGACGACACCTGGCCAATTGTGCGCTCCCCTATGGATCACAGCCAATTGTGATACAGCCTGGAATCGAACCAGGGTCTGTAGTAACACCTCTAGCACTGAGATGCAGTGCCTTAGAATGCTGCGCCACTCGGGAGGGTACTTGTTTGTTTACATATGAATAGGGAGTGTTAGGCGGTCACATGTTGCAAGTTAGTCGTTGCATTGCTGGACACGTATAGGTGAACAGTAAACTAATAATCTTTCATGTACATGAGATCCACTCTCAGCACAGGCAGTCTTATACCTGAGCAGTATAATGAACACGGTCACTCAAATATCTGTGAATTTACTTTTTATCAACATATACCATAGGAAATTCAAATAATCTGCGGTAATATAGGCTATAACCAAACAATACTGGTGTTATTTGACATTGATTATCTGGGTTGCAGTGGCATGTTAAAATCTATCCTGTTTAAAGATGTGTTTGTCCGGAGCGTGAACCTGCATGCTGCCAAGGAGATTATTTACAGTCGGCCCTTTGTATTTAGAGAGATACACCAACACTGGGCTTTTCACAAATTTGTCCTTGGGTTTTCCTACTGACGTGAACATGCTTTTGTTCTCGCCAGTGGTCTCATCCCACATGCATTTCCCAGGTGGTTGAATTCAATGCATGCTTGACCTGATCACTTAATTTCGATACAAATGTCTAAGTGCATCAGACACAAATGTGTCCAACTTTGCATTGCTACTAATCCAGTAGTGTAGACCTTGTGTGTCCTCATTCACCCTCCTCATGTTGGGATGATATAGGACACTACAGTCACACTGAAGGAGTGTGTTGTCAAGTGCAGGCAAGGACTTCCAGGGGAGATGTGTTGGCCTTGGCATGTTCAAAAGGGGGAAACACGTGCTGAAGAAGATAGGCTGCACCTGTGGTTTCCAGAAATGAGTATGTCAGCAAATCTATTCATTATACATTTACAAATCCCTTCAGATTTTGCGAAAATGTACGTGCTGCATCTTCTACAGTTCTAACGACTTCTCAGACAGAGTTCACCCAAGTCTCTGGTGCACTTGAAAAAGCAGGGCATCTCTTTGTCTGGCTTTGCAGTGCCCTTTTCCCAGTACCCCATTGTGAATTCACTTAAGCATTCCGTACACATCCACCCCCCACCACTCACAGTACCATAGGAGAGGTTATCCTTTGTACGTCAATCTCTACAATTCACCATGTGCCTGATGGGCTGTACCAACACTGCCAGAGAAATTAGAAATGCCCAGTAATCATTGGGTAGCCGCAGTGGAAGTACATAGAATACATTGACAATGCTCTTTTCTCTGGTCTGTCAGTGCCCTCCAGAGAAATTGTGACTTATAATCAAGAAATTGAATTATCGGGGGTATAAAACACAGATTGTCCTTTCACTTACATTTGCTTTTATTGAATAGATGCAGGTCCATAGCTTATTTGGGGCACATGCAGGGAAATGAAGAGATTTAGGAAGCCTGAGCAGAATTCTAGGATATGTGAACAAGGAAACATTTTCCTTCGTGCTTCGGACAATGAGGTGTTGTAAAAATCGAAATAAATGATTGTATTAGTATCTGCATTTAATAGAAATGTTGTTACATTTTTGTTTCACCAATGTTCCATATTCACCCACAATAATTGGTTAACTGTGTCAAATAAAGTTGTTGAATTGATTTAAAACTCATTAAGAGGTTTTATGGCTTTGGCAGCCATGTCCCCTGCTCAGGGTATTGTGGCTAAACTTGTATCAATCAATGAAGCAAGAACTTTAATGGAAGATAGTTAAAGGAATCACAGTTTTGTTCCACGACCACACCATGAATGTTCTATTTTGGAATTTATGTAATTACCCCACTTTAGCTCTGTTAATTGGCTCCATTCACATCTAGGTGTTAAACCAAATCAAAGCACTGCGATGGAGAATGTCACATAGAGTTGACAGCTGTGGATGGAACTGGGATATAGGACACTTGGAAGTAACTTGATTTCATATTTAGTTGCGTTTTCCTGCTGGAGTGGGTATGAGAATATCCTACCTCGTAAAAAAAGAGATCCTGTAGATCTGCCAGTCTGAGACAGCTAAATAGTGAAGTGTGTGATCTCACTGCCCTGATGGATTTATTTTGGATGACAGAGACACTCTGAATGACATTGAATCCGTGCTTAAAGTCAAAGTGGAGAGGACAGACAGGAAGGGAGAGGGATTCTATGCCACAGTTCCACTTCCTCTCAGTGGCTTCCGTGGTGTTTTGTCTCCGAACACTGAGGTTTTTAGTGCTCCACTTGGAACCAGAATGGAGACATGAGGAAGGAATGGTCGCAGGCTACTTTTTTCTTCTCTTCCCTTTGTCCAAAACTCATTTCAGCCATGTCATCTGAAACTTTCCCTCATGGGCCAAACCACAGCAGATTTCTTTGCACAATGTTATATTTTCTATCAGTAGACTGAGAAGAACAGCTGATATTAACATTTTACGGGCTAACGGAATAGACCCACAGAGACCCACAGAGCTCTGAAACAACGCCTTTGATGTGTTGTATTCCATCTGCCTAAAGTAGTGTGGCTTCTGTCAAGATTGGAGAGATCAAGTCTTTCCCAACATTAACTGAGTCCTGGTACAACAAAAAAGATTGCATTATGATGCTACGTTGTATTACATTATATTATGCAACATAATGGGTATCCTAATAAACCAATAGCATCATGTATGTGAACATAATCCTTTGCCGTTCGGGCTGTTCATTGCATGACATTATGAATGATAATTTCCCTACACAACATAAACCACTTTTCCATCTGCAGTTTCTATACGAGTACATTTAAAAAGTAAAATCCCGACAGCTGAGGGTACAATTGTATAAATGCCTACAAATAATTTGTTTCTTTCGACATGGTGGGATATTTTTGTGTCGGTTAAAATGAATTATGCAAGAAATGGTGGTGGAAACACCTTTATGCGCAAATATTGATATAATAACCATCATATCGACGTAAACTTGGAGTAACAGGATGATATGGTGTGTGGTCCTCTCAGGGTAACCATGCAGTTTATTAGGCTACAGATGAAATCAGTTACGATGAACTTCACTGGGTGGTGAAAGTGCACCGTGATCTTGATGCTCCTTTCCAATAAATGTCAAAGGTCTTCTTCTGGTGACATGACGATCGATGCTTTGACTGCCGTTTTGACAAATACAAATGGAAAATCTGCCGCCAATTGGATGACAACCTAGCTACAGTTAAACAAAATTTGTCTTGGGCATAAAAAGTAAGCTCTTAACCCAATGTTTCTTATGCTCTGAGGTCAAGACAACACTTTAACACTTAGGTTGACCCAGCTGACCCCGTTGTCAGGCACATTATATTACGTTTATAGAAACCAGAATGAACCCAATGGAATATTTATGTCATGTGTACTCCTTTACTATGTTCTTTGGGACACATTTAAGACACTTCCACTGCACCATGTGGTTATGCCACCGACCAGGATTCTCAAAGAGGAAGAGAGAATGTGTAAAAAAGGAAGTATAAGCATTTGAAAACTACAAGTAATTGCATGTTGCTGCCAGAGGCAGTGCTACATGCCTGTTTAATTTTGTGTGTGGCAAGAAAGTGGTTTGCTTGTTTTATACTAACCAGCAGATACGCACAAAACCCTTTAACTTTTGTGCACTTATACCGTTGTAAATACTGGCAAACAAGCCTGTATATTCAGGAGGCCGGAGTGTGAGAGAACCAACACTGGGCAACAAGTGGCATAATGGGTGGTATTTACATGTACATTTGAGAGTCTTAAACATATTTTAAGAGCTTAAAAGCTATTTAAACGTATTTTTCAAAGACTAAAGTAAGGGTGTAGTGATACAATGTGATAACATCCCTTCAAATTCTATTCAATTAAACTTGACATGTCAAGCCATCTCAACCCCAATTGTTCCATTTTCATTAGGACTAACTATTAAGGAACTTAAAATACTTCCCCTTTCAAGCTCGCTGGTCACCATAGCATCACCCACCTGTAGCACGCGCTCCAGCAGGTAAATCTCTCTGGTCACCCCCAAAACCAATTCCTCCTTTGGCCGCCTCTCCTTCCAGTTCTCTGCTGCCAATGACTGGAACGAACTACAAAAATCTCTGAAACTGGAAACACTTATCTCCCTCACTAGCTCTAAGCACCAGCTGTCAGAGCAGCTCACAGATTACTGTACCTGTACTTAGCCATCTATAATTTAGCCCAAACAACTACCGCTTCCCCTACTGTATTTATTTTGCTCCTTTGCACCCCATTATTTCTATTTCTACTTTGCACATTCTTCTACTACAAATCTACCATTCCAGTATTTTACTTGCTATATTGTATTTACTTCGCCACCATGGCCTTTTTTTGCCTTTACCTCCCTTATCTCACCTCATTTGCTCACATTGTATATAGACTTATTTTTCTATTGTATTATTGACTGTATGTTTGTTTTACTCTATGTGTAACTCTGTGTTGTTGTACTGTATGTGTCGAACTGCTTTGCTTTATCTTGGCCAGGTCGCAATTGTTAATGAGAACTTGTTCTGAACTTGCCTACCTGGTTAAATAAAGGTGAAATAAAAAATAAATTGTCTTGAATGGAGAAAGATAATGCCAGAGTTAGTTTTGTCATAAGTCCCCCCATGTGATCAAGATGAATTCAAATCGTATTAAGAATTTCAACAACTCCACAACTCAAGAGTCCATCCACATCTTTGCAGTTAGTCTATCATCAGGAAGTAGTGGTGGAGGGCTGGTACACACCTGTGTTTACCTCATTCTATGGTTTTCTGGCCATTCTGTCTGTGTCCTTAAAGAGATGTGGAAACCCAAACAGAGCTGGTTTTGTATTGGTCTCATGCCTCCATTCAGCTGAAATCTCCTAGATATGGACCTTTGAAAAAGGGGATTTCTTTATTAAAAAACAAGTGACAGTGTAATCACCAGCTCCCGGACAAAACCACTGTGTTGAATAATTGACTGTAAACAGCAAGGGAATGCTAATTATGCACTGGCTCCAATCTTAAAGGACTAAATGGATTTAACTTGTCATTTTGAATGGTGGAGGAGAAACCTCACACATGGTTGTGTGGGGGACTGCACTGTATAGCAAGTTCAGTGTATCACCAGCATGAGCTTCCTGTATGAAATAATGTTTTTGGTAACTCCTCTGTCGCATGCTACCTATCTAATTGTCCGTAGCATGTGTTTACTCTGTCCTAGGGCAGGGATGGGAATAGGAGAATACACATGGTACAATTTCAAAATGTGGTTGTGCATCAGCATTTTTTGTCTTGTTATGTCAGTCACTGACAGTCACTCAGTTTGCCCATGACAGTTAAATGTTTTTCGATTGGTTAATTAGTCTAGCCAGCCAATCATGGTCCAATTACAGACCCGGGGGGCTCCCATTGGTTTTCTAAGTCACTCTCATATCGTATTAACATGGCATAAGTCATGGCAAAATGTGTAGAATTGCAGGAAATGAGCTTAAAAACGGAAAACATTTCTTTGCACCCTATGGCAAAATGTGTCGAATGGGAAATGAGCTGAAAAAACGGAAAACATTTCTCTGCACCCTATGGCAAAATGTGTAGAATTACATGAAATGAGTTATAAACCTGTAACATTTTCTCTATACCCGATGGTAAGATGTCTAGAATTACATGAAATGAGTTATAAACCTGTAACATTTTCTCTATACCCGATGGTAAAATGTCTAGAATTACATGAAATGAGTTATAAACCTGTAACATTTTCTCTATGCCCGATGGTAAAATGTCTAGAATTGCAGTAAATAACTCTAAAACGTCATTTTTTAAACTCCTCTATTAAGAGCGGGCTGCTAGAGCCGGCTCTGGCTGCTTGTGTGGTTATGGTTTTCGGTACACAGATCTTCGAGCCACTGCAGCCCCTCATGACGAGTGGGGGCTCCCACCCCCATCAAAGTTGCCCTTCCCTGTTCTAGGGTTTAAAACCTCTTTATATATGACATCATGTTGGTTGAAATATACTTATTGGTCAAAGGCCACCTGCATCAGTGCTAAGTCCCACATTTCGACAACACTGATTATAGTCATGCCTGGTAATCAAGTCGAGAAATGTAAAACAACCCTTATTTAACTAGGCAAGTCAGTTAAGAACAAATTCTTATTTACAATTACGGCCTACCCGGGAACAGTGGGTTAACTGCCTTGTTCAGGGGCAGAACAACAGATTGTTACCTTGCCAGCTCAGGGATTCGATCTAGCAACCTTTCGGTTACTTGCCCAATCTTCTAACCACTAGGCTACCTGTCGCCCCAGGTAGACTGCAGATAGACTAAAAGAAAACCACTCAATGTAGTTAGCCTATGATGAGAGTTTCTTCATGTCAGGCCAGTGGATATTGACTCTAAGCAGCTTCACATCTTTAATAAACCTTTGAACACCTGTCTTTTCATTGTGTATGACCATGGTCTCATCCCTTGGACAATTGTATCAGCTAAACAACATGCTTATGAAATGAAATAGAAAGATGGAAAGATATAAACAAAGTCACCTTCATCAAAGAACAGAGGCTCATTCATATCAGTTAATGGGTGCTGATTTAGATGCAAAAGGTTTTGTTTAGTAAGTAGCAATGTGGTTTCAGTTACATTATACCATATGCTTTGAAATCTAAGTTAGCTGCTACTAGAAGACAAGCTGAGGTCAGAACAAAAACACAGACTTGCCTTCCAATGCGTGTGAAAGCACACATTTTAATCTACTGTGTAAGAAACAAAGCCCATGAATTCAAAAATAATACATTGAATACATCTAAAAACTAAAAGCAGCACTGTCACCTGTTTTACATTTCTTTTAGTTAGTTCCCCCTGATCCAGGACCAGAGTTTGCTGTAAATGCAGTTTCCAGCAGAGGTCCTTCTTTTATCAATGTTATAGTGACAGGTTACAAAGCGCTGGGTCAGAGGGGGTGAACCTTACTGCTTTTACAAAGGGATTCAAGCCCACCACACATGCTCAGAGTTTTTGCCACACAGAAACACACACCAAGTCAACAAGGGGTCACACTTTTTTTTGTTACTTAGGTAATTTACTGGGGTAGACTTAATGAGAGTGGAGTCTCTGGGGTTGGAAGCGGCACTGAGCCAGTTGTCAGTTCATTTCACAACCACACAACACATGATGAGGAGGCTGATTAGCATTGATTACTTAGTCAGTCGATTAGTGAGTAATAAAAGATTGACTAATTGTCATCCAAGGTATGAATATGTGACTATGACTAGTCTCTGACTCACCATAATCTAAAATTGTAGGCACATTCCTGTTTTACTCATTAGGGCATGTATTTTACCCATAGAGGGGTTGAATAGATTTAGTTTCAAAAGTCTGCACGCTAAATAATAAACCCACATACATTTGAGCAAATTAAGTTACTTTTAATTTAGGGTAGCCTATTCTGCTGTAATTTAATAGGCGAGCTCTGTCTGACTCTGGCATCATAACAGAGAAGAATGGGATAATTGAAGCTTTTAATCATCATTTTATCTCGGGAGGCATTATATTTGAGAGAAACAGCTGCATCCCTAGTTATAAATGATGTGGTTAACTCAATGGATAAAAGGCAACATTGCGCTGTCCTCTTAATTTACTGTATATTTAGTTTTTACCTGCATTCAGAACTAATTTCAGGTCTTACAATGAAGGCAGACTGTAGTTCAGATAGAGCCTGGTCAACTGTGGGGGCAATAGCATACAGTACACAACAGTAACATCGGCACACAAGTGCAGGTAAAAACAATTGCGGATAAGTCGATATCAACTTGTTGTTGATTCTTCACAAAAATATACAGTTTTATATTTTTATGTTTTGAAGCCTGAAATGTGGCAAAAGGTCGCAAAGTTCAAGGGGGCCGAATACTTTAGCAAGGAACTGTATGTAGTTCTCTAGAGCCCATAAAAATAAGTCTGATGATTTAAGCATACAGTGGGGCAAAAAAGTATTCAGTCAGCCACCAATTGTGCAAGTTCTCCCACTTAAAAAGATGAGAGAGGCCTGAAATGTTCATCATAGGTACACTTCAACTATGACAGACAAAATGAGAAAATAAATCCAGAAAAATCACATTGTAGGATTTTTAATGAATTTATTTGCAAATTATGGTGGAAAATAAGGATTTGGTCACCTACAAACAAGCAAGATTTCTGGCTCTCACAGACCTGTAACTTCTTCTTTAAGAGGTTCCTCTGTCCTCCACTCATTACCTGTATTAATGGCACCTGTTTGAACTTGCTTTCAGTATAAAAGACACCTGTCCACAACCTCAAACAGTCACACTCCTAACTCCACTATGGCCAAGACCAAAGAGCTGTCAAAGGGCACCAGAAACAAAATTGTAGACCTGCACCAGGCTGGGAAGACTGAATCTGCAATAGGTAAGCAGCTTGGTTTGAAGAAATCAACTGTGGGAGCAATTATTAGGTCAATTGAAGACATACAAGACCACTGATATCTCCCTCGATCTGGGGCTCCAGGCAAGATCTCATCCCGTGGGGTCAAAATGATCACAAAAACGGTGAGCAAAAATCCCAGAACCACACGGTGGGACCTAATGAATGACCTGCAGAGAGCTGGAACCAAAGTAACAAAGCCTACCATCAGTAACACACTACGCCGCCAGGGACTGAAATCCTGCAGTGCCAGACGTGTCCCCCTGCTTAAGCCAGTACATGTCCAGGCCCGTCTGAAGTTTGCTAGAGAGCATTTGGATGATCCAGAAGAAGATTGGGAGAATGTCATATGGTCAGATGAAACCAAAATATAACTTTTTGGTAAAAACTCAACTCGTGTTTGGAGGACAAAGAATGCCGAGTTGCATCCAAAGAACACCATACCTACTGTGAAGCATGGGGGTAGAAACATCATGCTTCGGGGCTGTTTTTCTGCAAAGGGACCAGGACGACTGATCCGTGTAAAGGAAAGAATGAATGGGGCCATTTATCGTGAGATTTTGAGTGAAAACCTCCTTCCATCAGCAAGGACATTGAAGATGAAACGTGGCTGGGTCTTTCAGCATGACAATGATCCCAAACACATCGCCCGGGCAACGAAGGAGTGGCTTCGTAAGAAGCATTTCAAGATCCTGGAGTGACCTAGCCAGTCTCCAGATCCCAACCCCATAGAAAATCTTTGGAGGGAGTTGAAAGTCTGTTTTGCCCAGCAACAGCCCCAAAACATCACTGCTCTAGAGGAGATCTGCATGGAGGAATGGGCCAAAATACCAGCAACAGTGTGTGAAAACCTTGTGAAGACATACAGAAAACGTTTGACCTCTGTCATTGCCAACAAAGGGTATAAAAAAAGTATTGATATAAACTTTTGTTATTGACCAAATACTTATTTTCCACCATAATTTGCAAATAAATTCATTAAAAATCCTATAATGTGATTTTCTGGATTTTTTTTCTCATTTTGTCTGTCATAGTTGAAGTGTACCTATGATGAAAATTACAGGCCTCTCTCATCTTTTTAAGTGAGAGATCTTGCACAATTGGTGGCTGACTAAATACTTTTTTTGCCCCACTGGATGTATTTTGGATGGTGTCCATATTGATCGTGTCTGTGCTTACAAATATCTGGGCATCTGGATAGATTTTAATACTTATCACTGCATTCTCCACCATTTGGTTGGCCCGCTTTTCTGCATATATATTTTGATGTGTATATTTTCTGTCATTTTTGTCATTCAGGGCACGTGTGAAAAAAAGACCTTGATGATCGTAATCTTTCACAATGATGTACTTTGACTCCATGATAATATAATGGTTAAATACAGATACAATAAATGTACAATGTATTCTTGATTAAGTTAGACTTTTAAACATGTACCTTTCGCCATGACTTGAGTCTTTGTTAGAGGATGTTTATGATCTTAAGATGCTAACATTTAGATCTGACATGTTTCTCAACTACCTTGGCAACTGTCCAGGGATCCTTGCGCTGACCTCACCATTGGCACAACACACTTCCATGTTCAGGCAATAGTCAGTAAGACAGTACATAATTGTGAATTATTACAATCATCATGGGTCATGACAGGCAAAAGTGAATGTTATTTGATTCATCTTCAAATGGTCAAAACCTAGATTGACACCAGTATGTCAGTAAATCTCCCTGAAGATTCCACATTCCCAACTGTCTTTGAACTCTTTGTCCCGGTCTTTGGATTCTTCTGCGTACCTGTGTTTCAATTTCCTGTGGACTCAAACATTGGCATTCCAGACAACTTCAATAAAAGTAAACAAATCCCCTGATGGAAATCAAAGCTACCGTACTCTGGCAAATAAATACAAACGACATACTCTAAAGTATACAATGTCTGTGCACCAGAGCCCAGAGCCCCCCACTGATGACCAAAGGCACCAAAGAATTCATGCAACGTGAGAGACATTTTTGCAGATTTCAGGGCATAAAGTAATGGAAATGACTTTTTATATGTGCTTGTCTCTGTTATTCTTTTGTGGCTATAGCACGTGTTGCATGTGTAAACTCAGCGTGGTCAGACCCTGACCCTTTAGAACGTAGCACAGAGGGAGCGACAGTAATCTTTCTATCTTATTTGTACTTCTCCAGCTGTTGGATCAACAGTGTGATGAGCATACCAGAACTAGTGAGCAGTCAGTGACTGTGAGGTCAGCACACTATGGTACATCTAAACTCAGCAAAAATAGAAACGTCCTCTCACTGTCAACTGTGTTTATTTTCAGCAAACTTAACGTGTAAATATTTGTATGAACATAACAAGATTCAACAACTGAGACATAAACCGAACAAGACATGTGACTAACAGCAATGGAATAATGTGTCCCTGAACAAAGGGGGGTTCAAAAGTAACAGTCACTATGTAGTATGGCCACCAGCTGCATTAAGTACTGCAGGGCATCTTCTCCTCATGGACTGCACCAGATTTGCCAGTTCTTGCTGTGAGATTTCAGGGGGGAATGGCCCTAGCCCTCACCCTGAGATCCAGGCTCTTCGTTGGCAATGGCAGAACACTGACATTCCTGTCTTTCAGGAAATCACGCATAGAACAAGCAGTAAGGCTGGTGGCATTGTCAAGCTGGAGGGATTTTTAGGAATTATCTTTGAAAGACAGGGTATTTTTTTGCTGAGTTTCAATTGACAGATCACTCACTGATATGAAAACGAGGAGAGGAAAACATCTGATCAAAATGATGTCAGAGGGACCCTGCTCCTGTACTGGGTTGTTTTTCCGATCGCAAACTGGCAGGTATTCAACTTCATTATAGGGTCTCTTTGTTGACTGTTATATAACACAGAATCCGTAAATAATGTCAGGACATTTCCAGCACCTTGTGTTCCGCATGTTAAATTCATGAAAAGTTCCTCAGTGATATAATTTTGTGGGGGGACAAAGCTGTTGCTAAGCATGGCCATTCACCACTGAAGAAATGCACTATTTCTTCTGACTCTCTGTTGGAGGCTCTCTCTCAACATGCAGGAAGGTACCTCGAGGCTGCTGGGCAGCGCGGCTTTGCCTGGCTGTTTTGGCTGGATGCTAGAAAGCCATCAGCGTGTGTGATGGGACTAAAGCCTCTGTGGACAAGGGATAAAGAGGGATAGAGCTCAAACCTGCACTTTGACCCTCCTTCTAAAAAACTGGGTGTAAATTGGCACAGATGGTTCAGTACACCATGGCTACAGAGGGGACATTCACACAGCCATTTAGCTACTGATCACAACAAACACACGTGGGTGTTCCATGTGCAGTAGAATCCCTATTTGAACTCCATGTGAAGCAGCTAGAGCCTTGCTAGCCTTAGTGTTTGCAGGTAGCTGCAGTCCATCTGATGAGAGGAGTTTCTGCACTCCATTTCTGGATGCAACACAACTACTATCACAGTATCTTTCTCTTCCTCAGATCGTCCGTGTTTCACTTAATTACCATCTGTGTGTAATCATTCCACAATCAAACGTCGAGCCCCATTAACTAGGGGGGAGAGTGTAGAGAAATGAGGTGCCACATCCCGTCTCCCGTTGATGCAATATCTATGCCAAGCATGAAATGATGAAGGCTTGATTGAGTTTCAGATGTCTGCTGTACAAATATTTAAACTCTAACCACTGCTTTGATGTTGCGTTACGTCTAGACCGTACATCATTTGAGAGTGTGGCACAAGCTGGTACCATGTCCCCTCTCTACCATCTCTTCAGGGTTCCCACATACTGTAGAATGTCCCTTTGCTTTCTCTGAGAAAGTATATAGGCTTATACTGAAGGATCCTGCTCTGAAGGGTCCTGCTCTGTGACACTCTCTCAACACAAAGACAGGGGAGAACGCAATACTTTCCACATGAGAAGTAGCGTGTAGAGAGGTGGACTGCAGATCAAAGATATTAGTACTTGATTGAACTGTTGAACCATAGGCCTAACTGAACACTAAGGTTAAAGTCACAAGATCTACAGTTGTGGTCAAAAGTTTTGAGAATGACACAAATATACATTTTCACAAAGTCTGCTGCCTCAGTTTGCATATACTCCAGAATGTTATGAAGAGTGATCAGATGAATTGCAATTCATTGCAAAGTCCCTCTTTGCCATGCAAATTAACTGAATCCCCAAAAACATTTCCACTGCATTTCAGCCCTGCCACAAAAGGACCAGTTGACATCATGTCAGTGATTCGATCGTTAACACAGGTGTGAGTGTTGATGGGGACATGGCCGGAGATCACTCTGTCATGCTGATTGAGTTCAAATAACAGACTGGAAGCTTCAAAAGGAGGGTGGTGCTTGGAATCATTGTTCTTCCTCTGTCAATCATGGTTACCTGGAAGAAAACACATGTTGTCGTCATTGCTTTGTACAAAAAGGGCTTCACAGGCAAGGATATTGCTGCCAGTAAGATTGCACCTAAATCAACCATTTATCGGATCATCAAGAACTTCAAGGAGAGCGGTTCAATTGTTGTGAAGAAGGCATCAGGCTGCCCAAGAAAGTCCAGCAAGTGCCAGGACCGTCTCCTAAAGTTGATTTAGCTGTGGGATCGGGGCACCACCAGTACAGAGCTTGCTCAGGAATGGCAGCGGGCAGGTGTGAGTGCATCTGCACGTACAGTGAGGCGAAGACTTTTGGAGGATGGCCTGGTGTCAAGAAGGGCAGGAAAGAAGCCACTTCTGTCCAGGAAAAACATCAGGGACAGACTGATATTCTGCAAAAGGTACTGGGATTGGACTGCTGAGGACTGGGGTAAAGTCATTTTCTCTGATCAATCCCCTTTCCGATTGTTTGGGGCATCCGGAAAAAAGCTTGTCTGGAGAAGACAAGGTGAGCGCTACCATCAGTCCTGTGTCATGCCAACAGTAAAGCATCCTGAGACCATTCATGTGTTGGGTTGCTTCTCAGCCAAGGGAGTATGCTCACTAACAATTTTGCCTAAGAACACAGCCATGAATAAAGAATGGTACCAACACATCCTTTAGAAATGTGACGTGTCATTCTTATACAGGCTTTACAGTACATTATGAATGCTCTATGAAGGCTTTATGAATGCTTAAGTCTATGACGTCACACTGAATCTGCTTAAAAACGGGGCCGTATCTCATAATGTAGTTGAATTTAAATAATTTTGATTATAATAATAAACTACATTTATCAATCTGACTTCATTATTATGTGAATAAAGGCAACAGGCTCTGTACATCTCTGGAGGATGTAGTGAAGGTAGTGAGCCTTGCATCACTCCTCAGTAGGACTAGAATGAACATGTCTCTCTTGCACTGTTATGCAATTATTGAGAGAATAGATACAAATAGCTAATCCTAGTGATCAATGTTCTAGCATTAATTTATTCAGTCAAGTAGACCAGGGCTGCCAAGGTGGAACCCAAGCTATGTTAAGTCTAAATAATATTCAACAATAAATATTCACCAATTATTCTACATTTTTGTATAATTCGTACTAAATTATGAATGGATAGTCAATCAAAGAACGACTCTGTAAAACGAGGAATGCATTTACTCAATTCAACTAATAGGATTTATTAGTCACAAAATAATTAACACTCAAACAAACACAGTGTACATGAAATACATGAAGCATTTCAGAATAACACAGAGTAAATGACTATCCACTAAATAAGATTTAACGTGGTTACCCGTATATTCAGTTGAACATGATCTCTGAGATAAAAAAAAATTATACACACAGGAGCTGCTAACAAGTTCTCCAAGTATGAATGAATTCACTGTACTTTTAACCAAATGCAAGCAGACAATCACGCCCAACCTGAATTACAATTTCTTTGCACTTTGCTAATTAAAATAATAGGCAGGAAAACACACCCAGGTTGTAATCGAATCAACTCAATGTAAACGGTAGAATCACACCCCTGTGTCACTCCTCTTTGAACTATTCCCCATTTGATGAACAGAAAACGGCGCCTGCAAATTGCGAGTATCACCTTCTTTCATTTTCCCATCACAATAACACCAGCTGCACCTGGTCTGAGTTAACATGACAGTCATACAACTGAACATAGCCTGTTATGGTTCATTGAAGTGATATGAATTCAACTGATAACGGCGCCAATCTCTCCACATTCTTTTGGAGAGATTGGAAACCCAAATTGGTCTACACGGACATGTTCTGGCCTGGTTTAGATCTTATCTGTCGGAAAGATATCAGTTTGTCTCTGTGAATGGTTTGTCCTCTGACAAATCAACTGTAAATTTCGGTGTTCCTCAAGGTTCCGTTTTAGGACCACTATTATTTTCACTATACATTTTACCTCTTGGGGATGTTATTCGAAAACATAATGTTAACTTTCACTGCTATGCGGATGAAACACAGCTGTACATTTCAATGAAACATGGTGAAGCCCCAAAATTGCCCTCGCTAGAAGCATGTGTTTCAGACATAAGGAAGTGGATGGCTGCAAACTTTCTACTATTAAACTCGGACAAAACAGAGATGCTTGTTCTAGGTCCCAAGAAAAAAAGAGATCTTCTGTTCAATCTGACAATTAATCTTAATGGTTGTACAGTCGTCTCAAATAAAACTGTGAAGGACCTCGGCATTACTCTGGACCCTAATCTCTCTTTTGAAGAACATATCAAGACCATTTCGAGGACAGCTTTTTTCCATCTACGTAATATTGCAAAAATCAGAAACGTTCTGTCCAAAAATGATGCAGAAAAATTAATCCATGCTTTTGTCACTTCTAGGTTAGACTACTGCAATGCTCTACTTTCCGGCTACCCGGATAAAGCACTAAATAAACTTCAGTTAGTGCTAAATATGGCTGCTAGAATCCTGACTAGAACCAAAAAAAATTATCATATTACTCCAGTGCTAGCCTCTCTACACTGGCTTCCTGTCAAAGCAAGGGCTGATTTGAAGGTTTTACTGCTAACCTACAAAGCATTACATGGGCTTGCTCCTACCTATCTCTCTGATTTGGTCCTGCCGTACATACCTACACGTACGCTACGGTCACAAGACGCAGGCCTCCTAATTGTCCCTAGAATTTCTAAGCAAACAGCTGGAGGCAGGGCTTTCTCCTATAGAGCTCCATTTTTATGGAACGGTCTGCCTACCCATGTCAGAGAAGCAAACTCGGTCTCAACCTTTAAGTCTTTACTTAAGACTCATCTCTTCAGTGGGTCATATGATTGAATGTAGTCCGGCCCAGGAGTGGGAAGGTGAACGGAAAGGCTCTGGAGCAACGAACCGCCCTTGCTGTCTCTGCCTGGCCGGTTCCCCTCTTTCCACTGGGATTCTCTGCCTCTAACCCTATTACAGGGGCTGAGTCACTGGCTTACTGGAGCTCTCTCATGCCGTCCCTGCAGGGGCTGCGTCACCTGAGTGGGTTGATTCACTGTTGTGGTCATCCTGTCTGGGTTGGCGCCCCCCCCTCACTTGGGCTGTGCCGTGGCAGAGATCTTTGTGGGCTATACTCAGCCTTGTCTCAGGATGGTAAGTTGGTGGTTGAAGATATCCCTCTAGTGGTGTGGGGGCTGTGCTTTGGCAAAGTGGGTGGGGTTATATCCTTCCTGTTTGGCCCTGTCCGGGGGTGTCCTCGGATGGGGCCACAGTGTCTCCTGTCCCCTCCTGTCTCAGCCTCCAGTATTTATGCTGCAGTAGTTTGTGTCGGGGGGGCTAGGGTCAGTTTGTTATATCTGGAGTACTTCTCCTGTCCTATTCGGTGTCCTGTGTGAATCTAAGTGTGCGTTCTCTAATTCTCTCCTTCTTTCTTTCTCTCTCTCGGAGGACCTGAGCCCTAGGACCATGCCCCAGGACTACCTGACATGATGACTCCTTGCTGTCCCCAGTCCACCTGGCCATGCTGCTGCTCCAGTTTCAACTGACCTGAGCCCTAGGACCATGCCCCAGGACTACCTGACATGATGACTCCTTGCTGTCCCCAGTCCACCTGGCCATGCTGCTGCTCCAGTTTCAACTGTTCTGCCTTACTATTATTCGACCATGCTGGTCATTTATGAACATTTGAACATCTTGGCCATGTTCTGTTATAATCTCCACCCAGCACAGCCAGAAGAGGACGGGCCACCCCACATATGCTCTCTCTAATTCTCTCTTTCTTTCTCTCTCTCGGAGGACCTGAGCCCTAGGACAGTGCCCCAGGACTACCTGACATGATGACTCCTTGCTGTCCCCGGTCCACCTGACTGTGCTGCTGCTCCAGTTTCAACTGTTCTGCCTTGTTATTATTCGACCATGCTGGTCATTTATGAACATTTGAACATCTTGGCCATGTTCTGTTATAATCTCCACCCGGCACAGCCAGAAGAGGACTGGCCACCCCACATAGCCTGGTTCCTCTCTATGTTTCTTCCTAGGTTTTGGCCTTTCTAGGGAGTTTTTCCTAGCCACCGTGCTTCTACACCTGCATTGCTTGCTGTTTGGGGTTTTAGGCTGGGTTTCTGTACAGCACTTTGAGATATCAGTTGATGTACGAAGGGCTATATAAATACATTTGATTTGATTTGATTTGAACTGATGCAAATCCCGTCCCCTTCAGCCAAGGGAGTTCATGTCTCTTGCCTTGTTTTTCTGTGTGTATCGGTCAGTATTGTGACTTGCCTGACTGAAAGTACACTGCTGGTGAATGACAACACCACAGCACATGTGGATGAGGTTGTAACCATGGAGGATTAGGATTGTGTGGCCTGCCCTTTGACACACAATACCGAGATCCATATCCCTGATCACACAGGATCAAATGGAGAGCTGCCACTAGCCAGCCTTCACAAAGACATTCAGATGCTTCAATGGGTTTAGGGCAAGCAAAAAAAATGAACAAATGATAAACAGGATTAACAGCTAGATGATCTCTAATGTTATGTCAGTGCTGGTGCCTTGTGTTAAAGATCAACTGATAATCGTTACCAAGCTATGGCAAGTGTGTTCAATGATAAAGGTCATCGAGTCCATGTTTTCTCAAATTGTTTAGTCATTTTCGAGAAATTGTGGTGCAAGATATCCGGTTACTTACACGAATATCTGACAACAACACTCTGTATGAAGTCTTTCCAGGCATCTCTGATTTTCCCAACAGCTGGCAATAACACCTTGGCTTACCTTGGCAGTCCCACACTCTTAGAAAACAGTGTTTCAAAACGGTTCTTCTTTGAAAACCACTTTTTGGTTCTAGCTAGAACTATTTTGGGTTCCAGGTAGAACCCTTTTTGGTTCCAGGTAGAACCATTTTGGGTTCCATGTAGAGCCCTCTGTGGAAAGGGTTCTACCTGGAACCCAAAATAGTACTTCAAAGGGGTTTCCTATGGGGACAGCCAAAGAACCCTTTTAGGTTCTAGAAAGCACCTTTTTTTGTAGAAGTGCAGATAGAATGTGTATCCCCAAGGAATACTTAAATGTAAATGTAAATGAATACAAATTATAACTGAGGTCTACATGAAAAGCTTTGGGAAGTGTGAAGTGTCTTTTGTAGAATAGATACAGTACCTGTCAAGGAATGGTTTACCAACGTACCACAGTGGCAGAGTGAGTGAGTCATGGCTAATTAATGACGTTATTGTTTATGTAGTGGAATTTGCATTGCTAGGCCTCATTGTACTATTTTACCCTAAGAAGGGAAGCATATCAGTGCCCTTGAATGCCCCCTTTCAAATATTCCTCAATGTGAATATATGCTATATCAACAGGAGGAAGTATCTCATGCCTAGTTTCCTGTGAATCTCCAAAACTCGAAGATAGTTAGTTGATCGTTCTTGATTGAGGGCATCATTGTGGTGGTATATGGTCACACAGAGAGAATGGCCAATACTTGCACCTAGTCAGGCTATGCCCTGGAAAACATGGCATTTATAACCAAAGCATTCCACATGATTAGCAAGATAGATGGGTATTGTAGATGAAGGCCTGGGTTATATTGCGCTGTAGGAGTCTCAGGGCATCAATCCACACTGAGAGCACTGCAACACGCTCTGCTATTCCCCTGGGCTCCTGCAGCAGATGGTTCACATTTTTACAGAGAAGAATGAAATAATAATAATAATAACACATTCTAAATGGAATGGGATGGAAAATTCATATTGGGAACAAAAATAAAAGTTTCCGACATGATTCCAGCCATGGCTGAACTTCGTGACACTATGTGGGTCAAGTGAGGGCTGGAGCGAGAGGGCTGGACGGCGATAAATCCAAAGCCCTGAACGTTGCAGCTTTGCAGAGCTGCACTTTGATTCTTCAATGTGAGCACTATCCACTATCTCAGTATCTTTAACTGATGAGGTTAAACTGACAAGGACAGCGTTATTCCTTGAAATGAGACTGGCCAGAATAACTGACAGACTGGCCAATAGCTTCTGCCCCCAGACCATCAGGCTGCGGAAAAGCCACCACTTGTCACGTTCTGACCTTTATTTTCCTTTGTTTTGTCTTTATTTAGTATGGTCAGGGCAGTCAGTTGGGGTGGGCAGTCTATGTTTTGTGTTTCTATGTTTGGTTTCTGTTTCGGCCTAGTATGGTTCTCTCTGATTGAGAATCATACTTAGGTAGCCTTTCACTGTTGTTTTGTGGGTGTTTGTTTCCGTGTCTGTGTTTGTCACCACACAGTACAGTTTCAATTTGGTTTTCGTTCATGTTCACATTTGTTTTGTATTTCTTCGTGTTCAGTTTATGTTTTATAATAAACGATATGGACACTTACCATGCTGCGTTTTGGTCCGATCCCTGCGGGCAGCGGCAGCAGCAGCAGCGGCCAGCATCGCAAGACTCCTGGACATGGGAGGAGATCCTAGATTGGAGAGGATCCTGGGCACAGCCAGGGGAATATCACCACCCCAAAATAGAGCTGGAGGCAGCGAAGGCAGAGAGGTGCTGGTATGAGGAGGCAGCACGGCAGCGCGGTTGGAAGCCCGAGAGTCAGCCCCAAAAATGTATTGGGGGGTGGCACACAGGGAGTGTACACAGGGAGTGTGGCGAAGCAAGGTAGGAGACCTGCGGCAACTTCCTGTGCTTACAGGAGAGCGAGAGAGACCTGGCAGGCACCGTGTTATGCTGTGGAGCGCACGGTGTCCCTGGTGTGGGTGCATAGCCCGGTGCGGTACATTCCAGCTCCTCGTATCGGCCGGGCTAGAGTGGGTATCGAGCCAGGTGCCATGAAGCCGGCTCTACGCATCTGGTCTCCAGTGCGTCTCCTTGGGCCGGTGTACATGGCACCAGCCTTACGCATGGTGTCCCCAGTTCGCCAGCACAGCCCAATGCGGCCTATTCCACCTCGCTGCACTGGTCGGGCTACGGGGAGCATTCAGCCAAGTAAGGTTGGGTAGGCTCGATGCTCAAGAGCTCCAGTGCGCCTGCATGGTCCGGTCTATCCAGTGCCACCTCCACGCACCAGCCCTCCGGTGGCAGCCCCCCGCACCAGGCTGTCTCTCCGTCTTCTGCCTACATTGTCTCCCGCCTGTCCAGCCCTGCCAAAGCCTTCCTCCTCTCCAGCGCTGCCAGTCTCCCGTCTGTCCAGCGCTGCCAGAGTCTCCCGTCTGTCCAGCGCTGCCAGAGTCTCCCGTCTGTCCAGAGCTGCCAGAGTCTCCCGTCTGTCCAGAGCTGCCAGAGTCTCCCGTCTGTCCAGAGTTGCCAGAGTCTCCCGTCTGTCCAGAGCTGCCAGAGTCTCCCGTCTGTCCAGAGCTGCCAGAGTCTCCCGTCTGTCCAGAGCTGCCAGAGTATCCCGTCTGTCCAGAGCTACCAGAGTCTCCCGACTGTCCAGAGCTGCCAGAGTCTCCCGTCTGTCCAGAGCTGCCAGGGTCTCCCGCCTGTCCAGCCCTGCCAGAGTGTTCCTCCTCTCCAGCGCTGCCAGAATCTCCCGTCTGTCCAGCGCTGCAAGAGTCTCCCGTCTGTCCAGAGCTGCCAGAGTCTCCCGTCTGTCCAGAGCTGCCAGAGTCTCCCGTCTGTCCAGAGCTGCCAGAGTCTCCCGTCTGTCCAGAGCTGCCAGAGTCTACCGTCTGTCCAGAGCTGCCAGAGTCTCCCATCTGTCCAGAGCTGCCAGGGTCTCACGCCTGTCCAGCCCTGCCAGAGCCTTCCTCCTCTCCAGCGCTGCCAGAATCTCCTGTCTGTCCAGCGCTGCCAGAGTCTCCCGTCTGTCCAGCGCTGCCAGAGTCTCGCGTCTGTCCAGAGCTGCCAGAGCCGTCAGCCAACCAGGAGCTGCCAGATCCGCCAGCCAGCCGGCAGCTGCCAGAGCCGCCAGCCAGCCGGGAGCTGCCAGAGCCGGCAGCCAGCCAGGAGCTGCCAGAGCCGCCAGCCAGCCAGGAGATGCCAGAGCCGCCTGCCAGCCAGGATCTGCCAGAGCCGTCAGTCAGCCAGGCGATGCCAGAATCGCCCTTCACTCTGGAGCTCCCGGAGTCTCCTGGCTCTCCGTCGCTGCCGGAGGTGTCCTTCACTCCAGCGCTGCTGGAGTTGCTCTGGATAAGAGCGTCTGCTAAATGACTTAAATGTAAATGTAAATGTTTCCCACCCTTCCGGCGCTTGTCTAACCCATGTCTAGGGTTCCCAGTCCAAGGTCGGTGGCGAGCGTCGCCGCTTTAAAGAGGCCACAGAGGCGGGCGAAGAGGCGCACCAGAACTTTGGTGAAGTGGGGTCCACGTCCCGCGCCAGAACCACCACCGCGGACAGACGCCCACCCAGACCCTCCCCTATAGGTTCAGGTTTTGCGGCTGGAGTCTGCACCTTTGCCCTCTGTTTCGGCCTAGTATGGTTCTCAATCAGAGGCAGGTGTCGTTAGTTGTCTCTGATTGAGAATCATACTTAGGTAGCCTGGGTTTCACTGTTGGTTTGTGGGTGTTTGTTTCCGTGTCTGTGTTTGTCACCACACGGTACTGTTTCGGTTTGGTTAAATAAACTATATGGACACTTACCACGCTGCGTTTTGGTCCGATCACTGCTACACCTCCTCTTCAGACAAAGAGGAGGAAATCTGCCGTTACACCACTAGACTCCCTGTCCCTCCCTCCACTCCTTCTCCCCCTATTGACATTTTACCACTTTTTCCTACTCTATTATTTTTCTTTGTATTATTATTTGTATTATTGTTTCACTGACTTCTCTTTGACCTGCATTGTTGGAACTTGGAGCATAAACATGTTACTGTACCCTTAAATTACATTTGCTACCCTGTGCATGTGACTCATACATTTGATTTGGTTTGATTTGAGTGAAATGCTTACGTTTTTCACCATACAATGGACTTCGACAATGATGCGTTATTGTCATCTTTATTTATTTTGTACCATATACTAAATAAGTTCTGCAACTAATTCTGACAATTCTCTTTCCCCCAATATCTGATGCAAACTGCTAGAAATTTGTGCTACTTTTGAGTGGGGTTAAGGGGGTCAGGTTGCTATGGCCAGTGTTGCAAAGACACACACCACATACACACACACACACACACACACACTCAAATGACAATGACAAATAACAATTCTCAAGGAATTGTTAGGCATTCCTGAGTTGAGCAGTTATTTGCATTGAGACTAGTCTCAAAGAGTGATCCTTCCTTACGCTTTCTTGTCATGTGTTGTGAACTGGCCTTGGGTGGCCTCTTTGTCAGTCCCTCTACAGCTGCCGTACCGAATCCATGCAGATTTGTTACACTGACATTGTTTCTCTGATGATTTTAACTATAAAGCATAACATTTCCATTCTTTTTGATTCAAATAAGCATTTAATTTCCGAGGGCCCTCTGTGGTTTGGCTGCCAGCTGCTGTTTGTACAGTGTGCGGCGATGCAGCACAATGATAAGCCGTTTGCTGGAGAAACTGGAGAGCACTGCAGCACTGGTGAAACCCATATGCCAGAGGTAGCCAATAAATGCTATAAAATCCATGTGGTCCTGGTGGAATGGAAGATATAGCTGTGCACTGCTGCTCTTAGGCCTGGGCTTTGGCTCGTTCACATGGTGGGGAATAAAAAGGCTGAGTGGTTCAATGTGGCTCGCTCGCTGGGCGAAGCAGCATGGCAACCCGTTGACCTCTGCAAAGGCTGCTCCATGTGCTGCTCATACCTCAGAACCACCATTCCGAGGTGGAGAGGGAGGAAAAGGCCAACTGCCTCAGGTGCTGCTGAGGTTGGCGGTCTTCATGCGTTTAACTGATTGGCTTTTCAGCAGGGAAGGTTTCGCTCGTTCTTCAAAGGAACCCGTAGAGAGGTGTGTTGACCACAGTGATCGACCGGGTAATACCACAGTCTGAAGACACTGGAAGCTTCTGGTTTTATTTGTTCAACATCTCCCAGACAAAGCACTGACTCCCTTCTGGTGGCATCTGTCAGAATCATGAGATGCCATTGAGTGTATGAGCTGATAAAAAAATGGAGGGGTTCATCATCAAACCCCCAGTACCTCAGATCCCATCTCCACACCACATGGCCCAGTCTCGGCCCGGGCCCTAGGCTTAGTGCTACTAATATTATCTTTCTATTTTTATTTTGCTCAGCGCCACATTCTTTGGCCTCTGCAAGGGCATGTAACAATTGAGTTCAGATGCATACAAACCCTCCACGGAATCATCAGACACGTTAGAGGACTTGATTTAAAAGTGTGGTGTGTTCATGCGTGCTAGATTATCCAGTGACAGGCCGAAGGGAGCCCTCATGCCGCCTTGGTGACACTTACACACTTTATTGTGCCACTTGAGTAATAACAGTAATGTGCCACTTGAGGAACTGCCCCGACTAGAAATAGCTAGAAGGGAGCTGTGCAATATTTGTTGGGTGAAAATCTTTCGAATAACACCAAACCTCATAAAACTCAGGGAGGCAATTCCTCTCAAAGTAAAAACACTTTTGCTTTGCTGCAAAACACATGGGCATCTTTAACATTTATTACAATTCTTATAACCAACAGGATAAGATCTGGATGCTTCCACTGCAAGAGGGACCTGTAAGGGACAGTGGGGATGGTCCAAAATAGGGGAGGGATGTCCAATTATTCGTTTTGCTTTGGGGAGGGTTGAGTGGTTTTTTATTGGACACAGGACAGACTAGTGTGTTTGTCCCTGGTTTACATTCACCTTTTTAAAACGATTACTATATCATTTCTTCCATCCTAGTCAAACTAGTCAAACTAGTCAAACTTTGTCAACTGCTTTCACATGTCTTACTATGCACTACGCTGTTCCACCAGCTAACTATAACACAGGTCAATATTCTACCGCTGTCTATCCTGCCCTCTATCCACTGTTCAGCATAACATTAAATGTTACATGGATAGTTTGTCCAGATCTGCAATAGGCTAATCTAGCATGATACTTCACATACAATTATTCAAAGCTCCACCAATGTTCTATGAGAGCAGAGAGGCCAGATGTGCCATTGCGCGTGAAGAAACAGCGAAGGCTGCTCTAAAAGATCCCCTATTGATCTTGTTTATGGACAATACAATTGTCCTACCTAGACTTGCCTACAACACCACCATGCGATAAATAGTTGCATTATTGTTTTCAAGTGAGTACAAAAGTCTGCTCTAGGCTGTAAACTGCCATGAAAATGTAACTTAAATAATGGCTCAGAAGCCCTGTGATTTGTATATTTAGTTCCATTTGGATCAGTTACTGGTCTACTTTTGACAGTTTATAAGGTCTAGAAAGGTACAGTCTGGCTGTATTTGTCATGTTTTGTCTTATATCATCTTGTCATTTTGCTTTTCCTTCTGTTCGTTTCCCCCTGCTGGTCTTATTAGGTTCGTTCCCTTTTTCTATCCCTCTCTCTCCCCCCTCCCTCTCTCTCCTCTCTCTATCGTTCCGTTCCTGCTCCCAGCTGTTCCTATTCCCCTAATCATCATTTAGTCTTCCCACACCTGTTCCCGATCCTTTCCCCTGATTAGAGTCCCTATTTATTCCTTTGTGTTCCGTTCCTGTCCCGTCGGTTCCTTGTTTTGTATTCACCATGCTGTGATTGCGTTTCGCCCTGTCCTGTCGTGTTTTTGCTGTGATTGTGTATCGCCCTGTCCTGTCGTGTTTTTTGCCTTCATCAGATGCTGCGTGTGAGCAGGTGTCTCTATCAACTACGGCCTGCGCCTACCCGAAGCGACCTGCAGTCTGTGGCCGCTTCTCCAGTTATTTCCCCCTCTACAGACTAGAGGATTTCTGTTATTCCCTGTTTGGACTTAAATAAACTCTGTTTCTGTTAAGTCGCTTTTGGGTCCTCTTTCACCTGCATGACAGAAGGAACCGACCAAGTAATGGACCCAGCGACTTCAGACGCTCGTTACACTGCCGTCGAGATCCAAGGAGCCATGCTCGGCAGACACGAGCAGGAATTGTCTGCTGCTCGCCATGCCGTGGAGAACCTGGCCGCTCAGGTTTCCGACCTCTCTGGACAGTTCCAGAGTCTACGTCTCGTGCCACCTGTTACTTCCTGGCCTGCCGAGCATCCAGAACCTAGGGTTAATAACCCACCTTGCTACTCCGGGCAGCCCACTGAGTGCCGCTCCTTTCTCACGCAGTGTGAGATTGTGTTCTCTCTCCAACCCAACACATACTCTAGAGAGAGAGCTCGGGTTGCTTACGTCATTTCACTCCTTACTGGCCGGGCTCGAGAATGGGGCACAGCTATCTGGGAGGCAAGGGCTGATTGCTCTAACAAGTTCCAGAACTTTAAAGAGGAGATGATTCGGGTTTTTGACCGTTCAGTTTTTGGTAGGGAGGCTTCTAGGGCCCTGGCTTCCTTATGCCAAGGTGAACGGTCCATAACGGATTATTCTATTGAGTTTCGCACTCTTGCTGCCTCTAGTGAGTGGAACGAGCCGGCGCTGCTCGCTCGTTTTCTGGAGGGACTCCACGCAGTGGTTAAGGATGAGATTCTCTCCCGGGAGGTTCCTTCAGATGTGGACTCTTTGATTGCTCTCGCCATCCGCATAGAACGACGGGTAGATCTTCGTCACCGGGCTCGTGGAAGAGAGCTCGCATCAACGGTGTTTCCCTGCTCCGCATCGCAACCATCTCCCTCCTCTGGCTTTGAGACTGAGCCCATGCAGCTGGGAGGGATTCGCATCTCGACTAAGGAGAGGGAACGGAGGATCACCAACCGCCTGTGCCTCTATTGCGGAGTTGCTGGACATTTTGTTAATTCATGTCCAGTAAGAGGCCAGAGCCCATCAGTAAGCGGAGGGCTACTGGTGAGCGCTACTACTCTGGTCTCTTCATCTAGATCTTGTACTACTATGTCGGTCCATCTACGCTGGACCGGTTCGGGTGCTACATGCAGTGCCTTGATTGACTCTGGGGCTGAGGGTTGTTTCATGGACGAAGCATGGGTTCGGAAACATAACATTCCTTTCAGACCGTTAGACAAGCCTACGCCCATGTTTGCCTTAGATGGTAGTCATCTTCCCAGTATCAGATTTGAGACACTACCTTTAACCCTCACAGTATCTGGTAACCACAGTGAGACTATTTCTTTTTTGATTTTCCGTTCACCGTTTACACCTGTTGTTTTGGGTCATCCCTGGCTAGTATGTCATAATCCTTCTATTAATTGGTCTAGTAATTCTATCCTATCCTGGAACGTTTCTTGTCATGTGAAGTGTTTAATGTCTGCCATCCCTCCCGTTTCTTCTGTCCCTACTTCCCAGGAGGAACCTGGCGATTTGACAGGAGTGCCGGAGGAATATCATGATCTGCGCACGGTCTTCAGTCGGTCCCGAGCCAACTCCCTTCCTCCTCACCGGTCGTATGATTGTAGTATTGATCTCCTTCCGGGGACCACTCCTCCTCGAGGTAGACTATACTCTCTGTCGGCTCCCGAACGTAAGGCTCTCGAGGATTATTTGTCTGTGTCTCTTGACGCCGGTACCATAGTGCCTTCTTCTTCTCCGGCCGGGGCGGGGTTCTTTTTGTTAAGAAGAAGGACGGTACTCTGCGCCCCTGCGTGGATTATCGAGGGCTGAATGACATAACGGTTAAGAATCGTTATCCGCTTCCCCTTATGTCATCAGCCTTCGAGATTCTGCAGGGAGCCAGGTGCTTTACTAAGTTGGACCTTCGTAACGCTTACCATCTCGTGCGCATCAGAGAGGGGGACGAGTGGAAAACGGCGTTTAACACTCCGTTAGGGCATTTTGAGTACCGGGTTCTGCCGTTCGGTCTCGCCAATGCGCCAGCTGTTTTTCAGGCATTAGTTAATGATGTTCTGAGAGACATGCTGAACATTTTTGTTTTTGTCTATCTTGACGATATCCTGATTTTTTCTCCGTCACTCGAGATTCATGTTCAGCACGTTCGACATGTTCTACAGCGCCTTTTAGAGAATTGTCTCTACGTAAAGGCTGAGAAGTGCTCTTTTCATGTCTCCTCCGTTACTTTTCTCGGTTCCGTTATTTCCGCTGAAGGCATTCAGATGGATTCCGCTAAGGTCCAAGCTGTCAGTGATTGGCCCGTTCCAAGGTCACGTGTCGAGTTGCAGCGCTTTTTAGGTTTCGCTAATTTCTATCGGCGTTTCATTCGTAATTTCGGTCAAGTTGCTGCCCCTCTCACAGCTCTTACTTCTGTCAAGACGTGTTTTAAGTGGTCCGGTTCCGCCCAGGGAGCTTTTGATCTTCTAAAAGAACGTTTTACGTCCGCTCCTATCCTCGTTACTCCTGACGTCACTAGACAATTCATTGTCGAGGTTGACGCTTCAGAGGTAGGCGTGGGAGCCATTCTATCCCAGCGCTTCCAGTCTGACGATAAGGTTCATCCTTGCGCTTATTTTTCTCATCGCCTGTCGCCATCTGAGCGCAACTATGATGTGGGTAACCGTGAACTGCTCGCCATCCGCTTAGCCCTAGGCGAATGGCGACAGTGGTTGGAGGGGGCGACCGTTCCTTTTGTCATTTGGACAGACCATAAGAACCTTGAGTACATCCGTTCTGCCAAACGACTTAATGCCCGTCAAGCTCGTTGGGCGTTGTTTTTCGCTCGTTTCGAGTTTGTGATTTCTTATCGTCCGGGTAGCAAGAACACCAAGCCTGATGCCTTATCCCGTCTGTTTAGTTCTTCTGTGGCTTCTACTGATCTCGAGGGGATTCTTCCTTATGGGCGTGTTGTCGGGTTGACAGTCTGGGGAATTGAAAGACAGGTTAAGCAAGCACTCACGCACACTGCGTCGCCGCGCGCTTGTCCTAGTAACCTCCTTTTCGTTCCTGTTTCCACTCGTCTGGCTGTTCTTCAGTGGGCTCACTCTGCCAAGTTAGCTGGTCATCCCGGTGTTCGAGGCACTCTTGCGTCTATTCGCCAGCGCTTTTGGTGGCCGACTCAGGAGCGTGACACGCGCCGTTTCGTGGCTGCGTGTTCAGACTGCGCGCAGAAGAAGTCTGGTAATTTTTTTTTCTGCTTCTGCTCCTGGTCTTGCTGGGTCTCAGTCTGTTCCCTGCCATCGCATCTCTCCTGTTCTTGTTCCTGCCCTTGCTGTGTCTCAGTCTGTCCCTAGTTCTCATTTTTTTTTTTAGAGTAGTACCCTAGTTTCCCTTTTTATCGTTTTTGTTACGGTCCTGAGGAGAGGAGTTGGGTTCTTTCTCGGGACGTGCTGGACCGTTTGATCTATGATTTCCTCCGTTGCCGCCAGTGTTCCTCCTCGAGAGCGCCAGGAGGCGCTCGGTGAGTGGGGGTACTGTCATGTTTTGTCTTATATCATCTTGTCATTTTGCTTTTCCTTCTGTTCGTTTCCCCCTGCTGGTCTTATTAGGTTCGTTCCCTTTTTCTATCCCTCTCTCTCCCCCTCCCTCTCTCTCCTCTCTCTATCGTTCCTGCTCCCAGCTGTTCCTATTCCCCTAATCATCATTTAGTCTTCCCACACCTGTTCCCGATCCTTTCCCCTGATTAGAGTCCCTATTTATTCCTTTGTGTTCCGTTCCTGTCCCGTCGGTTCCTTGTTTTGTATTCACCATGCTGTGATTGCGTTTCGCCCTGTCCTGTCGTGTTTTTGCTGTGATTGTGTATCGCCCTGTCCTGTCGTGTTTTTTGCCTTCATCAGATGCTGCGTGTGAGCAGGTGTCTCTATCAACTACGGCCTGCGCCTACCCGAAGCGACCTGCAGTCTGTGGCCGCTTCTCCAGTTATTTCCCCTCTACAGACTAGAGGATTTCTGTTATTCCCTGTTTGGACTTAAATAAACTCTGTTTCTGTTAAGTCGCTTTTGGGTCCTCTTTCACCTGCATGACAGTATTTGAAGTTCTGAGACTGAGATGCGCTGTCTGCTGCGCATCATCATTCTCGACAAGTCCTCCTATAATAATGTGGCCACATATGTTCCAAGCAGGCCCAGTTATTCAGGAAAACTTAACACACGCTCTGCCTCATCTCCCATCCGAGCTGCTATTGGTCGCACACCTAGAACCTAACGCTTCAATATAGCCTAAATATTTGTCATTTTAACTTAGACAATCTTTCACCTTTTATGGGTGGTGTAAACACAAAAAGTCCCAGTGTTTTAAACTAATTAGTCTACTGCAAAAATATCCTGTAGGCTACTAGTCCAAATTAGTCCAAAATATAAACTCTGCAGCGATCATTTGATGAATGGAAAGAGACATCTGTTACAAAACACCATGAAATGTAGTGACATTCAGAGATGGTCAAGTTAAGCTTTTGATACTGGTTAGGCCTACAAGGTAGGGAGGGATGTAGGCCTACTTTCTGTTGAGATTGACATAATCTATTTTATTGTGGTGTTGAAAATGCAAAGCATGATGTTGAAGTGCCTGAAGTCAGTATGCTTTGCTTATTGGTTGTGTGGTGTATTGGCACAGAAACCTGTTGGTGGGAAATGTATTGCACATATTTGATATAATTAAGCAATAAGGCCCGGGGGGGTGGTTATATACGGCCAATATAAAATTTTCAAGTGTTCATGTCACATGCACAGGTACAGTGAAATGCCTTTCTTGGAAAATCAAAACCCAACAATGAAATAATCAATAACAATGTATGACTAGAAAAAAAAACACATGAGAAATAAGAATAAGAAATATGAAATACACAAATACACAGCATACTATTTACAGTAAATATTTATAAAGTCAGTTCCAATACCATATTTACATGTGCAGGGATACAGTGCATTCGGAAACTATTCAGTATTTCCACATTTTCATACGTTACAGATGTATTCTATAACGGATTAATGTATTATTTTCCTCGTCAATATTCACACAATACACCATAATGACAAAGCAAAAACAGTTTTTTAGAAAATGTTGTAAATGTATAAAAATGTAAAACAGAAATACCTTATTTACATAAGTATTCAGACCCTTTGCTATGAGACTCGAAATTGAGTTCAGGTGAATCCTGTTTCCATTGAACATCCTTGAGATGTTTCTGCAACTTGATTGGAGTCCACCTGTGGTAAATTAAATTGATTGGACATGATTAGGAAAGGCACACAACTTGACCCTGCTTGTCAGAGCAAAAACAAAGCCATGAGGTCGAAGGAATTGTCCGTAGAGATCAGAGACAGGATTGTTTGGAGGCCCAGATCTGGTGAAGGGTAACAAAAAATGTCTGCAGCATTGAATGTCCCGAAGAACACAGTGACCTCCATCATTCATAAATGGAAGACGTTTGGAACCACCAAGACTCTTCCTAGAGCTGGCCGTCTGGCCAAACTGAGCAATTGGGGGAGAAGGGCCTTGGAAAACCCGATGGTCACTCTGACAGAGCTCCAGAGTTCCTCTGTGGGGATGGGAAAACCTTCCAGAAGGACAACCATCTCTGTGGTACTCAACCAATCAGGCCTTTATGGTAGAGTGGCCAGATGAAAGCTTACTCCTCAGTAAAAGGCACATGACAGCCCGCTTGGAGTTTGCCAAAAGACACCTAAAGATTCATACCATGAGAAACAAGATTCTCTGGTCTGATGAAACCAAGATTGAATTCTTTAGCCTGAATGCCAAGTTTCACATCTGGAGGAAACCAGGCACCATCCCTACAGTGAAGCATGGTGGTGGCAGCATCATGCTGTGGGGATGTTTTTCAGTGGCAGGGACTGGGAGACTAATCAGAATTGAGGGAAAGATGAACGGAGCAAAGTACAGAGAGATCCTTGATGAAAATCTGCTCCAGAGCACCCTAGTGTCCTAAGCTTAGTGACAAGCTTGGAGGGAATAATGGTGTTGAATGCTGAGCTGTAGTCAATGAACAGCATTCTCACATAGGTATTTATCTTATCTAGGTAGGTGAGGGAAGTGTGGAGAGCAATTGAGATTGCGTCATCTATGGATCTGTTGGGGCGGTATGCGTATTGAGTGAGTCTAGGGTGGCTGGGATGGTGGAGTTAAACAGTCTCTCAAAGCATTCATGATTACAGAAGTGAGTGCTTCAGGGCGGTAATCATTGTGGCATCAAGCCTTAGAGTTCTCAGGAACGGGGTGATTGTGGTCATCTTAAAACATGTGGGGATTACAGACTGGGACAAGGTGAGGTTGAAAATTACAGTGAATATTCCTGCCAGCTGTTTTGCGCATGCTCTGAGAACGCACCCTGGAATATCGTCGGGGCCCTTGGGCGTGTTGACCTGATTAAAGACCCTTCTCACGTCGGCCTCGGAGAGTGAAATCACCCAGTCCTCTAGGTCGGTGACGGCCCTCAAACCCGGCTCAATGTTGTTGTTGTCAAAGCATGCATAAAATGCATTGAGTTCGTCTGGTATAGAGGCATCGTTGGGGAGATCACGGTTGGGGTTTGATTTGTAATCTGTAATGGATTGTAGTCCCTGTTTTATGCGATGGGCGTCGGAGCCTGTGTAATGTGATTCCACCTTATTCCTGTAATGACTCTGCAGAAGTCATAGCGGGCCTTCTTGTACTTATTTCTGTGTTTGGCCGTAGCATCAGGGTTGTCTATGACACCACAGCTAAGGGCTGTTCTTAGGCATGATGCAACAGCCCTTAGCCGTTGTATATTGGCCATATACCACAAACCCCTGGGGTGCCTTATTGCTATTAGGAACATGTTACCAATGTAATTATGACAGTAATTTTGCATCCTACTCATGGTGTATTGTCTGATATACTACGGCTTTCAGCCAACCAGCATTCAGGGCTCAAACGTCCCGGTTTATAATTATAAATATAGCGTCAAAATGTTGAAAATCTGATTTCTACCTAGCTGATCATTGTCTGCAGCCAGCTCTGATCGTAGTGTAAGGAAACAGGCAGGGAGAGTTAGCTCGTCCGTGGTGGTCGACAAACCCTCAACCTTCTAGCCCTGCGTGACATTGACTGTGCCACAAAAGCATGCTGAAGTGACAAAGTCTATCATGTTTCAGGAGAAGACCCAGATGCAGACAGTGTCGAAGTAACACAAGTTTATTACTAGAACAGGGGGCAGGCAAAACGACAGGTCAAGGGCAGGCAGAGGTCAGTAATCCAGATCAGAGTCCATAAGGTACAGAACGGCAGGCAGGCTCAGGGTCAGGGCAGGCAGAATGGTCAAAACCGGGAAAACTAGAAAAGAGGAACTAGAAAAAGACAGGAGCAAGGGGATAACGCTGGTAGGCTTGACGAACAAAACGAACTGGCAACAGACAAACAGAGGACACAGGTATAAAGACACTGAGGATAATGGGGAAGATGGGCGACACCTGGAGGGGGGTGGAGACGAGCACGAAGACAGGTGAAACAGATCAGGATGTGACAAAGTCGATATCTATGTTTATGAACACAATTATTGTTATGTGTGGTCGTAAAAATTATTCTGAGTTAATCCTATGAGTATGAGGGTGTTGATTTTTTAATATATTTTTTTTACAATATAACGGAATGGTCATGTGAAAATATACAATGAATAGAGTGACAGATACACTGAATGGAGTTTCCAAAGTTATTTGGGAATGCAGAAAGTACTCTTTTAATAAGATTTGAAACAATCTGGAGTGTCACCACTGACCCTAAATATTGGCTTGAAGATAAGTTTTAAAGTGACCCAGAAAATGCCTGATGTCCCAAATCAGTAACAATTAGGTTAAGAGGCTTATGTGAGAGGTGCTGTGTTCCCCATCACTATTTTTAGAATGCCGAGCATTTTTAAAGAGGAAAGAAACAGCCGGCAAAGCATTCTTAAACGTTGAATAAATTGAGCATTACCTCTTGTGACTAATCACATGGCCTACCAGAGGTATGTGTCTGTGGGGTAAAAAAATGTTAAGCAGGCTCACATGGTCAGGAAGATAAATGGGGATAAATGGAGGTCTTTGGAAAGTGTGAAACTGGAAAGAAATGTGCGTTTGGTCTGCGCTGCCAGTGTTTGTACAAGGCAGTGCACCCGGGGAGGTGGTAATGTTATACCCTGGTCTCCTGGGAACCGGAAGGCAGAATAGGCCGTGAGGGAACCTATGTCAATAAAGTCTGCAAAGAAAGGGAAGGAATTAGATTTGAAGTCGGTGCTCGTTTCAACACAGGAACCATATCCCTGTCACTCAAATAGACTCAAATCATTATGAAACACTCACTTCTAATAAGTACAAGGCCCATATGTGTATACCATAAATCATCAGATTGGTCTAACACTGGGAGGCATTCCTTTCCTAGCTGGTTCGGTCCAGCTTTAACGTAGCAAGAGCCTCAGCACACTGGCCTGCAGCGGACTGGCAGACTGGCTTGATGCTTGGCAGAGACAGAGTAGAGAGAGAGCGCGGCTGCAGAGAGTCGTTGGCATGCTGAAAAGAGAAGGCTAGAAAGATGTAGTGCTGTTTAAAGGGCTTTGAGAACCACAGCAGTGGGGCAGAATAGACCCGGCCATCACAGTCAGCCCAGACACTTTGTTTCCCTTTCTCATCCATTTCAATAAACGTCTCCCTCACACTCTCACCCCACAAAGGGGATCCCTAACAACTTAGAGCTCTGAGCTCTGTTCACAGGCATATAACTCTGAATACCAATATGTCTCTGCATCACACTTCTGATCAAAACATGTTTGGGAGAGTATGAATTTGTCTGCTTTTGTATTTTGAGAATGTGTTTTCTGCCTGGCACATATTTTAAGATCAGTGCTCTTTCATGTGCTGTGCTGTGTAGTAACTGGTGGAATGCCTGCTGACAGTTGCAGTCGGTTCTGGTTCCGATTGTTCTCTTGCCTGCAGCTCATCTGTCTCCTTTACACCTCCCCTTTAATCAGAAGATCATCTGCGTCCAGCCTCAAAAGGCATGTACCGTCCCTTTTATGTCACCGCCTCAGTGTCCACACACACACACACACACACACACACACACACACACACACACACACACACACACACACACACACACACACACACACACACACACACACACACACACACACACACACACACACACACACACACACACACACACACACACACACACACACACACACACACACACACACACACACAAGCCGCAGTGTGGAGAAGCAGCAGTTCCTGCTTTGTATCTTCCCTTAAGTCTCTTTAAAAAGGGGGTGGGAAGAGAAGAACAGCTTGAACAGTTCAAGAGTTACTGTTGGTGGGTTACCACTGTATTGCTGTGGTTCGAATTCAAACCCATGTTAATATATGCAACATTTCAATGCTTATATTTTAAAAAGTATAAATAGTATAAAAAATCTGAATGTAAGCAATGTAAGTTGGGTCAGTCTGAACATTAACTTGGCATTGATATCTTAAATGATGAAAGAAGAGATAAGTCTAGAATTATTTTATTTTTTTACCATTCAAGTCAAAAAATGTTTTACCATTTCCCACATTGAAATGCATTGAGAGCTCATTTGAATATTGTTGTCATGTTTTGTCTTATATTGTCTTGTCCTTGTGCTTTCCCTTCTGTTCGTTTCCCCCTGCTGGTCTTATTAGGTTCGTTCCCTTTTTCTATCCCTCTCTCTCCCCCTCCCTCTCTCTCTTCTCTCTATCGTTCCGTTCCTGCTCCCAGCTGTTCCTCATTCTCCTAACTCACTCATTTAGTCTTTTCACACCTGTCCCCTATTTTGCCCTCTGATTAGAGTCCCTATTTCTCCCTTTGTTTTCCGCTTCTGTCCTTGTCGGATCCTTGTATGATGTTTGCTGTGCTGTGTCATTGTCTCGCCCTGTCGTGTCTTGTCTCCTTCAGATGCTGCGTGTGAGCAGGTGTCTTAGTCTGCTACGGTCGGTGCCTTCCCGAGGCAACCTGCAGTCAATGGTCGAGTCTCCAGTCTGTCCTCGTTACTACGAGTGGATTTAAGTTTTTTCATGTTTTGTTTTCTTCTTGAGTTGTCCAGGAGTATTACTTTTGCCATTTACTGGAATAAAGACTCTGTTTTCGCTAAGTCGCTTTTGGGTCCTCATTCACCTGCATAACAATTGTTATATATGAAAAATATTTTCTCAAGCAATCTAGGTTGGGGCAGTCTGCACATTTGGAAGTTGTATTCGTGTTAGGGAGTGGTCGAAATTTACACAATTGTTACCGGAGGAAAATGGGGGAGGATAATAATTTTTCTATTTCGGTCAAGGGGAGGGTTTAGTATTTTTTCTTTATTCAGTCCAGGGGAGGGTCATGTAATTTGTAATCGATTAAATTTCATATTTCTCTGTGTTTGATAATTAGTTTCTTATAATAAACTGAGGGGTTTCAGCCCTGGTATGATAAAACAATTATTTGTACTGTTTTAATTAAATTGGAATCCAGTTTATAATAGTGATAAGGCACCTGTGGAGTTTGTGGTACAGTATATGGCCAATATACTACAGTATATTGGCCATGTACCACACCCCCTTGTGCCTTATTGCTAAATTGTATCTCAATGTGTGCCCGATGCTGCCCCTCATCCCCGATTCTCTGCTGGGTGCCCAATATCAAGTGCACCTAGTGTGGCCTCAATCAAATGATCCATAACTTATACCCCTCAAACTCAACTCTAGACCCCGAGGCCAGTTCCACAGCATTTTTAAATTGTTCCCCTCGAATCAGGGACTGATTTGTGGGCTATACTCAGCCTTGTCTCAGGATGGTAAGTTGGTGGTTGAAGATATCCCTCTAGTGGTGTGGGGGTTGTGCTTTGCAAAGTGGGTGGGGTTATATCCTTCCTGTTTGGCCCTGTCTGGGGGTGTCCTCGGATGGGGCCACAGTGTCTCCTGACCCCTCCTGTCTCAGCCTCCAGTATTTATGCTGCAGTAGTTTATGTGTCGGGGGGCTAGGGTCAGTTTGTTATATCTGGAGTACTTCTCCTGTCCTATTCGGTGTCCTGTGTGAATCTAAGTGTGCGTTCTCTAATTCTCTCCTTCTCTCTTTCTTTCTCTCTCTCGGAGGACCCGAGCCCTAGGACCATGCCCCAGGACTACCTGACATGATGACTCCTTGCTGTCCCCAGTCCACCTGACTGTGCTGCTACTCCAGTTTCAACTGTTCTGCCTTACTATTATACGACCATGCTGGTCATTTATGAACATTTGAACATCTTGGCCATGTTCTGTTATAATCTCCACCCAGCACAGCCAGAATAGGACTGGCCACCCCACATATGCTCTCTCTAATTCTCTCTTTCTTTCTCTCTCTCAGAGGACCTGAGCCCTAGGACCATGCCCCAGGACCACCTGACATGATGACTGCTTGCTGTCCACAGTCCACCTGCCCGTGCTGCTACTCCAGTTTCAACTGTTCTGCCTTATTATTATACGACCATGCTGGTCATTTATGAACATTTGAACATCTTTGTCATGTTCTGTTATAATCTCCACCCAGCACAGCCATAAGAGGACTGGTCACCCCACATAGCCTGGTTCCTCTCTAGATTTCTTCCTAGGTTTTGGCCTTTCTAGGGAGTTTTTCCTAGCCACCGTGCTTCTACACCTGCATTGCTTGCTGTTTGGGGTTTTAGGCTGGGTTTCTGTACAGCACTTTGAGATATCAGCTGATGTACGAAGGGCTATATAAATACATTTGATTTGATTTGGATTTGATTTGATTTAGACCTGGGACACCAGGTGGGTGCAATTCATTATCAGGTAGAACAGAAAACCAGCAGGCTTTGGACCTTGTTGTGTAAGAGTTGAATATCCCTGGCCTGTACTATAGGCTATAGGCCTAGGTCTAGGCTCTGCGAAGAGCATGCTTGGAGAAGCACAGGGCAAAGTTATATTTGGAAGAAAATGTACTTCCTTCCCAAGTTTTTGCGCTGCTGGGGTCTAAACTGCACACCGCAATGGATAGGCTATCTCAATCATAAAGCGTTTTATTCTGCCTAACCAATGGCTGTGCTCTATACGGTGGCACTTCAGAAGGCGAATCAAAGGCTTCTTCGGTAAAGTCATTTGTTATTTGTCCAAGAAATGCAGTATCTGTGGGCGCGGACAAGGCCTACAGATGTCCTGTTCAGTTTGAGAGGGAGAGTGCAAAGATGAGATTGAGGACCGGAGGTATGCTGCAACAATACATTTGAATAAGAACATTGTCTTTAATTTGCCCATGATAAAGCTTTTTTTTATTGTCCTCACAATAAGCCATTTTCAAGTAACTTACATAGCTTGCATTATTATGAAGAGGCAGCTGTGGAGATTCAAATCAAATCAAATCAAATCAAATTGTATTTGTCACATACACATGGTTAGCAGATGTTAATGCGAGTGTAGCGAAATGCTTGTGCTTCTAGTTCCGACAATGCAGTGATAACCAACAAGTAATCTAACTAACAATTCCAAAACTACTGTCTTATACACAGTGTAAGGGGATAAAGAATATGTACATAAGGATATATGAATGAGTGATGGTACAGGGCAGCATACAGTAGATGGTATCGAGTACAGTATATACATATGAGATGAGTATGTAGACAAAGTAAACAAAGTGGCATAGTTAAAGTGGCTAGTGATACATGTATTACATAAGGATGCAGTCGATGATATAGAGTACAGTATATACGTATGCATATGAGATGAATAATGTAGGGTAAGTAACATTATATAAGGTAGCATTGTTTAAAGTGGCTAGTGATATATTTACATCATTTCCCATCAATTCCCATTATTAAAGTGGCTGGAGTTGGGTCAGTGTCAATGACAGTGTGTTGGCAGCAGCCACTCAATGTTAGTGGTGGCTGTTTAACAGTCTGATGGCCTTGAGATAGAAGCTGTTTTTCAGTCTCTCGGTCCCAGCTTTGATGCACCTGTACTGACCTCGCCTTCTGGATGATAGCGGGGTGAACAGGCAGTGGCTCGGGTGGTTGATGTCCTTGATGATCTTTATGGCCTTCCTGTAATATCGGGTGGTGTAGGTGTCCTGGAGGGCAGGTAGTTTGCCCCCGGTGATGCATTGTGCAGACCTCACTACCCTCTGAAGAGCCTTACGGTTGAGGGTGGAGCAGTTGCCGTACCAGGCGGTGATACAGCCCGCCAGGATGCTCTCGATTGTGCATCTGTAGAAGTTTGTGAGTGCTTTTGGTGACAAGCCGAATTTCTTCAGCCTCCTGAGGTTGAAGAGGCGCTGCTGCGCATTCTTCACGACGCTGTCAGTGTGAGTGGACCAATTCAGTTTGTCTGTGATGGGTCTCGAGCTTGATGACAAGCTTGGAGGGCACTATGGTGTTAAATGCCGAGCTGTAGTCGATGAACAGCATTCTCACATAGGTATTCCTCTTGTCCAGATGGGTTAGGGCAGTGTGCAGTGTGGTTGAGATTGCGTCGTCTGTGGACCTATTTGGGCGGTAAGCAAATTGGAGTGGGTCTAGGGTGTCAGGTAGGGTGGAGGTGATATGGTCCTTGAATAGTCTCTCAAAGCACTTCATGATGACGGAAGTGAGTGCTACGGGGCGGTAGTCGTTTAGCTCAGTTACCTTAGCTTTCTTGGGAACAGGAACAATGGTGGCCCTCTTGAAGCATGTGGGAACAGCAGACTGGTATAGGGATTGATTGAATATGTCCGTAAACACACCGGCCAGCTGGTCTGCGCATGCTCTGAGGGCGCGGCTGGGGATGCCGTCTGGGCCTGCAGCCTTGCGAGGGTTAACACGTTTAAATATCTTACTCACCTCGGCTGCAGTGAAGGAGAGACCGCATGTTTACGTTGCAGGCCGTGTCAGTGGCACTGTATTGTCCTCAAAGCGGGCAAAAAAGTTATTTAGTCTGCCTGGGAGCAAGACATCCTGGTCCGTGACTGGGCTGGGTTTCTTCTTGTAGTCCGTGATTGACTGTAGACCCTGCCACATGCCTCTTGTGTCTGAGCCGTTGAATTGAGATTCTACTTTGTCTCTGTACTGACGCTTAGCTTGTTTAATAGCCTTGCGGAGGGAATAGCTGCATTGTTTATATTCGGTCATTGGAATGTTTAGGGAATGGTTAGGGTTAGGGAATGTTTTTATCGTTGCTATGGGAACGACATCTTCAACGCACGTTCTAATGAACTCGCACACCGAATCAGCGTATTCGTCAATATTTTTATCTGACGCAATACGAAACATGTCCCAGTCCACGTGATGGAAGCAGTCTTGGAGTGTGGAGTCAGCTTGGTCGGACCAGCGTTGGACAGACCTCAGCGTGGGAGCCTCTTGTTTAATTTTCTGTCTGTAGACAGGGATCAACAAAATGGAGTCGTGGTCAGCTTTTCCAAAAGGGGGGCGGGGCAGGGCCTTATATGCGTCGCGGAAGTTAGAGTAACAATGATCCAAGGTTTTACCACCCCTGGTTGCGCAATCGATATGCTGATAAAATTTAGGGAGTCTTGTTTTCAGATTAGCTTTGTTAAAATCCCCAGCTACAATGAATGCAGCCTCCGGATAAATGGTTTCCAGTTTGCAAAGAGTTAAATAAAGTTCGTTCAGAGCCATCGATGTGTCTGCTGGGGGGGGGGGTATATACGGCTGTGATTATAATCGAAGAGAATTCTCTTGGTAGATAATTCGGTCTACATTTGATTGTAAGGAATTCTAAATCAGGTGAACAGAAGGATTTGAGTTCCTGTATGTTTCTTTCATCACACCATGTCTCGTTAGTCATGAGGCATACGCCCCCGCCACTCTTCTTACCAGAAAGATGTTTGTTTCTGTCGGCGCGATGCGTGGAGAAACCCGTTGGCTGCACCGCCCCGGATAGCGTCTTCCCAGTGAGCCATGTTTCCGTGAAGCAGAGGACGTTACAGTCTCTGATGTCCCTCTGGAATGCTACCCTTGCTCGGATTTCATCAACCTTGTTGTCAAGAGACTGGACATTGGCAAGAAGAATGCTTGACAGCGCTAATTCGATAAGGCCTAATTCATATTAACAGTCTTCATTTTAATTTGACTTCAGGATACTAACAACAAGAGGGCTTTGTGTTGGAACTGATTTCTTCCTATTTAAGAAATTTGAGGCAGGCCGACCTTTTTGACAGACAAAATTATAGTCTACGATCCATAGATTTTGCAGCCAATTCCTTCAGTCACCATGTACTCTTTAAATATGTCAGTGTCAGCGAAAGGCTTGGTGTGTTAAGTTAAAACAGAATCCTAGATGGCGTTGCAGTCGGACGTCTGTTTTGTCTTGTCCTTTCCCATGTATATATCGTTTTCTTCGTATATATTTCGTATATATTTTTTATCTACAGACTGAACATACTCTCCTGCAACCCGCCTCACTCAATGTGGTACAGATCTGCTATTTTTTACACTTTAGAACCGGCACCCCCATCAGAAGCTAGCCAGCTAACTAGCTACTAGCTAGTAGTCAGTTAGCCACTGCTAGCGGTCATCACCGTTAACTCGGACATCAGCCAGCCTCAGCCCGGTCAATTCTGCCAGTCTGCAAAGCGAGATATCAACCCAGAGCATATCGGACTGCTTTTTCTCTACCACATCTCGGGATTCCTACCGCAAGCTCTGAACCTTTACACCGGATCATCGCAGCAAGCTAGCTGTTATCTGAGTCGCTACTCCTGGCTAACGTCTCTATCCCGAAGCAAGCACCAGTTAGGCTGGAGCTAGCCTTGAACTAGGCCCGTCTCCCGGCTAGCAGAAGAGGTCCATCAGCCAATTCTTGGGCTACAATACCTATTTTGCCAATTGGCCTGGACCCTTTTACTGCTGACAAGGATCTGCTTCGATCCATTCCGACTGGTAATTGTAACCATTGTAACCGTCCGAGGGGGTTTCAACAGGCTCTTCCGTTGCGCCATCCTCCGGAGGCCCATCTGCTAACCTGCTAACCCCGGCCCGCTAGCTGTCTGAATCGCCATGTCTCCAGCTCACCTAGCTACTCACTGGACCCTATGATCACTCGGCTACACATGCCTCTCCCTAATGTCAATATGTCTTGTTGACTGCTGTTTTGGTTAGTGATTATTGTCTTATTTCACTGTAGAGCCTCCAGCCCTGCTCAATATGCTTTAGCTAACCCGTTTGTTTCACCCCATACACATACGGTGACCTCACCTGGCTTAAATGGTGCCTCTAGAGACAAAACCTCTCTAATCGTCACTCAAGGCCTAGGTTTACCTCCACTGTACTCACATTCTACCATACCCTTGTCTGTACATTATGCTTTGAATCTATTCTACCGCGCCCAAAAATCTGCTCATTTTACTCTCTTTTCCGAACGCACTAGATGACCAGTTCTTATAGCCTTTAGCCACACCCTTATCCTACCTCTGTTTCTCTGGTGATGTAGAGGTTAACCCAGGCCCTGCAGCCCCCAGCACCACTCCCATTCCCCAGGCGCTCTCATTTGTTGACTTTTGTAACCGTAAAAGTCTTGGTTTCATGCATGTTAACAATAGAAGCCTCTTCCCTAATTTGTTTTATTCACTGCTTTAGCACACTCCGCCAACCCGGATGTCCTAGCCGTGTCTGAATTCTGGCTTAGGAAGGCCTGACATTTCCATCCCTAAATATGACATTTTACGACAAGATAGAACTCCCAATGGGGGTGGAGTTGTAATCTACTGCAGAGTTCTGTCATTCTAGACTCCCGTAAACCATGGGCACCCTCTTAGATATCATCCTGACCAACTTGCCCTCTAAATACACCTCTGCAGTCTTCAACCAGGATCTCAGCGATCACTGCCTCATTTTGTGCATGCATAATGGGTTCGCAGTCAAACGACCATCCTTCATCACTGTAAAACGCTCCCTAAAACATTTCAGCGAGCAGGCCTTTCTAATTGACCTGGCCCAGGTATCCTGGAAGGATATTGACCTCATCCCGTCAGTAGAGGATGCCTGGTTGCTCTTTAAAAGTGGTTTCCTCACCATCTTAAATAAGCATGCCCCATTCAAAAAATTTAGAACTAAGAACAGATATAGCCCTTGGTTCACCCCAGACTTGACTGCCCTTGACCAGCACAAAAACATCCTGTGGCGTTCTGCATTAGCATTGAATAGCCCCCGTGATATGCAACTTTTCAGGGAGGTCAGGAACCAATATACTCAGTCAGTTAGGAAAGCTAAGGCTACCTTTTTCAAACAGAAATTTGCATCTTGTAGCACGAATTCCAATAAGTTTTGGGACACTGTAAATGTCACGTTCTGACCTTTATTTCCTTTGTTTTGTCGTTATTTAGTATGGTCAGGGCGTGAGTTGGGGTGGGCAGTCTATGTTTGTTTTTCTGTGATTTGGGGATTTCTATGTTTCGGCCTAGTATGGTTCTCAATCAGAGGCAGGTGTCATTAGTTGTCTCTGATTGAGAATCATACTTAGGTAGCCTGGGTTTCACTGTTTGTTTGTGGGTGATTGTCTATGTTAGTTGCTTGTGTCAGCACAGTTCGCATTATAGCTTCACGGTCGTTATTCGTTTATTGTTTTGTATAGTTTGTGTTCATCATGAACACATACCACACTGCATTTTGGTCCGCTCCTTACGACGATCGTGACAGTAAAGTCCACGGAGAATAAGAGCACCTCCTCCCAGCTGCCCACTGCACTGAGGATAGGAAACACTGTCATCACTGATAAATCTACGATAATCGATCATTTCAACAAGCATTTTTATATGGCTGGCCATGCTTTCCCCTTGGTTAATCCTACTCCGGCCAACATCTCAGCACCCCCTGCAGCAACTTGCCCAAGCCCCGCTTCTCCTTCACCGAAATCCAGACAGCTGATGTTCTGAAAGAGCTGCAAAATCTGGATCCCTACAAATCAGCTGGGCAAGACAATCTGGACCCTCTCTTTCAAAAATTATCAGCTTGGCCAGGTCGCAGTTGTAAATGAGAACTTGTTCTCAACTGGCCTACCTGATTAAATAAAGGTGAAATAAATACATTTAAAAATGTATAAACAAGGTTCGAATTGAGAGGGTATGTGAGGGTATTGTGGCATTGTTAGCTTAACATACATTACCAGTGTCACGTTCTGACCTTTATTTCCGTTGTTTCGTCATTATTTAGTATGGTCAGGGCTTGAGTTGGGGTGGGCAGTCTATGTTTGTTTTTCTATGATTTAGGAATTTCTATGTTTCAGCCGAGTATGGTTCTCAATCAGAGGCAGGTGTCATTAGTTGTCTCTGATTGAGAATCATACTTAGGTAGCCTGGGTTTCACTGTTTGTTTGTGGGTGTTTGTTTCCGTGTCGGTTTTTCACCACATGGTACTGTTTTGGGTTTCATTCGTTCCACGTTTTTGTATTCAGTTGTGTTCGTGTAAGTATTTCTTATTAAAAGAACCATGGACATTTACCACGCCACATATTGGTCCTCCGATCCTTCTCGCCTCTCCTCTTCAGACGAAGAGGAGGAAATCCCTTACAACCAGTCAAAGATTTGGACACACCTACTCATTCAAGGGTTTCTCTTTATTCTTTCTATTTTCAACACACAAAAACTATGAAATACCACATATGGAATCATGCTGTAACCAAAAGTGTTAAACAAATCAAAATATATTTTACATTTTAGATTCTTCAAAGTAGCCACCTTTTGACTTGACAGCTTTGCACTCTCTTGGCATTCTCTCAATCAGCTTCATGAGGAATGCTTTTCCAACCGTCTTGAAGAAGTTCCCACATGTGCTGAGCACTTATTGGCTGCTTTTCCTTCACTCTGCGGTCCAACTCATCCCAAAACATTTCAATTGGGTTGAGGTCAGGTGATTGTGGAGGCCAGGTCATCTGACGCAGCACCATCACTCTCCTTGGTCAAATAGCCCTTACACAGCCTGGAGGTGTGTTTTTGGTCACTGCCCTGTTGACAAATGAATGAAAGTCCCACTAAGCGCAAACCAGATGGGATGGCGTATCACTGCAGAATGCTGTGGTAGCCATGCTGGTTAAGTGTGCCTTGAATTCTAAATAAATTACAGACATTGTAACCAGCAAAGCATCCCCACACCATCACACCTCCTCCACCATGCTTCACGGTGGGAACCACACATGCGGAGATCATCCATTCACCTACTCTGCATCTCACAAAGACAAGGCGGTTGGAACCGATAATATCATATTTGTACTCATCAGAACAAAGGACAGATTTCCACCGGTCTAATGTCCATTGCTTGTGTTTCTTGGCCCAAGCAAGTCTCCTCTTCTTATTAGTGTCCTTTAGTAGTGAATTCTTTGCAGCAATTCGACCCTGAAGGCCTGGTTCACGCAGTCGCCTCTGAACAGTTGATGTTGCGATGTGTCTGTTACGTGAACTCTGTGAAGCATTTATTCGGGCTGCAATCTGAGGTGCAGTTACCTCTAATGAATTTATCCTCTGCAGCAGAGGTAACTCTGGGTCTTCCTTTCCTGTGGTGGTCCTCATGAGAGCCAGTTTCATCATAGTGCTTGATGGTTTTTGCGACTGCACTTCAATACATTTTCAAAGCTCTTGAAATGTTCCATATTGACTGACCTTCATGTCTTAAAGTAATGATGGAATGTTGTTTCTCTTTGATTTTTTAACGTGTTCTTGCCATTATATGGACTTGGTCTTTTACGAAATAGGGCTATCTTCTGTATACCACCCCTAACTTCTGGGTGACTACTACCTCATGAAGCTGGTTGAGAGAATGCCTAGAGAGTGCAAAGCTGTCATCAAGCGAAAAGGTGGCTACTTTGAAGAACCTCAAATATAACAAATATATTTTGAATTGTTGACCACTTTTTTGCTTACTACATGATTCCATATGTGTTATTTTATACTTTTGATGTCTTCACTATTATTATACAATGTAGAAAATAGTAAAAATAAAGAAAACCCTTGAATGAGTAAGTGTGTCCAAACTATATGTAGATTTTTTTATATAGATCAGATTATATAAATTGATCTAAAATAACTATTTAGTTCGCAATGCTTTATGCTAGAAACAAACTGAGGAGACTTCGATGCCTTTGAGATATATTTGGTTTGTCTCTATGACATTCAGAGGCTGCGCTACAACCTTAAGGAGACAAAACATTTACTTTACTTGGGAAGTAATGTGTGATTCTGTCACTATCATTTGACGTTCAACATTTCAACAGGCTATTGAACAACATACTAAATCAAAATCAGTCAGAAGCAGGTCAAGAAGCCTAGGAATTTAAATTAATTATTTAGGCTATATTATTAAACTCAGCAAAAATAGAACCGTCTCTTTTTCAGGAACCTGTCTTTCAAAGATAATAAGTAAAAATCCAAATAACTTCACAGATCTTCATCTTCATCTTCACTGTTTCCCATGCTTGTTCAATGAACCATAAACAATTCATGAACAAGCTCCTGTGGAACGGTCGTTAAGACACTAACAGCTTACAGACATTAAGCAATTAAGGTCACAGTTATGAACACTTAGGACATTAGAGGCCTTTCTACTGACTCTGAAAAACACCAAAAGAAAGATGCCGAGGGTCCCTGATTATCTGCGTGAACGTGCCTTTTAAATGCTACAAGGAGGCATGAGGAGTGCAGATGTGGCCAGGGCAATAAATTGCAATCTTAGATGCCTAAGACAGTGTTACAGGGAGACAGGACGGACAGCTGATCGTCCTCGCAGTGGCAGACCACGTATAACAACACCTGCACAGGATCGGTACATCCGAACATCACACCTGCGGGACAGGAACAGGATGGTAACAACAACTGCCCGAGTTACACCATGGACCCCACAATCCCTCCATCAGTGCACAGACTGTCCTCAATAGGCTGAGAGAGGCTGTACTGTGGGCTTGTAGGCCTGTTGTAACGCAGGTCCTCACCAGACATCACCGGCAACAACGTAGCCTATGGGCACAAACCCACCGTTGCTGGACCAGACAGGACTGTCAAAAAGTGCAGACAACTTTATCACTGTTCCAAACGTTACCACTGTTCCAGACTATCCTCTTTTCTAACAATAGCCTTTATAGAACATCTCTGGTGCTGCAGCATGCACTCACTTGTTGTCATGCTCCGTTGTGTCTCCAGTCATGTAACATGATGTAGAATTGCATGCAATGCGTTTCTAAAAGACCTTTTTTTTATCAGACTGCAAATAAGACGATAGATTCATGCAGTGCTTTTATTATTGTAGATCTTTTCACCCCTACCCTTATCCGCCGTGGTCTCTGTATCCAGAACCACCTGGCTACTTTGCCATGTAATGCTTACGAAATGAAGAACGGTTTCTTAAACTGCATCTAAGGCTCTGGTCTGCCGTAGAAGTAAGGGTAACAGTAGGCATGTTCTCTGCTATCCACTTCGTGTTTTTATTATTATTTGGGGTATAGGGGAAGGTCACTTGTTTTTTTTCAAGCGTTCAGGGAGGGTCAGTTAAAAATGTATTTTACTGAAGGGAGTGCCCCATTTGAATTTCAGAGAGGTCCAATTTTCTCCAGGTATCCCTCATAATAAAGAACCTACAGTGCCTCAATAGCTTATTGTTTAAGAGCTGGTGCAAGGCGAAGAAATGAAATAACAATAATAATATGATTATGTACGAATTCTAGAGTTGTGCATTACTTTGCATGTACACCTAATGAGCTTCTGAGTCAGCTAGCATCAGCCATCCTGATCTCCAATTCCATCTAGCGTAATACTTTGACAGACAAGCTGAGGATTTACTGACCCCACCATTAGCTCATGCCTTCTGAATAACTCACAGTGTGTGATGCTCAGCCCTGTCAGAGTGGGTTATTTGCATCGTATTGTACTTTCCGGGATGTGACCCCGAGTGAGAAATATAGTATAGTAATAGTATAGTATAATATAGTATAGTAATAGTATAGTATAATATAGTATAGTAATAGTATAGTATAATATAGTATAGTTATAATAGTATAGTATATAATATAGTATAGTTATAGTATAGTATAATATATATAGTATAATATAATATAGTATAATAGTATAGTATAATATAGTATAGTATAAGTATAGTATAGTAATAGTATAGTATAATATAGTATAGTTATAGTATAGTATACTATAGTATAGTAATAGTATAGTATAATATAGTATAGTTATAGTATAGTATAGTATAATATAGTATAGTTATAGTATAGTATAATATAGTTATAGTATAGTATAATATAGTATAGTAATAGTATAGTATAATATAGTATAGTTATAGTATAGTATAATATAGTATAGTTATAGTATAGTATAATATAGTATAGTAATAGTATAATATAGTATAGTTATAGTATAGTATAATATAGTATAGTAATAGTATAATATAGTATAGTAATAGTATAGTATAATATAGTATAGTTATAGTATAGTATAATATAGTATAGTAATAGTATAGTATAATTACATTTACATTTAAGTCATTTAGCAGATGCTCTAGTATAGTTATAGTATAGTATAATATAGTATAGTATAATATAGTATAGTATAATATAGTATAGTTATAGTATAGTATAATATAGTATAGTTATAGTATAGTATGATATAGTATAGTATAATATAGTATAGTAATAGTATAGTATAATATAGTATAGTTATAGTATAGTAATAGTATAGTATAATATAGTATAGTTATAGTATAGTATAATATAGTATAGTTATAGTATAGTATAATATAGTATAGTTATAGTATAGTATAATATAGTATAGTAATAGTATAGTATAATATAGTATAGTTATAGTATAGTAGAATATAGTATAGTTATAGTATCGTATAATATAGCATAGTAATAGTATAGTATAATATAGTATAGTAATAGTATAGTATAATATAGTATAGTTATAGTATAGTATAATATAGTATAGTTATAGTATAATATAGTATAGTAATAGTATAGTATAATATAGTATAGTAATAGTATAGTATAATATAGTATAGTAATAGTATAGTATAGTATAATATAGTATAGTAATATTATAGTATAATATAGTATAGTTATAGTATAGTATAATATAGTATAGTTATAGTATAGTATAATATAGTATAGTAATAGTATAGTATAATATAGTATAGTAATAGTATAGTATAATATAGTATAGTTATAGTATAGTATAATATAGTATAGTTATAGTATAGTATAATATAGTATAGTAATAGTATAGTATAATATAGTATAGTAATAGTATAGTATAATATAGTATAGTAATAGTATAGTATAGTATAATATAGTATAGTAATATTATAGTATAGTATAGTTATAGTATAATATAGTATAGTTATAGTATAGTATAATATAGTATAGTAATAGTATAGTATAATATAGTATAGTAATAGTATAGTATAATATAGTATAGTAATAGTATAGTATAATATAGTATAGTATAACATAGTATAGTAATAGTATAGTATAATATAGTATAGTTATAGTATAGTATAATATAGTATAGTAATAGTATAGTATAATATAGTATAGTTATAGTATAGTATAATATAGTATAGTTATAGTATAGTATAATATAGTATAGTAATAGTATAGTATAATATAGTATAGTTATAGTATAGTATAATATAGTATAGTTATAGTATAGTATAATATAGTATAGTAATAGTATAGTATAATATAGTATAGTTATAGTATAGTATAATATAGTATAGTAATAGTATAATATAGTATAGTAATAGTATAATATAGTATAGTATAGTTATAGTATAATATAGTATAGTTATAGTATAGTATAATATAGTATAGTAATAGTATAGTATAATTACATTTACATTTAAGTCATTTAGCAGACGCTCTAGTATAGTTATAGTATAGTATAATATAGTATAGTAATAGTATAGTATAATATAGTATAGTTATAGTATAGTATAATATAGTATAGTTATAGTATAGTATAATATAGTATAGTAATAGTATAGTATAATACAGTATAGTATAATATAGTATAGTTATAGTATAGTATAATATAGTATAGTTATAGTATAGTATAATATAGTATAGTATAATATAGTATAGTAATAGTATAGTATAATATAGTATAGTAATAGTATATTATAATATAGTATAGTTATAGTATAGTAATAGTATAGTATAATATAGTATAGTTATAGTATAATATAGTATAGTTATAGTATAGTATAATATAGTATAGTTATAGTATAGTATAATATAGTATAGTAATAGTATAGTATAATATAGTATAGTTATAGTATAGTAGAATATAGTATAGTTATAGTATCGTATAATATAGCATAGTAATAGTATAGTATAATATAGTATAGTAATAGTATAGTATAATATAGTATAGTTATAGTATAGTATAATATAGTATAGTTAAAGTATAGTATAATATAGTATAGTTATAGTATCGTATAATATAGCATAGTAATAGTATAGTATAATATAGTATAGTAATAGTATAGTATAATATAGTATAGTTATAGTATAGTATAATATAGTATAGTTAAAGTATAGTATAATATAGTATAGTAATAGTATAGTATAATATAGTATAGTAATAGTATAGTATAATATAGTATAGTTATAGTATAGTATAATATAGTATAGTATTAGTATAGTATAATATAGTATAGTATTAGTATAGTATAATATAGTATCGTTATAGTATAGTATAATATAGTATAGTTATAGTGTAGTATAATATAGTATAGTAATAGTATAGTATAATATAGTATAGTAATAGTATAGTATAATATAGTATAGTAATAGTATAGTATAATATAGTATGGTAATAGTATAGTATAATATAGTGTAGTAATAGTATAGTATAATATTGTATAGTAATAGTATAGTATAATATAGTATAGTAATAGTATAGTATAATATAGTATAGTAATAGTTTAGTATAATATAGTATAGTAATAGTATAGTATAATATAGTATTGTAATAGTATAGTATAATATAGTAACATCCCCGAAGTGGAGTTGTTCCAGAGAAGCCTCTCTCTCACTGAGTTGTTTGGATCTGGTCCTTACACAGTGATACAACCATGATGAACGTCTATGACTGAAACCGTGTGTATCACTTTGTCATCGCAATCCACTCAACCTCCATGTGTCGTGTCAAACCTTGAAATTCGTGGCAATGTATACCAATTGACGACACGAGTAGTTAACCATGTGGTGATTGAACATCCACAAACATTCTGAGAAAAGAATGTCCGTAGCACGCTGCCCCCCCCCCCCCCCCAAAAAAAAAATCCTGTCGTTTTAACGGTAACTTACTGGCAACCTGTTAGGTCCTAGAAAAAAAAGGTACAGTATGTTACCGTAAATTCAAACTTTGGTTTAACAGTAACATACTACACTTTTTTTAACAGTAACTTACAGGTAACTGGCTGCCAGTAAGTTACTGTAAAATCAACAGGATTTTTGTTACAGTGCAGGAGTCTTTTCAGGACACCAATCTAGCCTCTAATGAAGTAACCCAATGGAAATAGAGCCTGGTGTATTCCTATGGCCTTCTTCCCCTCCACGCCACATAGCTGCACATCACACCAGTGGCCAAACAGCTCTCACCTTCGTGCTATGAATATCTGGGCTAAGTTTAGATCCAGCTTTCATTGGAGGAGACAGGATGAGGATGAGAACTCACGTAGGCCTACATCAAATTGGTCGCACATCATCGGTGGCTTTCCCATCATCATTTCTCATTACGGGACCCCTGGTAAGAGCTATTAAAGGAAAAGGAGGATGTACTGCCCGTGCAAGGCCTGCAGACTGCTAAATATTCTTGGAACATTTTGAAGGGAGACAGCACACTCTCTCGCAGACATTTTTCCTTTGCCAGAACAAATTTTGGGAGTGTGTTTTCTTCTCGCCTTTTAAAAGAGGTGGTGTTGAAGGTGCTGAAATACTTTGCGTGGTCATGTGTTCTGCAGATGTTGGGAGAACATCTGGGGGGGGGGGGGGGGGGCAGCCTTCACGGCCTAAAGTACAGGTAAAGTTATCCCCGCTGCAAGGTGAAGGCCTCCTTTTTACTGTTGATACCGGCATTAGATCAACAAAGCTGATTCCTGTATGCATAACCGTTTGATTCACTAGAGCCTGCCTCCTGTAAACACTTCCAATAGCTTGTCACATTAGCCTCTTAATTGATGTGATGGACAGAGCCGGGTCCTCCTGGCATCGTCCGCCCTCCCTCAGAAGTTGACTCTTTCTCTCACGCAGCTTTGGGCTGATTTGTTCTCCGGTCTGTTTGGAGACGTCCGCATGCTGTCAGTGATGTAGTTCACAACAAAAGCAACTATGTCCAAAAGAAACATGAAAATGTTGAATTTCACAATGTTACGACTATGTTTTGCTTAGGTGAGGTCTGGCGTGACTAGTGACTGTGTTTCCCCAGCACTGGGGAATATGTGAGTGGTGAACACATGGTAACCTGAATATTGGCCAGTCCGTTTGGCCACAGGTTGTTACATCCAGACAGCATATCCACCCCCACACCAGCAACAGAAAATATCGATTTGCCTACAATATAACTGAGAAGCAATGTTCTGTGAAGTGTAATTGCTTTGCTTATTTCTCTGGACGTGTTTTGTACGGATAGATATGTAAATGTTTATGCGTATGACGTCCGATGTGGAGGGCTCTAAACTCAGAGGGAGTGCGTGTAGTCCACCTTATTGGCAGGCCCTCTACTCCGCCTTCTGAAGCTGCCTGTGTCTTGACAGGGGCTACGGCTGCTCTCTCCTAGGATGACCTGTGAACTCATGCTCCAGTCCCTGCTACCTGACACCAAAACACAGATGTTCACAAAGACGTTGCATGTGATGGTTTGTAAGTCGCTCTGGATAAGAGCGTGTGCTAAATGACTTAAATGTAAATGTAAAGCAGGTCCGATAGGCACGTCCAGCAACATGTGCCACGATGCCAGTCAGTTGGTTTAACCCTGGGCCCTGGGGGGAGAGTTGCTGTTCAGCTGACACTGTGATCGCAGGCGGAAAGAGAGATGTCAGACAGACGGTCTGTAGGGTCTACAGAACACACACAAACACACACAGATCATGCCAAGGGCTTTCCCGAGTTTAATGTTATGTTGATGTTCTACCTATTTACCTTAGGGCCGAATAAGTTAAATATCATTATGTATTCAAAGTACATACAGTGCACATATCACATACACATATCAGATGTATTTTATCTATGGGATCTATTCCTCAATTAAGCTTTCTGTCTGGTCTGATGCCAGTTGGTATGAATGAAACATCTGTCACTGTGAGAACGTACACAGACTGGGAGACTCAATAAGATACACTGGATCTTCTCAGATCACCCAGTCTCCATGTCTGGGCTGACAGGCTGCATAAATCACACAGGTCTCTATGTCCTGCTCTGGGCCCTGTGGAGAGCACTGACTGCTGACTGACTGACTGTTTGATTGACAGATTGATTGTTTGCAGAGGTGGTGGTGGTCTGGGTGAATATAGTCTTGGATATTCTGAAAGTGCAGTTTAGAACAGTGTGATATCAGCAGCCAGCCACAGAGTGACAGTTTTTTGGGAGAACTCTGTATCCTGTTTTTCTTCATATGGTCCACCATATCCTCAACAAGACCCAGGCAGGCAGAATAGAAAAATCAAGATCGCTTCTCACGACAAGATGATCAGATCATGGGTGAATTACGCCAATTACTTCCATGCACGCTCGGGTTCAAACAGGCTCTCTGATGCAGCGTTTGGAGGGAGAGACATTCATCATCAACAGAAATAAATAAAAGGACATGAGAGATTGAAAAGCCTTTAAACACTTTCAACGTTATGAACCGAGTCTCAACATTCCTCTCTTTCTTGCAGTGGACAACATGTGCAAACAACATTCCTGTATGATCTATTGCAGGTTTCCTTTTCTATTTTACTAGGCTCTATATCAAACAGGCTGCAATTCCCCCTATGACTCAACTCTCAAAACCCACTGTACACGGCGATTGTTTCCCCTGCTGAAATCCACTGAGCAACATGTCCCAGTCCCATTCAGTCCCGTACAACCTACAAAGCATTGTCCATTCTGACATTAAACACCACGTGGGAACTGTAATGTACTGCGGGTCCACAATCACATCTCTAGAGCAGCCGGCACAATGTGTGGGTACCTCGAGCTGCCCATGGTTGTTTAGGCGACCAGTGAGAGAGTAAGTTAAGAAACATGACCTTGTAAACAAATTAAGACTTAACCAGACTGTATTCATTCAACACTTCATCGTCTTATTTGATCTGAACTATAATGTTAAGTATGCATGTCATTTATCAATTTCACTCTGTCATGATGTGTATCTATCACAGGAGGTTGGTGGCACCTTAATTGGGGAGGACGGCGCTTGTGGTAATGGCTGGACTGGAATGGTATCAAATACATCATGCCATTCCATCTGCTCCGTTCCAGCCATTATTGTGAGCCGTCCTCCCCTCAGCATCCGACCGTAAGGAGCTACAGAGGGTAGTGCGAACGCCCCAGTACATCACTAAGGCCAAGCTTCCTGCAATCCAGCACCTATATAATAGAGCGGAGTCAGAGGAAGGCCCATAAAACTGTCAGAGACTCCAGTCACCTAAGTCATACACTGTTTCCTCTGCTACCACACGGCAAGCGGTACAACCAAAAGAGCGCCAAGTCTACAACCAAAAGGCTCATTTACCTTCACCAGCTTCTACCCCCAATCCATAAGACTGCTGAACAATTAATCAAACGGCCATTGGACTATTACATTGACCCCCCCCCCCCCTATTTGTTTTGTACACTGCTGCTTCTCGTTGCTTATTATCTATGCATAGTCACTTCACCCCTACCTACATGTACAAATGACCTCTAACCTGTACCCCTGCACACTGACTCGCTACCGGTATCCCCTGTATATAGCCTCGTTATTGTTATGTTATTGTGTTACTTTTCATAATTCTTTACTTTATTTGGTAAATATTTTCTAAACTTTTCTTGAGCTGCGCTGTTGGTTAAGGGGCTTGTAAGTTAGCATTTCACAGTAAGTTCGACGCTTGTTGTATTTGGGCGCTTGTAACAAATAATGTTTGATTTGATTTGAATGAGGTAGTAATTTGTGCGGTCCTGGGTGTGTTAAGGATAGCTAGCCTTATCGGATGTCAATTAAGAAAATCAATACCGCAAAAGGCTGTTATGCTAACGATACTGCTAATAACCATATCATGTGTTTAAGACGGGGTATTTTAGGTCAACCTTCTGTTTCGAAGAGCTGGAAAAGATTTATTGCGTTAAATCATTTTTTACATGTACAAGATATGGTTGGGGTACATGTGTGGCAACATAAAATCCAATAACTCAAATCGTTCTCCTACACAACAGGTTTCTGTCATGCATCAAGGTCCTTTGAGAGTGCAAAAGGCATGCAACAATAATTTGTTTATCCCCAACAATCCTTTAAACCAAAGCCAGATTCTGGACCAGCATTGCTGTGCTGCATCCAAGGCCGGCTCCAGGCATGACCCATATAAGCGGTAGTTTAGGGTCCCAGGCCGCTCAACTCAACTTACTGTTGAGAGTTAGAATAGTGGAGGACACTATGTGCAAGTTCAAAATGTGGTTGTGCATCAGCAATTTTTCTCTTGTTATGTCAGTGACTAACCACGTTTCCATCCACAGATTTTATGCGAGTAAAGTCATATTGTATTAAAAATACCACTGGTTGGGCCAGATTAATGCAGGGGATTACCGGGGGTGTATTATTGTATCTATTATATACATTATTTTTCACTGCAACCAACAACCACAGAAAGACTCAGGAGCCCGCTGTCAATGAGTGTAGACAGCCTGCTACTGCCTGCTGCCGCTCTGATAATTATCAGATTGGGGGACGACACACATGGAATCATGTAATAACGAAAACAGTGTTAAACAGATCAAAATATATTTTTTATTTTAAATTCTTCAAAGTAGCCACCGTTTCCCTTGATGACAGCTTTGCACACTTTTGGCATTCTCTCAACCAGCTTCATGAGGTAGTCACCTGAAATGCATTTCAATTAACAGGTGTGCCTTGTTGGAAGTACATTTCTGGAATTTCTTTCCTTCCTTAATGCGTTTGAGCCAATCAATTGTGTTGTGATAAGGTAGGGGTGGTATACAGAAGATAGCCCTATTTGGTAAAATACCAAATCCATATTATGGCAAGAACAGCTCAAATAAGCTAAATTAAATGACAGTCCATCATTACTTTAAGACGTGAAGGTCAGTCAATCTGGAACACTTCATGAATGTTGAAAGCCTCTTCAAGTGCAGTCGCAAAAACCATCAAGCACTGCCTCTTGTGTTGTGGTATGACAAATTATTTTCACTGTTTGCAATTATAATAAAAGCAATCAGAGTTAATTCAAGTTGACTCCTCTGAAATGTGAAAATGTAATGTGAAAACATACCTGACATTCTAAGAATAAATTCGTGTTGGGCCAGCCCAGCCCGGGTTTATGGTTTGCTCAACATTGTAGCCTATATAGACCAATGTGTGGCCATTGCTGTGGCGAGAGAGAGAAGTGTGTCTTTCTATTGTCTTGCTCCCGATCTCTGCTCTGATAGACATGAGCCTGCAACTCGCATCTCTCCAGCATTGAAGTTCATAATAAAAAATGTTTTCTTTCCCTCTGATAAATTGAAATACATTTGCCAATGTTATAGAATTACTGTTGTATGTTCAGAAATAAATTCAATAACTCCAAATACTACACCAGGAGAAGACTTTGCCAAAAACTTTGCCAAAAAGGGAAAAAACATAGCATAGCTGTAGATTGTGTGTAGACCAGTCACAAGGCATGCCTACAGTTGGGAACTGAGTGTCAATTCTGGCATGCAGCCAAAACAGGCCTTAAGCAATATTTCAAATACAATCGCGAGGGAAACACAGGTTTGAAAGCAAATGGCTCCTGCTGAAAAGAGAAGACTGATTTGTCTGTAGGCTACCAAGTGATCAACTTCCAAATATACCTATTGATTGAACAGCATTGTTTTACAAAGTAAAACAAGAGAGATTAGCTTTTGGGGTGAATGCATCGGCCAATCACTGGTGAGTGAGCTACGCATCATTAGTTTAGGACTAAAATGTCCTCCTCATATTGTACAATATGTGTGTCTCCACACATCTAGGCCTAGGTTATTGATGGATTCAAGACAAGGTTGTTTTTGTAAATTTCAGATTCTTCAGAGGGCCCCAGGTCACCCCCCTCTTGGGCTCGCTTTTTGTTCAGGCACCTCCCAATTTACAAATTAAGCACTGACCCCAACCATATCTTGCTTAGGGCCCCCAAAAGGCTAGAACCGGCTCTGTCTGCATCTGCCTTGCCCTGTTTGAACCCTAAGGGGCTCCATTTGTAATGCACAAGACGATGCAAAGCATTATTGGGCCATAGCAGCCAGCTGGCCATTTGTAGTCATCCCTCTACTATTGAATCAGTGGCTGCAGCATGGTCCTAGATTTGATTTGTGTGTCAGCAGTAATGTTCTAATGAACACAGGTTTTCCAGCCTAATATATGTCCTCCCCAGCAAGATCTTGAGCACAACTAGAGCCAAAATGCCCTGGAGTCAACAGTGTGCTGGAAAGTGTTTTGCAGACAAGACCTTGAACAACACAGAATTAGTGTACTTCTAAATAATAAAGGTTTCAACAGAATAGTGTGTTGTGAAAGTAATTCTTACTCTCCTACACTAAATACTCACATACAATTCATTATAGTAACACATTCAGAGATCAATCTATCGCCATTAATCTAAAATAAGTCAAATACACTTTCTGTTAGTCATAGACAGACAGATTAATATGAGATGAAAGGCAGGTTCCTAACCAGTTCAGGAAGCCAAGCTAGCAAAGCTAGGTAGCTCTCTGAGGCGTTTACAGCGATGGCAGCAGATGTTTTGAACAAGAGAGACCTTTAGAAAATATGCACATTTTCTCTAACACTAAACATTCCTTATAATTTTACAGTCATAAGGAAGGTGAAATGTTATAGTTAGTTGTTTTATAATTTGATTATGCTTTATTAACAAAGCATATAAGTCATTTCAAGCCTTATTCATACAGTTTTGTTGAATATGAAATACATCATATAAAATTATGTATATATAATTTTTGTACTGTCTACTTCATCTTTTGTCCTCAAAAGTGACTAAACCTCAGCGACTTATAACCATTTTTTACCAGAAGGGTGAGATTTTAACTTTTCTTTGAGTATGCAGCATTAGTAGTTATTGTTTATGGCCCTCTCATGATAAATAATTACTTTTGGGGATTATTTAAATTGCCTATTAGACTACATTTAGTTACATTTAATTGGTTATTAAATCTCTGAGAAGTTTCCCAAAACGATCGTTATTAACGTTGCACTTGAAAATGCTCGTAATCTAACACCTGCCTCAGACCACTCGTAGAACAGCTAAGTGCGTCGTTGACTGCTTCTTTGCCCTCCCGCTTCACTTTATCAACAGAAGATCTCCACTAAACATAGAATCACATGGTTTATCCACGGCTCTTTGACCTGCTGATAACTTCAGAACAAAGTTGACTACAAATACAAAGTTACCAATGTCTTTGCAATTGATACAAACAAGCGATGTATAAAAAACGCTTCAAATTAAGACTGAAACGACTGCGCTAAAATATAAGCAGGTTATAGGCCTACTGTCTGTCATTTCTCTCAATATATTTAATGATGTGTAGCCTAAAACATGTGCGCAAATTATGTGCCAAATCTTGATTTAATGCATTATTTATAGGGTAAACATAATAACCGCCTCAATATTTGCAGCCATAGGTGATATCTTTCTAGAAGCTGATTCGTTGTCAGTATCGTGAATAGTTACAATTTTAAGTTAATATCTGAATAGAGAAAGCTGTGAGCAAGTGCTGAGTGGACCTTACTGACAGCTCTCACTGCAACCATCCTTCAAAACAGCCGAAACGACATGGGAGGCTTAAACTCATTATGAAACTGCTTCAGCATGTAATCCCAGAGCATGTTTACGCTATTGTACAAACTTCCCCTTCTCAGTCTCAGTGTCATTAAAGTTGACCCACTATCAACATGCATTGTTTACAGCCTGCGCTGGTGCTGAACCATCCCCCACTGTGGGACTACAGGAATTGTTCACCATGGGAAGAGGAGGTTCTGGAGCCTGACACACACACACACACACACACACACACACACACACACACACACACACACACACACACACACACACACACACACACACACACACACACACACACACACACACACACACACACACACACACACACACACACACACACACACACACACACACACACACACACACACACACGGCATGGACCTATACGAGTGTACACACGCGCTCAAACGCGCGTTTGAGAATCCTGTCGAACTGACAATGGATGTCAAAATGCACTATATGCATCTCTCTCTCTCTCTCTCTCTCTCTCTCTATTTCTCTCTCACTGTCTTTATTTTTTCTCTCTCCCCAGAGACAGTCTGTAGGTTTGTGTGAATAAGGGGAAGGGAGGAGCGGCGTCATGACATCCTCCTATAAGAGGAGTAACTCAATATAATCCTCAGGATGTCTCAGCCTCAGTCACTCACTGCTCACTTCCTGACCAAGAAGCAGAGGAGGAGGGAAACATGAGCATCTGATGCCTGTGTCTGTGCTTTGCGCTCTCTGATCTTTGGCACAAATAAAAAGTGTGTTAACCGACCGAAGCCGGTGAGGTTCTGTAAGAGTGGCATGGCAAAGGACCGCTCTATGGTTCTATGGGTTCCAGATGTTGAATACTGCTTCAAGAGAGAAAGGACCTATTTTCCACACATTCCAGATTATGTGTCTGGTATCCACATTGTAGTGTGGGTTCTTTATTTTCTGACAGAGATGGAGAAGAAAAAAATTGTTGTTTAACTGTTATGCCGGCCAAATGCCACCATTGTTTTGTTATTATTGCGATGTCTCAGTCCAATTTGGGCACAGTAGCACACACGTAAGCAGAGTAGTCTATGGAACATTTAACAGATGCCCTCTCCAGATGATTGTACATGGGCCATATCCTGTAGAACGGCCGTCATCCCACCCCTTCCTGTTCATCATTCTGGGGGAAACGTGGGCTGACAACTCATTGTGTTCATTGTGTCCGTGATTCGCCAGAAATGCCAGGAGACATGGTTTTAGCCAAACTGACCAGCAAAGGAAAAACAGAAACAATCATCACACAGCAAAATAAATGGCAACTGGTAATGCCAACATTACCATTACCATTATCCTTAAACATTATCACATGGTATGTGGACACAGTGAGAGAGAAACCACTGGCATGGGATGATGAAACAGGATGTCTGACTGTTGATTAATTCTCCAGGGTCTCTACACTTATCACTGTTCTATTAGAAAATGTGGGGCAATTATTCATTTGTATTTATATGAAATCTGGGTCATAAATCATGAGTTGAGCTGACTGGAGCAGAGAACATGTATTTTTGTCTGAAATTGAAGCAGTCAAAACCAGCCACTAGACATGTTGCCTACTAACATTATGCTAACTGACTGCGTACAAACTGTGATTTGCAAAGGTCTGCAGGCAATTAGGAGATGTTCTTTGGAGATTGCAATGGCGCGGTAGCCACAGAGCACACAAAACTGATTACAGATTAGTTTTATAACTGCAAAATGTCAGCGTTGGTTGGTTGGCTGAGTGGGCCATGGGCCTGCTACTCAACCCTGGCCCTGGCTACATCATCCAGCAATATCTGGCCTGTCCTCTGTGGCTGGGAAAGACCAGTGTGGCAAGGGAGCCGAGGGAGTTTAGCAGCTGAGAAGGAGACAAGACGGCGAGTGAGTGGCAGTGTGCACGGATATCCTGGTATATTCTAGCCTCCCCCAGCACCTTCTCCCAGGGGACTAATGAAAGTGAGAGAGAGACAGAGAGAGAGGGGGCTGACAGAGTTCTTTCCCTTTGCTGAGTGGGCCGGAGCAAGCCCAGTTTCCTGAAGTGAAGTACTTAGTCAGCATGCCTTTGGTACGACCCTCTGTGGAGCCCCAGGACAGTGACACATGCCTGGGAATGAATGGCACTTCAAAACCCAGGCCAGAACCCCTCCATCCATGTACATTGATTAACCCCCTTGCTGGGTGTTTGGTACATTGGAATGGTGCAGTCACTTTTTTTTAAATAGAAACTTTGTGCCATGTTACTTTAACCTTGAACTTACTGTTGAGAGTTGTAATAGTAGAATAAACAAGGTGCAAGACCAACATTTGGTTGTGCATCAGCAATTTCTCTCTTGTTATACCAGTCATTGAAAGTCACTCAGTTAGCCATGTCAGCTAACAATTTGTTGTCTAGCCAGCTATCCAAACTTGTAGTAATCATGGCAGAATAGTGTGCCCAGGTGCTCTGACCTCCAGGAGGCCCCAAATTATTTTGTTAGTCACTCTTACTATGATATCATTAACAACGCATAAGTCTTGCCAAAAATGTGTAGAATTGCAGAAAATTTGGTTTGAAACTGAAACAAGGTCTCTCCACTGCATTGCAAATGGGTAGAATTGTAGGAAATTAGCTGTAAAACTGCAAAAAATATATATTTGCCCCATTGCAAAATTTGTAGAATTGCATAAAATGCGTTATAACATTTTCTTTCTTGACGGCAGACTTTCAAAACCAAGTCAATCAAATCCAGGAAATACCTTAGAATCGCATTCATAAAACCAAGTACAGAATTTTGAAGTCTGTAGTAAATGTGTGGCAGCCTACAAGAACCCGTCAGATGTCGTGGCCACTCATTGTTCGCAAATGTCAACATTCAACAAAAATGAGTTTTTGTGGATGTAATGAGGTACGTACTGGTGGCAGAGAAGTCAGGCGCAGGGGAGCGGAAACTGATTTACAACGGTGTCGTTTAATCAACATAAACCACCGTCAACAGAACAATACATCAAATGGGTCAAACAAAACCCGGTAAACACCAGCATACCGTGCACAAGCACTACAAGAAACAATCACGGACAAGGACATGGGGGGAAGAGAGGGTTAAATACACAACATGTAATTTATGAAATTGGAACCAGGTGTGTTGGAAGACAAGACAAAACCAATGGAAAATGAAAAGTGGATCGGCGATGGCTAGAAGGTCGGTGACGTCGACCGCCGAACGCCGCCTGATCAAGGAGAGGAACCAACTTCGGCGGAAGTCATGACAATGGAAATTAAGATGTTGGATATTTTGGATACATTAAATCCTGTACTTTATTTGAATGTACAAATATTGTATGATTACTAAAGGGAAACATTATTACCTAGCAAGATTCCCATTTCTAGTTAACATAGTTAACTTCCCCTGGCCTGACGTGGGCGTCACAGATGACTTGGCCCAATCACGATAACAGCCAATAGATCAATGAAATGAGGCTAGTTTAAACACAAAATAATTAGCTAGATAGTTAGGATGCGGTTGTATAAAGCTGTCATTTACAATCAAAGATTTAGTTCTGAACACAAGTAGTTGTCACACCCTGATCTGTTTCACCTGTCCTTGTGATTGTCTCCACCCCTTCCAGGTGTCCCATATTTTCCTTGGTGTATTTATCCCTGTGTTTCCTGTCTCTCTGTGCCAAATAATCTTGCATGGCTTTCAAGTCAACCAGCATTTCTTCCCGTACTCCTGCTTCTATTCTTGTATTGCTAGTCCTTGTCGGTTTTTATCCTTGCCTGTTTTCTGGTCTCTGTACCTGCCTGCCTGACCATTCTGCCTGCCACCCTGTACCTCCTGGACTCTGAACTGGTTTTGACCTTTTGCCTGTCCACGACCATTCTCTTGCCTACCCCGTTTGGATTGAATAATACATATCAAGGACTCAAACCATCTGCCTCCCGTGTCTGCATCTGGGTCTCGCCTTGTGCCCTTATGGTAGACAGATTTTCATTCCATGTTTTATTTAATAGTAGTACTCTCAAGTAGGCTTCATCTTTGCCTGTGAGATTTGTGCTTACAGAAGTCAATAAGTTCAGTATATAATGTATCCGTTGTCTGGCAGTATGATAGGTTAATGAATGGAGAGGTTGAGTGTTGCGTGCTGCTGATGATGAGGTCTGCTGAACCTGAGACAGGGGCCAGGGGCGATTCATATTTTCCAATGAAGCACGGTAGGATGACATTGTGTGTCTGTCTATTAATGAAGGGCAGAGTGCTGTAGTCTACCCTGAGAGATGACCCAAAAGTAGTTTAGTTTTCTGCTACATCCCCCTCCACTGACCACCACTCTGATTTAAAACACCACAAATCACTAAATAAATCACAGCAACAGGACTTTTGGTTTCATGTGTAATGTTGACTAAAGTGGACTCCCAAGAAACCCAATACAACAGATATATCACTTATTCAATGCCAAAGGAGACCTCACACAACAATATACATTTCATTGGCAATGTTGTCATGTCCTTACTTCAACTGGCTAACATTGACAATTGGCCCTTTTGCTCTCATAGTCTCATCTATCTCATCGACTGGAGGCAACTTCTATTCACTGAACTCAACTAAACTTAACCTCCAGACTTAGGATCAAATCTCTTTAAGAGTTTTAAACCAACCCTATGTTCATTTCCCAATAATCTACTAAAATAACATTATAAATACTTAATTTAAAGTGATTCAGTGAGTGCTAGCAAACAGTCATAGTATGCACGACGCAGGGCCCAGCCCATATCTCTGCAATATGGGTTAAACTCATAGACGATAATGTATTGGCTACAGTATGTGTCGGCAGGGAGTTATCCTGCATGCATGTTGCATTGATAAAATACCCATCTCATGACATCTGGATCTCAAACCAGGCAAAAGTGTATTGTTGTTAAACCAGTGGCTCTTGGGTTTGACAGTAATGTGTGTTTTCTCACACCGTCTGTCCACACCTTGAACTGAAGAGATCAGCTTGTGTGTGTATGACTCGAGCCCAGTAAGTCTCTGCCTCATATGATTTACAGTTTGCTTCCAAATGGCTGGTTTCACATTTGTTTCCAGGGATCATAAGTTTTAAAAAATCCTCTAAAACAATTGCTACAGTATGTGAATTTACAATCGCCTTCTCCAAACAGATGACTCATTTACCTAGCTCTTGTTGATATAGGTGATCAAGTTGTGAATTATAGTACATGGAGAACGGAGTTCTATCGGACAAAAAATGAAAGTAGATGCTTTTTCCACTTGGAAGCGGCAAGTTCGCTAGACCTTATTCAGAGTGGTGGAATTATTAGGGAATTAAGTCAAGGTCAGAATATATGTTGGCCCACCACACCTTTAATTTATGCTTCAGTTCAAGGTCAAAATATGCATCGAGAGAAAAGCGCATACAAAAGGTAACTGAACTTGGGTCGGAATCTGGGCCACGGTGAATAAAAACAGATTTGACGCTTCGTCAGAGGACCAAGATCCAACATGTCCAATGGCTTCATAGAGATGTGCTGTAGAAAGTGATTTGTAAAGGGGAGATAAATGTCTTATTATCGTACTAATTCTGACAGCAAGATTTAGTAGCTGTAGTTTGTTCTCTTTCCACTGGGGTATAATTCATGTTCTGACCTTCATCGGTCTGTGTTAGCAGCATCACTCCTGGCTTCTACTCAGGGCTGTTACAACAAACTTCTTAGAAAAGAACATGACCTTGTTATCAGAGAATCTGTGCCCTGTCATTCTGCCTATGATTTATAACTACTGCAGATAAAGTAGGCTGGTTGTTGTGTGTCTAAGTTGATAAGGACATGTGGTTAGCAGTTTTGAAAAAACAACTTTGGCTCGAGTGTCGGCTACTCAGTGAAGATACTGTAACTTCCTAAGGTAGAGATGCTTTGGAGGGCTGGCTGCATTTGATGATTGTTGATGCCCTAGCATGTTAATGCCCTGGTTATGTACAATGTCATATCTGAGTATGTGGTGCAGATGTAAGGATGTTTGAGGGTTGCTAAGGTAATAAAACAACAGGTTCTGGAATGAATCACAGTTTTGTTCTACCACAGACTGCTTTTGTGAGTGTATGTGTGTGTTAGACGTTTGTGATGAAAACGCAGCTATAATTTTGTTAGAAAAACAACAACAACAACAAAAAGCAAGAACCTTGAGAAGGTGAGAATGCTGCCAAAATAAACCAATGAAAATTCTATTTGGTTGTCCATTGCAAACAAAGAACAACAAAACACGCCGAACTTCAGGACCAGCTCAATGGAATGTTTGATTAATCAGGTGAACTCTAATATTGACCTTTTAGTGTTTTGAGTCCATCACAGAGCTGATCCCAGTATAAATAGAGGCCATCCGTTGCTGTCTTTGGATCAGAGGCTAAATGCAAATCGGATAGCTTGGCCCTTTGCTGGGGTAAATCATATTTCCATTGCTAAAAAAAATATATCATCTTCCTGCAGAAAACGTGCAGCATCACCACATGTAGGACTTCCGCCATAACAATCACTACGAAGAAGGATTTCCACTTGTTGAGAAACTAGTTACAGTCATTTGTTATAGCAATCGGGAAGAGGTATCTGTAAGCATTTAGCAGCATTGCATTGGTGCAGTCTATGGTCTCTGCTACTCAGCACCAGACCTTGGCTCCAAAACGACACATGCTATAATGTAACTTCAACCATTTGCCAGAGAGTCTTTATTTGCACAATTATCTTGTAATCTTTAAAGTGTTTACTTATTGTTTTTATCACTACTGAAACAAGGAGCACTTATCTAAAACCTTTAATTAGCAGAAGTACTGTGAATACACAAGACTTTGGAAAACGCTAGAAACCAACCCTATGAAATGGGGTAAGAGCACAAGTACTACAGTATATTGAACAAGTTCCTGTACAGGCATGAAACCGCATAAGAAAGCTGTGTGGAACAGACCGTAAACAGGCTTGCCAAGCTAGTAAGGCCTTCTATTCACAGACTACTCGGCATCAGTCAGTACTCAAATGCTTATAATTCAGCATCATGTACAATGTGATGAGCGTTGTGTTTTGTCTTCACATGACGACTCCATTAATATCATGTTATATGAGGTGATATGTTTAATAATTATCTCACAGGTACGACACAATTACCAATGTACTGCAAGGTGCCATTATATTGGATGGTTATTTTTGGTTGAGGGGGGGAATCTGAACCTACTGTAGGTCACTTTTCAGTTTGGACAGGCAAAAGGTGCAGATCGTTGGCAAACCACTGCTGCATTAAAACAAGGGCAACAAATAATCAGACTATTAAAAGAAATGGGATTCTGGCAAATATAGTCTTTATTCATTCTCTCTCCTTCCACATAGAGTTAGACTTTATTGGTACATAGTGAACCAGTGGACTGCACCAAGGCTCTGAATTTTAAAATGCTAAATTGGGTATAAAGAACCATTTTACTGCGTACCTAACAATGCTATTTTCAAGCTGTTACCGTGTTACAGCATGTGTTCTGGGACTCTCGAAGGGGGTGAAAACCCAGGAACCCGGGAACAGTGCTGTTTTCAATTAGCATGCCAGTCTGAATGGCATGTCCGGCTACGCTACACACAGGCCGGCAGGGCCGATGGGAGTGTTGCACGCCGCCCAGCTACCTCCTACTGCAGCCCTGCAGTCACGGGGAGGATAGGAACCTGCCACGGCTCTGGAGGGGAGAGTGGGGGAGAGTGGGGTAAAAGGAGAGAGGGAGGGACAGGGAGAGAGAAGAGGGAGTGAATGAGTGAGTTAAGACATACATACATGTATAGAGATGAATATGGAGAGAGATTGGCGGAGGGAAAAGAGGGTAAGCAAGAGTGAGAGAGCGAGGTGGGGAGGGGAGAGAAGAGGCAATGAGGAGAGAAGAGGCAGGTGGGGAGCGAGGTGGGGAGGGAGAAGAGGCAATGAGAGAGAGAGCGAGGTGGGGAAGGGAGAGAAGAGGCAATGAGCGAGGTGGGGAGGGGAGAGAGAGGCAATGAGGTGGGGAGGTGGGGAGGGGAGAAGAGGCAATGGCAATGAGAGAGAGAGCGAGGTGGGGAAGGGAGAGAAGAGGCAATGAGAGAGAGAGAGAGAGAGAGAGGCAATGAGGGAGAGGCGAGGTGGGGAGGGGAGAGAAGAGGCAATGAGAGAGAGAGCGAGGTGGGGAGGGAGAGAAGAGGCAATGAGAGAGAGAGCGAGGTGGGGGAGAAGGGAGAGAAGAGGCAATGAGAGAGAGAGCGAGGTGGGGAGGGGAGAGAAGAGGCAATGAGAGAGAGAGAGCGAGGTGGGGAGGGGAGAGAAGAGGCAATGAGAGAGAGAGCGAGGTGGGGAGGGGAGAGAAGAGGCAATGAGAGAGAGAGCGAGGTGGGGAGGGGAGAGAAGAGGCAATGAGAGAGAGAGCGAGGTGGGGAGGGGAGAGAAGAGGCAATGAGGTGGGGAGGGAGAGAGAGAGGCAATGAGAGGAGAGAGGAGGTGGGGAGGGGAGAGAAGAGGCAATGAGAGAGAGAGCGAGGTGGGAGGGGAGAGAAGAGGCAATGAGAGAGAGAGGAGGTGGGGAGAGGGAGAGAAGAGGCAATGAGAGAGAGAGAGTGAGGTGGGGAGGGGAGAGAAGAGGCAATGAGAGAGAGAGAGCGAGGTGGGGAGGGGAGAGAAGAGGCAATGAGAGAGAGAGCGAGGTGGGGAGGGAGAGAAGAGGCAATGAGAGAGAGAGCGAGGTGGGGAGGGGAGAGAAGAGGCAATGAGAGAGAGGCAAGAGAGGTGAGGTGGGGGGAGAGGGGAGAGAAGAGGCAGGTGGGGAGAGAGAGAGGCAATGAGGAGGGGGGGGGAGAGAAGAGGCAATGAGAGGGGAGAGAAGAGGCAATGAGAGAGAGAGTGAGGTGGGGAGGGGAGAGAAGAGGCAATGAGAGAGAGAACGAGGTGGGGAGGGGAGAGAAGAGGCAATGAGAGAGAGAGTGAGGTGGGGAGGGGAGAGAAGAGGCAATGAGAGAGAGAGAGCGAGGTGGGGAGGGGAGAGAAGAGGCAATGAGAAAGAGAGAATGACATGCAGCATTTGATGAAGGGTGTGAAAGTGGTCACATAATAGTCATGGATAAAGGGGGCCAGCAGCAGCATTCAGGCTCTAGCAGCACAGAGCCCTGGCTGGCATGAGTAGCTCTGCTTGGACAATAACTGAAGCACCCTGTCTGTCCTTAAACAGCCCCGTGTAAGCACGGGTCTTGGATGTCTCACGCAGGTTGGGTTATAAGGACTGCTGTTGGCATGACTATGCTGAAACCCGTTCATTTCTTTTGATGGGCAAGGCCACGTGAGGACACTACAACAGGATGAGTCCCACAGCAGGCGATCATGCTGGGCTCAGACGCATTATGCCTCTTGATACTGTATGTCTCCTGTGATTCTTAAAGGATCTGTTCAGTCATTAGCTGTTCACTGTGAAGATATACACACTTATCCAGGATATACAGTACCAGGAAAAAGTTTGGACACACCTACTCATTCTAGGGTTTTTCTTTTTTTCTACGTTGTAGAATAATAGTGAAGATATTAAAACTATGAAATAACACATATGGAATCATTTAGTAACAAAGAAAGTGTTAAACAAATCAAAAACAAAATAATAAACAGATCAAAATATATTTAATATTTGATATTCTTCAAAGTAGCCACCCTTTGCCTTGATGACAGCTTTGCACACACTTGGCATTCTCTCAACCAGCTTCATGAGGTAGTCACCTGGAATGCATTTAAATGAACACGTGTGCCTTCTTAAAAGTTCAAATGTGGAATTTAATTCCGTCTTAATGCGTTTAAGCCAATCAATTGTGTTGTGACAAAGTAGCGTTGGTATACAGAAGATAGCCCTATTTGGTAAAAGACCAAGTCCATATTATAGCAAGAACAGCCCAAATAAGGTCAGTCAATACGGAATATTCCTGTGCAATCGCAAATAACGTCAAGTGCCATGATGAAACTGACTCTTATGAGGACCGCCACAGGAAAGGAAGACACAGAGTTACTCCTGCTGCAGAGGATATGTTTATTAGCCTCAGAGTTACCAGCCTCAGAAATTGCAGCCCAAATAAAGTTCAAGTAACAGACATATCTCAACATCAACTGTTCAGAGAAGACTGTTTGAATCAGGCCTTCATGTTCAAATTGCTGCAAAGAAACCACTACTAAAGGACACAAATAATAATAAGAGACTTGCTTGGGCCAAGAAACACAATGCCCCAACACACCTCCAGGCTGTGTAAGGGCTATTTGACCAAGAAGGAGAGTGATGGAGGGCTGCATCAGCTGACCTGGCCTCCACAATCACCCGACCAAATTGAGATGGTTTGGGATGAGTTGGACCCCAGAGTGAAGGAAAAGCAGCCATCAAGTGCTCCGCAAATGTGGGAACACCTTCAAGACTGTTGGAAATGCATTCCAGGTGAAACTGGTTGAGAGAATGCCAAATGTGTGCAAAGCTGTCATCAAGGCAAAGGTTGGCTACTTTGAAGAATCTAAAATATAAATATATTTGGATTTGTTTAACACTTTTTTGGTTACTACATGATTCTATGTGTTATTTCATAGTGTTGATATTTTCACAATTATTCTACAATGTAGAAAATAGTAAAAAAATTAAGAAAAACCTTTGAATGAGGGTGTGTCCAAACCTTTGACTGGTACTGTATGTCTTTATTGTTTCTTGTTTGTGATTATATACCTTTGTGATAGAACCTTTACTTGCCTTGAGAAACAAAGCTCTGTAAGAATGTTTTAGGTTGTTGGGTCAGAAAAAGGTTGAATGTCTGTGCAATATTTGTCAGGTCTTCTCAGAGAGTTTAAACAATATACAACGTCTCTCTCTGCCAGGAGCCACACTCCAGCAGTGTTACCATTAACGATGGGAGACAAACAACCCGTACATTATCAGATCATTAGAATTACAGTGCCTTCGGAAAGTATTCTGACCCCTTGACTCTTTCCACATTTTGTTACGTTACAGCCTTATTCCAAAATGGATTAAATTAGTGTTTTTCCTCAGCAATCTACAAACAATACCCCATAATGACAAAGCGAAAACAGGTTTTTAGAAACTTTTGCAAATTTATAATCACCAAGACTCTTTTTAGAGCTGCCAGCCTGGCCAAACTGAGCAATTGAGGGAGAATGTGGTCAGGGAGGTGACCATGAACCCGATGGTCACTCTGACAGAGCTCCAGAGTTCCTGATGGGAGATGGGAGGACCTTCCAGAAGTACAATCATCTCTGAAGCACTCTGCCAATCAGGCCTTTATGGTAGAGTGGCCAGACGGAAGCCATTCCTCGGTAAAAGGCACATGACAGTCCACTTGAAGCTTGCCAAAAGGTACCTAAAGACTCTCACACCATGAGAAACAAGATTATCTGGTCTGATGAAACCAAGATTGAACTCTTTGGCCTGTATGCCAAATGTCACGTCTGGAGGAAACCTGGCACCATCCCTAAGGTGAAGCATGGTGGTGGTGTCATGCTGTGGGGATGTTTTTCAACTGCAAGGACTGGGAGACTATTCAGGATCAAGGAAAAGATGAACAGAGCAAAGTACAGAGAGATCCTTGATGAAAACCTGCTCCAGAGCACTCAGGACCTCAGACTTGGGTGAAGGTTCACCTTCCAACAGGACAACGACCCTAAGCACATAGCCAAGACAATGCAGGGGTGGCTTCAGGACAAGTCTCTGAATGTCATTGAGTGGCCCAGCCTGAGCCCGCACTTGAACCCGCTCTAACATCTCTGGAGAGACCTGAAAATAGTTGTGCAGCGACGCTTTCCATCCAACTTGACAGAGCTGAGAGGATCTCCAAATACAGATGTGCCAAGCTTGTAGCGTCATACCCAAGAAGACACACTGCTGTAATTGCTGCCAAATGTGATTCAACAAAGTACTGAGTAAATGGTCTGAATTATTTTGTAAATTATATTTCAGTTTTTTTTTTTAATTGCAAAATGTTCAAAAACCTGTTTTTGCTTTGTCATTATGGGGTATTGGGTGTAGAGTAATGAGCGGGGAAAAAACTATTTAATACGTTTTAGAATAAGGCGGTAACGATAACAAAATGTGGAAAAAGTAAACGGGTCTGTCACGTACGTGAGGAGAGACGGACCAAGGCGCAGCGGATGTTGAGTTCCACATATTCATTATAATGTGAAACTTAGCAAGAACAAAACAAATCAATCAATAAACTAACAACGAAACGTGACTACGTGGTGCACATGCACAAAACACAAAAAAATATCCCACAAACACAGGTGGGAAAAATGCTACCTAAATATGATCCCCAATCAGAGACAACGATTACCAGCTGCCTCTAATTGGGAATCATACAAATCACCAACATAGAAAAATAAACTAGAACACCACATAAAAATAATAGAATAGAATAACCCAGTCACGCCCTGACCTACTACACCATAGAGAAACAAGGGCTCTCTATTTTCAGGGCGTGACAGGGTCTGAACATTTTCCCGAAGGCACTGTATTTTCAATTTCAACCTTTCATTCCACAGAAGGGGTACAAATTGCAGTCCATCCCCCCACCCCCAAAACGATTTAATAAGTCTCCATATGTTCTAATTCAATCTTAAATTAATATGGTACAAAGTACTATATTACACATTTCTCTATTGAGAGGTGGCTGTCCCAAACCCTGACTCTTAACCATGTTTGAAAATACATTTTACACTATTATTTCAATAGGACCTCTTGAGTTGTTATGTTATTACATTGAAAAATCCTGATCTAATTAGGAATTTTGGATATTTAAAAAAATAGTTTTTATAACAATTAAGTACCACCTTTTGATGTCACTACCAAAACACACATTAAAAGCTCAGCGTTGAACACCATAGTGCCCTCCAAGCTCATCATTAAGCTAAAGACCCTGGAACTGAAATCTTCTCTCTGTGACTGGATCTTAGACTTCCTGACAGGCTGCCCCTAGGTGGTGAGGGTAAACAACAACGCATCCGCCACACTGACCCTCAACACTGGGGCCTCTCAGGGGTTTGTGCTTAAGGCATCCACATGCTTCTCAGCCAAAACAGTTTGTGCATTATGGCTACATTTTGTGACATTTTTGTTAGTTTTGGACTTTGTGAGTGTTTTTTTGGGCTGTTCGGGCAAAATAAACCTTAATTCTGGAAGCAAGCCGAAGTAGGTAGCCGAAGTCTATGCCTCTTTGTCTTTTATTGGTCAACAGTGGGGATTCTTGAATAAAGTCTATTGTTATTCAATGAGAGATTACTTGTTTTCATGCACATTATTTGGGACTGAACATCTTAGTCTCCTCTGCAAAAAATGTCAAAAATAATGACAGATTTCATGAGTTATCTTAGATTAATTCTGACTATTTTGAGGAAGAGTATACTGGCTACGGCGTTTTTCAAGCGAAGGTCTTTTATTAAGGGAGTATGTGAGCACACCCGTTCAGTTTGACTATAGGCACCAGCCGAACTGAAGCATGCTGACGCCTTTGGTCCCTTCCTGTACTCCCTGCTCAACCACGTCTGTGTGGCTGCGCACGACTCCAACACCATTATTAAGATTTCTGACGACACGACAATGATGCAGCAGGGTAGCCTAGTGGTTAGAGCGTTGGACTAGTAACCGGAAGGTTGCGAGTTCAAACTCCCGAGCTGACAAGGTACAAATCTGTCGTTCAGCCCCAGTTCACTGTTCCCAGGCCGTCATTGAAAATAAGAATTTGTTCTTAACTGACTTGCCTGGTTAAATAAAGGTCAAATAAAAAAATAAAAAATAAACATAGGGAGTGCATAGAGAGGAGGTCAGAGACCTGGCAGTGTGGTGCAGGAAAACAACCTCTCCTCAACGTCAGCAAGACAAAGGACCTGATCATGGACTACAGGAAACGGAAGGCCGAGCACATCCCCGGGGCTGTAGTGGTGATGTGTTCCTTGGTTTCAACATCACCTCATTATCACCCTCAATAACTTCAAGCGAAGACTGGGGGTCAGCCTGATGAACCAAACTACCAAATAATCCCCTCCATGTAGCCTAACTCTCACACTTACACACATACACATACACACACACACACACATAATCAAACATGTTTTTTCTTGTATACTGAGTATTTCATATACAATTATACAGTTGAAGTTTACATACACTTAGGTTGGAGTCATGAAAAATGTATTGTTAAAACCTTTCTAAGGTACGTGGGACGGTAGCGTTCCACCTGACCAACCTCCAGTGAAATTGCAGAGCACCAAATTCAAAAACAGAAATACTGATTATAAAAATTCAGAAAACATACAAGTGTTGTACATAGGTTTAAAGATGAACGTCTTGTGAATCCAACCACGGTGTCAGATTTCAAAAAGGCTTTACGGCGAAAGCCTATCATATGATTATTTGAGAACATCGCCCAGCAGACAAATCATTACAAACAGTAACCAGCCACGTAGAAAAGTTACACAAGTCAGAAATAGAGAAAATTCATCACTTACCTTTGATGATCTCCATATGGTTGCACTCAGAAGACATTCATTTACTCAATAAATGTTTGTTTTGTTCGATAAAGTCTCCCCTTATGTCCAAAAACCTTTTTGTTTGCGCATTTTCTTCAGTAATCCACAGGCTTAAACGCAGTCACAGGCAGACAAAACAATCCAAATTGTATCCGTAAAGTTCATAGAAACATGTCAAACAATGTTTATATTCAATCCTCAGGTTGTTCTGAGCCTAAATAATCAATAATATTTTAAATGGACAATAACGTCGTCAATATAAAAGGTAAGAAGAAAGATGTGCTCTCGGGGTTGCACATGAAAAAGCTCTGTGACTCTTTAGGGTGCAGTCGTTCAGACTGGTCTTACTCCCTCATTTTTCAGATCTAGTGGAAGGCATAGGAACTGCAATTTGAGTCCTAAGTCAATGAATACTGTAATGAAATTGAATAGAAAACTACAAAAAATTTAAAAATCCTACTTCCTCGATGAATTTTTATCAGGTTTTCGCCTGCCAAATCAGTTACGTTATACTCATAGACATTATTTTAACAGTTTTGTAAACTTTAGAGTGTTTTCTATCCAAATCTACCAATTATATGCATATCTTATCTTCTGGGTCTGAGTAGCAGGCAGTTTACTTTGGGCACGCTTTTCATCCGGATGTGAAAATAGTGCCCACTACCCTAGAGAAGTTTTAACAAACTATGGTTTTGGCAAGTTGTTTAAGGCCACTCAGCAAGGAAGAAGCCACTGCTCCACTGGTTTGCAACTGCACATGTGGACAAAGATCGTACTTTTTGGAGAAATGTCCTCTGGTATGATGAAACAAAAATAGAACTGTTTGGCCATAATGACCTTGCAAGCCGAAGAACACCATCCCAAACGTGAAGCACGGGGGTGGCAGCATCCCCCGTGCTTCAAAGTCAAGGTATTGGAGTGGCCATCATAAAGCTCTGACCTCAACCCTATAAAACATTTGTGGGCAGAACTGTAAAAGTGTGTGCAAGCGAGGAGGCCTACAAACCTGACTCAGTTACACCAGTTCTGTCAGAAGGAATGGACCAAAATTCACCCAACATATTGTGGAAAGTTTGTGGAAGGCTACCTGAAACTTTTGACCCAAGTTAAACAATTTAAAGACAATGCTACCAAATATTATTTGAGTGTATGTAAACTTTGGACCCACTAGGTATGTGATGAAAGAAATAAAAGCTGAAATAAATCATTCTCTCTACTATTATTATGACATTTCACATTCTTAAAATAAAGTGGGGATTCTAACTGACCTAAGACATGGAATTTTTACTAGGATTAAATGTCAGGAATTGTGAAAAACTGAGTGTAAATGTATTTGGCTAAGGTGTATGTAACCTTTCGACTTCAACTGTAATTAATATGCTTTGTTTGAACTTTTTTTTAAACATATATATTTGTGGTTTTCATATCAGTGTTTTATCTGTTCTGTTTTGTCTTTCACTTATCTTTTGGGGGGCGTGAATAAATTACAACCTAAAAAAACCTAAGGATCTATCATGGTCCACGAACACCAACACAGTCGTGAAGAGGGCATGACAGCCTCCTGAGGCTGAAATGATTTGGCATGTGTCATCAGATCCTCAAAATGTTATACAGCTACACCATTGAGAGCATCTTGACTGGCTGCATCAGCACTCGATATGGCAATTGCTTGGTATCCGGCTGAAAGGTACTACAGAGGGTAGTGCGTATGACCCAGTACATCACTGGGGCCGAGCACCCTGCCATCCCTCTATACCAAGCGGTGTCAGAGGAAGGCCCTACAAATGTTCAAAAACTCCAGCCAGCAAAGTATAAACTGTTTTCTCTGCCACTGCACAGCAAGTGATACCGATGCACCAAGTCTGGAACCAACAGGAGGACCCTGAACACCTTCTACCGACAAGCCATAAGACTGCTAAAGGGTTACTTAAACGGTTAACCAAATAGCTACCTGGACTATCTGCTAATTGCTAATTTGGTAAGCAAATACAATTTTTAATTCATCAAAATGTGCGTCATTGTCCGTTTATTGCAACATTTTCACTGTGTTTCGGTAACGACAAATGTAGTGATTTCTGGTAAATATTTCAAATATGCAATACAAACAAGTGAGTAGCATATATGTCTACCTGACACACAGTATGTTGGAAGACATGTGCTGAAAGGTTGGGGGGAAAAAAACGGTACAAATTATCCTTTTTTCTTCCAACTTCGAAATTGCACCGCTTCTGTAGAATGACCCAGATACAATAGGTCTCCATTAAATATGAACCATCCTTCAATTTGTTTTAAAACGAGTATGACACAAACCAAATGAATTGAAGTAATGCAAAAGGTCACAGCACAGCTGTGATGTATTAACTGGAGAATGCTACAGGAAGATAAATCACCCTTTAATTGCTCTGGCGATTTCCATCAGGACCTGCCTCACGGGGCGTGTTTGGGATTATGTGTACAGCAATAAAAAACAACCATCCTACGAAATAAAATCGACTTGTTTTGTGTTTGTGATTTTTATGTGGTTTCATGGGGAATAGGAAGGTCAAGGAGCTGTCCTCCATGATCATTTACTAACAGCTATGAATTCAATTCCGGCTGTATCCTATCTCTAGTACTATACTTAAAGGTAATATCTGAAGTATTTTCCCAGACAACTTCCGCTCCAATTTGACCCCCAGTACAGACTTCATCATTCATATTCCCCTTGGGTGTGTCAGCTTCTTTGGAAAGCTAAGCCTTTTCTCAAATAAGAGAAGCAGTGTGTTTTTGAACATCACATCAGTAATATATCAGCTCACATAGCCTGAATTCTAAATAATATTACAACAAAAAAACATTACAACCAAAGCCAATTGCTCCAAATAGTGTTTATGTGTTGCCTTTTCATATAGGAGAATACTTTGATGTTCAGGGCAATAAAACAGGGCTCTCCAATCGCTGTTTGTGAGAAGCAGAATCTTTTTATTCAAGATTTGGCACAATTGCATGCGATGGAAGGACTCATAGGAGGCAGCATGGAGTTCCAAGTTCTCAGTGCGGTCTTCACATTTTCCTAGCTGAAGACAAAATCCCATGGTGCTTTTGTTCAGTGTGGTTGCTCAACTCAAGCAGAGCTACTTTCCTTTAAGGATTAACAAGAATGAAAAATTGTTCTAAATCAAATAACTCACCCCTAATAAAACCACAAAGTAAAATCTTGAATATCCTCATTGCACATATGCCTCATGTGTAGCATGATGGAACTACCCGTAAAACCATTCATATATTATGACCTTTGAGTGACCTTTGACTTTAAAATGATACCTTTCTATCTAATACCTAGACACATTCAAAGGGGGTAGAGAGTATTTCAATGACACACGTAAGGTTGTTTCAATGAGTAACGGCTACAATGACAAACCTCCCATGGGGATTTGTTGTTCCGTGAAAATAGAATGGAAAGCTTGGGGGCGGCATGGGTATTCATCACAAAATGGAAACCACGGCAGCATATGTTGGCCTTGATATTGTTTCCTTCCCAACCTCTTAAGGATCCACCCTTTATTTCCAATTTTCGTCTGAAATGGCATACCCAAATCTAACTGCACGTAGCTCAGGACCTGAAGGAAGGATATGTACATTATTGATACAATTTGAAAGGAAACACTTTGATGATCGTGGAAATGTTAAATGAATGTAGGAGAATAAAACACATTAGATCTGGTAAAAGATAATACAGAGAAAAAAAACTTGTATTTTTATTTTTTATTGTACCATCATCTTTGAAATGCAAGAGAAAGGCCATAAAGTTTTATTCCAGCCCAGGTGCAATTTAGACTTTAGACTAGATGACAGCAGTGTATGTGCAAAGGTTTAGACTGATCCAATGGACCATTACATTTCTGTTCAAAATGTTGCATCAAGACAGCCCAAATGTGCCTAATTGGTTTATTAATACTTTTTAAATGTGCACTCTCCTCAAAAAATAGCATGGTATTATTTCACTACAATAGCTACTGTAAATTGGACAGTGCAGTTAGATTAACAAGAATTTAAGCTTTCTGCCAATATCAGATATGTCTATGTCCTGGGAAATGTTCTTGTTACTTACAACCTCATGCTAATCACATTAGCCTACGTTAGCTCAACCATCATGCGGGGGACCCACCGATCCTGAGGACTTTGAGATAAGTTCAAAGAAAGTTGTCTGATATTATCGTGTCCATAAATCTTTGTCTATGTGGCCTACTTTTAGATATGTGTCCTATTATAGTTACTGGGCAAACTGTTTAATGCTATTACCATCATGTTTGGTAATCCGACAGCACTTGAATCTCTCTTCAGACATTTTACGAATTGTTCAATTCTATTTAGAGAGAACTGCATTTACGAAAATGTTTTCCACATATAGTCACAGTTCCCACAACCAATAGTTAAGACCCTCATCTTACAGTAAGTCTTCTCCCGCATAGAAATCTTCTATATTTAAAGTTCCTCCTTTGAAGCATTTTGACAAGGTCATCCCACTGGGCACAAACTGGTTGAATCAACATTGTTTCAATGTACACTGAAAAAAATGGCAACATGTAAAGTGTTTGTCCCATGTTGCTGAAATAAAAGATCCCAGAAATGTTCCATACACACAAAAAGTTGATTTCTCTCAAATTTTATGCACAAATTTGTTTACATAACTGTTAGTAAGAATTTATCCTCTGCCAAGATAATCCATCCACCTGACAGGTGTGGCAATCAAGAAACTGATGGAACTGCACGATCATTACACAGGTGCACCTTGTGCTGGGAACAATAAAAGGCCACTCTACAATGCCACTGATGTCTCAAGTTTTGAGGAAGCGTTCAATTGGCATGCTGACTGCAAGAATGTCCACCAGAGCTGTTGGCAGATAATTGAATGTTCATTTCTCTACCATAAGCCTCCTCCAATGTTGTTTTAGAGGATTTGGTAGTAAGTCCAATCGGACTCACAACCGCAGACCATGTGTATGGCATTGTGTGGGCGAGCGGTTTGTTGATGTCAATGTTGCGACAGAGTGCCCCGTGGTGGCAGTGGGGTTACGGTATGGGCAGGTATAAGCTACGGACAATGAACACAATTGAATTTGATCAATGGCAATTTCAATGCACAGATATACCGTGATGAGATCCTGAAGCCCATTATCGTGCCATTCATCCGCCGTCATCACTTCATGTTTCAGCATGATAATGCATTGCCCATGTTGCAAGGAACTGCACACTTCTTGAAAGCTGAAAATGTCCCAGTTCTGTCATGGCCTACATACTCACCAGACATGTCATCCATTGAACATGTTTGGGATGCTCTGGATCAGCGTGTACCACAGTGTGTTCCAGTTCCCGCCAACATCCAGCAATGTCGCACAGCCATTGAAGAGGAATGGGACAACATTCCACAGGCCATAGTCAACAGCCTGATCAACTTTCTGTGAAGGACATGTGTCGTGCTGCATGAGGCAAATGGTGGTGTCACCAGATACTGGCTGGTTTTCTCATCCACTGCCCTTTTATTTAAGGTATCTGTGACCAACAGATGCATATCTGTATTTCCAGTCATGTGAAATCCATAGATTAGGGCCTAATTAATTTATTTCAATTGACTGATTTCATTATATGAACTGTAACTCAGTAAAATCTTTGAAATTGTTGCATGTTGCATTTATATTTTTGTTCAGTATTATTTTTTGACGTATTGTGACGTGGAATGTACATGGAAGGGTACATTCCACTGGATTATGTCATCGTTGTAACCAATTTTCAACATAGACAAACTTTGCATGAATATGTTGAATGTGTTCCTTTGAAACAACTTCAGATCGTAAATGTTATTTCCACGATCAGAAAAAAAAACTGTAGGCTGTGCAGCACCTCCTACTAGATCTATCTACAGCTACAGTATATTCATTTGGTCTCCTTCCCAGGGTTTTAAAGCAAGCCCTGCTTTCACTGACTACTACCAATGTGCCACCCGTGAGAATGATTAATGAGAGATCTCTTATATTCACTGTTGCTAGGTCATTCCAAAGGGTAGGTTTCACAGAGCAAATTAAATGTAACCCTACTTTATAAGTCATATACTGTATCATCAATGACACTATTTAGGCCAATATAGCATTTGCAAAGTCTTCAACAGCTACTGTTTCAATTCAACCGCCACCCAAAAAATGATACTTATATGCCTAGGGTTGGTTGATTTCAAATGTAATCTATAAGTTAATCATTAATATGTTGGTTTCACATCTCCATCTCAACCAAAAATCCAAGTTATTGAATAGGACAAACTCAAATCAAACTTTATTTAAGTGCATTTAATGTTTGATTAGATTAGATTTAGTCCTCGTCTTTAACTAAGATTTTTGGTCGAGATGGAGATGTGAATCCAACATATTAATGATTAACTTGTATACAAACTGGATATTGAATTGTGTTTGGTTGTCAACACAACCAAATATCAACATTTGAATGAAATGTATCTTCTGCTTGGATATTTCCATCTGTGCCACTGACTTAGTCTGGCTTTAATTCCAGTTTGTCTACAAATTAATAACTGATATTTTGAATTCACGTCTCCATCTCAACCAAAAATCTGTTAAGGAATAGGACTATATTAAGTTACGTGAAAATGTAAATGCACTTTAAATAAAGTTTGATTTGGTCCTATTCTTTAAATTTGATGATTGGTTGTAATGGAGACGTGAATCCAACATATCAATGACTAATTTGTAGATGAACTGGAATTAAAGCAAGACTAAGTCAGTGGCACAAAAGATAAATGTCCTTCATATGTTTATATTTGGTTGTGTTGACAACCAAATAATTCAATATCAATGTTGCACTACTTTTGAAATACAATAAACAGCCTATTAACTTGCCTACAAGTTAACCTTTTCGGATTCAAGTCTGCAACTAAACCAAAAAAAGAAAAGTTCAAGAAAATTAAACCAGTGGCTCAAATGAAACTAGCCAAGCGTTAGATATCCTTGTTTTTCCATTGTGATTTGGTTGTGCTTTAGATGGTTGAAAGCATAGTGATAATACATTGGGAATTTAACAAACTTCTGGCTGTCTTTTTGAATGGGTGGATAAAGGTTGATATCTCATTGATCAACATCTCAACCAAATATTACCCAATTCCCCACGTTGAAATGACGTGGTGTGCCAAGTGGGATTCATTTCAATAATGGATGTTGCTACCACAATGAATGGAACAGCCTAGCTCAGTCAGTTTCTGCTACTCAAATGCATTGTCATCAGCTAAGTGGAGGCTGATATTGTGGGATAATATCCTACTATCAGGATCTGCACCAATAAAGGACAATGTCTCCTCACCCTGAGTTATTGGGCTCTTGGACCAGAGGGATACGTACCCTCCAGATTGGAGCTCCAATATCCCTTCTAGTAGGATATGTATCTTCCCAGGTCATCTCCCATCCAAGCCCAAACCTGCTTAGCTTCACATGATAACCAGCAAAGATGCAGGGTGCTAAGGTTGTTGGCAAGATCCTAAAGCATTGTGAAATGAAGAAAATCTAACATACTGTATGCATCAGCTTAAGCAGAATATGCCTTGATGGCTGTTATGGGAGAACGAATGGAAGGGTATGGGCTCATCTTGTAATATTAGTCATTCTTACTTTATTGAGGTCTGTGCAATAGCATATCCTGGTTTGAAACCGTTTTACAACACGAGACATATGACTCACATCCATCTACTGTATCTTTTCCTGATACAAAGCAGGATCTGTTTTCCAAATTATGTTGACTTTATATTCATGTGCCTGTTTGGCTGGGATTTATGGCAGTTTGACTTCAAACAAAGCCATAGTGAATTTAAGTGTGGTTTCTAATGTGTCTGTCGTCAGGGAAATGACCGGACCAAGGTGCAGCGTGGTGAGCGTACATTTATTTTTATTAAGAATGTCGCCTACAAAAACAAGAAACAACAAACACGACTGTGCCGCTTACTAAGGCTATACAGGCCACTATAAGAAAGTCAACTACCCACAACTAAGGTGGCAAAACAGGCTGCCTAAGTATGATTCCCAATGAGAGACAATGATAGACAGCTGTCCCTGATTGAGAACCATACCCGGCCAAAACATAGAAACAGAAAACATAGAAATAAAGAACCTAGAATGCCCACCCTAGTCACACCCTGGCCTAACCAAAATAGAGAATAAAAGCCTCTCTATGGCCAGGGCGTGACAGTGTCAGTTAGTTTTTTTCTTACTGTAAATTAGGGTAATAGATGTGGTGCATGTGCACTTCAGACAATAACATTGTGTTCATTTCACATTGCCCTAAATTGCAGAGCCCTCGCAGGAGGTATTTCATGTCACCCGCTACTGACAAATGTTGAAGGATATTATAACTGAGGATTTCCTGCTATGCTAGTAATGTGAACTAAAGATGAAGAAGACTGTTCATCTTGTACTGTACTGTACTGCATTACAACCCCCCCCCCCCCACCCCCCCCCCCCTCCACCCATGCCTCTAAATGACAGTAATTCAAAGCTAAATAGACATAGTTGTCATTTATAGGACTGGCTTACATTTGCTATTGCCTGTGTGTGGTAGAATTCCTGAACGACTGGCAATGCTTCAGTCTCCAGTACCCTGCTCTGAACACTGTATGCTTCTAATATGTAGTGTGTATTCCTTTTGACATGAATACAAATTGACTTCTATAAACGGAACATCCAGACTGTCTGGAAAGAGCTGATTTTAAGTGATGGTAAGCTCAAAATGAGGAAGCTTCTTTCTTTCTTTCTTTTAAGACCAATTCATCTCTAGTACCTCAATAAAACACTTCCTGACTAATCTACTTACTGATAGTCATTTTAGAACATTACCTCAGATACGTTTATGTTGTATAAGTCCGCCAAATTATTGGACTGCATTTAAGCTCTGCCAGATGCATGTTAACGACTTTACCCTGCTTTGTATTGCGTACGTACAGAGCTGTTCTTTCTACACTGTGGAGCTTTAATTGTTTAAACATTACTTTCAATAGATGGCAAGAAGACAATCTTTCAACAACATATAAGTCAGTAATACGTTTGTAACATAATTACTGTAATGTTTGCAATAGCCTATTGTCTCTTGGGAGAATCAAATAAAAACCTCCCCAGCATGACACAATCATATGACAGAGTTACATTACGTTGTTGTGAATGTGATTTTGTACTAATATGGGATCTTGTAGTTCAACGTCTCTTTTCAAGGAGGTCATATCTCCCAACCTCATTTGAACTCTGAAAGTACGGAGAGCTCCGGCCTCAACATTCATTCACTCAGCGGGATTTACCGTCATTGTGAAAAATTAGAGATTATGTCATTTCAACAATGAAACTACTTTAGCTAAATTGACGATAGGTTTTAAATTACCAGGATAAAAAAAAGATGGAAGTAAGCCAACGATTGTTTTCTCTTCTCCCCAAATAGAAATATAATCAAAATATTACAATTGAGTAGAATTTCTTGGCCACTGCTATGGAATATGTTACATGCAGAGTTATTTGATACAGTGTATTTACTGCATTAAGGAGTAAATGGATCTGCTCAGAATAATAATGCATATATTACCAGGCAATAACATTTTGGACCTCCCTTTAGAATACAGCTTAAATCTCATTCTGGAACAATTGGGAAATATTTAAGTTTGAAGGTAATATCTCCAGGTTTTTTGCAGGGCAACGTATGGTAGCTGGGAGGGAAATTATTATTTTTAAACAATTTTGCGATAAAGTAGATACAACTGGATATGAATGATCGATCAGTATGTGCTTACCTCTGACAGAGACACTATCACTGTGTCAGAGACCTGTTCATATACATTGCACACAATAACCTACACTACAGCTTGTAAAATGTTATTTTCCAATGGGCTGGAGTTTATTGTTATTTAGCTTAGTAAAGATGTCTTTAACAGTGGTGAAAGAACATACATTTTTAAGGGCATGTGTCCTTACAATTTCTGTGAATTGGTCTGCATACATACAGTATGTGTGATTTAGGAGGTTCTAAAAAAGACGATTGCTTCCAAAGTTTTGTTGAGTGTTGTACAACCTGTAACACATTTATTTTCCATTTACATTATTTTCTTTAAAATAATCACAAACGACTTCACGTTAGCCCACATCAGCGCTAACATTAGGCTACTTCACACCTCAGTGACTGTTGTCCATTTGTTCGTTTGTTCTAGTGATGCCCACGCTGAATTCTTGAGGGGTTTGGATATGTTAGATAAAACAGTAGGGGGACCTTTGGAAGCCTGAGTCTGGGTAATTAGTGCAGAAATTCCACAGAAATATCTCTCATTAAAATGCACTGTGTCTGCCACTCCAGAAGAACTTCTGCTGTACATCTGGCCTCTTTTTTTCTCTTTAATTTTACAGCACAAATGTTTGGCTTTTTATGGTCTGTTTTTTTTTTATTGTCTCCACCATAAATCCATCTGGCAATTACTTCAAACACACATTAAAGTAGGCCTGTGGAATTTACAATGCAGACCCAAGTCATGCACTACATGCACAGTAGTTCATAAAAATGTGCATACTACAGCATTCATTGTCTCGATAATATTTGGTGTATACAGTAGGTGACAGATCTAGTGTCCGTCATGGTGTGGACTTTCTGTGGTGTCGGATATTGAACATTTATAACTGAGCTCCATTACAGTCTTTTATCATTTCCATCAGTGGAGGCTCCTCAGAGGAAAAAGGGGAGGACCATTCTCAGTGAATTTCATAAAAATAAAAATAGTGAAACATTAAAAAAGTTATAATTTTCAGATAAAACTGTATTAAATATGTCACCAAATAATTTATTAAAACACTGTTTTGCAATTAAGGTCTACAATAGCCTCAGCAGCACTCTGTAGGGTAGCACAATGGTGTAGCCGGAGGCAAAACCTAGGAGGCTCTTGGTTCTCACCCCTTTACAAAGAGTAATTATGACAACTTTTGTAGGACATCCTCCAACCTATCAGAGCTCTTACAGCATGAACAGATATGTTGTCCACCCAATCAAAATATCAGAGAATGAATCTAGTACTGAAAGCATAAGCTACAGCTAGCTAGTACAGTGCATAAAATGTGGTAAGTAGTTGATTCAAAGAGAGAAAGACAATAGTTGAACAGTTATGTACAATTACTTTCTTCCAAAATTAAGGAGAAGCAAGAGAGAGAGACAACGAGAGCGAGAGAGAGCTAGCTATATTTGGTTGTTTTTTTACTTTCACTTATAGCTAGCTGAATGTAGCTAGCTAGTTTAGCCTACTCAAACACCCAGCTCAAACAGAGAAGGATGCAATGTTAGCTCGTTGGCTATGGCTGTCCAACACTGGAACTCCAGGTCAATGTAAGCTTTTGGTGTGCAAGGCGGTATTGAATGTGTCAGTCTGACACCTTGATTACTAAAAACGATTTCGACCTGTGTACCTACGTTGTCAACTTTCGTTCATAGGCTAGGTTGTAGCAGTTTATGATAGGTACAGGGAAAATTGTAGTATCATGTAGTAGCTCTAACCTATCGCTGTTACTGTCACGTTCTGACCTTTATTTCCTTTGTTTTGTATTTAGTTAGTATGGTCAGGGCGTGAGTTGGGTGGGCAGTCTATGTTTGTTTTTCTAGGTTTTGGGTATTTCTATGTTTCGGCCTAGTATGGTTCTCAATCAGAGGCAGGTGTCATTAGTTGTCTCTGATTGAGAATCATACTTAGGTAGCCTGGGTTTCACTGTGTGTTTGTGGGTGATTGTTCCTGTCTCTGTGTTTGCACCAGATAGGACTGGTTAGGTTTTCACACATTTATTGTTTTGTTAGTTAATTTCATATCTAGTTCCTTTATTAAAGAACATGAATAACCACCACGCTGCATTTTGGTCCACTTCTCCTTCACCACAGGAAAACCCTTACAGTTAAATTGAGCTGGGTGAATGGAATATGAATGACAGTTATCCAACATGGTTTAATATAAATAAGTCCAATCTCAATCAAAAAACAAAAATCCTCCATCTTAAACTGCACCGACCGCCACTGATTTCCATTAATGCAAAACCTAATGATTGGACCACCCTGACCAATTTCATGTCAATCTTCTCACCCATGACTCAACAAAAAGTTACTCATTGTTGTTCTTTCATACCATGAGATGATCACAAGCTACCACCCTACTCTGATCACAAGCATTTCGCTACACTCGCATTAACATCTGCTAACCATGTGTATGTGACAAATAAAATTTGATTTGATTTGAAAATTTGATTTGATCTCATGCTATTAATAGACGGTCGGTTGTTTAGAACAAAACCGACGCATGTGCACCTATGGGGCAAAACAGACAGGATTGGCTTAGACTGTGGACAACATGTAAACTATATTTCGTCTCCACTGTTTCTTGAAAACATAAAGTTGCACAATGAGCACTTGTCTCTTAAATAAATTGTTACAGTTGTTGGTTAGCTAGCTAGCTAGCCATTTTTGGGCCAAATTAGCATAGACTTAACACCGTGTCCCAAAATAAGGACACAAATGGCAAGGCAGTCCATTGTATTTATAAAAAATGGCATGCAGAAGAATCATTTGATGACCGTTCAAAATGCAGCGCTTTACTGAGTGGGGACCAATATCACAATATTGTTTTCTAGCTGCCAGAGTTAGAGGATGGTGAATAAGCACATTTCAATAGCAGTATATCTCAGAGGGGATGACATCATCTTCAAATAGTATTCAAATCCTGTAGTTGGCCAAAAAACTTGAACACCAAATGACCATTATTCAACATCTCAAACATTACAAGCTCTATACAAAAGCCAAAAAGAAACTACATAAATCACTGAATACTCCATATTTTCAGTATCATAGATAATATAAGCCCTTCCTTTACAGCACCACATAAATGCATTGCCAAGATGTTGTGTAAACAAAACAATCCAGGCAGAAAAAGCAACATAGATATATCTATTCCAGTAATTGATCTGGGTTGGGTTCTTTAGATTTTTGTTTTCTTCTTTATATATCTGGTTTGCTCTCCCCATCTGCTCTTGATAGAAAAGTAGCACGAATGTATCGGAATAAAACCATTGTGGGGTGAAACCGCCGTGTCCGTGCTAGCCTGGGCTCACGCAGTGATGCTTCGTTTTTGGGGGACAGAGGAAGAGCTGCCCTTTATTCCAAAAGGTCTTGGCTGTCTCCCTTAGCTTTTCCACTGACATCAGCGCAACATCAGTATGTTGTTAGCTCGCCTGATACTGAATTGTTTGTTAGTCGGAAACTGGAGACGAGACTCACACAGGAAAATGAATAAATAATTGTACACTTTATATGTGTTTATTTCCAGCTTGCAACACAGGCCAACACAAAATCAGCATCTATTTCAACAAAGAGCATGTGTACAGGCTGCATGCGTTTGTCAGCATCTCTGTGAGAGTCTAACTTGGATTTATCTCCTAACAGTTTCAAGAACTACAACAACCCTATATCAGTTCTGTAGCTATTTCTACAAGGTGGGCTGTTGACAAATTGAGCAGAAAGGTACGGGAGGAAGGGAAAACCCTCAACATTCAACCGTGCTAATTACTGGCATTAAGGTGGAGAATGCCAATCTGAAATAAATAATAATTACAGAGGAACACATCCACATCCTGGAAGTTTCCCAGCGGGAGGCTGTCGCCTAATTGAGACCGTTTCTGCTTTCAGGGGTCTGTTCGGGGATGCCCTGGCTACCCGCCCAGCCCGGCGTCTGAGGAGGAAGGCAGCTAGCTAACGGCCTATTTGGAGGTGGACTTTCAGGTCATTAGTCCACTCTTCTAATCCCTGGTGATGTTGGAAGCCCTATACCAGGAGCAGCTCCACCTTCTCTCTCCCAGCGTTCTCCATAGTATGAGAGAGTGACACGTTAATCCCGCTTGGGGCCTTTGTTTTTGGGGCCGACGTCATGTAACTTTTTCATAGGTGACTGAGTGACCCCTGCCTGGAGCTTAAGTAATTTCTTTAACAACTTGAGAGCAGTGTCAGATTTACTATTGACTTCGGGTTAGACACGTCGTCAAGGCAGCGAGGCTGAACCACCTTGTATGGGAAGAAGGACTTTAGAAACGGTAATCTTGTCATGTGGCATGATAGACTACTGTCTGTTTAAGCTTACTGTATATCCTGAAGAAGATCTTATAGTCACCCGGGAAAATATCCTCATATTCTGTGTGTGTGTGTGTGTGTGTGTGTGTGTGTGTGTGTGTGTGTGTGTGTGTGTGTGTGTGTGTGTGTGTGTGTGTGTGTGTGTGTGTGTGTGTGTGTGTGTGTGTGTGTGTGTGTGTGTGTGTGTGCGTGTGCGTGTGCGTGTGCGTGCGCGTGCGCGTGCGTGTGCGTGTGCGTGTGTGTGTGTGTGTGTGTGTGTGTGTGTGTGTGTGTGTGTGTGTGTGTGTGTGTGTGTGTGTGTGTGTGTGTGTGTGTGTGCGTGTGTGAGTGTTCAGACGTGTACAGTATGATTTTTACTGCCACACACAATCCATCAACTTGTATCCTCCAATATAATTCCCCTTGGAATGAGAAATGCACATTAACACTTTCTTTTTAAGGGTGAACTAGAGAGATTCCAAAGGGGTTTGAGCCAGGTAATCCATGTATACAGACCAGATTGCCCTTTATCAGATTACATAGAACATTTTCAATTAGCAAGTATGGATGAGGATTTTCAACAGAAACATTTACGTAAAATAAATAATTTGACTGTAATCAGGTTCAGGCAGGATTTGGAAAGCATTTCAACCCACTCCAATAATAAATTCCCCCTCTTGTGTGGAAAGACACATTTAGCAGTCATTTGAAGGCTTCTGGCGAATTTGTTTAAAGCCAACGTTTTTTAAATAGTTTGTCAGGGCCAAGGCCCTTGGCAGGGCGGTTGCCCCTCGGTTTACAGGACCTTGCATGTTGCGTTTGTTTACGTTGCAAAGTGAGGGGTTACGATGAGCGTGAGGATCTGAGGGCTGTGCTGTCTCTCAACCTCTTGAAACCTCACCTCGGAGGGAACTGGGGAACATTACCCTTAGAGCTTGGACCTCCTCCACTAAGTAAATAGGGAGTCTGTAGAAACATATGAAGTAGTAGGTCCTTAAGTTAAACAAACACACTGCCTTTTTACCTTCCATCAAGTTTGAAGTAGGGCTTCTACAAAAATGACTCGGTGTCTCTTTTTAAAAGCCGCATGGCATGGCTTTCGTCTCGATCTCCATGTTGTACATATTATGTCACATATTTTTGGTGAAGAGCATCTTGTTCTTGTTCTGACCAAGCGTGCTTTCAAGAGCCCAGACATGGACATTGGTAGCGTTCAGCTACTTCATGTACTCTCTCACTACCAAATATTTACACTTTATGCTCTCGGTTTTCTTTAAGAAGGCCACTACTGTATTTTAACCAGGGTCTAATTCTAGCATCCACTTAAGTTTTCACTTAGTCTCCCATTGACATATATCCATGACTAAGTAAATATTTGAGTTAAGTGGAAGTTAAGATTCACTCCTAAATTCCCCAAGTGGAATCCCAATCCCAGGCCCTGGGTTGTATTCCAGAGTATCAGTGAAGGTAACCAGGCAGGATGGTAGACAGGGTGGATTCTGCTGGTTGGTCTTCCCAGCTGTGTTTGCAAGTGTGAACAAACACATTGCCACATTGGCATCTCCTCAACATGTCTCACCAATAATGAATTCCCCTTAAAGAAGCTCAAGCATGGCTACATCTCATAAATATGCATGTTTACCCTCAGCAACACGCAACACATAGCTTTGATACAGATGTTTTCCGATCTGAAATAGGCCACAGCTCCTACAAGACGATGATATGGTAAGCCAGCCTTGTTGGAGCCGACACCCTGACAAGAGAGTAAACACAGTTACCATCCACATGCATTTCGATATAAACACAAACGCTATTAAGTGACAAACTATTAATATACCAGATTCACAATGGAAGCATTACAGGGAAAACCCAGTTCACCAAGCTGCTGTTGCTTTGATTATTAGATGGGTTTTGCAGCCTTGTACAGGGATCCATCACTGAGCTTACTCTCAGGTGCTCAATTTGGCCTCTCACATTCAACAAGCCTCAGTAAATACACTAAATCCTCAACCATAGCAGCCAATGTTTTCGCACATCAAATTGCAAAACAAGGATAAAACCCATATGGAACCGTTTTGAGCAACTTTGAACTTCCAGGCCGAGGTTATTGTTCATAAACATTTTCCAGCATGTTCCAAAACAGTCTTCAGACACCTGTACAGTACATTTCAAAGAGCTATTGGCTTGTGCTAAGGACACATTTTTTCAGATCTTTGAATATTTAAGAAAATATTTGCCTTTTAGTTGAAACTCTATACAAACTATATTCAACTACCTCTAGTATTTGAAAAGTTTGTACAAAATACAACTATTTTCTTCCCAGGTCTGCAAATTTTTTCCTTGTAGCTTATCTTGTTTTGTGTACTTGGTGGTGTTGAGTACTGGTGTGAGTTGCCTGGGTTCAAGTGTGTTGGGGGCTGTGGTCCAGATTCCTTCACACCATCATCTTCCATCCAAATAACTTATTTTGAAGCCTGTGACATTGGTCGAATTAATGGTCATTTGGTCATTTCCTTTGGTTTTTGGCTACCTGCTGTAATTGCCAGTGTTACAGTAAAATAAAATTAGTCCTTTCAAGATGAAAAATACTCATAATTAAAGGCATCACAAACTCAGCATGAGGTTAATTATAGCTAAATTACTTATTTTTATGTTTACCATGGGTTGAGATTATCAATCTGGCATAAATTACATCATTAATTTACAGATGCAAATTCAAGTAACAAAATGCAACCAAACTCATTTTCAAATTAAACATGTTGTCTATATTTCAGAAGTGACCAAGATGTAATTGATGCCAATTCAACTTAATCAACTGGTGTTTTAACATCCATGTGTTCCTACTTTCTTCTAGGAGGGTTTGGGGGGTTTGGACGCTCCTAAAAACACAAGCCTTTGATGACTGTAGAGTCCATGTTGACCCATATGCATCAGATGTTATGTGGACCCAGTCAGAGAGGACTTCATTGAAGACGTAGGGTCTGGAAGGAAACAGAACATTGGAGTGGAGCGGAGCAGATTGGCAGGATGGGTTGTGGGTATACAGTACTGTACACCAGCCTGTGTCCTGACAGCTGCGCTCCAGTCTCTCTAATACGTGCTAATTGCATTCCCTCCTCGTCAGTAGATGAGAGGAATGTGGGTGTTATTTCTGTGTCCCTGGCTCATCAACACATTCTCCTGGATAAAAGTCAAAACACACCTACAGAAATCAGAAAGGTGTGAAGCATGCGCTTAAACAAACAGCCAGGCCAGGGGGATTTTGGGTTATAATTTGTCTTTGTTAAAGTTTCGCTGCATGGCTTAGAGCATGCTTAGATCTCAAGGGGGCAATACTTGCAAATATAAGAAATAGTTTAAATTCAAGGTTAAGTTTAAGCACCCAATTAAAATAGTTGACGTGGTTGCACGTGATCAAAGGCCACATTTTAGCTGATCCCATTACATAAGCTTGTACATTTAGCCCTATGCTAACCTCACCAGGTGGCCGTGATTATTTCCTGTAACAAATTCCGCATCAACTTGGCCACCAGAGGGATGCATTTCAACCTCCAAATACACGGTTTGCTTCTGTTCCTATTCAATTGGTCTGTCTGAAGTGTAGAGTGCCAATTTTGCTTGATTATCGCATCCTTGACTAGGATACTTACTAACGTTATGTTTTCGCATATATGACAAATTCACACATTTTTACTTATCCGTTTCACATACAGGTAACTGCCAAAATAATGGAAACCCTTGTGTAAATGAGGAATACAAAGTATTTTGAAAGCAGGTGCTTCCACACAGGTGTGGTTCCTGAGTTAATTAAGGATCCGCCCCTTTTAAACATTTTTTTAGCCTAAAATGACATACTCAAATCTAACTGCCTAGCTCAGGACCTGAAGCAAGGATATACATATTCTTCATACCATTTGAAACAAACCACTTTGAAGTTTGTGGAAATTTGAAATTAATGAAGGAGAATATAACACATTAGATCTGGTAAAACATTTTTCTTTTACTGTACCATCATCTTTGAAATGCAAGAGAAAGGCCATAATGTATTATTCCAGCCCAGGCGCAATTTAGATTTTGGCCACTAGATGGCAGTAGTGTACGTACAACGTTTTAAACTGATCCACTGAACCATTGCATTTCTGTTCGAAATGTTGACTCAAGACTGCCCAAATGTGCATAATTTGTTTATTAATAACTTTTCATGTTCACAATTGTGCAGTCTCCTCAAACAATAGAATGTTATACTTTCACTGTTATATCTACTGTAAATTGGACAGTGCAGTTAGATTAACAAGAATTGAAGCCTTTCGGCCAATATATGATATGTCTATGTCCTGGGAAATGTTCTTGTTACTTACAACCTCATGCTAATTGCATTAGCCTACATTAGCTCAACCGTCCCAAGGAAGGGACACCGATCCTGAAGAAGTTGTTTAACATTGGCCTGAATGTCAAGTGCAATTTAAACAACTTGATAGGACATATCAAAACTAAGAAAGACAAGATACTGTTATCTGGGAGTTAATCACATTCAATATCTTTTGACTTTTGAATCTCCTTTTGTGAATTTATTGGACAGGGATATCTGATTTGACTGACCCTTTGACAGAACTAACGTTAGCTACCTTGTGCAATGCATTCCCTTTTACCAAACATTCCTCCATCTTGTTTCCTGGATCTTTCCAGGTGTTCCAAGAATGGCGCTCAGGCTTTTCTAATGGGTCAGACTTTTATCCACAATGATGATCAAGAGACAAAAGCACTGGGTCTGTTGTTAATCACGCCGTCTTATTCCTGATAACAGCTTATTAGCTGGTTTAGCTTTGCTCTGAAAAGAGATTCCATAGGGAACCCCTGCTTAGGAAAAAGCCTTTGAAAGAGCTCTGGTGTTACAGTAAATGGTAAAGGTCCAGATCGATCACCATGGCAACTGAGAGAGATATAACGGGCATAATAACAGTCTCGCAATTGCAGTTACCTGAAATCATGCCCTACTGGTTCAGGCAACCTTATCTTAGAGAAAGACAGCGTGATCACAAGACTTTGGAGTCTTGCAGCATTTCAAAGCATGTCATCAAAGGACCAGTAAACTGGCTGTAACACCGCATTGAGACGATAAGATGGGACATGCATGACTGAACATTATGATGTAAAGGGAAACAGACAAGCATTTATTTGCAGCCTTTAGTTTCCCAATTATGAGTCCTTTGGGAAATATATTTATCTGATTCTGAGCCCGTTGGTTAAACCCAGAAAAAAATGAAAATGGCATCACAGTACCAGCATGAAGTCATGAATGAGAATGCTGTTTCTGCTGAGATTGCAGCACCACATTTTGACCCTCCTTTCTATCCTCGAACACTACATTGGAGCTCGTGGAACTGGTGTACAGGGTGTACTGAAAGGCTTTTATACTACACCATGCAACACACAAACTGTCCCCAATAGCAATTTGTCCAAATGAAATGCATGACACAAAATTAGAGGCTGGGCTCTGGTGCTGCAACAAACTTGAGCCACTGCTCAATATTGCTCTTGTTCCCCCCAGTTTTCTCAAACTGACAGGATGATTGATCTCGCTGCAGCAGATGAAACCTGTCAAATGGAGGTTTTTGTACCCAATTCCCCCAGTTCAATTTCCCATGAAAATATTAGCTGAGTCATTTCTAAAGATTGTGAACAATCCAGGTCATCAAATACGGCCCCCTCAAACCTGAACATGACAAAATCTGTTACATTTCTATAGTGTATCGAGGTTTGTTCATATCAGGCCATTTCAATGGAAAATATTACAACACGTGATGAATGTGAATCAATTATAACTCAGAGATGTCTGTTTTAAGTTGAGGTTGAGGTTGATGTAGCTATTTAAGTGCCTAAAACTCCCATGAATATGAAGAATGTTCAGAGTTTATGGGGTGGCTTTCCTGCTGCGACCTGAGAGTCATCCAATGTGTGTCACGCCTTGGTCTTAGTATTTTGTGTTTTCTTTAATTATTTGTTCAGGCCAGGGTGTGACATGGGGTTATTGTATTGTCGTATTGGGTTTTTTGTAGGCATTGGGATTGTGGTTGATTAGGGGTGTGTCTAGTATAGGCTTGGCTACCTGAGGCGGTTCTCAATCAGAGTCAGGTGATTCTTGTTGTCTCTGATGGGGAACCGTATTTAGGTAGCCTGGGTTTCGCTTTGTATTTCGTGGGTGATTGTTCCTGTCTCTGTGTAGTTTCACCAGATAGGCTGTAATTAGGTTTCACGTTCCGTTTTGTTGTTTTGCATTTGTAATAGTTATTTCATGTATCGCTCTTCATTTATTAAAGACACGAGTAACCACCACGCTGCATTTCGGTCCGACTCTCTTTCGACAAACGAAGAACGCCGTTACAGAATCACCCACCACACATGGGACCGAGCAGCGTGTTAACAGGCAGCGACAGCATGAGCAGCGAAGGAAAGACGTTATGGACAGCAGAAGCTTGGAGTATACGACGTGGGAAGAAATAGACAGGTGTGCGGTCGACCCAGAGAGATTGCCGGAGCCCGTCTGGGATTCGCTGGAGCAGTGCGAAGAGGGCTATAGGAGAATGGAGTCGAAGAGATAGACACGGCGGCGCAGAAAGAAACCCGAAAGTCACCCCCAAAAATGTATTGGGGGAGGGCTCAGGGAGAGTCAGACCTGAGCCTACTCTCCGTGTTAATCGTGAGGAGCAGCGATCAAAGGACTTCTGGACTTGGGAGGAGATATTAGATGGAAAAGGACCCTGGGCTCAGCCTGGAGAATATCGCCGTCCCAAGGAAGAACTAGAGGCGGCTAAAGCGGAGAGACGCTGGTATGAGGAGGCAGCACGGCGACGCGGATGGAAGCCCAAAAAGCAGCACAAAAAATTATTGGGGGGGAGGGGCTTACAGGGAGTATGGCTACGCCAGGTAGGAGACCTGCGCAAACTCCCTGTGCTTACCGGGGGGCTAGAAGGACCGGGCAGGCACCGTGTTATGCTATGGAGCGCACGGTGTTTCCAGTGCGGGTGTATAGCCCGGTGCGGTTCATACCAGCCCTTCGCATTGGCCGGGCTAGAGTGGGCATTGAGCCAGGTAAAGTTGGGCAGGCTCGGTGCTCAAGAGCTCCAGTGCGCCTGCACAGTCCGGTCTATCCAGAGCCAACTCTCCTTGTTTATCGTGAGGAGCCAAGGAGGAGACCAGAACTAGAGCCGGTGTTAGAGGTGAGCGAAGCAGAGACTGTGAAGGTGTTAATGGGGAAAGTGGAGGAGAGAGTAATGAGGGAGTTGCTAGTATGGTGCTATAGGTACGATATTCGTCCGACGGAGAGTGTCGGTGATTTAATGGCACCTGGGTCAGCGCTCCATACTCGTCCTGAGCCTGGGTTTCGCTTTGTATTTCGTGGGTGATTGTTCCTGTCTCTGTGTAGTTTCACCAGATAGGCTGTAATTAGGTTTCACGTTCTGTTTTGTTGTTTTGCATTTGTAATAGTTATTTCATGTATCGCTCTTCATTTATTAAAGACATGAGTAACCACCACGCTGCATTTCGGTCCGACTCTCTTTCGACAAACGAAGAACGCCATTACAATGTGAAGGTTTGCGCTGCTCCAACTAAACAGGTGATGCGATCAGCGAGCAGAGTCCCAGCCTACCTCACACAACATTGACTCCCTCCTCAACGTATTATTAGAAAGTCTCCAGGCTCCCCCCCTGGGGTGTGGATAGTCATGGTGAAATGAAAAAGGTTGTGCCTGTCCTCTCTCTGTACTTTAAACATGATTTACACTGAATCAGAATGAAATGCTGAGGGAGAGAAAGGGGAGTAAGAAGTGCTCAATGGCATGCAGAACCCGGAGGGGCTGTGTGTATTTGGATTCATATTGGCTTTTGTGCCAGCATGCCCCAACACCATCGTGAGCAGCTTTTCCCTGGACCTATGCCTGCTGAACAGAAGATAAAAATTGTTCTGTAAATTGAGCCGCCTTCGCATAGTAAGGAGAAAGAAAGACAATCATACACAGCTGAGTTCAACAGAGTGAGGTGTGGATTCCAATGGGAATTCCTCTCTTCGACCTTTTGTCCTAACATAATTTTAAAAAAGTGCCTCTCATGGTCAGTACCTGGGGGCCCGTGGGGTTGAGGGAGGGACGTAGATCAGTGTCTTTCCCGAAGAGACAGTAATAGGAGCCCACTGTGCTTGTCCCTGTCCGTGCTCTTTGTGAAGGCTAACAACAGACGAAGCAAATTCACTTTCTTATCCTTCCTGCCAGTTCGTTCTCAGAGGCCTCATGTTGATTTCTTTAGGACATATGTGGCCGTAACAGAGATAAGTAATAACCTACGGAGTACATAGAAACCATTTAAATAGCGTGTGAAAATATGCATTTTCTAGAGAGGTAACCTACAAATATGCCATATAAGGGTTACATAATGTAAGCTCTAGAAAAGAATGGAATTACATAACACCTTATATAAGGTGATCTTCTGTACATCTCTTAATGTGGTATCATCAACACAGGAACCCAATAGCTTGTATATATTATGTTTGATTCTCTCTGACTGTGAGAACTGGATATTTCATCAGCTGCCCCTCTTCCATATGGGTCCACATGCTGTGTGGCCAGATCAAGTGCAGATTGTTCAGCATGATGAACTGCAGGGGCAAAGCTGGATCACACAATTGTGTTTTACAAGTCACTTCAAGTATTCACCTTTCTGTTTTTATTGTCATATTATAAATTATTTCAACATTGCTTGAGAGATACATGTGCTTCTTGGCCAGCATGGGTGTATCTTTATATCAATAAACCTTTGGAACTTGTTTAACCAGATGGGTAAAATAAACAAGCATGTCCATTATACCCATATTTTTATAGAGCATTTGTAATTATAACAGAAAACGATGAATAAGAAATGAGTCATTCTTACAACACTGCTGTTACATAGTTACTACCATGTTATAAGCATCACTGGTCCATTACCCATCATTACCCATTATCACCGTGGGCACATTTAGCTTTTTTTAAGTCTCCAGTCCACTAGGTGCCTGTGTCAGGGAGGCATGCAGACTTCCCTGGTAGTTTCTAAAGCGATCCCAATGCTCAGGGGAGTGGCAGTGTGGTCATGCCTCCCTCACTTCCCCCGGCTCAGTCAGCAGTTTCCAGGCCTGTGTATGTTTAGCTTCCACCAGAGGTGTCCCGATTGTTTACTCACAACCATGTGCTGACAAATAGACGTGGCTCTGGACACAATTATGGGCGATTTGTTGCATTTTATTGTGAACAGATTGGATTTTTGTCAACGGATCAACCCCCGGAACAATGTATACTGTATATCTTGGGGAGAAAGCCCTGTGCACTTCAGAAAATAAAGGAGTGAAAAAGTCTCCATATGAAATGACCCAATAAGCAATATCCTATTTGAGTGTTTATTACCTGTTTGAGGGATTGCCAGATGTACCCATTATGATAAGTACCTACAGTACACACTCAGAAGAAAGTGTACAGTTAGGGTAGAGTATTGTACCCTGGGGTACATTAATCTCACATGGTACTTTTCGGTACCTTTTAGGCTACTTGTGAGGTTAATCTAGTATAACGGTACATTTTCGTACCCAATATTTTGAATGTAAAAGTATAATCATCACACACTCTCAAAAACCAAGTCCATCATTAGAATATTTCCCAGCATGCTCTTTTGCAGGTAGAGTTTTAGAATTGTTTGTTTCATTGTGTGTGTTTTTGCGTGCACATTGATTGATGACACAAATATAAATAACATTCATTTTTCTGAACTAATCCAATGTGTTAGTAATTAGACTTATTGCACCTGTTACTGAGGAAGTTTCTTCCCATTTAGTAGTCTCATTTATACATTTTCCCTAGTTTGGCAGTCATTCTAAATACAGGCTGTGGGTGATTAAAAGCTCACATTTTTGGATATCCTAACTCTGGCTGGATTCCAATAGAAATTACATATCACTTTGCAAGCCAGCATAATGTGACTTGCCCGATGTGGCCTGCAAACCAGGAGTTGCTTACCATTGTGTTGGGGTAAAACTAGGCTGTTAAAGGATGGCCTTAAGATATATGTAATGTATTGCATTAAATAGTTTACTTTCAATGATAAAATATTCACTTAGGTTCTCACTTGGTGAAGGTTACAGGACTGAAAGCAACTGAATGTAACAACCATGTCTCCGTCACTAACAAACACAATCATGGGTGGTACTGGTAACTCTAAAAGTCACTTGAACAGCATCCTGGGAAATATGCAAATACAACTTTACACCTGACAGTGTTAAAACTACACCCCAAAAACCTTTTTAGAGGTTAATTTTTCCACTGAAAAGGAACAAACGGTACCCAAAAAAGTCAAATTTGTACATTTTCTAAAGTATTATTTTGTACCTGTGGACTACATGTAAGAAAGGTATTATCTCATCCCCTAAGGTACACTATTGGCTATTTTAAGGTACGAACTGCAAGGGTACAACTAAAGGTACAATGGGTGTACCTTACAGGGTACCACTACATTGATAAGCATTTGTACAGTACCATTTTAAATACAACTGTGAAGCTTTTTTTGAGAGTGTACTTGCCATAGGGATACAGACAATCTGCCTTGCAGTGGACCTACTGTAAGCCACACTGACTTTGATATTTTGTCTGTTCTACCAGCCAAGACTCTCATTTTTCCCACTCTTCAAGTTCTCTTCAAGCGGGTGGAAGTGAGTGTGTGGCACGCTGTTTGATGGGATTTACTGTGAAGTGCAGGTGTCATTGCGCTGGGAACTGAGTGGTACCATTGTGAGATAAACAATGGCGTGGAAAGCTTGGGAACTGCTGCTCTGCTTTTTTTCTCCACTATTGTTCCTCCTCAGGATGTCCTTCAGGAAAATTACAGAGGTCAAACAAATGACTGTATTACTGGCTGCAAGAAATGTGAATGGGGGGACAAGGGCGGGTGGGGAGGAAGTACTCAACTTCAGAATCTGATGTTCCTGGAAGACTCCAGGACGACATGCCTTTCCAATATATGTGTGTCTCTACACTCTTAGAAAAAAAAGGGTATATCTATAAACTAAAATGGTTCTTCAGCTGTCCCTATAGGAGAGGGTTCTACATGGAGCCCAAAAGGGTTATACCTGAAACCAAAAAGGGTTCTGATATGGGGACAGCCGAAGAACCCTTTTGGAACCCTTTTTTCCACGTGTTGATGTGTCCATGCGTACATGCGTGTGTGACTGAACATTCAGTACATTATATTAGGACAAAACACACAACACAAACTTATGTCAGGTTTAAATCCCACAGCACATCACAAAACAAACACAAAACAAATACATTAATTGGCTCAATACTTTCTTGGTAATTCTGTGCATAGTGTGACTTACTTAATGTAGCCAAATTTGCTGTACACAATGTGGCCCAACTTTACTGTATCCACAGGGCATACACAGCAGAGCTAGGGTAGAATAACAAAGCCTCCGCACAGTAATCAATGCAGTCACTGGGCTGGAAGATATGATGTCCACTGTCTGGAGCCAGCCACAAATTACCCAGTCTACATTAAGCTTCTGTGAGTCCTTATGAGCCATGTTATTCCTACACTGTTAATATACAGCCAGACGCTGAGTACACACATTGTTTGTTTAGCCACCTTGAATGAAATCCTAGCAGAGTAAATCTCCTCTCTGTCTTTACAGACATTGGAATCCACCCAGCACAGAGCAGGCCTGATGGAATACCAACTCCAGGCAAGACAGTACAGCACAACACACAGATATAAATGACTGTGAAGAGCACAATAACCTTTTTCATTACACTGAACATGGAGTCTCTAAATATGGACAAGGTCTAATCTCAAGATCTTATTTTCCCACACTGATCACCTCTTTACAATGGCCTCTGCCGTTCAGCATATCAGTAACAATCTCATTGCTGAAAAGAAAACATCTGCCCACTGTGCTGTTCGTTCCCTATTTGTTCTTAGTAGTTATGCCTTTCAACAGTCACAGCTATTAATAATCAGGAATTGGATGTGCCTGATGCAAGGAGTAGGGAAGGCAATTGCAGGAATTGACCCGTGTCTGTGTTTACAGTTCTTAAAGCAAGGCAAGGAGGAGCTCATGCAGCAAATAAGGCCAAACAATCCCCCCCCAGCAACAAGTCCTCCATGTCTCATTGACAAAGATTTGAAAGGTCAAAGTTCAAATGCTCCATCTACCCGAGTCCAAAATTGTAATTAAGAAAAGCTAGCTAAAACAACATCTGTTTCAGATAATGGCTGATACTCCAGACTGTAGAACATCATGGTCTCATCAATTGTTTGTCCTGCAGTTTGTTAAAGTAGATGTGTTTGTTGTGTTACACAAATATTACTTTTTTGATTCGATTTATATAAAAAGTGACGCTAACCCCCTGAATTCTGACATATTTGGCTGTGAGTAATAGTTATCTAAATTGTACTCACATGAAGTCATATTAGTTTGTTTTCACTTGGGGTGGAGATGGCTTGAAACGTTAACACTCATAGCTTTAGGCCAAGTCTGAAATAGCCATAAATGAACCAACAATCTGTCTATAATAAAGCGTTGCTCTGCCTTCTTGACAACACCGTCAACAAGGTAGGTTCTACAGGCCCTGGTTTTGTCGCACCTGGACTACTGTTCAGTCGTGTGGTCAGGTGCCACAAAGAAGGACTTAGGAAAATTGCAACTGGCTCCGAATAGGGCAGCACGGCCAGCCCTTAAATGTACACGGAGAGCTAGCATTAATGATATGCATGTCAGTCTCTCATGGCTCAAAGTAGAGGAGAGATTGACTTCATCACTACTTGTTTTTGTAAGAGCTGAATGCACCAAGCTGTCTGTTTAACACACAGCTCGGACACCCATGCATAACTCACAAGACATGCCACAAGAGGTCTCTTCACATTCCCCAAGTTACTACATGGAACTCTACTCCACATCAGGTAACTGATGCAAGCAGTAGAATCAGATTTTAAAAACGGATAAAAATATACCTTATGGAACTGCGGGGACTGTTAAGAGACACACACAGGTACAGACACATGCATACGCACATGGTGCTAGCACACGCACTCTACACACACATACAGTGCATTTGGAAAGTATTCAGACCAGTTGACTTTTTACACATTTTTTCCCTCATCAATCAACACACAATACCCCATTTGACCCCCCTAAATTGCTACTTTATTTGGAAAAAAAATGAAAAATTACATTTACATAAGTGTTCAGACCCTTAATTAGGGATAGCCCCCATTATTTCAATTTTCACCTAAATTACATACCCAAATCTAACTGCCTGTAGCTCAGGCCCTGAAACAAGGATATTCATATTCTTGGTACCATTTGAAAGGAAACACTTTGAACTTTGTGGAAATGTGAATTGAATGTAGGAGAATATAATTTCAATAGATCTGGTAGAAGAAACCATTTGTTTCTAGCACCATCTTTGAAATGCCACAGAAAAGTCCCAGTTCCAGCCATCACTCTTGTTGTAATTCCGATGGCAGTAGTGCATGTGCAAGGTTTCAGACGGGTAACTTGAAGTACGAGCGAACTAAATGACATTTACTGCAAATCGTGAAGGAGACATTTGCATTCATATTACATTTTTCGGCAAGAATATCGTAAAATCTGTATACTTGGACTTTGATTTAGCTTTTCCAGTATTAGCAGCCATATTATAAGTTCAACATTTGCAAAACAACCAGTTTTCATAACTTCATAACTCTGAATATTATTTGAATATTTGTCCAAAAGGAAAAGGCATGCTGTTGTACAAGGTTAGTAGTTACATTTTACAGCAGATACAGGGTTTATGGACAAGCCCAGCTTATTGGCTATCTAGCTAGCTTTGTTTGACACCAATTGGTGCTTATTTGACAAAGTTAAAGTAGTTCAAGTGAAGATGTCATGTATAGTGTTATATATTGTCATGTCTTGTCAAATGTGGTTTCTAAAAGGATATACGTTACCCCCTGCTGATCTTATTAGGTTTCTTTCCCTCTCTAGGATCTCTGAGGAATCATATAACGTGATTTCCTGCTCCCAGCTGTTAGATATTTTGCAAATTGAACTTATGGAAATACAAAACCTGTCCCCTATTTGGCCCTCTTTAGGTCTCGAAAAATGATTTCTATCTCGGTTTCTGACACTTCTGTTATCTCTGTGATTCTTTTTGCTGTTTGCTGAGTCCTTGTTCAGAATGTAAGTACATATTTCCTATCATCAGATGAATGTATAGTAGCAGGTGTCTCTATATGCCATTTAGCAGACGCTTTTACCCGAAGGGACTTACAGTCTGTTGCATACATTCTTATGGGTGGTCCGCCTCAACAACTAGAGGTTTGTGCCCATGCTCTTTGGACATTTCCTGTAAAGGATTGAGGATTATGTTATCTCTGTTTGGACTTTAATAAAGCTCATTTTTTTCTGTTTAGCTACTGTTTTGGACAATCACTTATATTAACAAGAAGAATCCGATATAAGAATTACCCATGTACCGACATTTGGATCTCTAAACTCTGCGCCCGTCAAGACCAGGGCTGCATGATTTCAACTGTCCCTTTGAGCAGGAATTATCTGAATGCTCGGAATCAGCCCAGTTGAGACCTTGTCAATGATCTCAGGCTCTGGGACCTCTCAAGAAAACAGTTTCACAATCTCCGTCTCGATGAAGGACTACTTCCTGGGCCCGCAAGGTCCCCTGCTCCAGAAAGCACATAACATGCAGTGTTACTTTGGCAAGCCCGCTGAATGATTCAGAGGTTTCTCACCCAGTGTGAGATGTGTTCTGGAGCTCTCCAGCCCAACTCAACTCGTGTTTGGAGGAGGAGGAAGCTCTATGACCCCACGTCATATCCCCTTACTGGTCAAACATGGATGGGGAAACAATCTGGGAGGCAAGGGCTAAGGGGACAGGACAACTTCACCGCATCAAAGGGAGTGTACTAACGAGTATCAGAACTTTAAAGAGGAGATGATACGGGTTTTTGATCATTCAATTTTTGGGAGGAGGCTTCCCCAGGGCCAGGGCATTCCCTATGTCAAGGTGATCGATTCCAGCATGACATTGACTCAATGGACATGACTCTTGCTGCCTCCAGTGACTCAAGAAGAAGCGGCGTTGCGCACGTTTTCTGGAGGGTCTAGCCAGTCTTCAGAGGTTAAGGATAGAAATTCTCTGGGAGGTTCCTTCCAGCGTGGATTCTTTGATTGCCAAACGTCAGCCATCGAAACCTTAATGACTTGGAGAAGATCTTGCAAAGAGCTCGTGGAAAAATCCCTCCTTAGATGTGTGCCCCCTGGTGGCCATCACTACCATCTCCCCCACTGGCTCAGGTGTTGAGCCCATGCAGCTGGGGGTTTGCATCTCGACTAAGTCATGTTTTGCAGAGGGTCAAATCTTATTTCCTCATTAAAATGCCTCTGTCTCATTTTTGCGGTTTTCTGGATTTTTTTTGTCATTTCATGTCTCCAGTCAAATAAACCTAACATTAAGCTCATCAGTAAGCAGGAGGGCTACTGGTGGGCTACTTTTTCCCTCACTGTACTCTCCATCAAGATCCTGTACTACCTTCCAAACAATTAATTCCACCTAATGGTTTGGTTTTGCTCCTGCAGTGCCTTGATAGACTCTGGGACCTTATATTGACAGCTGTGTTTATCCAAATCAACCCTGAATTTCATTTAACATGACATTCCTCTCAGACATTTCAAAGATGGTCACGGCCATGGAAACAGGATGGTATCTCTCCCCAGTATATTATGTGAAAGACTCTGAATACAGTTTCTGTAAATAGTGAGACCATTTCTTTTTTGATTTTTACATTTCAAAAACCTTTTACACCTGTTGTTTTGGGTCATCCCTGGCTAGTTGATGAAAAACAATAAATTAATCAATTTTATCCTATCCTGGAACGTTTCTTGTCATTTGAAATGTTTATTGTCTGCTATCCCTCCTGTTTCTTCTGCCCCCTCTTCACAGGAGGAGCTGGTGATTTGACAGGGTGCCGGAGAATATCATGTTTCTGCCTAAGGTCTTCAGTCGGTCCAGGGCAACCTCCCTTCCTCCTCACGTTGGTCAGTAGGTGTTGCTTTATCTGATTTTCCGGGGACCAGGTCCCCCCTATTTGAGCAATATGAGATCTGAATGAAGTTCCATGCAATAATGGCTATATAATACTTATCTTTCTGATTTATTCTGGATATGGGGACTGTGAAGTGCCTTCTTCCTCTCCCGGGGTAAGTGTGTGTGTTTTTGTTAAGAAAATTGACTACCCTGCGCCCCTTTGGGATTTTCGAGGGCTGAATGTTTCTTATAAAGGTTAAGAATCGTTATCCGTCTCCCTCTACTCTTCAGCCAAGAGAGACTTCTGCAGGAGCCAGGTTTGATTAAAATGAAGAGCAAGTTGGTCTGGGCCAGCTGCAGCTTAACCAGGTCTTTCGTGCACATCAGGGACCACACGACTGGAAAATCAAATTTAGACAAACGTTAGGGCATTGCAGAACCTGGGTTCTGGAGTGCGGTCTCGCTAATGCTCCAGCTGTCTTTCAGGCATTAGTGAATGATGTACGGAGAGACATCCAGCTGAACATCTTTGTTTGACCGTTTACCCGACTGAGTCCGAATCCTGATTTTTTCACCGTCAGGCTCCAGATTCAGCTGTAAAACAGGAAATAACCAAATAAAAATGGTTCTCAGAACGCCTTTTCACCTCCCAATTGTCTTTATGTGAAGGCTGAAAGTATTTTCAGTCCCCTCCGTCACATTTCTCGGTTCTGTTAAAAAGATGATAAGGCATTAATTTTCATCATAGGTCCATGCTGTCAGACAAAATGGCCCGTCCAGAAAATCACATTGTAAGATTTTTGCAGCGCTTTCTCGGTTTGCAAATTATGGTGGAAAATAAGTATTTTCAATAACAAAATTTATATTAATACTTTGTTACAGCCCTTACTTTGTCAAGACGGCCAAACATTTTTTAAGTCTTCCCCGTATTCATGGGCCCAGGCAGCCATCATCCACTCAGGAAGCATCCGTTTTACATCCACTCCTATCCTTGTTACTCCTGACGTCACTAAACAATTCATTGTCCAGGTTGACACGTCAGAGGTGGGCGTGGGAGCCACTCTGTCCCAGCGCTCCCATTCTGACAATAGGTCCACCCTTGCGTCGTATTTTTCTCATCGCCTGAAATGCCACTCGGAAGTAACCATGATCCAAAACCGCATAAAACTGCTCAGCCATCCGCTTAGCCCTGCGAATGGGACAGTGGTTGGACTTTTGGAGTAACGTTCTGGTTTGAACAAAAATCTGTTTGGACTGACCATTGTTATGTTTGGAGGAAACATCCGTTCTGCCAAAGAACACTCAATGCGCGGGGTGGCATCATCATGTTGTGGGGTTGTTTTTGCTCAGGAGGGGAATTGCACTTCACAAAATGATTTCTTATGGAAAATTCCGGGATATACTAAGAACATCTCAAGACCTGATGCTTTATCCCGTCTCAAATGGTTCTTCCAAATGGACAATGACCCCCAAGCATTCTCCCTGTTGGGCAAAATGGCTTAAGGTTGACTGTCAAGGTATTGAGAGCCATCACAAAGCACTCACTCAAACCTAGAAAATGTGTGGGCAGAACTGAAAATGCATGTGTGAGCAAGGAGGCCTACAAACCTGACTCACACCAGTCACCGCGCGCTTGTCCTAGTAACCTTCTTTTCGTTCCCGTTTCTACTCGTTTGGCCGTTCTTCAGTGGGCTCACTCTGCCAAGTTAGCTGGCCACCCCGGCACAAAGGACGGCACAAATCATCATTGAGAATGTGTTCAGAATTCATGGCCTTCCGTCAGACGCCGTTTCACAGAGGTCCGCCACGTCTCAGTTTTGGAGGGAGTTTTGTCGTTTGATTGGGGCTTCCGTCCAGTCTCTCTTCGGTTTTCATCCCCAGTCTGGGAAGCTTGTGGTCACAAGGTCTTTCTTCCTGAAACATTTGACGCTCCAAGTTAAATATTATTTGTAGCAATGCTACCAAATATGACATTGTGTGCGCATGTAGAACTTCTGACCCACTAATGTGATGAAAGAAATAAAAGCTGAAATAAATCATTTCCCTCTTCTATTATTCTGAGTGCGATTTCACATTCTTAAGTCTTCCATATCTCCTGTGTCAAGTGGTGATCCTGTCTTCCCCCGTCCTTTTGATATAAAACGGAAGGGAATTTTTACTTGGATTGAAATGTCTGAGGAAGGGTTGTTCCAAAACTGCTGGATTTAAATGATTTCCTATTTGGCTAAGGATCGGTGAGTGGGGGGTACTGTCATGTATTGTCATATATTGTCATGTCTTGTCCTTGTGCTTTCTCTCCTACGTTTTCACTGTCTTATTATCTCTATGACCCTTTGGTTATCTCCCATAAATCTATCTATGTATCTATCTATCTATTTCTATCTATCTATCGGATCTATGTTTCTTTGCTATCTATCTATCTATCTCATCTATCTATCTCTATATGGAGGAAATCTTCTATCTATGTCAACAACTTAATTTGTGTTTTCCCGTTTGGACATTTCCTGTAAAGATTGAGGATTATGTTATCTTCTGTTTGGACAAAATAAACTCAGTTTCTGTTTCGCTTTTTGCTGGTCCTCACTCACCTGCATAACAGAAGAACTCCCTCGTCATCAGGTGTGCCATGAAACGCTGATCAAATATGGTGTACTACACCTCTGATATAGTGAATATGATACTTACCCCTAATGATATAGTGAAGTCTGGTTACATTCTAGGATCTGAGGAATACATATGAACATGATTTGACTGGTTGAAACAACGTTTGGGTTAGATATTTTGCAAATTGAACTTATGGAAATACAAAATCGACTGCATCTTCTGGGCTTTTAAGGATCCGAAAAATGATTTTTATCTAACAAACGACACTTCATGCTGCTCTTGCTTCCTTTGGCTGATAAATCTAGCAGATTAGGCAGAATGAAGACCATAGTTGTTCCTCTGCAATGCCAGCACAGGTCTGTCCTGGGAAAAAAGTTTTGTTGTTAGGAGCTCTCCTCAAACAATAGCATGGCATTTTTTTCCGCGGTATTAGCTACTGTAAATTGGACAATGCAGTTATATTAACAAGAATTTAAGCTTTTAGCCGATATAAGATACTTATATGTACCGACTTTTGTTGTTTCTCTAAAATCTGCGCACGTGACACAAGGCGCTGCATGAGGTACAACTGTCCCTTTGACGGAAATTATCATGAGAATGGTGAGGAATCAGCCCAGAACTACACGGGAGCATCTTGTCAATGATCTCAAGGCTGCTGGGACCATAGTCACCAAGAAAACAATTGGTAACACACTACGCCATGAAGGACTGAAATCCTGCAGCGCCCGCAAGGTCCCCTTGCTCAAGAAAGCACATATACATGCCTGTCTGAAGTTTGCCAATGAACATCTGAATGATTCAGAGGACAACTGGGTGAAAGTGTTGTGGTATGATGAGACCAAAATGGAGCTCTTTGGCATCAACTCAACTCCGTGTTTGGAGGAGGAGGAATGTTGCTATGATCCCAAGAACACCATCCCCACCGTCAAACATGGAGGGGGAAACATTATGCTTTGTGGGGGGTTTCTACTAAGGGGACAGGACAACTTCACCGCATCAAAGGGACGATGGACGGGGCCATGTACCATCAAATCTTAGGTGAGAACCTCCTTCCCTCAGCCAGGGCATTGAAAATGGGTCGTGGATCGATATTCCAGCATGACAATGACCCAAAACACATGACCAAGGCAAGAAAGTAGTGGCTCAAGAAGAAGCACATTAAGGCCCCGGAGTGGCCTAGCCAGTCTTCAGACCTTAATCCCATAGAAAATCTGTGGAGGGACCTGAAGGTTCGAGTTGCCAAACGTCAGCCTCGAAACCTTAATGACTTGGATGGAGAAGATCTGCAAAGAGGAGTGGGACAAAATCCCTCCTGAGATGTGTGCAAACCTGGTGGCCAACTACAAGAAATGTCTGACCTCTGTGATTGCCAACAAGGGTTTTGCCACCAAGTACTAAGTCATGTTTTGCAGAGGGTCAAATACTTATTTCCCTCATTAAAATGCAAATCAATTTCTAACATTTTTGACATGCGTTTTTCTGGATTTTTTTGTTGTTATACTGTCTCCCACTGTTCAAATAAACCTAACATTAATATTATAGACTGATAATTTCTTTGTCAGTGGGCAAACGTACAAAATCAGCAGGGGATCAAAATACTTTTTTCCCTCACTGTACATGCCTCGACACAATCCTGTCTCTGAGCTCTCCAAACAATTAATTCCACCTAATGGCTTGGTTTTTGCTCTGACATGCACTGTCAACTGTGGGACCTTATATTGACAGCTGTGTGCTTTTCCAAATCATGTCCAATGAATTTCATTTACCACAGCTGGACTCCAATCAAGTTGTAGAAACATTTCAAAGATGGTCAATGGAAACAGGATGCACCTGATCTCAATTTCGAGTCTCGTAGCAAAGAGTCTGAATACTTATGTAAATAAGGTATTTCTGTTTTAATGTTGTATACATTTGCAAAAATGTCTAAGAAACTGATTTCACTTTGTCATTATGGGGTATTGTATGTAGATTGATGAGGAAAAACAATAAATTAATCAATTTTACAGCACGGCTATAACGTGTGTTGATTTTTTGAGTTGTATTTTATTAGGATCCCCATTAGCTGTTTCAAAAGCAGCAGCTTCTCTTCCTGGGGTTCCACACAAAACATGAAACATGACATAATATAGAACATTAATAGACAAGAACAGCTCAAGGACAGAACTACCTAAAAATGTTTTTGCCTACATATCAATAAATACACACAAACTCTCTACTGTAGGCGTTGGGCAGTGAGGTGTTGCTTTATCTGTTTTTTTAAACCAGGTTTGCTCTCTATTTGAGCAATATGAGATGGAATGAAGTTCCATGCAATAATGGCTCTATATAATACTGTATGCTTTCATGGATTTATTCTGGATATGGGGACTGTGAAAAGACCTCTGTCGGCATGTCTATTGGGGTAAGTGTGTGTGTCAGAGCTGTGTGTAAATTGACTATGTAAACAATTTGGGATTTTCAACACATTGTTTCTTATAAAGAGAAGTGACGCAGTCAGTCTCTCCTCTACTCTTAGCCAAGAGAGACTGGCATGCATAGTATATATCAGCCCTTTGATTAAAATGAAGAGCAAGATGTGTCTGGGCCAGCTGCAGCTTAACTAGGTCTTTCCTTGCAGCACTGGACCACACGACTGGACAATAATCAAATTTAGACAAACTAGTCGCTGCAGAACCTGATTTATGGAGTGCGGAATCAAAAAAGCAGAGCATCTCTTTACTACGGAGAGACCTCTCTCCAGCTTTACAACGGCTGAACATATATGTTTGACCATGACCCGACTGAGTCCGAACGCTCCTCAGGGACAACAACACCAGGCTCCAGAACATCGAAGCTGTAAAACAGGAAATAACCAAATAAAAATGGAAGACTTCAGAACATCAATTCACCTCCCAAGTTTGTAGAACATATACAGTGGGGCTAAAAAGTATTTAGTCAGCCACCAATTGTGCAAGTTCTCCCACTTAAAAAGATGATAGAGGCCTGTAATTTTCATCATAGGTACACTTCAACTATGACAGACAAAATGAGAAAAAAATCCAGAAAATCACATTGTAAGATTTTTTATGAATTTATTTGCAAATTATGGTGGAAAATAAGTATTTGGTCAATAACAAAAGTTTATATTAATACTTTGTTATATACCCTTTGTTGGCAATGACAGAGGCCAAACATTTTCTGTAAGTCTTCCCCAAGTATAAACACCATGGGACCACGCAGCCATCATACCACTCAGGAAGGAGACGCATCCTGTCTCCTAGAGATGAACGTACTTTGGTGCTAATAGTGAAAATCAATCCCAGAACAACAGCAAAGGACCTTGTGAACATGCTGGAGGAAACAGGTACACAAGTATCTATATCCACAGTAAAACGAGTCCTATATTGACATGACCTGAAATGCCACTCAGCAAGGAAGAAGCCACTGCTCCAAAACCGCCATAAAAAAGCCAGACTACGGTTTGCAACTGCACATGGGGACAAAGATTGTACTTTTTGGAGTAACGTCCTCTGGTTTGAACAAAAATACAACTGTTCGGCCACAATGACCATTGTTATGTTTGGAGGAAAAAGGGAGAGGAAGCCAAAGAACACCATCCCAACCGTGAAGCACGGGGGTGGCATCATCATGTTGTGGGGCTGCTTTGCTGCAGGAGGGAATGATGCACTTCACAAAATAGATGGCATCATGAGAATGGAAAATTACGTGGATATATTGAAGCAACATCTCAAGACATCAGTCAGGAAGTTAAAGCTTGGTCGCAAATGGGTCTTCCAAATGGACAATGACCCCCAAGCACACTTCCAAAGTTGTGGCAAAATGGCTTAAGGACAACAAAGTCAAGGTATTGGAGTGGCCATCACAAAGCCCTGACCTCAAACCTATAGAAAATGTGTGGGCAGAACTGAAAATGCATGTGTGAGCAAGGAGGCCTACAAACCTGACTCACACCAGCTCTGTCACCCAACTCATTGTGGGAAGCTTGTGGAAGGCTTCCTGAAACATTTGACCCAAGTTAAATATTATTTGGCAATGCTACCAAATATGAATTGTGTGTATGTAAACTTCTGACCCACTGGGAATGTGATGAAAGAAATAAAAGCTGAAATAAATCATTCCCTCTTCTATTATTCTGATATTTCACATTCTTAAAATAAAGTGGTGATCCTAACTGATATAAAACAGGGAATTTTTACTTGGATTAAATGTCAGGAATTGTGAAAAACTGGATTTAAATGTATTTGGCTAAGGTGTATGTAAACTTCCAACTTCAACTGTATATATATATATATATGGTATCTATCTATCTATCTATCTATCTATCTATCTATCTATCTATCTATCTATCTATCTATCTATCTATCTATCTATATATGGAGGAAATCTATCTATCTATGTCCTTAATCGGTGTAAAGGAGGAAATGTAGCTTACTTGTTGAGCAAAATCAAAGCTGTATTAAATCCTGACGTCTTTGCTTGCTGGTTCAGTAGGGCCCCCCAGAGACAACTGCAGGTCTTGACAGGTGGTCTTGCAGTCAGAGACTGTCTTCTGGTTGACAGACCGCTCACTCTGAACAAACAGGACATGCTGCTCTTGCTTCTTTAGCTTGGCTGACTTAACAACTTCTAGCAGATAGGCAGATCTGAAGACCTGATAGTTGTTCCTCTGGCACTGCCAGCACAGGTCTGTCCTGGGCTTAGTTCTTGAGATGTGAGGCAGCATTTCTCTCCACAGATGCCTGAATAAAGACAGCCCGACTTCACGTACCTCTGGAAAATACAGAAATAATGTGAGATCAATTAAAGTAGGACCAATCATGTTGGAGATAAATTAAATAATCAAAACATGTATTATGTATTTAACCTTCATTTAACTAGGCAAGTCAGTTAAGAACAAATTCTTATTTACAATGTCGGCCTACCAAAAGGCAAAAGGCCTCCTGTGGGGACAGGGGACTGTGATTAAAAATTAAAAACAAAACAAAGGTATAGGACAAAACACACATCACAACAAGAAAGACACCACAACACTACATAACGAGAGCATAGCTTGGCAGCAACACATGAAAACACAGCATGGTAGCAACATAGTAGCAAAACAACATTGCAGCAGCACAACATGGTACTGTAGCAGCACAAAACAAGGTTCAAACATTATTGGGCACAGATAACAGCACAAAGAGCAAGAAGGTAGAGACAAAAATACATACATAGCGCGAAGCAGCTACAACTGTCACTAAGCGTGTCCATGATTGAGTCTTTGAATGAAGAGATGGAGATAAAATGATACAGTTTGAGTGTTTTTTTGCAGCTCATTCTAGTTGCTCGCTGCAGTGAACTGAAAAGAGGAGTTGAAAAGAGGAGCGACTGGCAGAACAGGTGTTGTATGTGGAGGATGAGGGCTGCAGTAGATATCTCAGATAAGCGAGAGTGAGGCCTAAGATGGTTTTATAAATAAGTATCAACCAGTGGGTCTTGCGACGGGTATACAGCAATGTCCAGTTTACAGAGTAGTATAGAGTCCAGTGATGTGTCCTATAAGAAGTGTTGGTGGAAAACCTGATTGGCGAATGGTAAAGAACATGGGGCGACAGGTAGCCTAGTGGTTAGAAGGTTGAACCAGTATATTTAATGCCAGTGACAGGTCATTGGTAAAAATGGTAAAGAGTAGAGGGCTTAGAGAGCTGCCCTGCGGTACACCACACTTTACATGTTTGACATTAGAGAAGCTTCCACTAAAGAAAACCCTTTGAGTTCTATTAGATATATAGCTCTGAATCCACGATATAGGAAGAGGTTGAAAAGCCATAAAACACACGTTTTTCAACAACAGGTTATGGTTAAAAGCGTCAAAGGCTGCACTGAAATGTAACAGTACAGCTCCCACAATTGTATTATTATCCATTTCTTTCATCAGCCATTTGTGTCATTACAATACATGTTGAGTGCCCTTCTAAAAAAGCATGCTGAAAGTCTGTTGTTAATTTGTTTACAGAGAAATAGCATTGTATTTGGACAAACACAATTCTTTCCAACAGTTTGCTAAGAGCTGGAAGCAAGCTTATACTGTAGGTTTGTTGTTAGAACCAGTAAATGCTCCTTTAACACTCTTTGGTAACGGAATTACTTTGGCTTCCATCCAAGCCTGAGGACAAAGACTTTCCTCTAGGCTCAGATTAAAGATATGACAGATATGCCTATAGACTCAGCTACCATCCTCAGTAGCGTTCCATCTAAGTTGTCAATGCCTGGAGGTTTGTCATTATTGATCGATAACAATCATTTTTCCACCTCTCCCACACTAACTTTACAAAATTCAAACTTGCAATGCTTTTCTTTCATTATTTGTTTTTTATGCATGAATAAGATGGCTCACTGTTCATTGTTGGCATTTCCTACCTAAGTTTGCACACTTAGGGGATCCCTACAAAATACAAATCCTACATACCTCTGCAAACCTGTGAACTTTCCACAGAGAGAAAACACACATTATATGTGGCATTCATCAAGCTTCAATTTTGGGTCTGGTACTGTTCAGTTTATATAGGTTACCCCTGGCAGCGTTATCAGAATGCACAGCATTGATTTTCACTGCTCCGCAGACGATACACACCTTTGCATTTCTGTGTCACCAGGGAATTTTAGCTCCACATATAAATGAATAGACTGTATTAGTGATTTAAATACTTGGATGGCTCATAACTACCTCCAGCTAAATCAATACAAGAACGAGGTACTTTTTGTTCGAACCAAAGCACACAGAAAGAATCTAGCCACACATTTTAATTCACGGCAATAAAGATTTTAAATTCTGGCCTAAATTTTGAATCACACATTAGGAATGTGACCAAAATACTTTTTTTTTACACCTGAGGAGCATTGCCAAGGTGCGGCCCTTTCTCTCTCAGGCTGATATTGAGAGACTTATCCATGCTTTATGTCTGGTCTACCCAAGAAAGCCATTGGTTAACTGCAAAACCTACAGAATGCTGCAGCGTGGGTACTGACCAAGACCAGACGGAGAGCACACATTCTAGCGGGTTTAAGGTCCCTATACTGGCTGCCTGTGATTTTTAGGATTTATTTTTTATTTTTTATCAATCCATGATTGTGCACCCCAATGCATGTCAGACATTACTTTACGTTATGTACCCAGTAGGTCTCTCAGTTCCTCTGGCACTATCCTTCTTCAGGATTGGTGGGTCCCCTGCGGGACGGTTGAGCTAATGTAGGCTAATGCGATTAGCATGAGGTTGTAACAAGAACATTTCCCAGGGCATAGACATATCTGATATTGGCTGAAAGCTTAAATTCTTGTTAATCTAACTAACCAATTTACAGTCGCTATTTCAGTGAAAGAATAACATGCTATTGTTTGAGAGAGTGCACAGTTTTTAATATGAACAGTTATTAATAAACAAATTAGGCACATTTGGGCAGTCTTGATAGAAAAGTTTGAACAGAAATGCAATGGTTCCTTGGATCAGACTGAAACTTTGCACACACACTGCTGCCATCTAGTGGCCAAAATCTAAAATGCACCTGGGCTGGAATAATACATTATGGCCTTTCTCTTGCATTTTAAAGATGATGGTACATCGTTTACCAGATCTAATGTGTTATATTCTCCTACATTCCTTTAACATTTCCACAAACTTCAAAGTGTTTCATTTCACATGGTACCAAGAATATGCATATCCTTGCTTCAGGGCCTGAGCTACAGGCAGTTCGATTTGGGTATGTCATTTTAGGCAAAAATTTGAGAAAAAAAGCATAGGACCAAGAGTCATGGAGAGGCAGCCTTTAGTTATTATGCCCTCAGCCTCTGGATTAGCCTGCCAGAGAACCTGAGGGTTGAAACTGTGGACATATTTAAGAAATGTATTTTTAGATTTTATTTTCCTTAGAGTGCTTTTTAGTTGTTCCGTTTGTGTCATTCTTTTGTTTTTTTATCTTATGATTGTTGTGTTATTTCAGCTTTTTTTAAATTGCATTGCATTGCATTCCATGTCTGAAATGTGCTGTATAAATAAAGCGTGATTTGATTTGATTAATGACATGCTATACTTAGTGTGTTGATGCTCAGAAAATCTCAAGTCAAAGGTCATGCAAACAAACACAGTAATTTACAGTGAGTGGTCAAATGAAAATACAGCCAAACTCCAAAGAGACCAACAGTTTCCCAACATTTTCCCACTTCAGTTAGAAAATACCCAGCTAAAAACATTAAAAAGCAAAATAGACATGACAATTAGTTAAGTCCCATATACTGCCCCCGTCCATACAGCCAGCTGGGTTCTCAGTACATTGCGCAGACAGGAATAAAGACCTCTCCGGGAAGAAGAAAGGCGGGGGTGTATGTTTCATGATTACCTATTCGTGGTGTAATTGTGATAACATACAGAAACTCAAGCCCTTTTGTTCACCCAACCTAGAATATCTCACAATCAAATGCAGACCGTATTACCTCCCAAGATAATTTTCTTCAGTTATAGTCACAGCCATGTATATATTCAAGACGATACCACGACGACCATCAAGGAACTACACTGGACTTTTTGCAAACTGGAAACCACATATCCTGAAGCCACATTTATTGTAGTAGAGGATTTCATTTTAAAATATTTTTTATATAACCTTTATTTAACTAGGCAAGTCAGTTAAGAACAAATTCTTATTTACAATGAATGCCTACCGCGGCCAAACCCTAACCCGGACGACGCTGGGCCGTCTTGCTCCCGGACAAGCTACCTTACCTTACCTGACACTCTAGACCCACTTCAATTTGCATAGCGCCCCAATAGATCCACAGACGATGCAATCGCCATCGCACTGCACACTGCCCTATCCCATCTGGACAAGAGGAATACCTATAGTATGTAAGAATGTTGTTCATTGACTATAGTTCAGCCTTCAACACCATAGTACCCTCCAAGATCATCATTAGGCTCGGGGCCCTGGGTCTGAACCCCGCCCTGTGCAACTATGTCCTGGAGTTCCTGACGTGCCGCCCCCAGGTGGTGAAGGTAGCAAACAACACCTCCACTTCTCTGATCCTCAACACAGGGTCCCCACAAGGGTGCATGCTCAGCCCCCTCCTGTACTCCCTGTTCACCCATGTCTGCGTGGCCACGCATGCCTCCAACTCAATCATCAAGTTTGCAAAGAATACAACAGTTGTAGGCCTGATTACCAACAATGACGAGACTGCCTACAGGGAGTAGGTGAGGGCCCTGGCGGAGTAGTGCCAGGAAAATAACCTCTCCCTCAATGTCAACAAAACGAAGGAACTGATCGTGGACTTCAGGAAATAGCAGAGAGAGCATGCCCCTATCCACATTGATGGGACCCCAGTGGAGAAAGTGAAATGCTTCAAGTTCCTCGCCCTACACATCAACAACGATCTGAAATGGTCCACGCACACAGAAAGTGTGGTGAAGAAGGCACAACAGTGTGTCTTCAACCTCAGGAGGCTGAAGAAATCCAGCTTGGTCCCTAAGACCCTCAAAAACCTTTACAGATGTATAATTGAGAGCACTGCCCGCAACCGCAGGGCTCTCCAGGAGGTGGTGCGGTCTTCCCAATGCATCACCGGGGGCACACTGCCTGCCCTCCAGGACAGCACCCGATGTCACAGGAAAGCCAAAAAGATCATCAAGGACATCAGTCACCCGAGCCACTGCCTGTTCACCCCGCTACCATCCAGAAGGCGAGGTCAGTACAGGTACATCAAAGTTGGGACCGAGAGACTGAAAAACAGCTTCTGTCTCATGGCCAGACTGTTACATAGCCATCACTAGCCAGCTACCACCCGGTTACACATCCCTGCACCTTAGAGGCTGCCGCCCTATGTACATAGACATGGAATCACTGGTCACTTTAATAATGGAACACTAGTGACTTTAATAATGTTTACATAGTGCTTTACTAATTTCATATGTATATACTGGGTTCTATTCTACTGTATTTTAGTCAATGCCACTCCAACATTACTCGTCCTAATATTTATATATTTTTAACTCCCTTCTTTTACTTTATATGAATTGTTAGATATTACTGCACTGTTGGAGCTAGGAACACAAGCATTTCGCTACACCCGCAATAACGTCTGCTAAATATATGTATGTGACCATTTGATTTGATAACGCCAACCTTTTCCTGTAAATTGTCACAACACAAGTCACTGAAAATTGCCATTCAGGATGATGAGAGCACTTGTTGACATCTCCCATCCTCAGGGTATGTTTAAGCTGAGCTCTGTGACTCTGTTTGTGTCTGCTAGCTGTCAGTAATAACACAGCGAAATCAGCTGTGGGTGGCCATGATACTCTCCAGAGAACTAGTTTGATGTAAATCACCCTCCTCAGACTCAAACCGACAATTACCACCATACCTGCACATGACACGTCATTTGAAATGTTAGTACAAAACACTTATTACTGTCATGATGAGGATCATTATTCTCTGGCCCTCTCAGTAAGGTCTGAGAGTCAGGAAGGCAAAGTGTATAGTATTTACCAAATCACTGAGACAAAACCCAGTTCACAAATCGTATAAATAGCTAATCTAAAGCATATGGATAATCTAGGGCCTTTATCATAAGATACAATTATGCTGCAGAAGATATAAATGCCACAAATAATAGACCAGGAGACATTAAGAGAAGGGGGGGGGGGCAGATTATAAAGTACCGTATTCTCATTTGAATGCAGAAGTGGACATAGCAAACCAAAAACCTCACAGAAGATCAACGACACCCAGAAAAGAACACGTTCAGCCAATGCCACTAATTGTCACTTTATAGCATCAAGAAGTGAAGGGCACTTTCAAAGAGGTCAAAAATGATCTCTCATGATTAGGGACAGACGTTCTGGAGTTCTTCCTGACTATATGAGCTGACCAGGATGGGCCTAAGCTATTGGCTATGTGCTCAGGTTACATGTTTTGTGGACAGGCCAAACTCCTGTCCCTACTCATGATAGAACAATAGATGGTGTTCAAAATAAGTATGTGGTTGCGTAATGTCGTTTCATATTACTGGGAATGGCAGATCTGTTCCTCGGTATCCCTGTCCCCCCCCCCCGTCCCCCCCGGTGATGTGGCCAACAGGCATCAAGGATATGAGATAACAAGGAGAAAGGTGAATCAACATGATTAACACTGACCTCAGTCATTCTGTTACGACCTGATAGGGTGGGATCCGCCCATCTGCTGTTTTATCACTGTGAAAACAGGTATCCTACCGCTGCGCGGTCTGTTTAATAAACATAGACGGATATTGCACCCTTTTACATTGAGTGTTACGTCTCTCCATCAGTCTCTATCAGTCCAAAGCAGCTCAGAATGAGATGAAATGTACTAATAGCTTATTTGGGCTGTAAATCAACCGGTTATCCAACCTAACAATGTAGCATAACCAGATAAAATCACTTCAGATGTGTTTACTAGGCCTGTAAAACCACTTTTGGCAGCCAGCGATGTGTTTTGTAGCAATTTTCTCACTTAATGTCATCTTATGATTGCGAAAACAATTGGACTTTATGCGTAATTGTGTGGGCTGGTGACAACATTGTGCTTTTAGGTAATTGCATTACTATCTAGCACAATACATGTCACCACCATTGCAGTAACTCTATGAGGGCTGAGACATTCTGTCCATTACTAAATTGGACAATGTCATTTTTCTGTTGAAAGTGAACACTAATAGTAACTAATTTCCTTTAGATATTATCAGGAGGGGAGAGATATGTTGCCCTCTCTGGGTCACAACTCTCCCAACATTCCTGGCTATTACATACATCCCTGGGAGGCCATTTACAAGGACACCTCTATGGAATATGACCACTGTTACAGCATACGGATGTTTATTTAAAACAAATGAAATATTAATGGGATTTGGGATGTTTCGTGGTTCCACTGTGGGTCAACATTTGTCCAGAGTTGATGGGACTCTGAAGTGGTTACAGTAGCGGCACAGAGACTATTCCTGTCTGATACACAGACTGTGAATGTACTTATACAATGTATCATCACATGAAATCCTTTGCCAGATTTCATATTTTTTCTGTCCAAGAAAAGAAAGAGAAGAGTGGTAGCTATGAAAAGAGCAAAGTGAGGTGGTAGCTATGAAAAGAGCAAAGTGAGGTGGTAGCTATGAAAAGAGCAAAGTGAGGTGGTAGCTATGAAAAGAGCAAAGTGAGGCAGTAGCTCTGAAAAGAGCAGTGAGGCAGTAGCTCTGAAAAGAGCAAAGTGAGGCAGTAGCTCTGAAAAGAGCAAAGTGAGGTGGTAGCTATGAAAAGAGCAAAGTGAGGTGGTAGCTATGAAAAGAGCAAAGTGAGGTGGTAGCTCTGAAAAGAGCAAAGTGAGGTGGTAGCTATGAAAAGAGCAAAGTGAGGTGGTAGTTCTGAAAAGAGCAAAGTGAGGTGGTAGTTCTGAAAAGAGCAAAGTGAGGTGGTAGTTCTGAAAAGAGCAAAGTGAGGTGGTAGTTCTGAAAAGAGCAAAGTGAGGTGGTAGTTCTGAAAAGAGCAAAGTGAGGTGGTAGTTCTGAAAAGAGCAAAGTGAGGTGGTAGTTCTGAAAAGAGCAAAGTGAGGTGGTAGTTCTGAAAAGAGCAAAGTGAGGTGGTAGTTCTGAAAAGAGCAAAGTGAGGTGGTAGCTCCGCAGCCTGTAAACATACTAGACATGACAGTCATTTGTCTATTTCCTGCAGCTCTGGTCGTGACTGAGTGGTGACGTACGTGACATATGTCTGTGAAAGCCTCTAGGGAGTGTGCAGAGTCCGTCAGCAGCCTTACAGCTGTGCGCTTCAGCACCGTCTTCTTCCCTTTGCAAGTTTAAATTCCAAGTGGACGTTCGGAATCGGAATGATCTGTCTCCCTGTGTGTGTCTGTGTGTGTGAGCGCTTCTGCATGTCTGCGTGTGTGTGTAACTCCCTGAATCTCTGCACGTTGCTCCTTTGTCCCCAATGTGCCTCAGCATTCAGGGTTTTATTCAAGTAGCCCCACTTCCGCCAGTAACATGGCTGTGGGAAGAAAAATAACCGTGGGCCTAGCTAAGGCCATGTGATAAGCTCCCTGTCATTGAGGAATTGGAGAGGTCAGGACAGCTTTTTCTGGGGGGGAAAAAATGTTTGTTTACTGTTTTAAAGCCATCGAGGCCAAGCGAAGCACTTTTTACACATTCTGTTTCCCCACCCGAAAAGGTTTCTGTTTTTGGCTTCTTTTAAAAAGTCGTGGAAATGTAATTAAAATATTTGTTTGGCCGCTCCAGATTTAAATGAAAGCGACCAGTGTTTTTTATGACAACTTTTTCTCACCATAAAGTTTGGGAGTCATGACTAATTACTTGTTGAGTTCTTGAAAACAAAAATACAGGCCTACTGTACATGTCCTCAGTAGTCTCTTTCCTTCTATGTCACACAGGTCAGTTACCAAGTAACAGAGGTGTTACTTTATCATACATGTTAGTGATTTGATTAACTGAAGAAAGCGTAAGAATACTAATCCTAATAATAATATATACTGAGTGTACAAAACATTAAGAACACCTTCCTAATATTGAGTCCAAAGGCACTTAAATCTTTTGTTTCGTGACGTTTGTACGTCCCACAACAACCCAGTCATACTGTAGGATCGCACAACATTTGGTTAGGGTGAGTCAGTTTATAAACAACTACATTTAACTGTGTGGGTGAATGGGCAGTTCAGCACAAAATATTTAATGACTGGTTTTCTGCAACGTAAGTACATGGAAACCACACTGAATGGGGCCAGAAAAAAAACGAAAACACGCTAGGGAGAGGGGAACATCTCTTTTCAGACACAACGACAACAGGCACCCATTGCTTTTCTATTCCTCACAGTCTCTCTTATTAAATAAAACTAAATACGTTAGTTCTACCAACTTATTGCTGCATCCATTCACAATCGTACCCCTTAGTAACTGTTGTCAACACCTTAATGTAAATCATGTGTCGCCCCTATGATCTCGCTAGAGGTGGCCGCTGCTATGCTCAAAGACGTCACAGCGGGAATGTCACAAGCTGAAGCCAAGCAGGGCCAGGCAGGGGAGAGGCCAGTACCCTCAGCCAACAGTCAAGTGTTAGTGCATTGAAGGGATGTGTGTGGTAGTCTCCCTTCCAGTGCCTGGCTGACTTTTATAATGGTTGTGAAATGGGCTCTTACGTACAGTATGTGTTGACAAGCTGTAAACTGAAATCATTCCCCCTTTCCAGGTCCAGTCGGACTCAAACTCTGTCTCAGTGTGACTGTGGCTTTATTAACATTCCACTTAAGTTCTGTGACAGCGGTTTTATTAAACTGCCACCCAACACTGCCGGAGGCGGCAGCTAAGCAGACTGAGCAATAGAGTTGCAGAGTCACTCACTATGCATGCAACATGGCTAGGTCTTGTTGTGTAGCAACAGCTACTTTAGTGTCTGATGGGAACGAACAATAACTTACAGTCACAGCCACATATTGGTGAGCCCGACCCCATCTCCACCAGTGGGAATGGGGACATACAGTACATGCTGCTACAGTACGGGGTCACAGACACACATCAGGGTGAGCCCCGGTCCCTGCTCCTCTTCCTGTTGATGCGCTGCTGCGCTCGCCGAACCCTCTGCTTCCCACGTTGACACAAATACACAAGGCCCACATGACATCCTGTGTGGAAGCGCCGAACAACAATGGACACTTACATCAAGTCATAGGCCTCTGTCCCTCATTAACAGTGACATGAAATTGTACGCCAAGGTTCAAGCCGAACGTCTTGAAACCATTTTACCCACTAGTTCATCCTCATCAAACAGGCTTTGTCCAACAGAGATTGGAGTCAGACATTTGGAAACCCAAATAAAATTATTTTAAACAATGAACAAGGAATTCATCAACTTTCTGACATAATGAATGATGAAGGTTTATTATCCTTTCATGACCTTAAACAATATGTATAATTCACCTGGTTCGTCATTTAAAAAAAAAAATTAAGTTAAGAACCACTCTGTCCAGTAATGGAGTCCCATGGAGCCAACCACTCCCATTCCATTCAGTCATTGAGTTTTTAAGGAGCCAGAACACAAGTGGAGGCTTTGTATCCAATCTATGTCAAAAACTACTAGAAGCCCATCTTAAAGATTACAAACAAAATACTGATTGGAAAAGAGTCTGAAACACTGTCCCAATGTCCTCCAAAATCTGAATAATCAATTAATACACTACAAATGTGTGGAAACGCTTCCAATTTCAACTAGCTTCTATTCCAAATTGTCTGTTGTGTTCTCAAGGAAATATTGGAAGCTTCATGCACATGATGTGGGACTGCCCCAGTGTGAAGAGCTCCTGGTCACATGATGTGGGACTGCCCCAGTGTGAAGACCTCCTGGTCACATGATGTGGGACTGCCCCAGTGTGAAGACCTCCTGGTCACATGATGTGGGACTGCCCCAGTGTGAAGACCTCCTGGTCACATGATGTGGGACTGAAGACCTCCTGGTCCATGATGTGGGACCGCCACAGTGTGAAGACCTCCTGGTCACATGATGTGGGACTGCCCCAGTGTGAAGACCTCCTGGTCACATGATGTGGGACTGCCCCAGTGTGAAGACCTCCTGGTCACATGATGTGGGACTGCCCCAGTGTGAAGAGCTCCTGGTCACATGATGTGGGACTGCCCCAGTGTGAAGACCTCCTGGTCACATGATGTGGGACTGCCCCAGTGTGAAGACCTCCTGGTCACATGATGTGGGACTGCCCCAGTGTGAAGACCTCCTGGTCACATGATGTGGGACTGCCCCAGTGTGAAGACCTTTTTGTCACAGGTTGCCAGGTCTGTGTCGAGCACAGTTGGTGCTGCCATTTCCTACCGCCCCAATATTATTGTTGGACGATGACTCTTCACTGACTCACAGTACCTCCGAAATGAGTGTAGTTGCCTGGACTGACTTCGGTAAAACAAATGTCAGTGACCAGATGGAAGCCTCCACATAAGCTTAGCATTACTCAATGGCTACAAAAAGTCCTTGTTGTTCTTACACTAGAGCCCATAGCTCATGTGAACAGCGCCAAGGAAACAACATTAGATGCATAGAGCAGTCGAAAAGATTGAACGCTTATTGTGAGTTATTCTAATGTAATCATGTTTGAATTCATCAATTGTATTTTAAATATCTGTATTGAATATCGATGTATGCAGGCTGATTCTATTCATGTGTACCTCGGTCCCACAAACAATTTAACAAACATAAGGGGGGGGAGCGACAGAGGGGGGAATAGGAATGGGTTTCACCTCCTGAGAAGGAGGAGGGGAAGGGGAGATGGGACAGAGAGGAGAAATACGTTTTTTTAAATTTAATTTCCTTTTTTTAAACTGTTTTTCTTTACTTTATATACATGTACTTTTTTAATATTATTTCCCGTCTGTGACGTGGTCACAAAAAAAGACGGGAACTGATTCCAATAACACTTCTGACATTGCTGACCAGGTTTACTTTCTAGTACTGTAGCTCTATGCATTATATGGAGAGTTATTGCAGACTGGGGTGTGGAATCTGGATGTATATAATCACATAACTTCAACTCATAAAAATACACATGACTTCCAGTACCTGAATTGTAAAGCAGTTGATTCACTATGACAAAATTGAATGACTCATTGAATAGTATTGCATGTATGCCATATTTGAGAATCCTATGCAATACATGGCACCATTGGAGCTATTTTCATACCTCCATGAAATGCATCATGGAATAGATGATCTAACAGTGTTTGGAAAATAGGCTACATCCTGGTAATCATAAACCCCCTCAAAGCTTCACAGTTACCACATTGCACAATCATCCAACAGTGTTTTAAATAACAGTGTTGGAACCTGAACAGTTATGGTTCGGCAGGCATTAGACTTTCTCCGAAGCAATTAAATATTTCTCCCAGACTTGCCAAGATTAACAGGCTTGTACTTCATTAGTTTATGGTGGCTGACTTTTTTTTTTTGCAGATGTAGTGTCTCGGCAGTACGTATGAAACTCTTAATGGTGCGGATGATGGTCTCAAGACAGGAACTGATGAGACCTGGGAACTAAATAGTTGTTTATTTGAAAATACCAATTTTTCAAAATACTTGAGGTGGTCGAATATAGTTTATATAGTTTCATCTAAAAGGCAACTATTTCAACTAAAAGGCAACTAATTTGAATACCTCAGAAAACCAAATACCAAATACTGAATATATAGTGAATATATGCTTTCTTGAAGAAAAAAATGTATTTGATTGCTGCTAAACATTTAATGAAGAGCCAGAAACTACAACAGTTAGTTGAATTAGTCAAAATATATGATCATAAGCACATAGTTTGGAGGGCTCTTGAGTTTATTTTATTTTTTACAGGGACAGTGCACATTAATTAGTCATTAGTAAAAGTGCAGGTTTTAGCCAGCCGGCTGGGCAGGTAATCTTAGATATGAATGTTAATATAGATTTTAGTCTATAATTAAATACATGAGGGACATGGAATCACCTCAAAATTAGAATAGACCTTAGGCCCTCCCAAGTGGCGCAGTGTTCTAAGGTACTGCATCATATTGCTAGCTGTGCCACTAGAGCTTCTGGGTTCGAGTCCAAGCTCTGTCGCAGTCGGCCGCAACTGGGAGACCAATGAGGTGGTGCACAACTGGTCCGGCTTAGGGGAGGGTTTGGCCGGCAGGGATGTCCTTAACACATCGCGCACCAGCAACTGCTGTGGCGTGCCGGGCGCAGTGCACACTGAGACGGTCACCATGTGTACGGTGTTTCCTCTGACACATTGGTGCTTCAGGGTTAAGTGGGCATTGTGTCAAGAAGCAGTGCGGCTTGGCTTGGCTTGGCTTGGCTTGGTTGGGTTATGTTTTGGAGGACGCACGGCTCTCGACCTTCGCCTCTCCCGAATCCATATGGGAGTTGCAGCGGTGAGACAAGACTGTAACTACCAATTGGGGAGAAAAAGTCTGTAAAAAAATCCAATAGACCACTGTTGCAGCTTCAAAATTACTAACAAATATATTTTCATAATGAATGAGACATAAGGTAATCCAGTAACAGCTGGCATCATGTGTAGTAACTTTGATTATTACAACTTTATTACAACAGCAACATTGTTGTTACATAGGATTTTGTATTTTTTTTTATCGAATTGCATAATAATGGAGTTATTACATAAGTGGAATAGGAACAGTCACTATTTCTCTTGTGTATAGTAGTTACAAAAAACACAGCTCATTGCTATGCAATTAAAATGAAATTGTCAGGGTATTATGTAACAACATGCTAATAAAATGTTGCTCCAAAAGTAATTACAGTTTTATTACACAGGAACAAGAACAGTTTAATGGTAAGTGTTGGTTAATTGGTTTGACTTGATTATGTACCCCTGCACAATGGATATTCAGGAGAATGGACATGTAAAACATGTTCAGATAGACATGTATTGTGGAGATCCAATGTGACTGTCAGATAGATTGGAATATTATAGGAGATTGTGTGTGCTCTATTCATTCTATTTCTATCTTCAAAATGCAGTTCCAGATACAGCCCTGCCATTAGTTGAAGGCAGCCAATCCAATAGTTTCAGAAAAGTAGTCACTTCCTGAGATTGGTATTCAAATATTCTTTTGAGTAGTTGCTTTCTCAGATCTGTATTCAAATAGTTTTAAAAAGTAGTTACTTTCTGAGATCTGTACTCAAATAGTTGTAGTCACCTCCAATGTAACTATTTGTTCCTCCCAAAAGAATGCTACCTTCCACAAAAAGACAAGCAAAAAGACAAGCAAACAGCAGACTGTCATGTTTTGTCTTAGATTGTCTTGTCATTATGCTTTCCCTTCTGTTCGTTTCCCCCTGCTGGTCTTATTAGGTTCGTTCCCTTTTTCTCTCCCCCTCCCTCTCTCTCCTCTCTCTATCGTTCCGTTCCTGCTCCCAGCTGTTCCTATTCCCCTAATCATCATTTAGTCTTCCCACACCTGTTCCTTATCTTTTCCCCTGATTAGAGTCCCTATTTCTTCCCTTGTTTTCCGTTCCTGTCCTGTCGGATCCTTGTCTATTGTTCACCGTGCTGTGTCTATGTATTGCCCTGTCGTGTCGTGTTTCCCTCAGATGCTGCGTGGTGAGCAGGTGTCTGAGTCTGCTACGTTCAAGTGCCTTCCCGAGGCAACCGGCAGTTCTTGATCAAGTCTCCAGTCTGTTCTCGTCATTACGAGTAGTATTATGCCTTTTGTTTGTAAAGTAACTTTACTGGATTAAAGACTCTGTTTTCGCCAAGTCGCTTTTGGGTCCTCATTCACCTGCATAACAGAAGGATCCGACCAAGGAATGGACCCAGCGACTACAGATGCTCGTAACACTGCCGTCGAGATCCAAGGAGCCATGCTCGGCAGACACGAGCAGGAATTGTCTGCTGCTCGCCATGCCGTGGAGAACCTGGCCGCTCAGGTTTCCGACCTCTCTGGACAGTTCCAGAGTCTTCGTCTCGTGCCACCTGTTACTTCCTGGCCTGCCGAGCCTCCGGAACCTAGGGTTAATAACCCACCTTGCTACTCCGGGCAGCCCACGGAGTGCCGCTCTTTTCTCACCCAGTGTGATATTGTGTTCTCTCTCCAACCCAACACATACTCTAGCGAGAGAGCTCGGGTTGCTTACGTCATTTCACTCCTTACTGGCCGGGCTCGAGAGTGGGGCACAGCTATCTGGGAGGCAAGGGCTGATTGTTCTAACAATTACCAGAACTTTAAAGAGGAGATGATTCGGGTTTTGACCGTTCAGTTTTTGGTAGGGAGGCTTCTAGGGCCCTGGCTTCCCTATGCCAAGGTGATCGATCCATAACGGATTACTCTATAGAGTTTCGCACTCTTGCTGCCTCTAGTGACTGGAACGAGCCGGCGCTGCTCGCTCGTTTTCTGGAGGGACTCCACGCAGTGGTCAAAGATGAGATTCTCTCTTGGGAGGTTCCTTCCAGTGTGGACTCTTTGATTGCTCTCGCCATCCGCATAGAACGACGGGTAGATCTTCGTCACCAAGCTCGTGGAAGAGAGCTCGTGTCAACGGTGTTTCCCTGCTCCGCATCGCAACCATCTCCCTCCTCTGGCTCAGAGACTGAGCCCATGCAGCTGGGAGGTATTCGCATCTCGACCAAGGAGAGGGAACGGAGGATCACCAACCGCCTGTGCCTCTATTGCGGATTTGATGGACATTTTGTCAATTCATGTCCAGTAAAAGGCCAGAGCTCATCAGTAAGCGGAGGGCTACTGGTGAGCGCTACTACTCAGGTCTCTTCATCTAGATCCTGTACTACTATGTCGGTCCATCTACGCTGGACCGGTTCGGGTGCTACATGCAGTGCCTTGATTGACTCTGGGGCTGAGGGTTGTTTCATGGACGAAGCATGGGCTCGGAAACATGACATTCCTTTCAGACAGTTAGACAAGCCTACGCCCATGTTTGCCTTAGATGGTAGTCATCTTCCCAGTATCAGATTTGAGACACTACCTTTAACTCTCACAGTATCTGGTAACCACAGTGAGACTATTTCTTTTTTGATTTTTCGTTCACCTTTTACACCTGTTGTTTTGGGTCATCCCTGGCTAGTATGTCATAATCCTTCTATTAATTGGTCTAGTAATTCTATCCTATCCTGGAACGTTTCTTGTCATGTGAAGTGTTTAATGTCTGCCATCCCTCCCATTTCTTCTGTCCCCACTTCTCAGGAGGAACCTGGCGATTTGACAGGAGTGCCGGAGGAATATCATGATCTGCGCACGGTCTTCAGTCGGTCCCGAGCCAACTCCCTTCCTCCTCACCGGTCGTATGATTGTAGTATTGATCTCCTTCCGGGGACCACTCCTCCTCGGGGTAGACTATACTCTCTGTCGGCTCCCGAAACGTAAGGCTCTCGAGGATTATTTATCTGTGTCTCTTGACGCCGGTACCATAGTGCCTTCTTCCTCTCCGGCCGGGGCGGGGTTCTTTTTGTTAAGAAGAAGGACGGTACTCTGCGCCCCTGCGTGGATTATCGAGGGCTGAATGACATAACGGTTAAGAATCGTTATCCGCTTCCCCTCATGTCATCAGCCTTCGAGATTCTGCAGGGAGCCAGGTGCTTTACTAAGTTGGACCTTCGTAACGCTTACCATCTCGTGCGCATCAGAGAGGGGACAGTGGAAAACGGCGTTTAACACTCCGTTAGGGCATTTTGAGTACCGGGTTCTGCCGTTTGGTCTCGCCAATGCGCCAGCTGTTTTTCAGGCATTAGTTAATGATGTTCTGAGAGACATGCTGAACATCTTTGTTTTTGTCTATCTTGACGATATCCTGATTTTTTCACCGTCACTCGAGATTCATGTTCAGCACGTTCGACGTGTTCTACAGCGCCTTTTAGAGAATTGTCTCTACGTAAAGGCTGAGAAGTGCTCTTTTCATGTCTCCTCCGTTACTTTTCTCGGTTCCGTTATTTCCGCTGAAGGCATTCAGATGGATTCCGCTAAGGTCCAAGCTGTCAGTGATTGGCCCGTTCCAAGGTCACGTGTCGAGTTGCAGCGCTTTTTAGGTTTCGCTAATTTCTATCGGCGTTTCATTCGTAATTTCGGTCAAGTTGCTGCCCCTCTCACAGCTCTTACTTCTGTCAAGACGTGTTTTAAGTGGTCCGGTTCCGCCCAGGGAGCTTTTGATCTTCTAAAAGAACGTTTACGTCCGCTCCTATCCTCGTTACTCCTGACGTCACTAGACAATTCATTGTCGAGGTTGACGCTTATAGGCGTGGGAGCCATTCTATCCCAGCGCTTCCAGTCTGACGATAAGGTTCATCCTTGTGCTTATTTTTCTCATCGCCTGTCGCCATCTGAGCGCAACTATGATGTGGGTAACCGTGAACTGCTCGCCATCCGCTTAGCCCTAGGCGAATGGCGACAGTGGTTGGAGGGCGACCGTTCCTTTTGTCGTTTGGACAGACCATAAGAACCTTGAGTACATCCGTTCTGCCAAACGACTTAATGCCCGTCAAGCTCGTTGGGCGTTGTTTTTCGCTCGTTTCGAGTTTGTGATTTCTTACCGTCCGGGTAGCAAAAACACCAAGCCTGATGCCTTATCCCGTCTGTTTAGTTCTTCTGTGGCTTCTACTGATCCCGAGGGGATTCTTCCTTATGGGCGTGTTGTCGGGTTGACAGTCTGGGGAATTGAAAGACAGGTTAAGCAAGCACTCACGCACACTGCGTCGCCGCGCGCTTGTCCTAGTAACCTCCTTTTCGTTCCTGTTTCCACTCGTCTGGCTGTTCTTCAGTGGGCTCACTCTGCCAAGTTAGCTGGTCATCCCGGTGTTCGAGGCACTCTTGCGTCTATTCGCCAGCGCTTTTGGTGGCCGACTCAGGAGCGTGACACGCGCCGTTTCGTGGCTGCTTGTTCGGACTGCGCACAGACTAAGTCGGGTAACTCTCCTCCTGCCGGTCATCTCAGACCGCTCCCCATTCCTTCTCGACCATGGTCTCACATCGCCCTAGACTTCATTACCGGTCTGCCTTTGTCTGCGGGGAAGACTGTGATTCTTACGGTTGTCGATAGGTTCTCTAAGGCGGCACATTTCATTCCCTCGCTAAACTTCCTTCCGCTAAGGAGACGGCACAAATCATCATCGAGAATGTGTTCAGAATTCATGGCCTCCCGTTAGACGCCGTTTCAGACAGAGGCCCGCAATTCACGTCACAGTTTTGGAGGGAGTTCTGTCGTTTGATTGGTGCGTCCGTCAGTCTCTCTTCCGGGTTTCATCCCCAGTCTAACGGTCAAGCAGAGAGGGCCAATCAGACGATTGGTCGCATACTACGCAGCCTTTCTTTCAGAAACCCTGCGTCTTGGGCAGAACAGCTCCCCTGGGCAGAATACGCTCACAACTCGCTTCCTTCGTCTGCTACCGGGTTATCTCCGTTTCAGAGTAGTCTGGGTTACCAGCCTCCTCTGTTCTCATCCCAGCTTGCCGAGTCCAGCGTTCCCTCCGCTCAAGCGTTTGTCCAACGTTGTGAGCGCACCTGGAGGAGGGTGAGGTCTGCACTTTGCCGTTACAGGGCACAGACTGTGAGAGCCGCCAATAAACGCAGGATTAAGAGTCCAAGGTATTGTTGCGGCCAGAGAGTGTGGCTTTCCACTCGCAACCTTCCTCTTACGACAGCTTCTCGTAAGTTGACTCCGCGGTTCATTGGTCCGTTCCGTGTCTCCCAGGTCGTCAATCCTGTCGCTGTGTGCTTCTTCCGCGACATCTTCGTCGCGTCCATCCTGTCTTCCATGTCTCCTGTGTCAAGCCCTTTCTTCGCACCCCCGTTCGTCTTCCCTCCCCCCTCCCGTCCTTGTCGAGAGCGCACCTATTTACAAGGTACGTAAGATCATGGACATGCGTTCTCGGGGACGGGGTCACCAATACTTAGTGGATTGGGAGGGTTACGGTCCTGAGGAGAGGAGTTGGGTTCCGTCTCGGGACGTGCTGGACCGTTCACTTATTGATGATTTCCTCCGTTGCCGCCAGGATTCCTCCTCGAGTGCGCCAGGAGGCGCTCGGTGAGTGGGGGGGTACTGTCATGTTTTGTCTTAGATTGTCTTGTCATTATGCTTTCCCTTCTGTTCGTTTCCCCCTGCTGGTCTTATTAGGTTCGTTCCCTTTTTCTCTCCCCCTCCCTCTCTCTCCTCTCTCTATCGTTCCGTTCCTGCTCCCAGCTGTTCCTATTCCCCTAATCATCATTTAGTCTTCCCACACCTGTTCCTTATCTTTTCCCCTGATTAGAGTCCCTATTTCTTCCCTTGTTTTCCGTTCCTGTCCTGTCGGATCCTTGTCTATTGTTCACCGTGCTGTGTCTATGTATTGCCCTGTCGTGTCGTGTTTCCCTCAGATGCTGCGTGGTGAGCAGGTGTCTGAGTCTGCTACGTTCAAGTGCCTTCCCGAGGCAACCGGCAGTTCTTGATCAAGTCTCCAGTCTGTTCTCGTCATTACGAGTAGTATTATGCCTTTTGTTTGTAAAGTAACTTTACTGGATTAAAGACTCTGTTTTCGCCAAGTCGCTTTTGGGTCCTCATTCACCTGCATAACACAGACTCGTGCTTATTGGTCAAGGCTCAGCACGTTTGTAGAATATATTGTTTTCAACTATTTCCATTCAGCATCTTGTTTGTTGACAGTGTGTTGTTTTTCTAATTAAGGTCACAGTCAAAGGAACATGGATAGGTGTGGTGGGGAGTTGGAGGGGGATTGGGTACTGTACCTAATTTCCTCTGACTGGTCAAGCAGGGGGACTGTACAGCTACTGTTCCTCCTTCACTGCACTGGGTCAGCACTCAGCATCTGTAACCATACATTCCCTTTCAAATTAGACAGGACACCACCAGTATGGGAACAATGTGCCCGAGCCATCAGCAGAAAGGCCTTTGTGGTAATAACTGTTGAAGGCCCCGATCCAGCAAGAAGCGTGGTTATGAGAGGGCTTAGCCCTGAGACCCCTGTGGAAAAAACAGCTGTTCCCGCTGATCTACCCTCTCTTCGACTCTCTTCTCCCTCTCTTCTCCCTCTCTTCTTCCCTCTCTTCTCTATCAGACCAGTCAGCTGTTGCTGCTGCTGCATGTGGTGACCACACAATGTCAACAGAGCCAACTTTGTCAAGAAGAATCCCAATTCAAGCGTTCTAGGATAGTATGCTTGTAGAGATGGAGCTCAGTTGGTTTGAATTTGTCCTAGTTTTCAACTTCCTATCACTGTATAGTTTATTCTGAGTTTCCGTAATCATTCCTACATGTATTAGATTGATGAATAGCCACAAACTGTAGTACATCACTTCAACAGTCCTGAATAGGACTACAACTCAACAGACAAACATCTTAACGTATTTACATGCAGAACAGGTCTATGTTTAACTTTCTGTCTTCTTTCTACTATCAAATATTCTCCCAAAGGACATTTGACTCCTTAGAATTGCCTGTCGGACGAGGGACTTTTTCCTCCAATTAAAATGGATGTGACACTTTTCGGTGTGAAGTCAACCATTTCTCCTCTTTACAAAGGAGCTTTTAACAAGACATTAATACAGTCAGCAGCTCAGGAAGCGTCTATTATAACACAGGAGAGTTATGCCAGTTTGTTTTAAAGAGGGATGAAGCTCCTTCACCCTCACTACCCATATCCCCCCTCTTCCTCCCACCACTCGCTTTCAGAATTGCTTAGTGTCTACCAAGCTGTTTCTTTTAAAAGAGCGGCATAGGCCTCTTTTGTTTTCATGAAAAACTTCAGCATGACTGGGCCATTTATTGTGTTAAACTAATAAAGTTTTATGGGAGTGAAATAACAATGTGTAATCTCAGTGTTGTGAGTTATATCCTCTGGTTAATAATGCAGTCACTGAGCTCTATTGTGTTCTGTTGCTAATTTTTTGACTCCTGGTATCTGTTTGGAATGCTGTATAGTTTCTGATACATAACTGAATCAGTGGCTTGTCCTGAGACGCTGCCTGTTTTATATAGCATAGTGTCTGCTAGCTAGCCTCTCATAGAAGTATGACAAATGATATCTTCAAGGATGACACTTTTTACATCCTGATGACAAATCATTTATTGTTAATTCATGTGGTAAATGTATTCTTATCGAGAACCTCTTGTTCTCCAGTGTGTCTCTTTCTCCAGTGTGTGTGTGTGTGTGTTTGTGTGAGTCACTGAGAGCAGGTGTGTGCATGTGTGTGCTATCCACCTCTCAGCTCCCAGCAGAGAGAGAGAAGGGGGGTGGTGAGCGTGGTCTCTGCAGCTCTCCGAATCTCTCGGGTTTGAACCGGAGCCTCCTATTAAAGTGACCAATTACAGAGGAGAGCTAACACCGTGCTGTCTATACTCAGGCGAGCAGCCTTTTATGGGTTCCTCTCTTCAGGCCGCCAGCTTGGCCCTGCTTGTGAGGAGCAATCGAACAAACACCCCACTATGTAGCGTTATAAAAGCTGCACTATTGGACGGCGCTTCTAAGCAATAAAAAGAACAAGGTGCTTTGCTTTCTGAAATCCTACACATCTTCTGAAGTCCATGCCAAAACGAGAACAGCGTCATGTGGAGTTGAAAAACACCTTAGCTGCTGCAGCAGGACACTTATGAAGTAAAACAATTAACAGTACCCGCTTGTGCCATACTTGTTCTCGCAGAGGGATTAAACTATAGCTGTTCTTATCATCTCAAAGACAAATCCTTCCTTTCTCCATGTCATGGGTGACAACATCTTCATTTGGCATGTCAGCGTAAGCCTGTGTTGTCCCTCCATTCTCCCGGAGTGATTAGATGCATGACGTTTATGATGCTCAGCCAGGCCCTACATAAGCTGTGCCTCTATATTTCTCACGTAAAACAACGGCATTGTGTACGCCCTATCAAGTTTTCTGCAGTGTCCGTTTTTGTCTCAGCACGTTATTGATTGTCCTGCAGCCACGCTAGCCGAGGGTAGTTAAAAATACCCCAGTGAACCAAATGAGGTGCAATTTGTTTGTTACTCTTCAAGCTTGTAAAGTGGAACCATGTGAAGCAGACTTATATCTCAAAAGACCTTGCAAGTAATTGGAAATCTCAATTTCTAGTTACCACATTTCAAACATAATTACAAGTTGCAGGAATAGTTTATTTTGTCTGATGTGGTCTCTGCCTTTTCTTTCCTCTGTTTAAGGCTTTTAAACCAGCATCAATAACTTTGTTTTTTCTTGGCTTTTTTTAGGCCAAACAATGCCCTGATATAAAATGAAGCCAGAGAGAGCCAAACTTAATACTACATGTAACCTTAATTTCTTGATTGTGGATATTACATTCAATCTCCTCCAGAGGACTTGTGGGCCTTAAGTTATTTTATTCTAAGGTTACAACGGGTAAAGTACTTTATCTATTAATTCTCAGAATCACAAGAACGCAGCCAACTTGGAATCCCATCAACATCAAAGCTTTTCTCTTTCCCCCTGGACAGGCGCAGGTGCCTTCTGGGAATAATTAAGTGCTTCACAATAAAAGTCTTAAAGGTGTATTGTCAGTAATAACGATGATATCATTTCAGAATGATAACCTAGGCTACATGCAGTGGTGGAAAAAGTACTCAATTGTCATACTTTAGTAAAAGTGAAAGTCACCCAGTAAAATACTACTTGAGTAAAAGTCTAAAAGTATTTGGTTTTAAATGTACTTAAGTATCAAAAGTAAATTAAACTTCTAAAGTGTACTTAATAAGTATCAAAAGTAAAAGTAAAAGTATTAACCATTTCAAATTCCTTATATAAAGCAAACCAGACGGGACAATTTTCTTGCTTTTTTATTGACGGAGAGCCAGGGGCACAGCCAACACTCAGGCATTTACAAAGGAAGCATTTGTGTTTAGTGAGTCCGCCAGATCAGAGGCAGTAGAAATGACCGGGGATGTTCTCTTGATAAGTGTGTGATTTTGACCATTTTCATGTCAATATGTAACGAGTACTTTTGGGTGTCAGGGAAAAAGTAAAAAGTAAAAAGTACATCATTTTCTTTGGGAATAGTGAAGTAAAAGTAATAGTTGGCAAAAATATAAATAGTGAAGTAAAAAACAGATACCAAAAAAAACTGCTTGAGTAGTACTTTAAAGTATTTTTACTTAAGTACTTTACACCGCTGGCTACACGTTTCAATGTAGGTTTCCCCTCAACTTCCGCAGATAAGATTATTTTTTAGAAATATACAAATGTTTTCTGAGATGAATCCATTGCATTATCTAGTTTACTGTTAACGTATTCTACACAAATCCTCAGTAAGTGTGAAAGCTAGGTGATAATAACATATTTTGAACGTAAACCATTCACTTTCTCTCTCAGAGAGGTCACAGAGGTCTGATGTTATCTTAGCTAAAACTGCATGGGAGTGTGGTCAGGTGGTCAGCTGTGGAGAAAGCCTAGTTCCATGCTATAATTACAAGTTGGCTGGATGGAGGGATGAGTTATCTTCCCTGATTTTCCTCTTCTTCAACCTCAGACTCTTTTTTTTCCTCCACAAGGAAGATTTGACATAATTAGGATAACAACTTCTGGTTCAAGTTCTTTTAATGGTTGCGACATAACATTTTACAAGACCCTGGGACGACTTGTTTAAGGTGTGTGTGAGGCAAAGGGCGATAGAGTGTACTAGGTGGGGCTCTCTTGGAGCCATACAGGGACATACTTATGTCAAGTGGGCTCTCTGCTCCCGACTTGAAAAAAATGACCTTAATCCTCTTTTCTGCTTTTTTAAAAACTTGTGTAAAAACACTGTGACCATTCCTCAACTCATGATGTTTGGCGAAGTTAAGTCATATACTCTCCTCAAATCTTCATTTGCATGTTATTCCATAATGCTTCTCAGTGAACACTATCCAAATAGGACCTGTTGTGTCGTTGCACGTAGAAGAGCTCCCTGTGTATTTTAGCTTTCAAAATCATTCCAGCATCAATTACAAAAGGTTCCATAATGCCTGTGGTCTGTTTCCAAATTACCTTTTAACTAATTATAAAATATCTCTTTGCACTGGCAAGTGTGATGCCAGTCTAAATATTACTATTAAAAATGGAAAACACTCAAGGTCATCCTTGAAAATAAACTTTTGGACTTAATGGTAGATTAGAGATCTCTTTCAGTAGGAATGCAGGTGGTGTGGTAGAGCTCCACAGTACAGTATGCACCTACCAAGTAAGTGAGATGGAAGTTCCATACTTGGCCATACTTGGCCAGCCTCCAGGCTAAGGTGAACACGTTAGTTCCATGCAGGAGATATTTCTTTGGAACAGTTTTTTCCCAGGCTGCAATTACAGTCTGGCGTTCCAGCATGTTCATTTGAGTCATCATGAATGACAATGAAGGGTTACATCTGTTAGCTAATCATTCGCATGAATCTGAAATCAGACAGATCTGTCTTGGCCAAACTTGATCCGAAATTGCAATGAGCATCCATTTACAGTGTCTTCAAAACGTGTTTTCCCATCAAAAAAAGTTGTATGTCCCTCTATTCTGAGCAAAGCAACGTTACTAATGTAGCACTCTTCAGATGGGTCTCCTTTTTTTTTACGTGTGGAAATAAACCCATCTGACAGACTGATGGATAGCTTGTATGTCTTTAGAGGAAGCTCTTTGAAAAACCAGCAACACTGGGAGAGAGCTTCATGGACACAATAGCCAAGAGCAATTAGTGTTGACGGGATCATTTCTTTGTTTCTGCTTCATGCTGACTGCACCCGGTGGAAACAAAAAAACAACTATTTTAAACATGATTCTGAACTCTTAAGAGAGACTGAAGATGTGTACCTCACATAACCAGCGAGCATGAGGTATTGTGGGACAGAGATAGGCATCACCCCAGTGAAAGGAACAAACTGCCACGGTAAGTGTTATTCTCTCACAGCCGTGCAGTTGGCAGGCTGAGTCTGATTTCTCAGAAGCATTCCCATTTTTAGAGTCCCAGCACCACGCTCAAGTATTCAAATGAGCTCAAATACAACAGACGCCTTATAACAAGAATATGTTTAGTGTAGAAACAGTATGACCACTTTTTACTTGGCGAGGCAGTATTCTAGTTTGCATTAATGGGTCTTTCCCTCACCCTTCTTAATACCAGGTTGGCAGGGACAAAATGAGGACGTCAGATCTATTGGTTGTCTGCAACATTACCAAAGATTACACATAATAAGAGCTTGGATGGCTTAGGCAATCAGGGCCTGATTGCTTTGACCAATCATGAGAGTTACTGTGCTGTTTGATGTGCTGACCAAAAAGCCTGCCTTCTCATGATAGTGGTGTTAAACAATGTTCAACTGATGCAGTAGTCCCAAAATCAGCTGATGCATAAGTGGCTCGGACAAATTATATGTAAGAACAAAAGATAAATATCTCACAAGGCATACAGGTTGAATTACAGAGTTATTTAAGACCTCTGTAGTGTTTTTGTGATGTGGCCCGAACACCTTTCTTTTTTAAATCTTTTTTTTTTACAGAATTCAGTCAGCAAATAGTTTAGAATGTTTAAGCCATCGCTTGTGGAAGTAACGTATGAGATATGCAGTTTCTCAACTCTAACCAGCTAATTAAAAGTGTCACATTATAAAGCTGTGGGTTTCTGTCCGCAACAGAAAAACACCAGAGGAACACAGCCAAAACGCACTGCCACACAAAGTGCTATGGATTCAATAAAGACAATGTGACTGGAAACAGACATCTGGGCCCGTATCCACAAAGTCTCTCAGAAAAGGTCCTAGAAATCCTGATAAAACTTGTTTTAAGACAACAACACCACCAAAAAACAGCTCAGAGACGTTTTAGGAAGTCACTCCTCTAACACACTCTGAGCCAGGAGTAAAATCAACTCCTAAATGTTTATCCTAGCTGGTAATCATGGCAGTTTGAGGTACCGTATTGCTGTCTGTCTCTGACATTTGCAATATTTTTCAATATTCAAATTCTATCTCCAGCTGTCCCATAGTAATAAATGTGTTGGGAGTCGGGACAAGACAGACAGGCAGGCAGCGTTTCTCAGACAGTCTAAATCATGAATCAGCTGGAATCATGTTTATGGATATATACAAAGAAATGTAAATTAAAAGGAAACTAAGTGCAGATAGTTTGCAGTCTTTCCAGCTTCAGTTTGAGGTGATTGTGTTAGCTGTGCTGTTGGCTAACAACTCTGAACAACAGTGTCCTGAAGAGAGCACATGTTCTATCCAAGCAAAATCGCACCTCATTAGCTCATTGTTATGGATGTGCGCAAATAAATCTCACTAGAAAACAGCTTAAACAAAAGCAGCTACTGTTGTTATTCTGGCTGCACTATTTGACTTGATTGTAAGTTAGCCACAGTTGGCTAGCTAGCAAGCAAGGGATAAGAGCGTCCATAGATACAGAACAAAAAGACTGAACGACTGGGTCGTGTCTCTGGCAACCGAACCGACAGAACGAACGACCAACCGGTTTGGGTAACTACCCTAGATTTGTGTTGGAACTATATCTTGTGGAAGGATGAAATAGTATGAATATATTCATCAAAATAAAGTTTTTAATGAAAATATGTCAATATGTTGGTAACCCGTTGCATAAAAGTGATAATGACCTCAGAGCCGGTGTTTGGCAGATATATTGGCACAGTGAGACTTCGTCTCGGGCATTATCACTTAATTAGGCATATAATGTGAAGTAGCCTTCACGTAAAATAATTGTCAAAAGTACAAAAGATACTGTTGCATGTGGGTCTAAATTATTTATGAATGAATCATACAGAAATATCTAAATATTTTTTCAACAATTCAAAAGCAATTGCCTGTCTATTATGAGGGAACCTCTGACTCGCTGCATTTTTCTATTAGCGAGACATGAGGTGTCCAAAATACCTGTTACTCTTATGAGTAAAGAGGCTTCATGCATAGCTTTTAAGTTTTCACATAAGAGTGTAAAATGTCTCTATTCTCAGGATTTATGGCCAATTTTCGATACTGCCCCTGGTTAAAATCTTTAAGAGTCTATTGATGCACCCATAAGTCAATCTAAGTAACATAATAAAAAACTCCCCATCAAAATCTGTCAATTTAAGCTATAGATATAATCTGTTTTTTTTTGCATGGGCTGAGTCTCAATCCATCACATGTCTGTGTTGGTCTTTTGCATCTACGGTGGAAGGTGGAAGGTGTTTGTTAGAATATGTGACATCCCAAAAATAGGTCTTCTCACAGAAATGTCTGTAGCATCCAAACTATGACCACTCTATGGAAAGGGGAGACTCAAACACCATAGTGTTCTCCGTTCTGCTCTATGACCCTCACAAGTGTCACGGGACTCGCCTGAAGTCAGTCACGCAGATGTGCCAACTTCTGTTTCTAGCATCCGACCCGTTTGAGCAAGTGTCATGGGACTCGTCTAAAGGGACTCGTCTAAAGGTAGCCCATCCCAGAGTAAGTGAGCAGAGTTGAGTGCTTGCGCACCGCTCCTGCACTCCTCACTTGCTAAAAAACGCATCCTCGCTCACCAAAAAAAAACTGCAGCTCCAAATTCACTCCATTCATTAAAATCACAACACCCGTCTATTTTTGTCACGACCTGGACCTACCATTTGGTTTTGAAGTATTGAAACCAAACTATATCATTTGAATGAAACGTATTTTAATAAACATGAAAAGGTGAACATAAGTGCTCATCATTTCAAATAGGCTACATGTCATATTAAACAGCATATAAACACTCTAAATGTCACGTTCGTTAGAATAAATATCGGACCAAGCTGCAGCGCGATATGGTTTGCACATAATTTTTAAAGTGAAAACTTAGAACAAAACAAATAAACAAACAACGGCGACCCGTGCCAACAGAGATGCTACGTGCACTAACTCAAAACAATATCCCATAAACACAGGTGAGAAAAACAGCTACTTAAATATGATCCCCAATTAGAGACAACGATTACCAACTGCCTCTAATTGGGAATCATACACAAACAGCAACGTAGAAAAGCTAACCTAGAACCCCACATAGAAATAATAAACTAGACTAACCCCTAGTCACGTCCTGACCTACTCTACCATAGAAAATAAAGTCTCTCTATGGTCAGGACGTGACACTAAATAGGTCAGGAGCCAAACAGGGAGCCTAAGAAGAAACTCAAATTAATTATTTAGGCTGTATTATTTAAATTATTTCAAGGCTATAGTCTACAAAGAAAGACATTGTGAAGCATTTGCAAGTGTGACACACAAGGCTGGTAGGGAGTCAGGAGCATTAAACGCTCAGCATTTAAACAACATTTCGTTGTATTAAGTTATTGTAGTCTATAAATTGTGCATATAGGCTGTGACTTACTTAGAATTAAATTTAAATTAAACAAAAATGCTTTTTAGGCTCAGGCTATAGTGCCTTTGAATTCATTTTTAGAAACACGAGTTTGGCCAGTCTGTGGCTGAAGGCTCATGAGATGGTCCCTGGAGAGCACCATTTTGGCCACTCTTGCTTGGCTGAGCAGGGATGCAGAGTTGTATTTGGTTTTATATATGTAGGTAGGCCTAAAGGTTTATAGACAAAATAACCCAATCAAAACGGAAAGCTCCTTGAATGCTGGAATATGCCATGACTATTGGGGCAAAATCAATCATTATATAGATAATATAACATAAATGAAGGAAACCTTTAAGAGATCAGATTTTTTGTTCATAAATACCTTGCAACAATGACACACTTAATTAGCTACCCACCTCATTCCTTTCTTTTAGCATGTGCATGTACACTGAACAAAAATGTGAATGTGTTATGCAGGTGAATGAGGACCCAAAAGCGACTTGGCGAAAACAGAGTCTTTAATCCAGTAAAGGAAATATGCAATACTCCTAGACAAATCGGAGCGGGAAATAAAGCATAAAAAACAATTCCACTCGTAATGACGAGAACAGACTGGAGACTCGATCATAAACTGTAGGTTGCCTCGGGAAGGCACTTGACCGTAGCAGACTCAGACACCTGCTCACCACGCAGCATCTGAGGGAAACACGACACGACAGGGCGATACAAAGACACAGCACGGTGAACAATATACAAGGATCCGACAGGACAGAAACGGAAAACAAGGGGAGAAATAGGGACTCTAATCAGGGGAAAAGATAGGGAACAGGTGTGGAAGACTAAATGATTGATTAGGGGAATAGGAACAGCTGGGAGCAGGAACGGAACGATAGAGAGAAGAGAGAGAGGGAGAGAGAAAAAAGGGAACGAACCTAAAAAGACCAGCAGGGGAAAACGAACAGAAGGAAAAGCAAAATGACAAGACAATATAAGACAAAACATGACAGTACCCCCCCACTCACCGAGCGCCTCCTGGCGCACTCGAGGAGGAATCCTGGCGGCAACGGAGGAATTCATCAATCAGTGAACGGTCCAGCACGTCCCGAGACGGAACCCAACTCCTCTCCTCAGGACCGTAACCCTCCCAATCCACTAAGTATTGGTGACCCCGTCCCCGAGAACGCATGTCCATGATCCTACGTACCTTGTAAATAGGTGCGCTCTCGACAAGGACGGGAGGGGGAGGGAAGACGAACGGGGGTGCGAAGAAGGGCTTGACACAGGAGACATGGAAGACAGGATGGACGCGACGAAGATGTCGCAGAAGAAGCAGTCGCACAGCGACAGGATTGACGACCTGGGAGACACGGAACGGACCAATGAACCGCGGAGTCAACTTACGAGAAGCTGTCGTAAGAGGAGGGTTGCGAGTGGAAAGCCACACTCTCTGGCCGCAACAATACCTTGGACTCTTAATCCTACGTTTATTGGCGGCTCTCACAGTCTGTGCCCTGTAACGGCAAAGTGCAGACCTCACCCTCCTCCAGGTGCGCTCACAACGTTGGACAAACGCTTGAGCGGAGGGAACGCTGGACTCGGCAAGCTGGGATGAGAACAGAGGAGGCTGGTAACCCAGACTACTCTGAAACGGAGATAACCCGGTAGCAGACGAAGGAAGCGAGTTGTGAGCGTATTCTGCCCAGGGGAGCTGTTCTGCCCAAGACGCAGGGTTTCTGAAAGAAAGGCTGCGTAGTATGCGACCAATCGTCTGATTGGCCCTCTCTGCTTGACCGTTAGACTGGGGATGAAACCCGGAAGAGAGACTGACGGACGCACCAATCAAACGACAGAACTCCCTCCAAAACTGTGACGTGAATTGCGGGCCTCTGTCTGAAACGGCGTCTAACGGGAGGCCATGAATTCTGAACACATTCTCGATGATGATTTGTGCCGTCTCCTTAGCGGAAGGAAGTTTAGCGAGGGGAATGAAATGTGCCGCCTTAGAGAACCTATCGACAACCGTAAGAATCACAGTCTTCCCCGCAGACAAAGGCAGACCGGTAATGAAGTCTAGGGCGATGTGAGACCATGGTCGAGAAGGAATGGGAAGCGGTCTGAGACGACCGGCAGGAGGAGAGTTACCTGACTTAGTCTGCGCGCAGTCCGAACACGCAGCCACGAAACGGCGCGTGTCACGCTCCTGAGTCGGCCACCAAAAGCGCTGGCGAATAGAAGCAAGAGTGCCTCGAACACCGGGATGACCAGCTAACTTGGCAGAGTGAGCCCACTGAAGAACAGCCAGACGGGTGGAAACAGGAACGAAAAGAAGGTTACTAGGACAAGCGCGTGGCGACGCAGTGTGCGTGAGTGCTTGCTTAACCTGTCTTTCAATTCCCCAGACTGTCAACCCGACAACACGCCCATAAGGAAGAATCCCCTCGGGATCAGTAGAAGCCACAGAAGAACTAAAAAGACGGGATAAGGCATCAGGCTTGGTGTTCTTGCTACCCGGACGGTAAGAAATCACAAACTCGAAACGAGCGAAAAACAACGCCCAACGAGCTTGACGAGCATTAAGTCGTTTGGCAGAACGGATGTACTCAAGGTTCTTATGGTCTTTCCAAACGACAAAAGGAACGGTCGCCCCCTCCAACCACTGTCGCCATTCGCCTAGGGCTAAGCGGATGGCGAGCAGTTCGCGGTTACCCACATCATAGTTGCGTTCAGATGGCGACAGGCGATGAGAAAAATAAGCGCAAGGATGAACCTTATCGTCAGACTGGAAGCGCTGGGATAGAATGGCTCCCACGCCTACCTCTGAAGCGTCAACCTCGACAATGAATTGTCTAGTGACGTCAGGAGTAACGAGGATAGGAGCGGACGTAAAACGTTCTTTTAGAAGATCAAAAGCTCCCTGGGCGGAACCGGACCACTTAAAACACGTCTTGACAGAAGTAAGAGCTGTGAGAGGGGCAGCAACTTGACCGAAATTACGAATGAAACGCCGATAGAAATTAGCGAAACCTAGAAAGCGCTGCAACTCGACACGTGACCTTGGAACGGGCCACTCACTGACAGCTTGGACCTTAGCGGAATCCATCTGAATGCCTTCAGCGGAAATAACGGAACCGAGAAAAGTAACGGAGGAGACATGAAAAGAGCACTTCTCAGCCTTCACGTAGAGACAATTCTCTAAAAGGCGCTGGAGAACACGTCGAACGTGCTGAACATGAATCTCGAGTGACGGTGAAAAAATCAGGATATCGTCAAGGTAGACAAAAACAAAGATGTTCAGCATGTCTCTCAGAACATCATTAACTAATGCCTGAAAAACAGCTGGCGCATTGGCGAGACCAAACGGCAGAACCCGGTACTCAAAATGCCCTAACGGAGTGTTAAACGCCGTTTTCCACTCGTCCCCCTCTCTGATGCGCACGAGATGGTAAGCGTTACGAAGGTCCAACTTAGTAAAGCACCTGGCTCCCTGCAGAATCTCGAAGGCTGATGACATAAGGGGAAGCGGATAACGATTCTTAACCGTTATGTCATTCAGCCCTCGATAATCCACGCAGGGGCGCAGAGTACCGTCCTTTTTCTTAACAAAAAAAAACCCCGCCCCGGCCGGAGAGGAAGAAGGCACTATGGTACCGGCGTCAAGAGACACAGACAAATAATCCTCGAGAGCCTTACGTTCGGGAGCCGACAGAGAGTATAGTCTACCCCGAGGAGGAGTGGTCCCCGGAAGGAGATCAATACTACAATCATACGACCGGTGAGGAGGAAGGGAGTTGGCTCGGGACCGACTGAAGACCGTGCGCAGATCATGATATTCCTCCGGCACTCCTGTCAAATCGCCAGGTTCCTCCTGAGAAGTGGGGACAGAAGAAACGGGAGGGATGGCAGACATTAAACACTTCACATGACAAGAAACGTTCCAGGATAGGATAGAATTACTAGACCAATTAATAGAAGGATTATGACATACTAGCCAGGGATGACCCAAAACAACAGGTGTAAAAGGTGAACGAAAAATCAAAAAGAAATAGTCTCACTGTGGTTACCAGATACTGTGAGGGTTAAAGGTAGTGTCTCAAATCTGATACTGGGAAGATGACTACCATCTAAGGCGAACATGGGCGTAGGCTTGTCTAACTGTCTGAAAGGAATGTCATGTTTCCGAGCCCATGCTTCGTCCATGAAACAACCCTCAGCCCCAGAGTCTATCAAGGCACTGCATGTAGCACCCGAACCGGTCCAGCGTAGATGGACCGACATAGTAGTACAGGATCTAGATGGAGAGACCTGAGTAGTAGCGCTCACCAGTAGCCCTCCGCTTACTGATGAGCTCTGGCTTTACTGGACATGAATTGACAAAATGTCCAGCAAGTCCGCAATAGAGGCACAGGCGGTTGGTGATCCTCCGTTCCCTCTCCTTAGTCGAGATGCGAATACCTCCCAGCTGCATGGGCTCAGTCTCTGAGCCAGAGGAGGGAGATGGTTGCGATGCGGAGCAGGGAAACACCGTTGACGCGAGCTCTCTTCCACGAGCTTGGTGACGAAGATCTACCCGTCGTTCTATGCGGATGGCGAGAGCAATCAAAGAGTCCACACTGGAAGGAACCTCCCGGGAGAGAATCTCATCTTTAACCACTGCGTGGAGTCCCTCCAGAAAACGAGCGAGCAGCGCCGGCTCGTTCCAGTCACTAGAGGCAGCAAGAGTGCGAAACTCTATAGAGTAATCCGTTATGGATCGATCACCTTGGCATAGGGAAGCCAGGGCCCTAGAAGCCTCCCTACCAAAAACTGAACGGTCAAAAACCCGAATCATCTCCTCTTTAAAGTTCTGGTAATTGTTAGAACAATCAGCCCTTGCCTCCCAGATAGCTGTGCCCCACTCTCGAGCCCGGCCAGTAAGGAGTGATATGACGTAAGCAACCCGAGCTCTCTCTCTAGAGTATGTGTTGGGTTGGAGAGAGAACACAATATCACACTGGGTGAGAAAGGAGCGGCACTCCGTGGGCTGCCCGGAGTAACAAGGTGGGTTATTAACCCTAGGTTCCGGAGGCTCGGCAGACCAGGAAGTAACAGGTGGCACGAGACGAAGACTCTGGAACTGTCCAGAGAGGTCGGAAACCTGAGCGGCCAGGTTCTCCACGGCATGACGAGCAGCAGACAATTCCTGCTCGTGTCTGCCGAGCATGGCTCCTTGGATCTCGACGGCAGTGTTACGAGCGTCTGTAGTCGCTGGGTCCATTCTTTGGTCGGATCCTTCTGTTATGCAGGTGAATGAGGACCCAAAAGCGACTTGGCGAAAACAGAGTCTTTAATCCAGTAAAGGAAATATGCAATACTCCTAGACAAATCGGAGCGGGAAATAAAGCATAAAAAACAATTCCACTCGTAATGACGAGAACAGACTGGAGACTCGATCATTACATTACATTACATTTAAGTCATTTAGCAGACGCTCTTATCCAGAGCGACTTACAAATTGGTGCATTCACCTTATGACATCCAGTGGGACAGTCACTTAACAATAGTGCATCTAAAACTTAGGGGGGTGGGGTGAGAGGGATTACTTAACCTATCCTAGGTATTCCTTAAAGAGGTGGGGTTTCAGGTGTCTCCGGAAGGTGGTGATTGACTCCGCTGTCCTGGCGTCGTGAGGGAGTTTGTTCCACCATTGGGGGGCCAGGGCAGCGAACAGTTTTGACTGGGCTGAGCGGGAGCTGTACTTCCTCAGTGGTAGGGAGGCGAGCAGGCCAGAGGTGGATGAACGCAGTGCCCTTGTTTGGGTGTAGGGCCTGATCAGAGCCTGGAGGTACTGAGGTGCCGTTCCCCTCACAGCTCCGTAGGCAAGCACCATGGTCTTGTAGCGGATGCGAGCTTCAACTGGAAGCCAGTGGAGAGAACGGAGGAGCGGGGTGACGTGAGAGAACTTGGGAAGGTTGAACACCAGACGGGCTGCGGCGTTCTGGATGAGTTGAAGGGGTTTAATGGCACAGGCAGGGAGCCCAGCCAACAGCGAGTTGCAGTAATCCAGACGGGAGATGACAAGTGCCTGGATTAGGACCTGCGCCGCTTCCTGTGTGAGGCAGGGTCGTACTCTGCGGATGTTGTAGAGCATGAACCTACAGGAACGGGCCACCGCCTTGATGTTAGTTGAGAACGACAGGGTGTTGTCCAGGATCACGCCAAGGTTCTTGGCGCTCTGGGAGGAGGACACAATGGAGTTGTCAACCGTGATGGCGAGATCATGGAACGGGCAGTCCTTCCCCGGGAGGAAGAGCAGCTCCGTCTTGCCGAGGTTCAGCTTGAGGTGGTGATCCGTCATCCACACTGATATGTCTGCCAGACATGCAGAGATGCGGTCGCCACCTGGTCATCAGAAGGGGGAAAGGAGAAGATTAATTGTGTGTCGTCTGCATAGCAATGATAAGAGAGACCATGTGAGGTTATGACAGAGCCAAGTGACTTGGTGTATAGCGAGAATAGGAGAGGGCCAAGAACAGAGCCCTGGGGGACACCAGTGGTGAGAGCGCGTGGTGAGGAGACAGATTCTCGCCACGCCACCTGGTAGGAGCGACCTGTCAGGTAGGACGCAATCCAAGCGTGGGCCGTGCCGGAGATGCCCAACTCGGAGAGGGTGGAGAGGAGGATCTGATGGTTCACAGTATCGAAGGCAGCCGATAGATCTAGAAGGATGAGAGCAGAGGAGAGAGAGTTAGCTTTAGCAGTGCGGAGCGCCTCCGTGATACAGAGGAGAGCAGTCTCAGTTGAATGACTAGTCTTGAAACCTGACTGATCATAAACTGTAGGTTGCCTCGGGAAGGCACTTGACCGTACCAGACTCAGACACCTGCTCACCACGCAGCATCTGAGGGAAACACGACACGACAGGGCGATACAAAGACACAGCACGGTGAACAATATACAAGGAGCCGACAGGACAGAAACGGAAAACAAGGGGAGAAATAGGGACTCTAATCAGGGGAAAAGATAGGGAACAGGTGTGGAAGACTAAATGATTGATTAGGGGAATAGGAACAGCTGGGAGCAGGAACGGAACGATAGAGAGAAGAGAGAGAGGGAGGGAGAGAGAAAAAAGGGAACGAACCTAAAAAGACCAGCAGGGGGAAAACGAACAGAAGGAAAAGCAAAATGACAAGACAATATAAGACAAAACATGACAGAATGCAACATGCAACAATTTCAAAGATTTTATTGAGTTACAATTCATATAAGGAAATCAGTCATTAGGCCCTAATCTATGGATTTCACATAACTGGGAATACAGATATGCATCTGTTGGTCACAGATACCTTAAAAAAGTTGCTGGATATTGGCTGGAACTGCAACACACTGTCATACAGCAGACATGTCACTCACACAACGGCATACACGTTAGACCGGTACAGTTGAAAGCGGGATTCATCCGTGAAGAACACACTTCTTCAGTGTGCCAGCTGGCCATGGAAGGTGAGCATTTACCCACTGAAATTGGTTACGACGCAGAACTGGAGTCAGGTCAAGACCCTGGTGAGAAACGATGAGCGTGCAGATGAGCCTCGCTGAGATGGTTTCTGACAGCTTGCGCAGAAAATATTTGGTTGAGCAAACCCAGAGTTTCATCAGCTGTCCAGGTGGTTGGTTTCAGATGATCCAGCAGGTGAAGAAGTTGGATGTGGAGGTCCTGGGCTGGCGTGGTTACATGTGGTCTGAGATTGTGAGCCCCGTTGTACCTACTGCCAAGTTCTCTAAAACAATGTTTTGGTAAATAAATTGAATGTTAATTTTGATAAATTAACATTCAATGCTCTGGTAACAGCTCTGGTGGAAATTATTGCAGTCTGTGGCATTGTGTGTGACAAAACTGCACATTTTAGAGTGTCCTTTAATTCTCCCCAGTACAAGATGCACCTGTGTAATGATCATACTGTTTAATCCGCTTCTTGATATGTCACACCTGTCACGTTTTCTTGGCAAAGAAGAAATGGTCATTAACAGGGATGTTAACAAATTTATGTACAAACTTCGAGAGAAATAAGCGTTTAATGCGTATGGAAAAATTTCTGGGATCTCATGAAACATGGGACCAACACTTTACATGTTGTGTTCATATTTTTGTTTTAGTGTAGTAATAAGTACACCATCATGCTTTTGGGACGTGCGTCTTTTCAGATTCCACAATGATTCTTTAGTGGTGGACACAACATCATCGCACTCCCTCTCGTGCTCTTGGTCCACATCTTTGTAAGTTACCTTGATTTTGCACCTGTGGGTATTATCAGTTTCTTAATGAAAATATTTAGCGAACTCCATGACAGTAGCTAAAGCAAGGGACTATTAGCAGCACACAAATAGACTACAAATTCATGCTGGGCCGGGCATGCCCTGAGCTCGTGAAGTGAGCACTACTGGAGCAAAACTGGAGCGGGCAAGAAGGCAGACGCGCCAGCCTTTGGGAATCTAGCTCCACGCTCCAGTCAAATTGGGCACGATAAGCTCCTCGCTTCTCCCTGCTCACATATGCTGGCCCATACAAACCAATGGAAGTATGGAGGTCATGTTGTGACAAACAAAAATAAGGTGTTACATACATGTAAAAACATATAGATAAAAAAATACAGTACCAGTTAAAAGTATGGACACACCTACTCATTCAAGGGTGTCTATTTGAAGAATTTGTTTAACACTTTTTTGGTTACTACATGATTCCATATGTGTTATTTCACAGTATTAATGTCTTCACTATTATTCTACAATGTAGAAAATATTTAAAAAATATAGAAAAACCCTGGAATGAGTAGGTGTGTCCAAACTTGAGACTGGTACTGTATATATATATATATATATATATATATTACATGTATACATATATACAGTGCATTCAGAAAGTATTCAGACCTCTTCACTTTTTTCACATTTTATTACGTTACGGCCTGATTCTCTGGTCTGATGAAACCAAGATTAAACTCTTTAGCCTGAATGCTAAGTGTCACGGCCTGAAGAAACCTGGCACCATCCCTACGGTAATGCATGTTGGTGGCAGCATCATGCTATGAGGATGTTTTTCAGCAACTGGAACTGGGAGACTTGTCAGGATTGAGGGAAAGATGAATAGAGCAAAGTACAGCTAGATCCATAATGAAAACCTGCTCCAAAGTGCTCAGGACCGCAGACTGGGGTGAACGTTCATTTCCCAACAGGACAACAACCCTAAGCACACAGCCTTGACAACGCAGGAGTGGCTTCGGGACAAGTCTCTGAATGTCCTTGAGTGGCCCAGCCAGAGCCCGGACTTGAACCCGATTGAACATCTCTGGAGAGACCTGAAAGAAGCTGTGCAGCGACGTTCCCCATCCAACCTGACAGAGTTATTGAGTATCTGCAGAGAATAATGGGAGAAACTCCCCAAATACAGGTGTGACAAACTTGTAACGTCATCCCCAAGAAGACTAGAGGCTGTAATCGCTGCCAAAGGTGCTTCAACAAAGTACTGAGTAAGGGTCTGAATACTTATGTAAATGTGATATTTCCATTTTTTGTTTTTATACAGTTGCAAAAAAAACGTAAGCAATTTTAGAATAAGGCTTTAAAGTAACAAAATATGGAAAAATGAAGGGGTCTGAATACTCTCCCAGCATCCCGGAGTTGCCTCTTCACTGTTGACATTGAGAACGGTGTTTTGCAAGTACTATTTAATAAAGCTGCTAGTTGAGGACTTGTGAGGCATCTGTTTCTCAAACTAGACACTCCAATGTACTTGTCCTCTTGCTCAGTCGTGCACTGGGGAATCCCACTCCTCTTTGTATTCTGGTTAGCGCCAGTTTGCGCTGTTCTGTGAAGGGAGTAGCACACAGCGCTGTACGAGATCTTCAGTTTTTTGGCAATTTCTCGCATAAAATAGCCTTCATTTCTCAGAACAAGAATAGACTGACGAGTTTCAGAAGAAAGGGCTTTGTTTCTGGCCATTTTGAGCCTGTAATTGAACCCACAAGTGCTGATGCTCTAGACACTCAACTAGTCTTCAGAGGGCCAGTTTTATTGTTTCTTTAATCAGGACAACAGTTTTCAGCTCTGTGCTAACATAATTGCAATAAATGTGCTTTTCTTTCAAAAACAAGGACATTTCTCTGTTCTGTTATTTATTAAATTCACTCCCTGTACTTGCTTCTCGACTCCTAGCGTACACGTTTTGGAATAACGCCTCACCAAAGGGAAGCAACCCAGGATTTTTAAAATGGTGTTGTTGGGTCCATGGGCCACTGCCGAAGCAACCGGGGATGCCTCAGCTGCCTCATCGGGCTTCCATGCCTCAGCTGGCTCGAGAACCTAGGTTTGGCTCGTCAGTCTTCCATTGCCAAAGCTACCGGAGATGCTTCAGCTAGTTCGTCAGGCTTTCAAGCCTCAGCTGGCTCGACAGGTTCTCAAGCCTCTGTTGGCTCATCAGGCTTCCATTGGTGAAGCTCCTAGGGATGTCTCAGCCGATTAGTCAGGTTCTCAAGCCTCGGTTGGCTCATCAGGCTTCCATTGGTGAAGCTCCTAGGGATGTCTCAGCCGATTAGTCAAGTTCTCAAGCCTCGGTTGGCTCATCAGGCTTCCATTGGTGAAGCTCCTAGGGATGTCTCAGCCGATTAGTCAGGTTCTCAAGCCTCGGTTGGCTCATCAGGCTTCCATTGGTGAAGCTCCTAGGGATGTCTCAGCCGATTAGTCAGGTTCTCAAGCCTCGGTTGGCTCATCAGGCTTCCATTGGTGAAGCTCCTAGGGATGTCTCAGCCGATTAGTCAGGTTCTCAAGCCTCAATGGGCTCGTCAGGCTCCCGTGCCTCAGCAGAGCAACCGGCCCGCTCCTGGGCCCCAGGACCATCCCTCTGGTCGGCGTCCTACGGCTTGAGCAGCATGTCAGGGAGGGGGTACTGTCACACCTACTCCCGCTCCCCCTGCCGCTCATTGTCGCCAGTTTTCTCATTATTACGCACACCTATCACCATCATTATGCGCACCTGCTCCTCATGAGACTCACCTGGACTCAATCACCTTCCTGATTACCTCCCCTAAATCTGTCACTCCTTTTGGTTCTTTCCTCAGGTGTAATTGATTCTGTTTCAGTTCCTGTGTTTGTCTGTATGTTGGCCGATTAGGCCTGGCTCGCAGTCGGCGTTCCAATTAATCCCAAAGGTATTGGATGGTGTTGAGGTCAGGGCTCTGTGCAGGCCAGTCATGTTCTTCCGCACCAATCTCGACGAAGCATTTCTGTATCGACCTTACTTTGTGCACGGGGGCATTGGCTCGGAATAAATTAATTTGACTAGAAAATTACGTTCACCGGCACACAGCCACAAACACAACACTCCAGATTTTTGAACAGGTGGAAACAAATACCCTCCTGTTGGAATTACATGGTAAAAAAGAATTTGATGATAGAAACAGCAGCTTGATAGCTGAAATATTTCCAGTCAGGGAAAATTGTCCTGTAAATGACATAAAGTAGTTATTCTCAACAGATTACTGTCACAACTGTTCCTAAAAAAAGGGATTTCAATCAAACAAAGCTCACAATCCAGGCTCTCTTGGCTGAGAGTTGAGGAAAGACTGACTGCATCGCTTCTTTTTTTAATAAGAAACAATCATGTGTTTGATTTGCATAGTCAACTTACACACAGCACTGACACACACGCCACCAGACGTCTTTTCACAGTCCCCAGGTCCAGAACAAATTCAAGGAAACGTACAGTATTATACAGGGCTGTGATTGCATGTAACTCCCTTCCATCTCATATAGCACTAGTTTTAACAGCAAACCTGGTTTAAAAAAAACAAATATAGCAACACCTCACAATGCCTTTCCCCATGTGACCTACTTTTTGTGCGTATGTACTGACATGTATGTGTAACTGATAGATACACACACTACATGTTCATGTTCTTAAATGTATATAAATTGTAAAGTCTTTGGTCTGTAATGCCTTTTTCGTTGTGTCAGACTCCGATAAGATTTGCTGTTGCCATTGGCTTTGGCTAATGAATCTCCAATCCCTTTCCTAATGGGGATCCATTATATATATTTTTTCCAAGTTAATCACCAACCATCTATCTCCACCATACTGTGGGAGATCAAATCAAATGGATACCAAATGCTGTCACGACTGCAGTTTGGTAAAAGCCAGACAATTGCCCTTTACTAAACTCCATTAAGCTCTTATTTTCCCATTGTAATCTTCTGAAAAGGACACATCAGTTTGACAGCCTTCATCATAGTGATATGAAGAGACCTTTTTTCTGCTGTGTGATGCTGCAACAGTCCTAGCTGCTCTTCAGCTTCAGCCCTGCTAAACACAACAGCTGTCCTCTGGAGCCCCAATCCCCAAGCCTGCACATTGAGCCTGGGCTTGGATCCATGTGACCCACTAAGAACTTAACACCAGCCAGCCTGCAGGCCCAGGCCCTCAGCTGAGGCTTCAGGGGGAGAAGAGAGGACAGGGAGGCGGAGAGGACAGAAATCTGCATCCAGATGCACCTCGACCTGGGCCAAGACAAGTTCACAACTTTGGATGCACTTTGTGTCATGAAAGAGCTGCCAACTGAGGTAAAATAGGCAGTCTATCACTACTTAGGGTTGTATTAGAGGCGATTTGGTTCCAGAGGCATTTTGGAACTTGGTAGTGAGTGTTGCAACCGAGGACCGTTGATTTTTACACGTTACGCGCTTCAGCACTCGGCAGTCTCGTTCTGGGAGCTTGTGTGGCCTACCACTTCACGGCTGAGCCGTTGTTGCTCCTAGATATTTCCGCTTCACAATAACAGCACTTGCAGTTGAGCTCTAGCAGGGCAGAAATTTGATGAACTGACTTGTTGGAAAGGGGACATCCTATGACAGTGCCACGTTGAAAGACATTGAGCTCTTCTGTGAGGACATTCTACTGCCAATGCTTGTCGATGGAGATTTCATGGCTGTGTTCTTCATTTTATGTGTTCTTCATTTCACGATGAAGAATACAAACAGCGCAAGAGCTGTTACTTACTGTAGGCAGTGCTATGCAGGGGACCTTTTAAAAGACTCCTTTAGAGCTCTATTCTTCTGGTGATGGATGATGCAATCTCAGACACTCTTGCTGGGTTTTCTTCCTCTCACGGAGACTTGGTAACTCAATTGACGAGGAGCCGACATGCCTTCACATAGGCTGGCCACTAATTTAAAGCCACATAAACTTTCCACCAGACTTAATAAACTGAGCTCACTTCCACACTCCTCAGTAGCAGACGGGAGGTGAACCAGCCCGACACAGCACTATGTCACCATTCCTACAGCAGATGGGTCTATATACGGAGGGTACAAAACATTAGGAGCACCTGCTCTTTCCATGGCGGATTTAGACTGTTCTGATCGCAAAACGGTCTGCAACTAAATATTAGGCATGGTGTTCTTAGTGTTTTGTACACACAGTGTACATAATACAGTCATGTTTTGGATGGGCCCGAGCCCTTTTTGGTATGGTGAAAATGTCTTTACACATTACACCCTGATAAAATTTCCACTCCACCCTCCTAAAATGTTGACTTACCTGAGAAAGCGAAAAGGTTAGGGATTGGTGTATGCTCTACCTTACTCTACCTTGAAACTCAGCTAGGGCGAGGGAGACAGGGGTGCTGGAGGGTGTCCTCTTGTGGCAGAGCCACACTGTCCCTGGCTGGCCCACTGTCCACGGGCCAAGCACACCCAGCAGGTGATACTGGTAGCTACTGTTTATGAAGCTGTTGTGTGGGCAGTAAAACCCAGAAAGAGGGTTATTAAGCCCTGTCTATGTCTGAGAGACCCAGGCCAAACGGTTCAGTAATTACAGCATATAAATGTTCAACTGCATTCATTTTCATTACTTATTGCTGAGCCCAGCAAAAAATACAAGAATTGTTGGACAAACATACCTGGTATGTAAATTACTGAATGGCTGTCCTCCATCTATATTGACTCAACTGACTGTCTGATACAGTTCCGATGTGGGAGATTGCTAGAGGTTCAATAAGGTTTTCCAAACGAATAATGAATGGTACTGAACCAGGATACTGTGACTGGGTGAAACTGTTGCCCCCCAAAAAACATGAAAGAATTTGTTTGGAAGAGACTTGGCCAAGCCCGCCTGACTGACTTCCTCTGAAATACCGTGGGAACATAATGGTGGGAACGTTCAAACTGAAAAGGTGAAAATAATCATTTCCTCAATAATTATGTTTAGGCAAAACAAACCCAATACATAGAATGACATGATGCTTTGGCAGCATAACATACAATTTCATAATCATGGAGTAAGCTGTGTCTGGGTTCAAGTTCTTGAACATAACATCATTTTATTGAAAACTAATGTTGTGGGCAAAGAATGGGCTTTAGTCTTCTTGAAAATCAAAAGAACGCCACACTTCAAGGTTTCATGTGAGATTTGAATTTCAGGTCTTTAAGAGAAGTGTACGTGGTTGGCAGTGTCATCCTATTTTCCACAGACACAGTGTTTCTATTCTGATTAAGTCCAGATCAGTCTATGTACTAATTTTTGCTGTATTGCTCTGGCAATGAATTATCATAATGCTCTCTTCTAATAATTATTATTATTATTTATTTTGTGTCACTTTCGGGAAAGTTGTCTTGCATCTCAACAAACAACAGCACAGCATCACCAACAGGGTCATAAATACAGACATACATCACAAGTAATATCTACAACAGACAACAGCACAGCATCACCAACAGGGTCATAAATACAGACATACATCACAAGTAATATCTACAACAGACAACAGCACAGCATCACCAACAGGGTCATAAATACAGACATACATCACAAGTAATATCTACAACAGACAACACAGACGACGGCAAGAACAATTCAGTTCGTAAAACCTAGGAAGTACAAATCTGAAGTTAAGAATGAAAAGATGTGCAGGTCTTTCCTCTAGACTAGACCGAAAGGCTATCAGAACATTGTGAGAAGAGTGTTTGCGCATACAGGAAGGAAGGATATAACATTTGATGAAAGGGACAGCGAGCCAAATTAAACACTTGTCTGATTTGCTATGGTTACCGTTCTTCACACTTTTCTATTGCCTGTGGACTATATTGGTACAAAGGGTTGCAGACATCAAGAGCTTAGTGCACTCACCTCTAGTAGGAGAAGGGATGAACTCAGTCTCTTGGAGTGCACTTGGAGTGCACTTTCTGTCCATTAGCTTAGTTAAATGGTACTTAATCTTACTCTCACATTACGACCATAAATCATTTTCCATCTGAGAAACTATTTCAAAGTATACATGCATGTATGTACTACAGCTGAAGTAATTGTTGACCATAACAATGACTGAAGCTTAAAAGATGTGGTCATGCCCTAATTTAATTCCACTTCTCTAGGTGAGATGAGCTCATTGCTTCTGCTCTGCATTTTTTTAATCAACCCATAGAAATGATAATTGCTGTATAAATACATACGGTACTTTTGGACTCAAAGGTGTTTCTTTTAAAACCTTCATAAAAGCATACAGAGCTTGGCAGTGCATTTAAGTATGTGTCCAACTCTTTGTTGCCAACATCCCAAAGACTGACAGCAAGGCATTCGGAGGCGTGCGAAGCAGAGGTGGGGTTGCGTAGGGAAAAAATTCCTGATCTGGGCTCATGCGGGGAAAATTTGAAAAAGCAAAACACGTTTAGTTGCGCATGTGGGAGGGTGTCTCTGCAGTTGTGCGCCATTTTGTCTTTCCATCAAACACATTGAGACTAAATACTTGCATTCCTTAGGTCTGTCACTTTACATGCTACTGTCAAGGGCAATAAGAGCTCATGTCCGTGAAGTACAAATCCTGAATGTGTGCCTGGGTACACAGCTCCCTCGTTAGTAAATAGACTTTGAATGGGCCTTCCCTTGAGTAAGGGCTTGGTTTTATTTGTCAGCATCATTTTGAATCAGCATTTTCAGCTGATTAGTTCTGGCAGTGGGATTGGGTTGGAACGTTAGACATTTGCCAATATACTTTGGGTGAGGAAGGATCTCTCTCTCTCTGGCTGTACTCAGTCAAAGTGAAGGATTTGAAGTCTCTGCTGAATCCTGGAGTTAGGTGCATTGCTTGCAGTGGTACCTACTCCTCTGTCCCCAATCCCTGTGCATATTAGCATTACATCCAGGTCTAATCCAGTACATATGCTTGGAGATAATGGGGGTCGCCAAGGTAACACCTCATTAGCTTCACTTCAAAATAACAGAATAATTAACAGATTAGACCTACACTACCAGTCAAAAGTTTTAGAACACCTCCTCATTCAATTGTTTTTCTTTATTTTTACTATTTTCTACATTGGAGAATAATAGTGAAGACAGCAAAACTATGAAATAACACAGATGGAATAATGTAGTAACCAAAAAAGTAATTTGACCATGAAGGCCTGGTTCACACAGTCTCCCCTGAACAGTTGACGTTGAGATGTGTCTGTTACTTGAACTCCGTAAAGCATTTGTTTGGGCTGCAATTTCTGAGGCTGGTAACTCTAATGAACTTATCCTCTGCAGAAGAGGTAATTCTAGGTCTTTCATTCCTGTGGCAGTCCTCATGAGAGCCAATTTCATCATAGCAATGGTTATTGCGAGTGCACTTGAAGAAACTTTCAAAGTTCTTTAAATTTTCCGTATTGACTGACCTTCATGTCTTAAAGTAATGATGGACTGTTGTTTTTCTTTGCTTATTTGAGCTGTTCTTGCCATAATATGGACATGGCCTTTAACCAAAATGGTGCTATCTTCTGTATACCCCCCTACCTTGTCACAACACAACTGATTGGCTCAAATGCATTAAGATGGAAAAGAAATCCACAAATTAACTTTTAAGAAGGTACACCTGTTAATTGAAATGCATTCCAGGTGACTACCTCATGAAGCTGGTTGAGAGAATGCCAAGCGTGTACAAAGCTGTCATCAAGGCAACGGGTGGTTACTTTGAAGAATCTCAAATATAGTAATAATATTTTGATTTGTTTGACACTTTTTTGGTTACTACATGATTCCATATGTGTTATTTCATAGTTTTGATATCTTCATTATTATTCTACGATGTCGAAAATAGTACAAATAAAGAAAAACCCTTGAAGGATTAGGTGTTCTAAAACTTTTGACCGGTAATGTATCTAAACTTTTATTGTTATGGCAGGACACAAATCCTCAATTATTTTGTGATTGACCTGATTGAGATTAGATTTGGGAAGATGGCTGGCCAAGAGAAAGCAATGTCTTGGATATGGCTACCAGACTACCATGGGTAGTAATAGGGTGGCAAAGTCCATTCTGCAAGAGGTTGTGCCATTTCCAAGCTTCTTCAAATGGTTCTCTGTGAGATGATTACTAATTAGCGTCTTGTTGGTTCCCGGTTGAACATGTTTGTTGTTTTTGTTGTTGTTCGGTTGCTGAAGGCATTTGCCTCGCTTGGCCTTCTCATCGTGCTCTTGTTCATACAGTACCTTCATACATTTCTAGAAAACTCTTTCCATATCTCTCGAACCCAACCCACTTGGCACAGACGTCAATTCAACGTCTATTCCACTTTGGTCCAACGTAATTTCACTGATATTACATGGAAACAACGTTGATTCAACCAGCTTGTAGCATGTGGCATGTTTTTTGTTGTACTTCCATTTAGTAATTCCACTGCAAGATGCTGTGGAAAACATGACAAGTTATTGTCTAACAATCTTTCATGAAACATTTGATATTTGTTGATGTTTTAGTACACAAAACATGCCATAAGGTCATTGTATGTGCAGTGTTTTGGAAAATAGCTATGAGTTCATTTAAGAACATAAACCAAACGGATTATCACATTAGTCCTGAGTACAATTACCATTTGTCTAGGATGATGGAGAGGGAATATGTCAGTATCTCTGATGTTTGGAGATCTCATCACTAGAACTGCCCCAAGGTAGTGGCACTAGCATCTTACATTTTTTGGTCCTCTGTTTTCAATGCCATTTAATCCTGTTCATTTGTGCTGCGTCCTCCTTCCTTCCCTCTTGAACATAATAGTTTGTTCCACATTTGGGCCTTTTGTGTTCTGTCCAAAAACATTTGGGATTGGCTCCTTTCTATCAGAGCGTGAACATTTTGAGAGTCTCTTTTTTTATTGAACAAAGGATGTTGAGGGTTCCCAAAAAACTGTCTGGATGGTGTGCAGGAACTAGCAGGATCAACATCCTCTGTCTTCTTTCATGTTGCTTTGCAAAACCTGTCCAGTCCCCATTGTTGGAAAGCACACGTACCCTCCACTTCCTGTTCAATTTCGACAGTGGCCTGTCTCCTCCTTTTCTACATGAGTTGCTTACGCTCTTTCCCTCTCTTTTCATTCTGCTTCATCCAGCTAAATACCCACGTCCCCAGTGTGCAGGCTTGTATGCTAATCGAAAAGCAGTATGCTCTGCGTGACTCATTATCAGTAGCAAAGATATTGCCCCGGTAAATATACTACAACTACAATCGCTTGAGAGGCAAGACAGTAGCCTCTCATCTTTACATTTCATCTTCATTACATCTTCAACATAACCAACGCCTCATGTACATAGCCTTATATTGCGTAATAGCTTGCCAATGAAAACAAGTTCAGTGTTGACATTGGTGGATGTGTTCTTCAACTTGTTTGTTGATTGCATCCACAGCTTTAAAGTGGTGCTATGTTATACTCAGCATGTTGTATTTGCCTCTGAAAGTCATTTGTAGCCTACAGTCCTCACTAATCTACTGAATCTAGTTAGCCCTTTCCTGCAGTCAATGACCAAAGGCTCTATATTTGGCCTCATGGATGGAATGTTATTCATATTTTTAATAATTTCATAGTTAATACATCATTTAAAAAAATGTTCGACAAACATCCAGTGTTTCTATGTTAAACAGTTTTGTTATATTTCATTCTTCAGTGATGTATATAAAGTGTAATATTGGTGTAATGGCGTTTGTCTGTTGAAGGAAGAGAGTCGGACCGAAATGCAGCGTGTTTGTTACTCATGATCTTTAATGAAGAAAACGAAACGATACATGAAATAACTAAATACAAAAACAACAAACGGAACGTGAAACCAATTACAGCCTATCTGGTGAAACTACACAAAGACAGAAACAATCACCCACGAAATACAAAGCGAAACTCTGCCTAAATACGGTTCCCAATCAGAGACAACGAGAATCACCTGACTGATCGAGAATCGCCTCAGGCAGCCAAGCCTATACAACACCCCTAATCAACCGCGATCCCAAATGCCACAAACCCCAATACGAAAAACAACATATAAACCCATGTCACACCCTGGCCTACCCAAACATATAACAAAAACACAAAATACAATGACCAAGGCGTGACAGAACCCCCCCCCCCCTAAGGTGCGGACTCCCGGACGCACCTCAAAAGCATAGGGAGGGTCCGGGTAGGCGTCTGTCCATGGTGGCGGTTCTGGCTCGGGACGTGGACCCCACTCCATAAATGTCCTTGTTCCTCCCCTTCGCGTCCTGGGATAATCCACCCTCTCCGCCGACCATGGCCTAATAGTCCTCACCCATATCCCCACATAACTGAGGAGCAGATCGTGACTGAGGGGCATCTCGGGACTGAGGGGCAGCTCGGGACAGAGGGGCAGCTCGGGACAGAAGCAGCCCGGGACAGAGGGGCAGCCCAGGACTGAGGGGAAGCCCAGTACTGAGATGAAGCTCAGGCAGGTAGTAGGTTCCGGTAAATCCTGGCTGGCTGGTGGAACTGGAAGATTCAGGTTGACAAGCAGATCTGGAAGAGACTGGTTGTCTGGCAGATCTGGAAGAGACTGGTTGTCTGGCAGATCTGGAAGAGACTGGTTGTTTGGCAGATCTGGAATAGACTGGTTGTCTGGCAGATCTGGAAGAGACTGGTTGTCTGGCGGCGCTGGGCTGACTGGCGGCACTGGCGGCGCTGGGCAGACTGGGAGCACTAGCGGCGCTGGGCAGACTGGCGGCGCTGGGCAGACTGGGAGCACTGGCGGCGCTGGGCAGACTGGGAGCACTGGCGGCGCTGGGCAGACTGGGAGCACTGGCGGCGCTGGGCAGACTGGCTGCGCTGGGCAGACTGGAGACTCCGGCAGCGCAGGGGAGGAGACAGGCTCTGGCTGCGCTAAACAGGCGGGAGACTCCGACAGCGCAGGAGAGGAGAAAAGCGCTGGCTGCGCTGAACAGGCGGGAAATTCCGACAGCGCAGGAGAGGAGAAAAGTGCTGGCTGCGCTGAACAGGCGAGGTGCACTGGAGGCCTGGTGCGTGGTGCTGGAACTGGTGGTACTGGATTGAGGACACGCACAGGAAGCCTGGTGCGGGGAGCTGCTACCGGAGGACTGGAGTGTGGAGGTGGCACAGGATGGGCTAGACCGTGAAGGCGTACAGGTGATCTTGAGAGCAGTGTGGGCACAGGACGTGCAAGGCTAGGGATGTGCACAGGAGGCCTGGTGCGTGAGGCTGGCACCAACTTCACCAGCCGACTAACACGCACCTTAGGTTGAGTATAGAGCGCTAACTCAGGTGCTATCAAATCCCCGACACGATCCGTCGGACGAATATTGTATCTATAGCACCAAGCTAGCAACTCCCTCATTACTCTCCACTCCACTTTCCCCATTAACTCCTTCACAGTCTCTGCTTCGCTCACCTCTAACACTGGCTCTGGTTCTGGTCTCCTCCTTGGCTCCTCACGATAAACAAGGAGAGTTGGCTCAGGTCTATCTCCTGACTCAGCCATACTCTCCCTGAGCCCCCCCCAATACATTTTTTGGGGAGACTTTCGGTTTTCGCTCTGCGCCGCCGTGTTTTCCTTTTCAAGTCCATTCGCCTATAGCCCTCTTTGCATTGCTGCAGGGAATCCCAGGCGGGCTCCTGCACTCTCTCTGGGTCGGCCGCCCACCTGTCGATCTCTTCCCACGTCGTATACTCCATGCCTCTGCTGTCCATAACGTCCTCCTTTCGCTCCTGAAACTGTCACTGTCGTAGCCAGTTTACACACTGCTCGGTCCGTGAGTGGTGGGTGATTCTGTAACGGCGTTCGTCTGTTGAAGGAAGAGAGTCGGACCGAAATGCAGCGTGTTTGTTACTCATGATCTTTAATGAAGAAAACGAAACGATACATGAAATAACTAAATACATAAACAACAAACGGAACGTGAAACCAATTACAGCCTATCTGGTGAAACTACACAAAGACAGAAACAATCACCCACGAAATACAAAGCGAAACTCAGGCTGCCTAAATACGGTTCCCAATCAGAGACAACGAGAATCACCTGACTGATTGAGAATCGCCTCAGGCAGCCAAGCCTATACAACACCCCTAATCATCCGCGATCCCAAATGCTACAAACCCCAATACGAAAAACAACATATAAACCCATGTCACACCCTGGCCTACCCAAACATATAACAAAAACACAAAATACAATGACCAACGTGTGACAATTGGGATGCAAACTCAAAATGTAATACATTTCAAGTCTATATCTGACATTGTACAGGTGTCTTCTTTTTTTAATGCCCATAACCATGTGTGCGTGGTGTATACTTTTGTTTCAAAGTAGATTTTACCTAAGTATTTTTTTATCTAATTCTCCTCTTTCATTTTAGTTCTCCTAACCTTAGTTCTCCTAACCTTTTACGTAAGTTATCTTATTTCATTTATTTTCAAGTTTCTACTCCGCTAGCCAGCACCTCGTCTTAATAGGTGTGCATTTCTTTTTCTTCTAGAACGTAAGTTATCCTAACCTTTGTTGTTAGTTCTCCCAACCACCAACCTAAATTGTCCCCATTTTTCTTCTTTGTTGTTATGATGCAACAAGAAACCTGGTCTCAGAGAAATATGTACAATACTATACGTCCTCCAAGATGTATGCTAAATCACTTCATCCAATTCATATGCTATTCTCGAACGGGTAAGACGTATGATAATATAGGTTTTCTAATTATTGGGATATTATGACCTCTATTACCTTCATAATGTAACTTAACGTAACATAATACAGTATTACATACTAACTGGAGGTAGCAAATTTACAGACCAAATCCTACAAATTTGCCCTGAGACCAGGTTGATCTACCATGTTATGGAAAACTCCAAAGAGTAATATGAAAACAAATATACATGTCAGAGGGTTTAAGGGTTTGCATTCTTGGTGTGATTGCAAAGTGTTTATGAATTGTATCTTGTGATATAGGCTACTGTGGCGATGAATACTTGGGCAAACTAAGGACTGTAGTCATTTGGGTGAAGGTAAGCTTTAGCTATTGCTAAGCGCTTGTGCAAATCCAGATTTAGCTTAAACACCGGACTTAACTGGTTCTGATTATCAATCATAACAGAATGATAATCAGAAGAAGAAAAAAATTCCTAAAGGAGATTTGGATCCGTTTACAGTGAGTAACAGTTTCCACTGGGCAGTCTGTTCTGCTCTGTACTCCTCCTACTGTCTAAAGCCATCTCACTTGCTTTGGGATTAAGAATTATATGTTACTACCAACTGGTCTTGTTTCATTTCATTTGCATGAGAGGCCAGGTGGTATACAGTATGTACTGTAGGGTCTTTATTTTGTTACGCAAGTGAGAGGTTGACTTTGGGCCTGACCCAGTGACTCTCCAAGCCATTAATCACACATTACCTCTGGTTATTTCACTCTGTTCCCTCAGCGAGAGCAAGCGTATAACTGCTTACAGACCTCTCCCGGTGAAATTATTGCTATGGCGAATATGTACAGCATTGCCAAAGGAATCTTGTGCTTCAATGTGAAAGTGATTCAATCTCAAGCATATTAGGTATGTGAAATATAATGTAGAACACGCCATTCCTGGCTTGATTTTGGAGATTTGGATCTTTCCATGGAAAACCAGGACCCAACTGGCTAAATATAGACTAACCAGCATTGCCTATGTACCAACCAGGCTACATTGTTAGCGACTGCTGATGTGGAAGTGTTAAGAAAATGTGCAGAACAGTATTTAGTGAGATGTGGAAATACTTTGTGTGTGCCAGGAAAATTAGCTATGGTCTTTTTATGCATGCTACATACTGTACTTTATCATGACCTTTCAAAGAACAAAAAGCTGTCAAATGGTCAAATTTTTACGATATCCCATCCATCTAAATCCAAATACAGTATCTTGATTCATGGGCAGTGACTTGAACTGGCTTCTAATACTTAGGTTAACTTGGACACCTTTCATGTTACCCTTAGCCACTGTACTGGCGCCACGGTGGATAGCAGTTGTTTTACATGTGTTTCTTTTACGCTGACCTTAACTTTTTTTGTACATAATGTCTCCGCCATAAATTCCTACGACCGAAAACAGCTTCTAGACATCAGAACAGCGATCTCTAACCTCAATTTGGATTACAGTTTCTACTTCAACAAGGCGTCAACTCTGGATGATCTGCTTACTCTGGACCAGGCCCTAATCCCCCGGACTCCAAAGAGAAAGCGACAGCGGAAGAGAGGCAGGCGAGCCGGCATCAAACTACGCTGGTGAGCAAAGAAGACGCTTCTACCCTCCGTTCTATTGGCAAATGTACAGTCACTAGAGAACAAACTGGACGCACTCCGTTCAAGACTATCCTATCAACGGAACCTGAAGAACTGTAATATTCGATGTTTCTCAGAGTCGTGGCTGAACAACGACATAGATAATATACATCTCATCGTCGAGACCGGTCGGCAATGTTCCCTCTAAACTGCACACGGGCACACAGCTCCCCCGGGACTGTCATGCAGAAGAAATATAAGCCAGCGCAGGGAAGCACGAGATAGAACTTCACTCAAATGTATAGTTTTCCCCTTTAGCTAACACTATCAACATTTCCCTTTACTGTGGGAATTGTGATCAAATCAACACAATATTAGCCACTTTCAATGGATCATACTGAAACAAAACGAACTCTGCAACACTTAGTATGCAAACTAACTATGCAAGAGGTTTTGTAGAAGGACGAGCGCATCGGAATAGGATTCTATTGCATTGACAGGCACGACTCAGGCCTTTAGTCTACACAGACCAGTGCGCTATAACCAATCAGAGCCGGATATGTAACTAGACCATTGCCATATATGGATTTGTGCCATTCACTTTCACCTGGACTGTTTTACAGCATGACCTGTTGTGAATAGATGCATTTGTTTTGAGATCAAAGGGAGAGCTACATGTAGCCACATGTGCACATTTGTTCATATCCTTTGCTAGTTAGTGACTTATTAGCCCAGTTATAGCGAATTTGTAGTCAGCAATGTGGTGAGTGATTGCTTCCTACAAAACCACAAAACATACATTTCTAGCCATCTTTTTAAAGCAAGTCAGGTAAAGATTATTTTTTTCTTAAAAGGGCAGTGGTGTATTTTGAGACAGGTTTGAATAAGCTAAGTAGCAAATAGGCAGAGGGTAGCATAATTTGTCCGATTTTCTGTAATAATGGTATTGGAATAATAATGAATTGTATTTTGTAAAGTGGTTTCTTGCATCAAACAACACAACAAAATGTTCAGGCACCTCATTGTCGGAAGGACAAGTGGATAAACAAGTTCATGTCAAAAAAAATCTAAAGTAATTAGACTTACATTGAACACCACACATGGTAGGCCTACATTATGATCAAATAGCCACAGTAGCCTTCTTGGCCGCAGTTAAAACACAAAATAAAAAATTATAACGCACGCTGGAAGTTGCACAGACCGGAAATGTTCTCAGTGCCCGAAAACCTTTTAGGTGAACATTACGGGTCAGTAGCCTTTGGTAAGATGGAGTGGTGAGAGGTGGGTCTCTGTTTTAAAAAAGCTGGTGCGCGATCTATAATGTTAAGTCTCAAGTTTTTGCCTGAGTTAGAATACCTCATGATACGATGCAGACCATACTATTTACCAAGAGAGTTTTCCTATATATTTTCCATAGCTGTCTATCACAAACTGATGCTGGCACTAAGACTGCACTTAATGAGCTGCATAGGGCCATAAGCAAACAGGAACACGCACGTCCAGAGGCGGCGCTTTTTGTGATCAATGATTCATACAAGGCTTGCTCTCACCCTTCCTGACGGGCCACCCCCAGGTGGTAAGGGTAGGCAACAACACATCTGCCACACTGACCCTCAACACTTTGTCCACCCCTGTACTCCCTGTTCACCCACGACTGCGTGGCCGTGCACGACTCCAACACCATCGTTAAGTTTGCCGATAACACAACGGTGGTAGACCTGATCACCGACGACGATGTGACAGACTAAAGGAAAGATGTCAGTGACCAGGCAGCGTGGTGCCAGGACAACACCCTCTCCCTCAACGTCAGTAAGAGAAAGCTGATCGTGGACTACAGGAACAGGATGGCAGAGCATGCCCCATCCACATCAAGGCTGCAGTGGAGTGGGTAGAGAGCTTCAAGTTCCTCTGGTTCTACATCACTAAGGAATGAACATGGTCCACACACATCAACACAGTTGTGAAGGCACAACAATGTTGCTTCCCCCTCAGGAGGCTGAACAGATTTGGAATGGGCCCTCAGATCCTCAAAATGTTCTACAGCTGCACCATTGAGAGCATCCTGGCTGGCTGCATCACCACTTGGTATGGCAACTGCTTGGCCTCCGACCGCAAGGCGCTACAGAGGGTAGTGCGAACGGCCCAGTACATCACTGGAGCCGAGCTTCTTGTCATCCTGGACCTCTATACCAGGCGATGTCAGAGGAAGGCCTTAAAAACGGTCAAAGACAACAGCCACCCAAGTTATAGACTGTTCTCTCAGCTACCACACTGCGAGCGGTACCGATGCACTAAGTCTGTAACCAACAGGACCCTGACCAGCTTCTACACCCAAGCCATAAGACTGCTAAACAGTTAACCAAATAGCTACCTGGACCATCTGCATTGACCCTTTTTGCACACTTTTGTGTAAGGACAGACGCTAGAAGATGAGAAGCAAGTACAGGGACTGAACATTTCATAAACAAATGACATGAAACAGAACACGGACAGGGGTCTGGACAGGGGAAACAAAACAACATTAATGCTGACATGGGAAGAAACTGAGGAAGTGACAGATATAGGGGAGGCAATCAGTAAAGTAATAAAGTCCAGGTGAGTCCCATGAAGGGCTGATGCGATGGTGACAAGTATGCGTAATGATGGGCCTCCTGGCGCCCTCGAGCGCCAGGGAGGGGGAGCGGGAGCAGGCGTGACACTTTTGACTTATCACATAAGCTGCTGTTACTGTTTATTATCTATCCTGTTGTCTAGTTATTTTACCCCTACTTATATGTACATGTCTATCTCAATTACCTTGTACCCCTGCACATCGACTTGGTACTGGTACCCTGTGTATATAACTAAGTTATCGTTACTCATTGTGTATTTATTTCTCATGTTATTACTTTTCTTTTCTTCTCTATGCATTGTTTGGAAGGGCCTGTAAGCATTTCACGGATAGTCCACACTTCTTGTTTACCAAGCATGTGACAAATAAAATTAGATTCGATTTGATTTTGATTTGATTCCAGCTACCTGAGAGACCCTGTTTTTGTGCTCAGTGCTTCTTCTCTGCATCTCTCTCTGCCTTAGGCTCAAGTTGTGTGGGACAAGGAAGCTCATTAACCATATACCTCATATGCTGCTCACAGACTTCAAAAGCAAACATGTCTGGGACACAGCTTAGCTTTCTGCAATCTGTGGTTTATGTGCCTTGAAATAAAGACATAATAAAAATATGAATGTGTTGTTCTCTGTGTGTGTGTGTGTGTGTGTGTGTGTGTGTGTGTGTGTGTGTGTGTGTGTGTGTGTGTGTGTGTGTGTGTGTGTGTGTGTGTGTGTGTGTGTGTGTGTGTGTGTGTGTGTGTGTGTGTGTGTGTGTGTGTGTGTGTGTGTGTGTGTGTGTGTGTGTGTGTGTGTGTGTGTGTGTGTGTGTGTGAAAATGTTAATAAAAAAAGAATGCATTAAGCTTAATGAAGTGATGTCTTATGGCTGATATTGTGGTAAGAACCCCTAAGAATGCTTTTAGCTTTCAGTGTCTGGTAACTTTTCAACAATTATTCAACTCTTCTATTTAAGTCAGTTCATTCAAAAATTAACTAATAAAAACACATAGTTCAGATACAGAACTGTTTAACTTTTTATGTCCTTTTCCATGGGAGGAAACCCTGGGGGCACATGCTCCTATGCTCTGGGACACCACATTTCAGCACATACATCCTGCTATGGCTCCGCTTATGCTGGACGCTTCCAGGGCAGATCCCCAATAGAATGGGCATGGTGTTGTGTGCTTGTCTAACGGACAGTAAAAGTGCATTAGCACAAACCTACTTTGACTCAGTGCATTTCCTCGTGTTCATTAGACATGTTTGGAGCAGCTTTCCCGTGTTTAATAAAACTACAGTGCCCTGTTTGGGGGCCTCCGTCCGGCAGAGGAAAGATTTGAAGAAAATGTATTGGGTATGAATCCAATTTGTAACCACAAAGAAAGCTGAGACCATTTGAGATCTGCTACTCTTGCCATTTAAAATTGAAAGCATCCTATTGTTTTCCTTTCCTTATGCTTATATAAACAGTTAGGAGTTTGTAGACAGCTCAGGAAACATCACTCACTGTGGATCTACCAATTAAAGAAGATCTGCGATTACAGTACACAGGTAGCACAAACAGTGACTATGATATCTCCCACATTTTCTCACATACATGTGGAATGGTTGGGTTTTATCCAGCCTGGGTTTATGCTCTCCGTGCTCGGTTTGAGTCTGATGAAAGACCTGCTTTAAGGGATGAAACATGATGTTCTGTTTCACCTATAATCCCTCCAACTGCCTGTCAGCAGCAGGTGGGATGTTTCCACGCTGTGATTTTGAAAGAGCTGCATGTCGAAGTTTGTTAGCTGACCCAATAATGGTGACTGTAAAGTAAATAGGGTCAAGTCTGTGTTGTGTCCACAGCTTTGTCCTAACAAGAGATGGGAAACTGAAGGCATGTAAAAAATAAATAAAAAATACAAACATAGGTCAGTTAAAAAATGAATGCTATACTGTCTAGTCGGGTCCATAATTATTGGCACCATTGATAAAGATGAGCAAAAATATTTATACAAATAATGAGCTGTATTGTACACAACCATTTTAAAAATTATTTTACACTAATACAATTGCTCAGAGAAAGAGATTTTGTTGAACAAATAATGCAACATCTTAAAAAAGAAAGGGGTCACAATTATTGGCACCCCGTTTTCTATACTCCAGAACCCTCTCCTTTGCCTTTTTCGAAAATGTTTTATGAGATTGGATAACGCGTTGCAAGGGATCTTAAAACCATAACCCGACAGTATCGGTCCAGAGACCCCAGCAAAAATTATATTTTCATTTATCTGACTTTCATTTATCTGCATGTCCAGCTCTTCTCTTTAGCCTCACAATTAAGTGTTTTACCATTTTCTTTCCAGGACAACCAGGGCTACAAGTAGAATATGAAACAACTTGACATAAACAATAAAATAATGTCTGCCAAAGCAAAAACCTGATTAAAAAAAAAGGAATTTCTATGTATGCTGTAAGTACAGAAATGGTTTGATCAGTGGGTAAATTAATATACAACTAGTCAATGACAACTGTGTGGAGTTTGGAGTTTGTGACAACAACTATGTGAGATTAATACAGTATTATAGGGATTTCATATGACGATCTTCGATGTAGAAGAATCATTTATCTTCTAACGACTCTTGTGTAGCTTGGAAACAGAGGAAAACATACAGTACGTGTATTCGTGGGATTCTCAGCTTTTCATAGATAGCTTTTAATAGTTTGTAGCTCAAACCATTCAAACTGTACAGATGATTTTGGAAAAAGACCCTGCCACAGGCCCCTTTGGGATACGTCCTTATCTCGCAAACACTGCTTTAGTTATGCCCTCATTAATCACACAGACTAAGGCAGAGGCAACCAGGTTTTTGGCAAAAAAAATGTCCTAGCACTGGGTAGAGTTCATGATGCCCTTGACCTTAACAAGGGCCCCAGGACCAGTGGAAGCAAAATATCCCCATAACGTCAACAATTCATCACCGTATTTTACCGTAGGAATGGGGTACTTTTCTACATATACTTCTGTTTTTTACCGCCACTGGTGTGCGTGGCCAAAGAGCTCTATTTTCATGTCATCTGATCACGGCACAGGTTCCGATCTAAGTGCTGGATTTGGCATAGAAAAACAGAAGCATATGCAGAAAAGTACCTCATACCCAGGGTAAAAAATGGTGGTGGATCTTTGATGTTATGGGAATATTTTGCTTGCAATATGCAACATAGCTCAGTATTTGTATTATATATTACATACAGGTTTTTTGGGACATTTTTATCAAAGGTTGCCAATAATTATAGACCTGGCTATATCTACCATATACAGGACAGTAGATAGTTTATCTCACTTTTGATGTGTGGTGCTACCCATTCATCTGTAGTTTTGCAAGCTGTCTTTCCTTTAGAGGACAAGGGAATGGCTAATCTGTCAAAGATGCCTAATAAAACTCATTTCCACCCTACTGACATGATAAAAGGAACAAATAACTTTTAAAAGCTTATTTTGTGACGTGAAATATCACGTGAGGTCTACACCAGGCACCAGCTGTTTCTACTAGCTTTACTACACGTATGTATTGGTAGCACCGCCCTGGCCTTGTGGTCTGAACGGTTGAACAGGCGGTGGAAATGTAACTCAGACATTGAGGTTTACAGTAGTCTGTGAAGAAAATAAAGCTTAAAGCGCTGTAAAGCGCTGTAAAGTGCTGTAAAGCTGTTCTCATTTGAATCCTTGTTGTCTAAAAAGAAGCAATGAAACATACATAAACACAGTCAAATGTTGTGCAGTTACAATCCCATGACTTTATTTGACATTAGTCAAGTATGCATGTGGTTAGCATCTGCACCAGAGAGTCATAAGTTGTCGTACTATAGTTTTCCATCACCTTCTGAATGCTTTCAAATGTGCTAGGACTACTGTTTGAAATGTGAAAATGCTGTGATTTAGTTTTGCTAATTTTGTTTTACGTTTGAACTATTTCTGCCATTTAGTACTCAACAGTAATGTATTTGCTTTTAAACAGAGAATATAGATGTTTGAAACACATTTAAGATAACTTTATCTTAATTGAGTAAACTGCTGCTCTGTTACTTTTCAAACTCTGGCAACAGTTCTTAATTGGTATCTACTGTTATGTAAATACCTTATGTAATAAATATTTTTCTTTTAAACGGTGTGTTTCAACTGTTTTTGTGTCTTACAGTGACATCTTGTTTAAAAGTCCTGATAAAAAGTCATTGTTAAATTAAAAATGTAGATTAATTAGCATTGGATCAAAGTTGAGCTTTTCTATTCGGCTCCAGCCACATGTGGTCTGCAGACTGGATCCAAACATGTGGTTTTATTTAGCTTTGTGGAAAGGTTAAATAGGAAACTTGGATAACAGAAAAAAAGTGCTGAGTCTTTGCATATTATGAAATTTTCAAAGTCTCCAAGGCATTTTCACTACATATACTATATAGTACTTATCATTCTCTTAATATCGAGTAGGGGATCATATATGATTATTTGGGGGAGGGGGGGGTTGTTACCTATGATAGAAGAAAGGCTACTGTTGTCTCAACACATGTATCTTTTAACCATGATATCTATTTAATACCTATTTTTAAGGCACTTAGGTTCTGGTGGCCCAATGAGTCTGGACTATAGACATTGACTGAATCAAGAAGAGGAAAGGCAGAATGAGGTGCATATGATGACAGACTTGTAAAGAAAGAAAAATCTTTATTGGTTAAAATTGCCTTTCACAGATATAATTAATGAGTTTTTGTTTCTTGCTCTCATGCACTTACACACTGTACAACAGTGGATTTCCATGGAATGACATTATCTGACCCCATTATTAAACAAATGTACACCGAAGTGTGTCTTGTATTCTGAATGGAGGCCCTTTGCTATAGCCTTTTGAGATTATTGAAACCAGCGGTCACAAAAACAAGCCCTGTCTGAATGTATGTACTGTAGTGATTTCTGCCTGGTGTAGTAACATGAATTAGTAACTTACATATCAGAAAACACTTCCCCCTTTTTTTTGCCTCATATTACACCGTAGTCAAGATCTCAGTGCAAACACCATCGCAGCTGAATAACCCATGAAACTCTCTGTTGACGTACCGAAGTACCATGATGCAGAATTGGGAGAGAAGAAAAAAACACAGAAAACATGAAAATGTCCAATTGAAATCCCATCTACAAGTGTTTGGTAGTTGTGGAGCTACATTGGCATATACCTTTTAATATATTTGACTAAATATTAGTCTAGCTCTATAAGCAGTCTTCTAAAAACTCACATTGGTGAAACAGTTAGCTTGAATTACAGTACTAAAAATCTATCTCTCAAGCAGCAATGATTACATTGAGTTAAAAAAACAAAAAGGTCAAAGACAAATGATCATTCTACTGCCCTCCTCTACCATCCTACAGGAAAGAAAAGAAAAAGCAGACGTACACTTTCAAATGAGAACAAAAATAAAGGCTTTCTTTCAAAGATGCTTCGAGACCCAAATGTAGCAATAAGAAACTGTTGCTCCGTATTTCTCTTACAACAACTTGAGTCCACAGTCTGAAAGCAACCTCTTACCCACAAAACCCAAAACAACAAGTGTCAAATAAAACAACCGACACCACATAAATTCAAAGTTTATCAGGAAATGACAGTCCACGATAATAAAAGCAACCTCTTATTTGTTGAGAAAATTGTATTCTATTAATCATTTTTTATTATTATCAATAAATATGCAGGTGGGTGTAGTGACTTTATATCATTTATATGGATATGACCTTGGATAGTAGTACATTTTTATCTAGTGGTGGATGTACTGTTACTAATAAATAAATATTAATTCATGAAACTGAGCATCCTTCTTACAATCCTGTTTCACAAGACCGACTTGGAAGTCATACAGAAGACGAGTGTGACGGAGACATACAAGCCAAATGTTTTCAAACTACTTGCAAAGCATGGAAAAAGACACATTGCTATTATATTGAAGTGCAATCTTTCTAAATGGAATGTAACTGTGTGAGGCCGTATAATGATAAGTAATACATCGCCAAGGCATATTTTCTAAAGTGAAACGTGGGCACAGTTATCAGAACAGGGTCACATGCCCACTAGATGTTTTTGTTGTTAAAGCTTGTTAGCTCCACTAGTTTCAAAGTCATCAATAAATGTATAGTACCTCCAACAGTGTAAGTATTTTAATGTCTCTTTATTGACTCTCTAGTTAGGACAGTGAATGGGCTATGCCCCGCCCTGCCCCGCCCCGCCCCCCTTGTACTCTCTGTTCTCTGGCACCAAGGCCACCGACAGGGGGGGCTGGGGAGGGGCTAGACATCTAGATCGTCTGGCCTTGGCCGACTGCTCATGCGACTGCTGGCTCGACTGCAGGGCCTGGGGTCCATCAGGGCCAACGGCTGCAGCTCGTGCCCTGGGGTCAGTTTCTTACTCTCCTGGGTGTCGTCAGGGAAGTCAAAGGCCTGTGCATGGGAGTTGGAGATGGTGCTGCCATTATGGCCTAGGCGGTTCTGCTCCGTGCTGTAGTTGGCCCAGTTTTGCTCGTTGGCTTGCTTGTTGTAGTTGCGAACAGAGTTGGTTCTCTCCCCAGTGGCCAGCTTGTACCCCGGGGGTGACATGGGTGACAAGGGGGCAGTGGGAGAGGAACAGCCATTATAGTAGGCATACTTAGTGGTGGACAGATCCTTGGGAGTGGGGCTTAATGTCCCAGTGCCAGGGTAGTGGACGGGCGGTTGTTTCCCCTTCACGCGGTCTTTGATCCTCTTGAACGTCACGTAGAAGAGCTCAATGACATTCAGAACCAGGGAGACCAGAGAGACCACCAGCATGAAGATGATGAAGACGGTTTTCTCAGTGGGTCGGGAGAGGAAACAGTCTACTCTGTGGGGGCAGGGGGACCTCTCACAGGTGTAGACAGCAGCCAAGCTGAAGCCGTAAATGTACCACTGTATGACCAGGAAGCCCACCTCAAAGATGGACTTAAAGAAAATGCTGACGATGTAGGTTCTCAAGAGGGCTCCCTTCATCTTAACCTTCCCATGCTCCTCCAGCCCATGCTTGAGCTTTTTTAACTCAATCTTCTTCAGAGGTACGTCCACATCGCCTCCGTCGTTCTGGATGGTTTTCAGCCCTTCCTCTTTGCGGTTAATCTTCTGCTCTATTCGCAACAGGTAGAACACATGGGCAAGGTAGAGAAGAGTCGGCGTCGAGACAAAGATAATCTGTAGCACCCAGAACCGTACATGTGATATAGGAAAGGATTTGTCGTAACACACATTCTCACAACCAGGTTGCTGGGTGTTGCACTTGAAGGCGGACTGCTCGTCCCCCCAGGCAGACTCCACAGCGGTTCCCAGCACCAGGATCCTGAAGATGAAGAGGACAGAGAGCCACACCTTCCCTCCAGCCGTGGAGTAAGCCTGAACCTTGTCCAGTAGCCTCCCCAAAGCACTCCAGTCACCCATGATGGAGTTTTAGCTGCAATTAGACAGAAAATAATGAATATATTGTGTTCAAACATATTCCTATATACAGTAAACATGGTTATATAGCACTATATCTCAAGTTACATTTGTGAATCGGATCAAATCAAATTGTGTTTGTCACATACGCCGAATACAGTGAAATGCTTACTTACAAGCCCTGAACCAATGATGCAGTTTTAAGAAAATACAACAACAACAACAAAAACGTTTTAAAAAAAGTAAGAGGTAAGAAAAACAAATCATTAAAAAGCAGCAGTAAATAACAACAGCGGGGCTATATACAGGGGGTACCGGTACAGAGTCAATGTGGAGGCTATATACAGGGGGTGCCGGTACAGAGTCAATGTGTCAAATAAATCTCAATGCTTGAGGAAAATGTGTAACAACTAGGAGTCTTGCGATGGCTGTAGTGACGCACAGGACAAATCCAATTGCAGAAAAAAACCTGAACAAGACCAATGTCAACGACCACCTTTCACTATGCTTAATGAATCGTCAATCCAGAAAGCCAATTTAAAGGCTATTGTCTTCCTATTGGAAGTCATGAGAGGAGAATCCCGTTGTGTGGTCCTACCAGTGTTGATGGAACTTCTTAAAATACTGAGTAAGTGAACAGTGTAATCGTAGATGATAGGGCCCAGATTGGTGAAACACAAGCGCAGACATTTGTTTCCCCAAACATGCGCTGGGGACCTGTTTCTCAGCAAACCATCGTTTGTTAACAACTGTAATAAACATCGAAATAAGAGACGCCGACCAAATTAAAAGATGTCAAATAGCATATGTGTCAGCATTTGTCCATGTTAAATTGTGCCGTACTGTGTAATCTAAGGATTGCTATGCAAATTACCCCCCAGTCTCAAAGAAATGTATGGCAGTTTTAGACAGTTACTGTTCCGCACATAACACATGCAATTTACTAGTCAGCGGAGAAAATAACTACACGATCTTCATAATAGATGTGTCATTTTTATCCTCATTAACTATCATCCTCAGTAGATATCATTCCCAAAATCTGGTAGAAACTCTACCTGTGCAGCCTATGAAGGAAGTGGACAGTGTACGAAGGCACGATACTGTAGCTCTCTGCTCTCAGTGCAAGCCTAAGACTGGGGACCAACAGCTCTCCTGCTGGGGAGTGTCTGGAACACGCTCTCTCTGAGCCTCGGAGTCTAGAGCACAGGGCCCCAGTTCATTGTATGCATATTTAGTGACCTGCCTAGCTCGGCTACAAAGACCCGATTCTTAATGATACTAATGACACTGCACGTCAGATGGGAATCACGTTCGTAAACGTGAGTACCATCCGAATAGAGATTCTGAAAGATGTCAGTAAACAAATAAAGTCCCTGGAATGACTGCTGTTGAAGGGTGTACCAACATCATGGCTTCACTTAGCTAATACTGTACTGCATACTGTGCAGGATGCCTACAGTATAGTGGAAAATAACCAAGGACTGCTTCTTACTCAACAATGATGGTACCATGATAAAAATAAAAATGTAAAAAATGTTTCACTGAGTCGTTTATAGACCGATTTAATATCACAGTACCATTTGGAAACTTGAATAATAATAAAAAACAGGTCCATGTAGATATTGCTGGTCTACAGTAAGAAACCCACTGATGCCATCATCTCCCTGAGATCTCTGATCTTGAATTTATGTTATTACGGCAATGTAACGAGAAGTTGGGCGAATAAAGAAATGTGTAAGGTTGTAAGCACATCAGTTCAACTTCAATATTCCCTTAGATTGGAACTGTGCTCTGGAGATGCAAGGAAGACCTTTACAGATCTGAGTTGTCCAACTTGATCACACTTCACGAGGATATTCTATAAGGCCAAGGGGAAAATAGCAATGAAGCATGTCAATATGCTTGGTTACGATGTAGCTGGTTTTAAAACAAATCAATCCCTAGTTTACAGTTTATAAGCTGTTCAGTTAAAGTCCTCTATAAAGCTTGTAAAAAAAATATATCATTCCATGCTGCTTTGAGTAATTTGCCTCGGGTTACTCGTTTATCTTAAAAGCACTAAACAGACGAAATTGGTAGAAAATAAAACAACAAAAGAAACAGATGGATCATTTAAACTTTTCATTGTTAAAAACAGAAAAAATGAAATGTTTTATAAAGGATATATTATGGACCATACTATAGCAGATAGCCTATAGAAATACAATGCGTCTGAATTGGCACAGTGTGTCTGGATTCTGAGCGCAAATGAGTTTCTCCGCATAACTTCTGACAGTGACAAAAATATATATAGATACGAATTTTTACCTCTTCATGTCAATAATAGCAGTTGATATACCGCAAAGCTTACCTGGAAAGTTACTGAGAAGTCAGAAGAGAGCCCTTAGGGACTTTCTCCGCCACTTCTTGAAAACAGTCACCGCTATCTTGAAATCCAAGTTTGGGACCACGGAGAATCTGAGACTGACTTGTCAAACTTTCCTTGCTTATAACAGTCCACATACGGGCTGGGGGAGAGAGAAAAAAAATAAACGATGGAGAGAAAAGTTTGGAGTCAGTCACCTGACCCCTACGTCAAGACTTAGACATCCCTATGCTCGGTTTCTGTACTTTTCTTCTACTGAAATGTAATTGTGCAATAGAAAAATGAACCTTTTTTTAACAAAGATTAATAGCACCTTTTTCAGACCAGTATGAGTTTACCAAGATCAAGTGTACAGCCTATACTAAAGCGTTCTATATTAGGTCCTGTGGGCAAACCTGTAAACGAGTAGCCGAGTTGTGGAATAGGCTATGTTTTAATGGGTTAAAATCATTCATATTAATCGCATGTAGATCAAAACATGTTTGATAATCTTGTTTTTCATAATTTCTTAAGCCATGCTATGTTGTTGTCCTAGGTCTCCCTTTACGTAGTGTTGTGTTGTTTCTCTTGCGTTTTGTCCTATATTTATATTTAATGTATTTCTAATCCCAGCCCCCCATTCTGGCAGGAGGCCTTTTGGTAGGCCTTAATTGAAAATAATAATTTGTTCTTAACGGACTTGCCTTGTTAAATAAAGGTTCAATAAAAATGACGGACATGAAAGGTAACTTGTGTTGCGTGTGCTTATGTACAAAGATCTAGACCTATAGATAAGACTATAACATTATAGCCTATACTGCAGATCAGCAGTGCTGTTCACGTGGTCCTTCTGTAGCTCAGTTGGTAGAGCATGGCGCTTGTAACGCCAGGGTAGTGGGTTCGATCCCCGGGACCACCCATATGTAGAATGTATGCACACATGACTGTAAGTCGCTTTGGATAAAAGCGTCTGCTAAATGGCATAGAAGTTCATCTCAATCACCAAGTTTATGCTGCCATCTAGTGTATGCTCTGGGAAAGAGTGGCTGTGTGGTGTTTTACTCATTTCCGTTTAAACATTTGTCATCGCACTGTCAGCATAGAAATGAACTGTAATATGAACAAACACATACTCAATTCACTGGAATGTAACTTTACACTTTTTACATTTCTTGTAGGCCACTCATTACAGTATGCCACTTCACAGAGCAGAACGCCATCAAGTGAAATCTATTGGAAGCCTAACAGGTGTTTTTCTCTTCCCCCAACAGTTCAGCTTCGCTCTGGACTCTGTGTAGTAATGAGTGAGTGATCTTTATGTCCATCCATGTTACCGTGCCATGCTGATTCTGGATTGCAGAGGGTGGCTGTGTTCTCAGATGAGTTGATATGCAGTGGGCACTGTTTCTTGGCTCCACATTTTACTCTGGTGAAAATCAAATAAAACACCTTGACCACATTCAAAAGCAGAGACACACTGGCCACAACAAGCATGAATATTATGAAAATGGTCTTCTCTGTAGGACGGCACATGAAGCATTCAGCACCCAGTTTGGAACAGGGCTCTTGTTGACATTGGAAGAAGGATTTCATGACAAACCCGTATAAGTAGTACTGTCCCGCAATAAAAGTGAGCTCTAACACTATCTTAAAGAGCAATTGGGTCATGTAGCTACACAGCAGTATTCCCTTGATTTTGATTTTCCCCCTGTCATCTGTGTATTTGGGCTTCTTCAACGTGCCATTATCTTCTTGGCTGTGCAGAATGGCTCTCAGCTTGTTCTCCTGGCTGATGACATGCATGGCATGGCCCAGGTACAGAAGAGTTGGGGTGGAGATGAAGATGATCTGCATGACCCAGAAACGGATGTGTGATATGGGGAAGATCCAGTCGTAGCAGACATTTTCACAACCAGGTTCTTCGTTGTTGCAGTAGAAATCAGACTGTTCGTCGCGACCACACACTGTCGGCTCCAGCACCCAGAAGCAGGATTCTGAAGCTAAACGGGACACTTATCCATATCTTCCCAATCACTGTTGAGTGGGACTGCACCTTGTCCAGTAATTTAAAAGATATGACCAGTCCCCCATTGCGGCTTATTAGTATCTATGGAATAAGAAAAGGAGTAGTCTAATTACATTTTATTCAGGAATCCCTTCATAGAGAAATAGTGAAATCCTACTAAGATTATACTTCGACTTTGATAGTAGACTAGTGAGCTGTCAACCCGACTGGAGAAATACATTAGTTTCATAGGACTATTTTAAAATTAAGTTAAAATCATTTCTAATCAAAATCTATGATCGTTTACTGTATATTTCTATTGATATCTACATTTACATGAGATACTGTATTATCCTCAGTTTGTACAAAACGGATTTACTCACCAGTTTTGTTGCTCAGGTCAGAACTACATTTTCATCAACAAGCCGGAGGCGAGGAATAATGTTTGTGCCCATGGATTAGGATATTGAAAGGGTAGTCCACTCTTATAAACCTGATGGGTTTGATCAGCCTGACTCACAGTCACACTGCTTGCTTGTTGTCACACTTTGTCACGACTTCCGCCGAAGTCAGTCCCTCTCCTTGTTCGGGCGACGTCACCGGTCTTCTAGCCATAGCCGATCCACCTTTCATTTTCCTTGTTTTCCCACACACCTGGTATTCATTCCCTCATTACATGTCGTGTATTTAACCCTCTGTTCCCCCCATGTCTGTGTGTGTAATTGTTTATTGTCAGGTTGGCACTCTTCCAGCTGGTTTGCGCCGGGTTCTATTTTAAACCCGTGCTTTTGACAGCCTGTACTTTATACCTTGTTATTTTTGTACTCAGTGATGCCTCACCTGTTCTGAGGGCATTTGTTTTTGTGACCCGGTTGCGTTCTATTAATATATTGCCTCAGTAAAGTGCCTTGTCCACTCATCTCTGCTCTCCTGCGCCTGACTTCCAATGCACCAGCTACACCCACACCTCGACACACTTTTACACCAATCAGACTTCACTTATGGATTTGACCCATGCAACAATGGACACCATGAAGAGTGGATGATGCTCCACCCTCACCTCATGTTAACTTCAGCACCAAGAAGATCTGAACATGTGAGATCCAAACACACTCTGTGGAGTCATTCAACCCTCTCTGACTGTGCTGTCTGCAGAAAGTTAATGATTCTTACCAGATGTTTTTGTCTTATCTAAATGTTTGTGTCAGTACTTGAAATGACTGGACACAGCTGAGATCCTCCATGAGCAAACACATCTGTTGATGTTAGGCATCTTTGAATAGTACAGTTGCCTACTCTCTACAGTAGGTAAGAACCAAATACCATGGATCGTGGTTGATAACATCCATGAATCCACCATGGCCTTTTGGATTTCCAGACATTTGATTACTTCACAGGTATGAGACATTGGGAATTGACTGACCAATGATGACTTATTTAGTTGAAAAGGCGGTTCAGAGGAAGAGCATGAGTTCCGCCTTCCTTGGTTTAAACATTTGTAAAGAGGAATGAAAGTCGTGCAGGGTGTCAGTGCGTATGGGGGTGGACGGTGTTGACATCATAATGATACAAACGGATGTCAAACTGTAAGCGGAGACAATCCAATTCATCTAGAGAGTTCAGTAGAAAATGACTGGTGTGAGGAGACAGTGCTCACCACTGAGGTGAGAAAGATGCTTTGGTTTAACTGTTGTATTCAGCGGGTACTGTATCCTTTAGTTTACGCGGCAGCAAAACATGTACATTTTTAATAACACAATTATTATCACGTTTCATGTTTAATTTTTAAATCTTCCCTTTGACCATTTAGCCAAACTTCAATCATGGAGGACTGGTCCTTTCTTGCCTCCCTGTTGATTGTGAAACCACATTGGTTATGACTTGTGGATGACGTGGCTAACCAACCAATTTGTTTAAAATGTTAATGTTCTAGCCACATAGCCAGGTGTTGTAACCCGAATGTGAACCCCAACCTAGCAAGGGGGCAGGAGCCAAACCATGCCAGCTCGGCCGAGGGCCACGTGTCAGTTGTGGAAAACCGACACGGTTTAAGATACAAACTGTTTGATTGATACAGGTTACACGGGGTGCATGATCACAGAGAGTTTCTTTAAAGAAACCTACACCTTGAAGCTGACGGTGTAGGTCTGCTGTCAGATTGTGGTTGGCTTGTGCTGAAGCAGAAAAGGGTCTAGACATCCCTTATGTAGTCAACCTAGAGTTGGATGTAGTGGTAATGGGTAAAACCCTTTCAAAACAAAAATAATTGTATTTGAAATATTTTCTCCCCAATTTCGTGACATCCCCAATTGGTAGATACAGTCTTGTCCCGCACGGATTCTGGAGAGGGGAAGGTCGAGAGCCATGCGTCCTCCGAAACATGACCCTGCCAAGCCGCACTGCTTCTTGACACACTGCTCACTTAACCCGGAAGCCAGCTGCACCAACGTGTCGGGAAAAAACTGTATACAACTGGTGACCGTGTCAGCATACATGTGCCTGGCCCGCCACAAGGAGTTGCTAGAGCGAAATGGGACAAGGACATCCCAGGCGGCCAACCCCTCCCCTAAACCGGAAGAAGCTGGGCCAATTGTGCTCCGCATTATGGGTCTCCCGGTCGCGGCCGGCTGCAACATCGAACCCGGGTCTGTAGTGACGCCTCAACACTGCAATACAATGCCTTAGACTGCTACTCATTTCGGGGGGCCGAAACAGGGAATTCTGTCATGCCTGCTCCCACCTGCTTGTGTATTTTTTTCCCGGATGCCTGCGACACGGGACTAGGGGCCCAGGTACACAATAGAGAGGAGCAAAAAATAAAATAACAAACTAAATAAATAAAACATCAACAACATGACCATACATATTTGTGTGTGTCACATTAAGCTACTGAGCTTGAGCGGGAGGTTTGTTGAGAGACAGCCTCATGTACAGGCCGGTGGGTTTATTTAAAGTGTGCATTCAGAGCCTCAGATCCTATCACGGTTTTAATTTATTCCCAGTATTTTTTGACATCTATTCCTGTATCATGGTATGACCCAGCAGCTTATTTTCATCATAGTCTTATATCCTAGTAGCACCCTCAAGTTCAACACTATGTGCCCTGTCTTTGTATCGCTCGTTCTATTTGTTAACAATTATGAATTATTGTGTAATTCAGAGTTTGAGTAGATTTACCCATGCAGCACGGCAGGTGTAAAAGATTAATCTGGAGTTCATTGTGCTTTATGCAACTAGCTCTCACAGTCTCACGTTAGAATTAAACGTTCGTCCATGTCTCTCAAATGTTGTCACGACTTCTGCCGAAGTCGTCGCCTCTCCTTGTTCGGGCGGTGCTCGGCGTTCGACGTCACCGGTCTTCTAGCCATCATTGATCCTTTTTTCATTTTCCATTGGTTTAAATACACAACAGAGGGTTAAATACACAACTGTTTTCAATCCCATTCATTACCTGTTGTGTATTTAACCCTCTGTTTCCCCTCATGTCTTTGTCAGTGTAGTGTGATTGTTGTATAGGTGCGCGTCGGGTCCTCGTACCCATGTTTGTTTGTTTATGTACATTTATTGTTATGGAGCATACTCCGTGGACTTTATTAAAAGACTCCATTTTACACTCCATTTGACTCTCCTGCGCCTGACTTCCCTGCCACCTATTACACCTATGCATGACAAATGTAAAATATTGAAGTTGTTGAAAATGTAACATTTCTAAATGTTTAATTTTAAGTTTAGGCATTAATTCCTAAAAGTTAGGCATTAAAGCCGAATGGTTAAGGTAAGGGTTAAGGTTTGGGATAGGCTTAAAACAAAAATCTCAAAAACATCTTTCTATCGCTGGCTTTCAACTTGCAACCTTTGGAATCAGAGGCAGATGTGTACACCGATCCACCATCCCCAATGCCCTTGCAAATCCGAAATCTACTTGAAGGTAACAGCTCTCACTGTTGCCCCTAGTGGCCAGTTTCCACATCCTCTCCCGACTCTCAAGCAAACTTTCACTGAATAGTACAGACAGTAGATGACTCACTTGTATTGAAAATCTAACAGATGAGGTACTTATACTTGCGTCTTATAAAATTGAACCATAATTGACTTGTAATATACTGTACATTCCTGCAGATATACATATTGTGTGTAGTCTACAGCCTCATTGCACACACATTTGCTAGTCCATTATCACCATGAAGATTTTGTTGCACCTCTTGACCGAAGAAGACTATGCTATATTTACAGCTTATATTTTGGTCTGAGTCAATCAAATCAGTGATACAGTATACACATCATAGTCTAGTTTTGCTGCACAATTTACTTTTTTTTATATGCTGTGCCTACAGTATATTGACAGGAGAAAATATGATGTTATAAAACATCACACCAGTCACCTGTTTATCATTATTTAAATGTTTTCCTCACCTTATAACATAAAATAAACTCTAGGCAAAGCTCACATTTTTTACATTTTATTTACAACCACATAAAATAAATACAAAAATCAAACTGACATATTTACAAATATTGAAAGTCACAAATATTTTCTGGATTTTGTTTTGGTCAGCGTGGTTTCAATAACCCAAACAATGTATGATGAATCACATATTAAGATGATATTAACATGATCACAAAAAGCCAATTCGAGGACCATCTCACTGAGGAGCGACAAGACTGCTGAAAATTAGGTTGCATTGCATTTGATTTCCTTCTAGTGCTCACCATGAACAAATACAACATGTTGGCTTGGTTTACCAGAGGACAATAAATCAAGTTCAAAGTTTCAGTCCCGTTACACCTACTGCATCGTATTTACCCATACTTATAGAATCAAACCAAGCCTAACAATATTTTTTAGACACTGCATTATTTTAGGACTGAACAGTTTCAGTGTCATCCTTTCTCAGCCACTGAATAGCTGAGTGGTGATCAATGATTTCAGGCAGTACTGCCCCCATCCAGACAACTGTGCATTGCGATGGCTGGGACTTTTTGGGCTCGTCTTCTTGAGCCAGAGCCACACTTAGAGTATATCAAATAAAATATCTCCACCACATTCAGCAGCAGAGATACGCAAGCCACCACCAGCATGAAGATGATGAAGATGGTCTTCTCTGTTGGTCGTGACATGAAACATTCTACAGTGAACGGACAGGGAGCTCTGCTGCATTCAATTTTGGGTTCCAGAATAAACCCATACAAGTAATACTGACCCACTATAAACGCTATCTCAAGCAGAATCCTGAAGAATATATTGACTGTGTAACTAGCCAGCAATTCACCTTTGATTTTGACATGACCCTTCTCATCAGAATACTTAGGCATTTTCCCCATCTCATTGCCTGCCTGACTCAGCCATTGCCTCAGTTTGTTCTCCTTGTGGATGACGTGCATGACATGTCCCAGGTACACCAACGTTGGGGTGGAGACGAAGATGATCTGAAGGACCCAGAAGCGGATGTGGGAGATGGGGAAGGCGTGGTCGTAGCACACGTTCTTACAGCCGGGCTGTTTGGTATTGCAAATCATATTGGACTGTTCATCGCCCCACACCTTCTCCGCCCCTGCTCCGAGGACCATGATCCTGAAGATAAACAGGATGGTCATCCAAACCTTTCCAATGACCGTGAAGTGCGACTGCACCTTGTCCAGCAGCGACGACAGGAATCCCCACTCTCCCATTTTTATGCTGATAGCTCTGGCTAGAAAGATGTATAAAAAAAAAACATAAATGTATACGTTTGGGAAAACAAAGCGAAAGGTTCAGTTACACTATTGGCAACATTCTGACAAATGATTGGAAATCTATGTTGAGAATGAATGGAAAAAATACCAGAGTGGATGAACAGAGAGCAGTCTGTGTTACGGAGAGAAGAACACCAGCTGTTTATAAGATGGTAAGGCTATTTCTTTGAGTAAAATAAGCTATAAAACACATTGCCTAAATGGAGAGATTCCACATGCTGTCTGTTATCAAGAGATTAAGTGTATTCTAAGTCAAAATCTGATGTATAATATTTGAGCATCAGACATTATAATTCAGTTTTTCAATAGGAAAATATATAATGTTTTTTTTATTTTTATATATGCAGTACATTACAGTCAGACCCAACATTATTGGTACCCTTGATAAATGCACACCTGTTTTCAATAGCTTTCAATAGCTAACCTTGCGAGGATAATGGCACTAAACATGTCCTGGTACTTGTTAAAGGGCCCGAGGACCAGTGGGAGGCAAAATAGCCCGATAACATCAAAGATCCACCACCAACATATTTGATGTTATGGGGCTATTTCACTTCCACTGGTCCTGAGGCCATTGTTAATAAGGTCATATACATCATGAACTTTACCCAGTACCAGGACATTTTAGACCTGGTTGCCTCTGCAAAGAGGCTAAAACGGACAAAAGTGCATCTTCCAGCAAGACAATAACCTCAAGCAAATATCAAAATCCACAAAGAAATGGTTCATTGACAACAAAATCATCTCAGCCTCCGGACTTGAACCCCGTTGAAAACCTGTGGTTTGAATTGAAGAGGGGATCCCAAAAGCACAGACGAAGGATATCAAGGATCTGGATTCTGTATGGAGGAATGGTCTAAGATACCTCCCAATGTGATCTCTAATCTAAATCTCTAATCTACTGTATATCTCTTTCTCTGAGCAATTGTCATAGAATAAAATCATTTCTATATTTGTTTGAGAATACAATATAGCTCAGTATTTCATACTCCCTTCTCTTGCTCATCTTTATCAAGGGTGCCAATAATGATGGGCCCGACTGTACATTCTGTTTTGAGTATCATTTTTTTTTACAAATTATTTTGATTTATTTGTATGATATGCCCAAAGTATGTAAGTGTAAAATGTCCCAAATACCACAAAATCAATATTTCAATAAAAACTCAAACTTTTGTTTCTAGGTTAATTAAAGATATGTTTAAGCCTAGGTTGTCCCTCTTACAATGGTTCAAGCGTATTCAGAAATCATTTTGCTTTTGGTGATATTAGATTAGCATTCTTATGTGTTTTCATGTAAAGGGAAAACAACAAAATAGTTCATTAAATATGTCTTACCTTTTATACAGACACCTTCTGGGCAGAACACAATATCCACCAGTTGTAAGTGGCAAATGTTCAAATGCTACGTACTGCTACTAGTTTACCTTGAACTTCAGTTTTGTCAAATTACACAATTGTCTTATCGTGCGAGCTGAAACGTTGTGCATGGAAATGATACATCTTCTGTTTAGAATTATATGTTCATGGGAATGATTGTACAAGTTAATAATTGGCAAAACAATGATAAGGTACATTTTAATGTTGAGTCATTTTGTATTTCCAAAATGAGTCAGTAATAACCATGAAATGGCATTGTAATCTAAGCCATAGCCTTTGCTAATGATTCTCATTGATAATGTGGGTGGTCCAGGTCTAGGTAGGCAAAGGGTAATATAAGTTCATGAAATCTGACATCAATATTTTGGGGGAGGGGGAAGGGGGTTTCTTTGGATAGTTTTCAGAGTATACTGTATGAAATTGTATTTTTGTTGTTGACAAGGTTCTCTCAGAATATGTGTCATGATTGACATTAATAGAGTTCTGGCAAAAAGTAAGGATACTTATTTTATTATACTATAGCTATAAGCCCCTTTATTATGAGGGTTGGAGGATGTGCCATTCTTCATTTTCAAGTTGTGCCTATATAAATATTTTCATATGCAGTCTTGCACTCCTAGAACATTTATCTGGATTGGTATTTTGGCAAAGTTCTGGTATAATAATAAGCCACTTTATTTTGAGGGTTGGGAGACATACAGATGTAGGATCTTAATTTGAGCCAGTTTACTACAGCAGGAAAATAATCCTGCAGCAACAGGAAATGTGAATTATTAGGTGGATTATAATTCATGGATTTTTTGTAGGGGTTGATAAACCTTAAATAGACTACAGCAAGAAAATAGTGATCAAATTAAGATCTTATTCTTCAGTGATGTTCATTTAAAAGCAATATTTCCATAAATGCTGTCCTAAGAGACTCTACTATTCATGTGTATTATTGTAACATGTTTCAGTGATTGTTTGATGAGTTTTCAGTCTCTAAGGTTCATGCAACCACCATTAATACAAACATTTAAAACATAATTTTTTTACAATATATTTTATTTATTCCTTCAAAACAATAAACACTGCATATCTAGATTGTATTGTAGGATAGACAATATCTCAGTTGTTAACATTCATCAGGCAATATACAAATAATTTCAAGACCCCAGGTGGTAGGGATTTTGGCAATGAGGCCCTTTATCAACTTCTCCATGCTAGCAGATACCCATAGACTTCCAGTCATTGTGCTAACGCTAGTTAGCATGGGCTCACGAAACCTCTAACTTCCTTCATACTGGACATGGAGACATAGAAATAGTATCCACGAATTCATCTGACTGGGGAAATAGATTTACAAAATCCCAAAGCTTCCTATAACAGAAAATGTTACATAGAACATACCATTGGGATATAATAACTGAATTGCATTTCTATTCAAGGTGTATTGGCATTGAACAGTAAACATTCACAATTGAACAGTAAACTCTGGATAAGAGCGTCTGCTAAATAACTTAAATGTAAATGTAAATGTAAACATTCAACATCAATAGATAAAATACACTAACTACTAGTGCACTGCGTTTAAATCAATAAACATAAGAAAGCAAAACAGGTAGTGTATTCATTCAGATTTTCAACAATACAAAAGATCAAGATACAATCATGGCTAATTAACTTTCAAGTGTCTTAGTGGTCACCTAGCAACCTTTTCTCTTGTGTGGCTCCATCCAGACTACCCCCTAAACTCTGCCCACTCTCAAACCCCAGGTTCATCTCGTTCTGTTTCAGTGGGTCCATCTCAGTATCCACGCGACCAGACCACCCAGAGGAGTGGAGGGTGGCGGGGTTCGCTGCTGACGTAGTGTGATGAGTGCGTCCCTTGGAGCCGCCACATCTCACTCTTGTGTAAAGCAGATAGAACACCTCAATCACATTCAGAGCCAGAGACACACAGGCCACCACCAGCATGAAGATGATGAAGATGGTCTTCTCTGTGGGACGAGACATGTAGCATTCTACAGTATAGGGACAGGGAGATTTGGAGCAAGGGAACATGGGAACCATGACAAACCCATACAGGTAGTACTGGCCAACAATAAAAGCGATCTCTAGAATGATCTTAAAGAATAGCTGGGTCATGTAACTGCCCAACAAATCTCCCCTAATTCTGACCTTCCCTGCTTCATCTGTGTATTTGGGCTTCTTCAACGTGCCATTATCTTCTTGGCTGTGCAGAATGGCTCTCAGCTTGTTCTCCTGGCTGATGACATGCATGGCATGGCCCAGGTACAGAAGAGTTGGAGTGGAGATGAAGATGATCTGCATGACCCAGAAACGGATGTGTGATATGGGGAAGATCCAGTCGTAGCAGACATTTTCACAACCAGGTTGTTGCGTATTGCATATGAAACCAGATTGTTCATCGCCCCACACGCTCTCCGCTCCAGCACCCAGAACCATGATTCTGAACAGGAACAGGACACTCATCCATATCTTTCCAATGACCGTTGAGTGGGACTGCACCTTGTCCAGTAACGTGGAAAGAAAACCCCAGTCTCCCATGTTTGCTGATGTTCAATGGCTTTCTGAAAAGGAGAAGAAAATAACCAGTTAATTAATTTGACAGGAGAAGGCCCATCTTATTAGTGAGTCAGGTTGTCAATGTTTTCCACTTCTCTTGATATCCTTAATCATTACTTTGATTTTTGGGGCACGCACACAATGGCATCAAGACCACATTCCTAAAACTGATATCCCTCTATCATTAAGACAATACAATATATATATATATATATATATATATATATATATATATATATATATATATATATATATATATATTACAACATTGTATGTAATAACCCTTCTGTATTGAAAGATAACCCTCGTTCAAAAACAAACTTAAAATGTAAGTAGTTAGTCACATAATGAAAAGCAACAAAAACGCACATGACAGGCTAGATCATAGTTTATGTCTAGTATGTATTGATTATGAGGAAAAGTTGATGTATGCCTTATTTACTATTAATAATATGTTCACATTTTATGATAATGCATGGTAATCAGTACACCCCAAACACCTGACATACTGAACAGTCTACTACTATAATAACTTAAATAAAAATGAATTCGATCCAAAAGAATTACAGAACAAACTACTACTTGTTTTTCTTTAAAAAATGACTCAAAGGATAGGAAAATGTGAAGTGAAAAAAGTTGCCTCCTACCTGGTCCTGACTCTATGGAGAATAAACATCTTAGACCAACTGATCACTAACATGAGTTGAACCTTGAGTTTTGGAGGATGGTGGTAAGGATTGCATCAGGTTCCCTGTCACGTTGTAATAATCAGCTAATTCAATTTGAAAAGTTAACCTGTAAAGGACTAACAGGAAGAGCTATATATAATGACTGACAGAAAGATACACACCCACAACAATAAGAAGCATGCACTCAACAGACTTAACAGGAACACATCTAAAGAAATAATATTGTATTGTAATGAATTGATAACACAGGGCCCGGAGTTGTCCCCAAAAATAGGCATCATGGTGTCCGAAACATTCGAACCAAACACAATACGAGCCAGAATCATTTCCTTATAAAATAATCATTTATTAAATCAAGATTATAGTGTTATATGAATGACATCTACATATACATTCAATGTCACAACCAATAATAAAAATCCCAAAGAAATATTTAGAAAATTAAGAAATGCATCTAATATAAAGAAACATATTTATATTAGACAATATATTTCCCGTGGTACAAGCTCAAACATGAATCCTTTATCACATAAAAACACAATGAATATTTTACTTATTAGGAGAAATATATATGGCTGTAGACTGGCATGCGAATCATTGAGTCAACATTACAAGCAGGCTTTGTGAAAAAGAATGTGTACAAAAGCTGACATCTTAGATGTGGACTTCCCCCATGTTAGCAGTGTTTTCCTCAGAAGCCACACTTTTCGTCACCCCACTGCCCAGCTTCCTCCCCTGCAGCTCCAACTCCAGATTGACCCAGTTCTGGATCATCTGGTCTTTGTTCTCAAAGGCCTTCCTCTCCAGGACAGGGGTGACCGGGGTCACTGTGTAGTCCTGCCGCCTGTCCAGACACTCTTTGACCGATTTGACAAACAGGTAAAAGAGCTCAATGAGGTTGAGGAGTAGAGACACACAGGCTACCACCAGCATAAACCAGATGAAGACGGTTTTCTCTGTGGGTCTGGACAGGAAACAGTCCACCTTGTGAGGGCAGGGGAAGCGAGCACAGATAAAGCGGGCCTGGAGGGTGAAGCCATACAGGTAGTACTGTCCCACGATGAACCCCACCTCTAGAAGGATCTTCACCAGTACGTGCAGTACGTAACTGCGTAACAGACGGCCACGCAGGTTAATCTTTCCATTGTCGTTGCTGTACTTGGGGACTTTGTAGCCCTTCTTCAGGAAGTTATTGGCCTGCTCATCCTGTGCTTGCTTCTTCATCTTCTCCCGGACTTTCTTCTCTACGTGGATGATGTGGAGGACATGGCCTAGGTACACCAGGGTTGGGGTGGAAACGGAGATGATCTGAAGCACCCAGAAACGGACGTGTGAGATGGGGAAGGCGTGGTCATAACAGACGTTCTCACATCCCGGCTGGTCTGTGTTACAGACGAAGTCTGACTGCTCGTCCCCCCACACCTTCTCTGCCCCGGACCCAAGGACCAGGATCCTGAAGACAAACAGGACCGTTAGCCAGATCTTCCCTATGACCGTGGAGTGGGACTGCACTTTGTCCAGCAGCCGGCCCAGCAAGTCCCATTCACCCATTTCGATCAGTTAGACAGTTTGCTGTGGAAAAACATATCATTGATTTATCACATGGTGGATTACTGTTATGACTACAACTGTCAAATGTTTTTAATGTTTTAAGCAATGTTTTAGAGAATAAATAGATCTCATAACAGCATGAAGTAACTGTACTAATTAAAATGTATCAATGATTTGTCAATCAAGGACCTTCTTTATCGGTTAATTTGAACCATTGAGTACATTGATAAGTGAAGGCCCTTGAGGCCCAGATATCAGGAGCCATTACAATAACAGACCTTTGCAATCTGGTGGGAACCAAGGACCTGACCTTGTTAAACCCCCAAACATTGATTGCTTTATTCAGGAGGCACAAGACATTACAATTATTTCCTGCCTTTCCATTGCAGTTTCCTGTGCCACAATTTAATTCAGGGTCATTTACTGAATGCATACTCAAAATGTAATCTTTGCCGATCAACATTTTCTGAGGAAAAACCTCTCACTGCAGATAGACTACGCGTACATCTTTGATGAAAAACGAAGTATTGTTAAACAGATATGTTCACATGTTATAAATACTATAATTATAGGCTATGTCATTACTTTTTAGTCATGGTCAGCAAATCTCATCAACCCTTACAAAATATCCCTTTTATGTACATTTCAATTGATTAACCTCACTGTCTATGCATTATGACTGTCTAGTATAGTATTACCAATCAGAGGCAATGCACTTAACTATTTTAAGAGACCTTTGCATTTTCGTAATAAAAGAAGACACCATTACATCTCACTTTCTAATGTCATGAATGCAATTTGCACAAACCTGGTATTTGATTGTGTAATAATCATAAGTCAATTGCTTGCTTTTTCAACTTACCAACGGACAAGACATGCAGAAAGTTTGGAGCTCTCAGTCTCTCAGGAGAGTGATGTCAGAGTGTAGCCGAGGATCCTCTCAACCTTCCCCTCTTATGGAGGCACCATCCAAACCACAACAAAGACTACATATCCCACCTCTTAGTCATGATACCATTCAATGACCTGTGGTAGTGTTGTTGCCCAAGGTGAAACCATAAAATGATCATTTAGGTTCATATGATATCTACTGTATGGCTATACCATACATAGAGGCAGGGTGTGCCAATATCCGAGAAATTAATTAATGAATTAATCTTAATGGTTGTACAGTCGTCTCAAATAAAACTGTGAAGGACCTCGGCGTTACTCTGGACCCTGATCTCTCTTTTGAAGAACATATCAAGACCATTTCAAGGACAACTTTTTTCCATCTACGTAACATTGCAAAAATCTGAAACTTTCTGTCCAAAAATGATGCAGAAAAATTAATCCATGCTTTTGTCACTTCTAGGTTTGTCACGAGTCCGACCGAGGGTAGTTCCCCTTCCCGGGCGGGTGGCGCTCGGCGGTCGTCATCACCGGCCTATTAGCTGCCACTGATTGTTTTTCCTCCCCCTCCTTGTATGTTTAGTGGTAGCACCTGTTTATGTTTAATTAGTTTGTCTTTATTAGACAGCCGGCCCGCCTGGTTGTTGTGCGGGATTATTTTATTGTAAACCTTCGGCTCTGTTGTAGAGGTACGTGCTTAGTCGTGATTTTTTCCTATTTGTACTTTTCCCCCTGTGTTTGGGAACGTTACTTTTGTGTGCACCCTGTGGTGCGTTTGGTGCTAGTAAAGACGCACAGCATTGAACTCTGTCTCCTGCATTTGACTCCACACCCACGACACCCGGAGCGTTACAGAATCCCGCAACTATCAAATTGATAGAGTCAGCAGGAGCAGCAGCCGGCCCTCTCCCTTCGATGGAGGAGAGGGTTCTCCACCACACCACCGTCCTCCATCGGATCGGATCCGCGATGGATCAGGTGATGGAGAGAATGGAAAGATGGGAGAGGAGTGGTCTCCTCTCTCCACCTTCGGCACCCACGGTTCCGGACTCCCCATCTCCCGACTCCAGCACCCTCCGTCTGACGCTACCGAGGGCTTATGATGGAGCGGCGACGGGTTGCCAGGGGTTTCTGCTTCAGCTGGAGCTATACCTGGCCACCATCAGACCCACTCCCTCAGGAGCAGAGAGGGTGAGTGTCCTCATCTCCTGCCTCACGGGTCGTGCTCTGGAGTGGGCGAACGCAGTCTGGAATGGCCCAGACTCAGCGCGGGAGCACTACACAGAGTTTTCCTGCCTCTTCCGTGCCGTGTTTGATCACCCTCTAGACGGCCGAGCGGTGGGAGAACGATTATTTCATCTCAGGCAGGAGAAGAGGAGCGCCCAGGATTACGCGCTGGAGTTCCGGACCCTGGCAGCCGGATCTGGGTGGAACGACAGGGCCCTTATGGACCACTACAGGTGTAGTCTCCGAGAGGACGTCCGCCGGGAGTTAGCGTGTCGGGACACCACTCTGTCAATGGATCAGCTGATCGACATGTCCATTCGTCTGGATAATCTGCTGGCTGCCCGCGGGCGTTCAGAGAGGGTTCTGTGCGTTCCACCACCCAGCCCCTCCGCTCCCATTCCCATGGAGTTGGGAGGGGCTACGCCGGGGTACCGGAGGAGGTGGCCTTCCCTGCACCAACTGTGGTCGGCGAGGGCACACGTCTGATCGGTGCTGGGGGGGTCCGTCTGGGAGTAGAGATGGCAGGCGGAACGCCTCTCGGTCACCCCAGGTGAGTCGGCATCAAACTCACCCAGAACCCCTTGTTGGCCATATGTTTGTCTTAATCTCTTTCCTTCACTTTTTTCCCTCTTCCCAGCATAGGGCGCTAGTCGATTCAGGCGCAGCTGGGAACTTTATGGATCGCGGACTCGCCCTTAGGTTAGGGGTTCTGCTGGTGCCGATAGATTCTCCTTTCCCCGTGCACTCCCTAGATAGCCGGCCATTAGGGTCAGGGATGATCAGGGAGACCACAGTCCCACTGGACATGGTGACGCAGGGGAATCATAGGGAGCGTATCAGTTTTTTTATTATTGATTCGCCTGCGTTTCCAGTGGTGCTGGGGACTCCCTGGTTGGCCCGGCACAATCCTAAAATTTCATGGAGACAGGGGGTTCTCCAGGGGTGGTCAGAGGAGTGTTCTGGAAGGTGTTTGGGAGTTTCCATTGGTGCCACGTCGGTGGAGAGTCCAGACCAGGGTTCCACGGTGTGCATTCCCCCCGAGTATGCCGATTTGGCAATCGCTTTCAGTAAAGTGAAAGCGACTAAATGACCACCTTATCGACCGGGAAGGGATTGTACGATAGATCTCCAGGTAGACGCTGCGCTTCCCAAGAGTCACGTGTACCCGCTGTCCCAGGAGGAAACGTTGGCAATGGAGACATATGTCACGGAGTCGCTGGGACAGGGGTACATTCGGCCCTCCATTTCACCCGTCTCCTCGAGTTTCTTTTTTGTGAGGAAAAAGGAGGGAGGTTTGCGTCCGTGTATCGATTATAGAGGTCTAAACGCTATCACAGTGGGGTATAGTTACCCTCTACCTCTCATCGCTACGGCGGTGGAATCGTTCCACGGAGCGCAGTTCTTCACAAAACTGGACCTCATGAGCGCGTATAGTCTGGTGCGTATTCGGAAGGGAGATGAGTGGAAAACCGCATTTAGTACTACATCCGGCCACTATGAGTACCTCGTCATGCCGTATGGGTTAAAGAATGCTCCAGCCGTTTTCCAATCCTTTGTAGACGAGATTCTCAGGGACCTGTGCGGGCAGGGAGTGGTTGTTTATATCGATGACATTCTGATCTACTCGGCCACTCACACCGCGCATGTGTCTCTGGTGCGCAAAGTGCTTGGTAGACTGCTGGAGCATGACCTATACGTCAAGGCTGAGAAATGCGTGTTCTCTAAACGAGCCGTCTCTTTTCTGGGATATCGCATTTCCACCTCGGGGGTGGTGATGGAGGGGACCGCATTAGGGCCGTGCGTAATTGGCCGACTCCAACCACGGTAAAGGAGGTGCAGCGGTTTTTGGGTTTTGCCAACTACTACAAGAGGTTTATCCGGGGTTTTGGCCAGGTAGCGGCTCCCATTACCTCACTGCTGAAGGGGGGCCCGGTGCGGTTGCAGTGGTCAGCAGAGGCGGACAGAGCATTCAACAGGTTGAAGGCACTGTTCACTGATGCGCCCGTGTTGGCACATCCGGACCCCTCTCTAGCATTCATAGTGGAGGTGGACTCGTCCGAGGCTGGGGTGGGTGCCGTGCTATCACAGCGCTCGGGTACGCCACCAAAACTCCGCCCCTGCGCTTTCTTCTCAAGGAAGCTCAGCCCAGCGGAGCGTAACTATGATGTGGGGGACCGGGAGTTGCTAGCGGTGGTTAGAGCTCTGAAGGTGTGGAGACACTGGCTTGAGGGGGCTAAGCACCCTTTTCTCATCTGGACCGACCACCAGAATCTGGAGTATATTCGGGCAGCTAGGAGACTTAACCCACATCAGGCAAGGTGGGCCATGTTCTTCACCCGGTTCCGGTTTACTTTGTCTTATAGACCGGGCTCCCAGAACGTGAAGGCAGACGCACTGTCCCGCCTTTATGACACCGAGGAGGGGTCCACCGAACCTACTCCCATCCTTCCCGCCTCTAAGCTGGTAGCCCCAGTGGTATGGGAGGTGGACTCGGACATCGAGCGGGCGTTACGGGCTGAACCCGCGCCTCCTCAGTGTCCAGCGGGGCGAAGGTACGTGCCGCTTGGTGTTCGGGACAAACTGATTCGGTGGGCTCACGTCCTACCCTCCTCGGGTCACCCTGGGGTGACGAGGACAGTGGGGAGCCTTCAGGGGAGGTATTGGTGGCCTACGTTGGTTAAGGACGTTAAGGGTTATGTCTCCTCTTGCTCAGTGTGCGCTCAGAGTAAGGCTCCTAGGCACCTTCCTAGAGGGAAGCTACAACCCCTCCCCGTTCCACAGCGGCCATGGTCACATCTGTCCATAGATTTCCTGACCGATCTCCCGCCGTCTCAGGGGAACACCGCGGTTCTAGTGATTGTGGATCGGTTTTCTAAGTCCTGCCGTCTCCTCCCGTTGCCCGGTATCCCTACAGCCCTGCAGACTGCGGAGGCATTATTTACCCATGTCTTTCGGCACTACGGGGTGCCGGAGGACATCGTTTCTGATCGGGGCCCCCAATTCACGTCTCGGGTATGGAGAGCGTTCATGGAACGCTTGGGGGTCTCTGTCAGCCTGACCTCCGGTTATCACCCCGAGAGTAATGGGCAGGTGGAGAGATTGAACCAGGAGGTGGGTAGGTTTCTGCGGTCGTATTGCCAGGATCGGCCAGGGGAGTGGGCACGATACATTCCCTGGGCTGAAATGGCTCAGAACTCACTACGCCACTCCTCTACTAACGTGTCCCCTTTTCAGTTTGTGTTGGGGTACCAGCCGGTCCTGGCACCATGGCATCAGAGCCAGACCGAGGCTCCTGCGGTGGAGGAATGGGTACAGCGCTCCAAGGAGACCTGGAGGGCCGTCCAGGAATCTCTACGACAAGCGAGTGGACGGCAGAAGAGGAGTGCTGACCGCCACCGCAGTGAGGCCCCCGTGTTTGTACCGGGGGACAGGGTCTGGCTCTCGACCCGAAACCTACCTCTCCGCTTGCCCTGCCGGAAGCTGGGTCCGCAGTGTGCTGCGGCCGTGCTGCTGCTCCAGTTTCAACTGTTCTGCCTTATTATTATTCGACCATGCTGGTCATTTATGAACATTTGAACATCTTGGCCATGTTCTGTTATAATCTCCACCTGGCACAGCCAGAAGAGGACTGGCCACCCCACATATGCTCTCTCTAATTCTCTCTTTCTTTCTCTCTCTAGGAGGACCTGAGCCCTAGGACCGTGCCCCAGGACTACCTGACATGATGACTCCTTGCTGTCCCCAGTCCACCTGACCGTGCTGCTGCTCCAGTTTCAACTGTTCTGCCTTATTATTATTGGACCCTGCTGGTCATTTATGAACATTTGAACATCTTGGCCATGTTCTGTTATAATCTTCACCCGGCACAGCCAGAAGAGGACTGGCCACCCCACATAGCCTGGTTCCTCTCTAGGTTTCTTCCTAGGTTTTTGCCTTTCTAGAGAGTTTTCCCTAGCCACCATTCTTCTACACCTGCATTGCTTGCTGTTTGGGGTTTTAGGCTGGGTTTCTGTACAGCACTTTAAGATATCAGCTGATGTACGAAGGGCTATATAAATAACTTTGATTTGATTTGATTTTTAAAAAGTGACAGTGCCAACCTGCAACAAGATTGAATTGACTACAGATCAAATATCGATTTTCATACACAATATGCATTTTATGTGTCTAATAATTAGACATTTAGCCATTTCTTTGTCAGTTGTTACTTTCCAATTCTTCCATCAATTGTTTTTAACAGCAGACTTTGCTTCACGTGTCCTTGTGAGGATTACAGACAATGACTGACCACATTTTTTCTAAATAATATTCCAAATGTCAAGATGGTTGATCTTTCTAAATATAAATGATTTACAAAACCATCTTATCTTTGTTGTTAAAAACATAGATATGTTATGTTCAAAAATGAAACTCTGATCAAGTCATCAACAAATAGTTATCTAGTAAGGACCATCTTTATTGAGATACATTTTTTTTATTATGCTATGCATAACATAGGCATATTCACCAAGCATCGACTACATGAAAAGTAATTCACGAGCACACAAGTTGTTTCTGCAATCATATCACCAATAATTATAATCACATCACATCACTAAATAAATAAAAAAGAACCCATTTCAAAATCTATTCTCAAGTATACTGTCAGTTGTACCAAAACAACTCTTTACATAGGAATGCCAGTTAAACACCTCAGTGATCACAGTTGGTCAAATAAACCTCAAATCACTGCAAAAAAATATCTCCATCACCTCCCATATCTGTGCATTTCACGGACATCATCAACATAATTTGGGCACTACACTCCTGGAGATTCTTTAGTATTATTATAAACTATGAATAAATATCATTTTGTTATGCAATTCAAGATACAATCATTACACAAACTAATTCACTCACTAGTGTAATATCATCTGTATGATGACTGTATGACTACCAGCAAGGCATAACTTTGTTGTCATGAGTTCAGTGGCTGGAGTTCCGTTTCTGGAGAACTTTCAGCATGAGCTTGTGAGCATACGTGACCCCAAGACCCAAATCCATTCGGGCATTGACTGCACAAGTCGAAACTGGAAAAGAGAACACCAACAAGAGTCATGGTTAGTCGATAGTTTAAAATGGACCATGGCTACTAAATGTCTATCCCTCAACTCTACCAAGACCCATTTTAAATCAGCACTGATCTGTGTACCTGCAGTGTATGAGGCCAATAGCCTGTGGTTCTGTGTGAGATGCCCAGGGTGGAGATGGCATGACGGGCATACACGTCTGACTGCGGTATTAGCCACCCGCCTGCTGATGCTCCATGGGGCGCCACTTGGAAAGGTACCAGACTTTGCACAAAGACTCCCTGACGACCATATTCATGGTGCAGAGCACGGGAAAAGTTGTCAAGGTAAGCCTGAGAGAAAAAAAGAGAAGAATCACAGCCATTTCAGTACAACAAAACAGTAGGCCACAACACATTTAAAACATGAATGTCATCACACACACACACACACCTAATATGGTGTATGTGTGTGTGTAGAATCTGACCGTAGACGCAGAGAGAGCAGCTTTGCTTGGAGAGGGTCTATAACATGCCCCAGAAGAGATGTTCACTACTGCTCCACGTCTCCTCTCTACCATGCCAGGTAGAACCAGGCGCGTCATCAGTGTGGTGGCAGCAATATTTCTGTTGATTACGTCCCATAACAGGTCTTCAGACAGGCCAGTAAAGTTTGGCGAGTTGCGAAGGGAGTCATCCACACAGTTAACTAGAAAGCCTATGTCTTTATCACGCAATGCATCTTTGACAGGCTTGCAAGCTTCATGGCCCTGACTGAAGTCTGCCACAAGCACCATTGTATCCACTCTGTGAGTCTCAGATATGGCCTTGGCTGTGTCACTGACACTGGCACCCTCTTTGCTTATCAGGATGATGCAGATGCCCTGCCTGGCAAGCTCCTCTGCATAGGCTTTCCCTATGGCCTCTGAAGCACCTGCAATACATGGGCATAGAAGTCATGATGAGAACCACAACATAAAAACCCTTTATGTGAACTGTGGAATTATTCTCTGTCTATTCTATTGCATTTACCTTACCATAAATGACAGCCCATTCACCAAAACGGCGGCCAAGGCGCGTGCTTGGCATCAGTCGAGGAAGGACATGCACCCTGACAAAGCTGTAGCAGTCCCGCACGAGGACGACAGCTTTGCTGGCTGTATACAGAGCACCCACAACGGCTAGGGTTTCCACACATGAATTGCATGACCGAGCAATTTCTTTGTACAAAAGCTCAAAACTGTCAACAGCAGCCATAGCAGTCACGGGTTGGTATTTAGCTAGCTAAACTAAAAAAAAACTACAGACAATGGTTTCCAATCCTAGCCAATCTGTACTACTTATGTACCTCAATAAGCCAGCTAACGCTTTTCTGATTATATACTTGACTTGATATTTAGTACAATTTTGTCTCGTATTATGCCATCTAGGTAAATAGCAGTTCTGGCAGGTGCAATATTGAGCTAGTTTGGCTTTTGACAGACGCTCCTTTCCCGGAAGGGTTTGTAAACATGGGGACCATGTGACACCTAACACAGGAACGGGATTTAAAGGCACAGTAACAAGCATAACGTCTGAAACCCTTTTACAAGTTGTAGCTGTAATTTATTGCATATCATCATTGTCAATATTAACTTCATAAATATTCAAACATCCTTAAACATCCTCCACCATTGGTGTTTGTTTTGCAACCCTTTTCTCAGCATCATCTTTGCCTGTGACCTTCATCTGCTTTGAATATCCCACAATGCACGAGTGTGAGCTAGCTACCTGTTTCCATAGAGACAGTGGTCGAGCCAAGCTGCAGCAGGTTCGAAATGTTTACAAACTATTCAACGAGCTAACGTTAGCTAGCTATAATGACTAAATACGCTGTACCATATGTAGCTAGTAAGTCTTACACCGTTTATTACAATGTGATACATTTGCAATGGTTTGGGGAAATGTTGAACGAAGTTAGGTCATGCAAAGGACTTTATCTCATTTCCTTCGTAGCTAGCAAGCTAACGTTAGCTACCGTCGTTAGCAAACTATGTTAGCGCCCTAATTGCAGAAATGTCAACAAACCCTATCAACTAGCTACATAGCAATACAATGCGTGTACGGTTTTTTAATACAATTACATCGCTTGTCTAACTAGCTAGTTATCGCATTGAAGAAGCGCTGTAGTAGCTAGCTAGATAACAAAGTTGGCAAATCTGAATTCTGCAGATAACGTTACAGTATTTCTGCAGAGACGAGTGAATCCACATCAAGACCATGTCTCAGTTCTCAGCTGAGGCTGAGGCTGAACTTCAGTCTCTGTTGAGGCAACTTTTAAAAAGCATCAAAGACAGAATCTCTGGTGCACCATCCATTGAATGTGCAGAGGAAATCTTGCTTCATCTGGAGGAGACAGACAAGAACTTCCATAAGTATTCAGAAATAAATTGCTTTCTCGATTGTTCCCATCAAATCTGTAGTAATGTGTGTCCATTTTCATATCATTCTTGTTTATTATTGGTCTCTTTTTTTTAGTTATGAATTTGTTAAGTACCTGCGGCAGTATGTGGAAAGCTCTCTGGGAGCAGTCATCGAGGAGGAGACAGAGAGCTGTGCCCGAGGAGAGGGATATGCTGTTGGGTCGGTTCAGGACACCTTGGTCCATGCTGTTACAAGGAAGACTAGAGAATCTGGAGAGTATGTATGGTGTCTCTTTCCAGTGTCCATTAAGCATTCCCAGTGAAAACGAGATGACTAACATGACTCGCCACTTATTTCACAGAATATTCCACCGCTTACAGGGGTCTGTATGTGCTTGTATGCTTCACAACGAATACAATCTTGAAGCAGGAGTGTAGACTAGATATGGCATTGCATTCACCCATCACATTTACTTTCTCATGTGTAGATACAAGCAAATGATGCAGACATTGAAGAACACAATGATGGTAGTCGTTGAATCCTTGATTAATAAATTTGAAGAGGACCAACTGAGAAAGGAAGAGATGCACAGGGAGAGCCAACATCAGCAGTCAAACAGCCATTACACAGACAACTGCTCTGACAGTGATTCATCCTTCAATCAGGTAATAGCATGTAAAATAAATAGCCTACAAGTCACTTTTGATGCCCTAATTGAATTTGGTCTGCAACTTTGTGGTCTGCTACTCAGCATTGCTATATAAACGCATGATGTGTTTTCGTTTGTGCTGGCAGAGTTCATATTGATTTATAGGGGGTTTAATCTAGGCCGGGACAAAGTGAGGATCCACCCAACTATCCACTGAATGGCTTTTTATACACTATCAGAACAGTATCATTATACCTTATTAACATATTTATTTTGGTTTGGATAAGTAATACTATTAAACATATAAATCATTACGTTATAGGCTACATTTGTTTGTGTTGCCTCTGAGTTGCGTTTGTAATCAGTGTAATTTATGCCGTCTAATTTTAGCTTACCAAGCTCAAAAAAGGGAATGTACAGTAATTACACATTAACTACAGTTGCAAATGCTTCCATGTTTCCATACAGAGTTATGCATTTATCAAACAAGAACAGCTGCAAGTTCTAGCTGAAAAGCTTGACCCTAGTAAGCCTAAAGAGGTAAAAGGATTTCAATATGATTTCTGTCCTGTATAATTTGCTAGGTTATTACTAGCGGCAGAGATTTAATTGATTGGAGCCAATGTTGTGTGGTCCCTGAGAGTGAAAGTGATGTGTTGTGCAGGTGCGCTGGGAGGCCCTGCAGGCTCTGTGCTGTGCCCCGCCCTCGGATGTGCTAAGCTGTGAGAGTTGGAGTGGCCTGCGCAGGAACCTCTCTGCTGCCTTGGCTGACCCAGACCCTGACCTCAGTGTAAGTCACTGAATAATGCTCACAGAAAGGTTGGCTCCTATGAGTGCAGATAACATGTTCTCAGAGAGATGCCTGTCTTGTGACATTTTGAAAATCATATTAAAGAGCCAACAAAGGAGAATGAAAACTGTCATCCTTGTTTTGCTTATACAAGGAAAAGAGCTGGCCAGCTTAGTTTGGCAACTGATGATTTCTAATATATTAACTCAAAGTAAAGTAAGCCTATAGTATAGTTACACATTGTCGGTATTTCTTGTAGGCATACTTAGAGTAGACATTTGAAACCTAAGATGAATACAAGATCCATAAATAGAAAAGGATACTCTGATATGGGAATTCACCCCCTAGGGAACTTGTGGTCAACTTTAGTTGTTTTCAGTCTGATGAACATTTGTCACAGTGAAATTGCAACAATTCACATTTGTATGAGTCCTATTTCCCAAAGGTTGTCTGTTTCTCTCCTCAGATTTCTCAGTATTATTTTGTTTACTCTCTACTCAGGATAAGGTCCTGCGCTTTTTTGCAAAAACATTCTCCTGTTCGCCACTGAATGTAACAAGGGAGATCTACAAAAGTTTAGGTAATTAATTTGGTTTTTCCCATATATGTTTCTGAAATGTATTTTATTTATTTTTTAAATCAAATTCTGATGTGGATAATACATATTTTGCCTTCTGATAAATAGCCAAAAGTCTGGAGTCTGACTTCCTGTACCATAAATTGAGCCTCCCTACTGGATCAGCGGGGATTGATGTAAACAGACAGGACATTACCCGTCTCCTAAAACAAGTATGCACCCTCTCTAATGGGATACTTTCATGGCAGTTATACCTATATGAAAATGATGTCATTATTATACTTTTTTTCGTTTTTTTGCCAGATGCGATTAATGAATGATTTTCAGAAGGAAGTAACAACCTTTTGGATTCGGCACCCAGAGAAGTGAGATGTTTGTTCTATTTTATGAAGTGATCCAAATGAATAGTATAATCTAGAATTAGATTTAGTGTCTTCTTTCTGTCACTAGGTACATGGAGGAGATAATAGAGAGTACTTTCTCCCTCCTGTCCATAAACCCTGAACATGGGTTAGAGACACAAGGGTCAGAGAAAGCCTTGAAGCCCATGCACCTCATTGCCTTACTGGATATCAAAGCCACCTGGTTTAAGAAGTGGATGGTGAGCACAATATTAACCTTCTTTAAACACCACAAAAAAAACAATCCCCACCCATAAGTAGTCAAACCAATTGTCAGTGCTGAGTGAATATGATGTCATTCCTGTCTCTTCCAGCATGGTTACTACAGCAGGACCGTGGTCTTTAGGCTCCTGGAGAGGAAGTACAAGTCTCTGGTGAGTGAGTGATGACTCATCTTTATGGTTCTGTGACAGTGAGGGTGGTGGTGATGCGATTGATGACGAGCTGATGATTGTCTCTGATTGTCCTCCTTCGTGATGATATATTTGTTTCCAGTTTTATTAAGATTAAAGTCTAGATTTCCTTTATAGCTATTGTCTTGCAGTATACAGTTGATGAATGTTGAAGACATTAAACTTTCTATATATCTAGTTATAGTCTATTCGCAGGTAGAGTGCTGGAAAATGTATTACCCTCAAACAAATGATTTACTTTACAGGTCTTCAGTTGTATTTTTTCAGTGTTTTCAACATTTCTTTGATGATTGTAATGAGCGCTGTTCTATCCCAGATTGTGGCAGCTCTTCAGCAGTGCATTCATTATTATGACTCCTGTGACCCAGTCAGAGATGAGACGGCTGAGGTCATCCACTCTATGGAGCACCAGCACATCGGTAAATTAAACTTTTATCTACACTGGTATTTCTCCATTCTATTCCAATTATATTGTAACCAAGATCTACTGTAGCACAACACCAATAACCAACATGTAGACCTATTTTGTACACTGCTCAAAAAAAGAAAGGGAACACTAAAATAACACATCCTAGATCTGAATGAATGAAATATTCTTATTAAATATTTTTTTCTTTACATAGTTGAATGTGCTGGCAACAAAATCACACAAAAACGATCAATGGAAATCTGGATTTGGAGTCACACTCAAAATTAAAGTGGAAAACCACACTACAGGCTGATCCAACTTTGATGTTGGCTCAGTAGTGTGTGTGGCCTCCATGTGACTATGACGTCCCTACAACGCCTGGGCATGCTCCTGATGAGGTGACGGATGGTCTCCTGAGGGATCTCCTCCCAGACCTGGACTAAATCATCCGGCAACTCCTGGACAGTCTGTGGTGCAACGTGTCGTTGGTGGATGGAGCGAGACATGATGTCCCAGATGTGCTCAATTGGATTCAGGTCTGGGGAACGGGCGGGCCAGTCCATAGCATCAATGCCTCCCTCTTGCAGGAACTGCTGACACACTCCAGCCACATGAGGTCTAGCATTGTCTTGCATTAGGAGGAACCCAGGGCCAACCGCACCAGCATATGGTCTCACAAGGGGTCTGAGGATCTCATCTCGGTACCTAATAGCAGTCAGTCTACCTCTGGCGAGCACATGGAGGGCTGTGCGGCTCCCTAAAGAAATGCCACCCCACACCATGACTGACCCACCGCCAAACCGGTCATGCTGGAGGATGTTGCAGGCAGCAGAACGTTCTCCACGGCGTCGCCTGACTGTCACGTGCTCAGTGTGAACCTGCTTTCATCTGTGAAGTGCACAGGGCGCCAGTGGCGAATTTGCCAATCTTGGTGTTCTCTGGCAAATGAAAAACGTCCTGCATGGTGTTGGGCTGTAAGCACAACCCCCACCTGTGGACTTCGGGCCCTCCTACCACCCTCATGGAGTCTGTTTCTGACCGTTTGAGCAGACACATGCACATTTGTGGCCTGCTGGAGGTCATTTTGCAGGGCTCTGGCAGTGCTCCTCCTGCTCCTCCTTGCACAAAGGTGGAGGTAGCGGTCCTGCTGCTGGGTTGTTGCCCTCCTACGGCCTCCTCCACGTCTCCTGATGTACTGGCCTGTCTCCTGGTAGCGCCTCCATGCTCTGGACACTATGCTGACAGACACAACAAACCTTCTTGCCATAGCTCGCATTGATGTGCCATCCTGGATGACCTGCACTACCTGAGTCACTTGTGTGGGTTGTAGACTCCATCTCATGCTACCACTAGAGTGAAAGCACCACCAGCATTCAAAAGTGACCAAAACATCAGCCAGGAAGCATAGGAACTGAGAAATATTATAAGTGGTCTGTGGTCACCACCTGCAGAACCACTCCTTTATTGGGGGTGTCTTGCTAATTGCCTATAATTTCCACCTGTTGTCTATTCCATTTGAACAACAGCATGTGAAATTTATTGTCAATCAGTGTTGCTTCCTAAGTGGACAGTTTGATTTCACCGAAGTGTGATTGACTTGGAGTTACATTGTGTTGTTTAAGTGTTCCCTTTATTTTTTTGAGCAGTGTATTTGGTTGTTGGAGAACATTTCTAATTATTACACAGGACATTTTAATCATTAGAGGCTAATAGCTTTTTCTGTGGCTTTTCACCTGCTGTACATCCCTTGTGAACTCAATGCAGGCGCCAGGCCCTCCCTCCCAGCTCGCCTCCACCCCTCCCTATTCACCTGGTTCACACGCCTCCTTATCCCACTGAGTGTGGGGTGTTTAGATGCTGAATAAGTCAAGTCTTGTTGAGGCGGCCCGTATCTGCAGTTATCAGACACCCGGTGGTTTGTTTTCCTCTGTCTGTGGTCTTACAGTCTGTCCTCCTCCTCTCCAGGCCCGATGGCTCTGCTGCTATCTATCTATCGCCAGGGCCGAGGAGGGCTCCCATGCTTTGAAAGAGATTACCACTGTGTATACTGTGTAGTCTGGGGAAGAGCAGAGGAGCTGCATAGTGAAATACTGTTAGGGATGGTGGGGATGGAGGAAATCACTGACTGGCCAAGCTCAGGGAGTAGAATAGCAAAATGTCTATAACATCAGCCAGAGTATATTCAAGTCTGGTCTTTTGAGTCTTGAGAAGCCCAGATTATGTATGACCATGTGATATGTATTCATCATTTGGTCCATGATACAAAGAATGACTTGTGTGAGCTGGAGCTCACCTGTAATGAATATGTAGGGAGTCAGGAAGCAGGTGTAGAAAGAGAGTTTAATAATAAGACAAGGCAGGTGACTAAACCAGGAGTAGTGTACTGAACATGAAAACAAACCAATTCTGCCTGATGACTGAGGCTACTGAAAGCTAAATAAAGGGAAGGTAATCAAGGTGATGAAGAAGTCCAGGTGTGGTTAATGATGGGGAGCAGGTGGGGGTAATGATCGGGAGTAGGTGTGGGTAATGATGGGGAGCAGGTGTGGGTAATGATGGGGTGCAGGTGTGGGTAGTGATGGGGAGCGGGTGTGGGTAATGATGGGGTGCGGGTGTGGGTAATATTGGGGAGCGGGTGTGGATAATGATGGGGATCGGGTGTGGATAATGATGGGGAGCGGGTGTGGGTAATGATGGGGAGTGGGTGTGGGTAATGATGGGGAGCGGGTGTGGGTAATGACGGAGAGCGGTTGTGGGTAATGATGGGGAGTGGGTGTGGGTAATGATGGGGAGCAGGTGTGGGTAATGATCGGGAGCAGGTGTGGGTAATGATTGGGAGCAGGTGTGGGTAATGATGGGGAGCATGTGTGGGTAATGATGGGGTGCGGGTGTGGGTAATATTGGGGAGCGGGTGTGGATAATGATGGAGCGGGTGTGGGTAATGATAGGGAGCGGGTGTGGGTAATGATGGAGAGCGTGTGTGGTTAATGATGGAGAGCGGGTGTGGGTAATGATGGAGAGCGGGTGTGGGTAATGATGGAGAGCGGGTGTGGGTAATGATGGAGAGCGGGTGTGGGTAATGATGGAGAGCAGGTGTGGGTAATGATGGTTGCCAGGACCGAGTGATTAGTAGACCGGCGACGTCAAGCCCTGGAGATGGGGAGCGGGTGTAGGCGGGACAACACCATGATTGTGCTAAACAACTAATTGTAAGCTATGTAGGAGGTAATTAGGTAAGGGAGACTGTGGTTATGGAAGTGCAGAAATGATTTAAGCATCCCTTAGGCTTTTGGATTTTTTTTTTTCCTAAGCCTGTATTCTATTTCAGACTAGCTTCTCTCTCCTCTCCCAATGCTATATCCACTGAGACCTAAGAATGGCACACTATTTCTCTCCCATATGCTGTTTTTCCTGAATACAGTGCCGTTGATATTTCCTACACCCTCATGTATAGAATGGAAGGCCTAATAAAAAAGATGCCTAATGTCTCTCTCCCTTAGTTCTCCTTAAAACAGAGCGTGCCTCGTGTTGTCTTCTGTGGGGCAGCTCTGCCGTAGAGTAAGGCTGCGTTCTTGACCTTGCATTGGATGAACACAGATAAACTGACCCCGTTGTCAGTGATTGTACAAAAGGCTTTTTTTGTCCCTTGTTTGAACCTGTATTATCAGCACTGCCCGTAAGTGTTTTTTTGTTTCAGCATATGCTAAAAGATAGGTTGGTGAAGAAATTGTATTATGTTTCATATCAAATTACATCAGCAGGCTATTTGTTACCTGCCGTGAATGGAGTTTCACCTGAATAAATGTTAAAGGAGTTTAGACAGCATGTTATCTCTTTTGTTCCCACTGTTGAAGCATAATCTTGTTTCTGTCCAGGCACTTCTCAAAGGACTCTCTACACTACCAAGGAGCTGGAATATATGTATTTCGTTCACTCATTATGTGTGCTTGGAAGGCTTCTCATGTACACTAATGGGAGAAAGCTCTTTCCCGTCACAGTGTGGAAACGCAAAGGTATGAACAGAAGTGAATACTTTTTTTTAAACTGGGAAAAAAAGCGTAGTTTGACAGTTTTTTCACAGAAGTTGCATTGACCCCCATCCTGGAGGAAGAGCTGTTGCATTACTCTCGGTTGCCACCCTAACTGTCTGATACATGTGTCATTTTCTTACAGATCCAGTCAGTCTGACAGACTTGGTTGTCATTCTGATTAGCATCATGTACCAACACCCCAAGCCTCTTCACAGTGACTCATCACATGCAGGTGTGGTTCACGTTGCCTCTCCCATCCATTGACTCACTATCCAGCCTTCTTTTACACATGCTTCTCACCCTCTCATTAAGATGATGACTTAACTCTTCAAGAAGGTGCAACAACAGATGAGTTGTTCCACGGAATGAGTGCCTTTTGCATCCCTTTGATATTTTAAGTAGAAATATTGCATGTAAAAGCTAGTTATATTAATGGACGTGCCCTTTAATATAGACCACATGGAGAATTCAATACATCAGATTTTTATATTGACTGAAGTCTGGCTAAGGTCCCAAAATGCAGCATTTTGATATGTCCCCCGGTGCACCCTTTGTGACTTCTAGGAATACTTTTTTCCCCCCACCTTCATCGGCCCTAGTTCTTTTGCTGCTTTGACAAAGTCATTTCTGAGTAGTATTATTTATTTTGTCGTTCACGTCTGTCTGTCCCTCATTTTAAGGTCAACCCTGTTACGTGAACTGAACTCTTGTTGTAATGTGGTGAAAGTATTTATTGTTAAATATATATTTTAAAATAACATTGAACATCTAATCCTGACACCACAGTGTAAAAGCAGCTGAGCTGGTTCTCCGTTTTTTTTGTTGTCTGTGTTCTGGTATTTTGTGGTTGAAAAGTGAGAGGGTCAAACATAACTTGTCAACCCTTGCTACCCATAGATAGACAAGCTAGGAATGTTTTAACAATAAAGCCATTTATTGTGAAGCTTTCTTTCAATTGCCCCTCCCTGTTGCCCACAGCAAACTTCCAATTCCCCTGTCATAAGGGGATTTATGGCTGTTCTCACCTCGAGAGATGGGAAACTGTGTTTTTTAAGATTTAGTTCTTTGTGACAGAATGTAAAAATGACGTGAAATCTAAGTTTATTTTTGCCCAAGTTACACTCCTCAAAAGGCACCCAATTTGGTGGAACAACTCAGATACTCCAGTATGTGGCTTAGTTTTTATGACAGCCCTTTATCTTGATATGTGTATTCTAGAGTACACCCACTTTGTGTCTGTCAGACCTTTGTCAAGGTGACACTGTTATACTCACTGAGATGAGACATAACATCACTGAGACTCAACTTGTGTTGAGCCGTTATACACTGAGTGTACTACATCTTTTTCTATGATACAGACTGACCGGGTGAATCCAGGTGAAAACTACGATCCCTTATTGATGTCACCTGTTAAATCCACTACAATCAATGTAGATTAAGTGGAGGAGACGGGATATAGAATCATTTTTAAGCACTGAGACAATTGAGACATGGATTGTGTATGAGTGCCATTCGGAGGGTGAATGGGAAAGACTAAATATTTAAGTGCCTTTGAACAGGGTATGGTAGTAGGTGCCAGGCACAACTCAATATTAGGAAGGTGTCCTTAATGTTTTGTACACTCATTGTATATTATCTGTCGGTGACACCAACACCCATTTTATTGCCCCTTCACTTTCATGAGCAACACTACAATACCTTTACCCCAGTTAAATGATCAATAGTAATATACCTTCCCTGTCTAACAGCATGTCCTTTGCCGGTGCTCCACAGCTAAAGCCACAAACTATAGCTTAAAATAAACATATCTTTCATGGTCTTTGTTCAAATAATGATTACTGATACTTAGGAATTTTAGTTCCTGTGTCGTAAAATCTTAAACTGAGCTGTCCCGTGTGTTTGTGTGGGTGGGTGTATGTGCATGTCTGCATGTGTGTCGTTGCAATTGTGTTTCTAGACACTCTCTCTCCCACCACTCTTGTAATGGAGTTGCTGAGGACCCTGGGTGACCGCACAGAGTGTGCAGTAGAGTGCCTTTACCAAACCCCTGTCATAGAGACACTGCTGGCACCCATCATCACCCTGCTCAAAGGAAAACAGGTCAGTATAAAGCAGGTCAGTATAAAACAGGTTAGTATAAAGCAGGTCAGTATAAAGCAGATCAGCATAAAGCAAGTCAGTATAAAACAGGTCGGCATAAAGCAGGTCAGTATAAAACAGGTCAGAGTAAAGCAGGTCAGTATAAACGGGTCAGCGTAAAGCAGGTCAGCATAAAGCAAGTCAGCGTAAAGCAGGTCAGCGTAAAGCAGATCAGCATAAAGCATCTGTTGCATTTTAGGTTACTTGGTACAGTATCACTAAATAACTACACTAAAATAATACAATCTCTCAGTTCTAATGGTTATAAACCTGTATTTATTCAATATATGTAATGCAGTGTAAGCTGGGGTAAATCCAAGTGTTTATTTATACAATATTTCAGTTCTATATACAAATGAATGAACCAACATCCCCAGCATGATGTTTATTAGTATTGTAGAAATGTGTTGATGGTATGTGGTAAGTTAGTTAAATTTGCACTGTATGAGTTGTCTGTGTTATTTTGTATTAATTCCGCAATGTGCCCAAAGCCATTTCAATTAATTGTTTTGTGTCACAGGCTAAATTAAACTCCCCAGAAACTACATTGATTCATATAGCAGACACTCTCGCAAGAATTGCCACCACTGAGCGAGGATTATCACTTTTCTTATATGAAAGAAATCTAGTTTCTGGTGAGGGGGGGGAAGGGTAAGTAAAAACTTATTTTATACACAGGGTACTTATTCATTGTTTATTATTATGAATATTGCACTTTCAGCATCTTAAGTGTACTAAAAAAGTACAACGTTTTTTCTCGTGTACTTACAGAGCACAACAATTTATGTTGGATTGTTAATCCTTATACATCAAACATTTGAATGGTATACCAGTATGAGTCACGGCTCATGTAATTGATCAGGGTGTTTTATTTGTGGTCTAGTATTTCAGCTGCCCATGTAATCGTTCAGTTCACCCAGAGGCTCCTGGCTAAAGAGCTGCCATTGTTACGGAATGCAGAGACATCCTATGGCGTGAGCGGGGCCTTCATCTTCGTGTGTCGGCAGATGTACAACACATGTGAAGGACTGCAGGTGCTCAGGCCTTATGGCCTGCATGAGTGCATTGCTGCAGCTTGGAAAAAGGTATGTTTTTACTCTACCGAAAAGGAAGCAATTTTCCATCATACTAATCAATTCTAAATGTATTGGTCACGTACACAGTTTGGCAGATGTTATAGTTGGTGCAGCGAAATGCTTATGTTACTAGCTCCTAACAATGAAGTAAAATGTCAAACAGGTACACAAATAATCTATTAAAAATAGAAAGAACAAGAAATCAAGAAATAATGGAACAAATCCAATTAACAACCCAAATAGCACTTTAACAGTAATCCTGATGCAATCTATACGTATCTATCTGTACTCCATCTGTACTCCAGCACAGGATTTAAAATGATACAATGACTATGAAGTTAAAGTGCAGACTGTCAGCTTTAGTTACTGCACTTTTTGTACATACAGTGGTTCTTCCTTTAAAAGTCGCTGCGTACTGCAGCACAGCTTGCGGGGTGCCGCAGAATTCTATGGCACGTTATTTAAATGTCAGCCGTTGTTGCCAGAATGATGCAATTTACCACAATCTGCCACCATCTACCACAAATGGTCACGGCATAAGCTCAAAACTTTTAAAGGGAGAACCACTGTAGTAGTTTTAGGGGACCAAAAGTATTGGGACAAAAGTACTTCCACTGAGATGTAACATCACTGAGACTCAACTTAAGGACATCTGCTCATCTGCTCTTTCCATGCCATAGACTGACCAGTTGAATTCAGGTGATCCCTTATTGATGTCACCTGTTAAATCCACTTCAATCAGTGTAGATGAAGGGGAGAAGGCAGGTTAAAGAATGACTTTTAAGCCTTGAGACAATTGAGACATGGATTGTGTATATGTGTCATTCAGAGGGTGAATTGTCAAGACTAAATATTTAAGTGCCATAGAATGGGTTATGGTAGTAGGTGCCTGGCGCACACATTTGAGTGAGTCAAGAACTGCCACGCTGCTGTGATTTTCACACTCAAAAGAGTCCTGTGTGTTTCACGAAGGGTCCAACACCCGAAAGACATCCAGCCAACTTGACACAACGGTGTGAAGCATTGTAGTCAACATGGGCTAACATCCCTGTGGAACGCTTTCAACAGCTTGTAGAGTCCATGACCCCGACGAATTGAGGCTGTTTTGAGTGCAACTCAATATTAGGAAGCTGTTCCTAATGTTTTGTACACTCAGTGTATACTATATATATATCTATATATACGATTACATAAGCAAGATCTTTAACTTATCCTAAGACACTCCCAGTGTATCAGCAGTTTTATTCGTTTGATTACTCATTTGCCAGCAAGCAGGTATGATATGCTGTTTGCTTTTATGAGCCATTGTCTACGCCTTTATCAATAGGAATTCTTAGTAATCCTTAACCCGCATTCAGATACCAAACTCCACCCTCCTAAAATGTTCTCATAAACATAACATGTGAAATACAGTATTAACTGTTGTACTTGGTGGGGGGGAAGACATCAGAAAAATACTCTTTTACCTGTTGAGTCAAATGTCAGAAAGTTCAAGTTCCTGTAGCCCTATAAAATATTTGGAGTCATTAAATGACCAAGGATGCTGGAGGTTACCGAAAACCATACTTTATGATGGACAAGCTGTATTTCGTTGATCTGTAAACCTCCAGCATCCGTGGTGTCTTAAAAATCGAACAAAACTGTATTTGTCACATGCTCCGAATACAACAGGTGTAGGCTTGACCATGAAATGCTTTCTTACGAGCCCTTCCAATGATGCAGAGATTTATAATAAAAAGAAAAATAGTAATACAAGAGGAATAAAATACACAAGAATGGAGCAATATACAGGGAGTACAATTACCAGATCAATGTGCAGAGAGATGTATGAGGTAGATACTGTACTTTATCTATATGAAGGCAGGGTAAAGAGACTAGGCATCAGGATAGATAATAATAAGAGTAAACTAAATAACAGAGTAGCATCAGTATATGATGAGAGTAAAAGTGTGTGTGAATGTGTGTTGATGTTGTGTCCATGTGTATGTGTGTCGAAGGTAAGTGTGTGTGTGTGTGTGTGTGTGTGTGTGTGTGTGTGTGTGTGTGTGTGTGTGTGTGTGTGTGTGTGTGTGTGTGTGTGTGTGTGTGTGTGTGTGTGTGTGTGTGTGTGTGTGTGTGTGTGTGTGTGTGTGTGTGTGTGTGTGTGTGTGTGTGTGTGTGTGTGTAGTCTTGTGAGTGCGCATAGAGTCAGTGCAAGAGAGGGTCAGTGCATATAGTCCAGGTAACCATTAGGTAACTATTTAGCTGTCTTATGGCTTAGGGGTAGAAATGGTCTCGGAGCTTATTGGTCCGAGAGCTAATGCTCCAGTACCATTTTCCGGACGGTAGATGAATGAACAGTCTGTGGCTGGAGACTTCAGCAATTTTTATGGCCTTCCTCTGACACGTCCTGAATGGCAGCTGTCCGCACCACCCTCTGTTGCGCTTTGCGGTCGAGGGTGAACAGGGAGTACAGGAGGGGACTAAGCAAACACCCTTGAGGGTCCCCCGTGTTGAGGGTCAGCGTGGCGGAGGTGTTGTTACCTACCCTCACCACCGAACAGTTACAGAGGGTGGTGTTCAGTCCCAGTGTCCACAGCTTGGTGATGGACAATGATGTTGAACGCTGAGCTGTAGTTTATGAACAGCATTTTCAAATAGTTATTTCCCCTTTTGTCCAGGTGGGAGAGGGCAGTGTGAAGTGCAACTGAGATTGTGTCATCTGTGGATCTGCTGGGCGGTATGCTAATTGGAGTGGGTCCAGGATGTCTGGGATGATGGTGTGATGTGTCTCATGATTAGCCTTTCAAAGCACTTCATAATGACAGCTGTGAGTGCTACGGGGCAATAGTCATTTAGGCAGGTTACCTTGGAATTCTTGGGAACAGAGACAATGGTGGTCAGCTTGAAACATGTTGGGATTACACACTTGCCAGCTGGTCTGTGCATGCTTTGAGAACGTGTCCTGGTGTTCCGTCTGGCGGCCCTGCGAGTGTCAACCAATTCTCAATTAGAGCTTATCAACTACCCTCACAAAGCCCAGAACAAAACTTTGCCTTCACAATAGCACCTCCACAAACTAAATTTCATGAAAGTTTAAACAAAACTATATTGTCTAAGGCCATTGTTTTGTGATGGGTGTTGCGTATCAGGCAGGCAGCTACAGGAGACAGAGAACTTTCTACACTGCTAATAATGGATCCCTGTGAGCCCTGTGCCTCTATGGAGGAAGGTATAAAGACTGGAGGAATGAGATGCAGAGCCTCTAACATGACTGCTGAACTCCTCATTATTGAAGTTCAGTGTACGTACGGGTTTAGGGGAGAAAAACAAAGGCTCAAGCTGAAGGTTTCTTTTCTCTCTCACAGACAAGCTCCCTGTCAGAAAGAGTTCCCACCCCGGTTCCCGGAGCCATCCCCGGCACGTCCTCTCAGGAGCTGCAGAATGTGTAAGTTTCTTTGTGTCTCCCCCTGCAGGCAAACAGCATCTATTATAATTATGTTGTGATTTTATTTTCAGTCACCCCTCTAGCATGTTGTTAGGAAGCATAAATAAGATGGAAAATAATGAGTATTCCCATCAATCATTCCTTCTGCTGTCTGTTCACACAGAGTGGTTTGGGAGGAGACTTTGCTGGACAACCTGCTGAACTTCGCTGCCACACCGAAAGGCCTGCTGCTCCTCCAGCAGACTGGAGCCATCAATGAGTGTGTCACCTACATGTTCTCCAGGTTTACCAAGAAACTACAGGTATGGAGAGAAAACACCATGGTAGGGATGAATAGACTAAATTGAGTCCACTACCCTACTTAGTATTTATAACCCCAGCTATATACAGTATACAGTTGAAGTCGGACGTTTACATACACCTTAGCCAACTTTATTTCAACTCAGTTTTTCACAATTCCTGACATTTAATCCTAGTAAGAATTCCCTGTGTTAGGTCAGTTATTATGACCACTTTATTTTAAGATTGTGAAATGTCAGAATAAGAGTAGGGAGAATGATTCATTTCAACTTTTATTTCCACATTCACAGTGGGTCAGAAGTATATATACACTCAATTAGTATTTGGTAGTATTGCCTTTAAATTGTTTAACTTGGGTCAAACATTTCAGGCAGCCTTCCACAAACTTCCCACAATAAGTTGGGTAATTTTCCTGCCTCATGATGCCATATTTTGTGAAGTGAACCAGTCCCTCCTGCAGCAATGCACCCCCACAACATGATGCTGCCACCCCCATGCTTCACGGTTGGGATGGTGTTCTTCGGCTTGCAAGCCTCCCCCTTTTTCCTCCAGACATAACGATGGTCATTATGGCCAAACAGTTCTATTTTTGTTTCATCAAACCAGAGGACATTTCTCCAAAAAGTACGATCTTTGTCCTCATGTGCAGTTTCAAACCGTAGTTTGGCTTTTTTATGGCAGTTTTGGAGCAGTGGCATTCTTCCTTGCTGAGTGGCCTTTCAGGTTATGTCGATATAGGACTTGTTTTACTGTGGATATAGATACTTTTGTACCTGTTTCCTCCCGCATCTTCACAAGGTCCTTTGCTGTTGTTCTGGGATTGATTTGCAGTTTTCGCACCGAATTACGTTCATCTCTAGGAGACATAACGCGTCTCCTTCCTGAGCGGTATGACGGCTGCGTGGTCCCATGGAGTTTATACTTGCATACTATTGTTTGTACAGATGAACGTGGTACCTTCAGGCATTTGTAAATTGCTCCCAAGGATGATTTCTTTTGATTTTTCCATGTCAAGCAAAGAGGCTCTGAGTTTGAAGGTAGGCCTTGAAATACATCCACTGGTACTCCTCCAATTGACTCAAATGATGTCAATTAGCCTATCAGAAGCTTCTAAAGCCATGACATTTTATGGAATTTTCCAAGCTGTTTAAAGGCACAGTCAACTTAGTGTGTTCTGACCCACTGGAATTGTGATACAGTGAATTATAAGTGAAATAATCTGTTTGTAAACAATTGTTGGAAAAATTACTTGTCATGCACAAAGTAGATGTCCTAACCGACTTGCCAAAACTAGTTTGTTAACAAGAAATTTGTGGAGTGGTTGAAAAACGAGTTTTAATGACTCCAACCTAAGTGTATGTAAACTTCTGACTTCAACTGTACATATGCTGGTACCGCTACACTGAATTTGAAGTATTAATGTCTTTTTATGTAGCCTTACTGCCCAATATATACATCATGTACTGCAAACGTGGGCACAATTCCCTGCTGATTTAATTGACTAGAATTGTTAACATGCACTTCCTAATTACCTTCCTTGTTTTGCACACATTTTGCTCCAGATTGTAATTAAGCTAATCTATTTTTAATTTGCCCATTGTTTTGTAATTAGTTAAGAATCTTTACACATGAAATCACTTTGTATTTACATTTATAAATGTTTTAAATTTTGCATTTCAGATTTTAGTCCTATCTGTAGTTAATGCTCATTACTTTGATTCATCATTAAATTCTGTAGGTCTTTCTTGCGTTTTCCACTTGTTGTTTTACTTTCATCTTTATTTCGGATACATTTTTTGAGCTAGTGATTTACATCAAATCAATTAACAGAAATACGGTGTATTTATTTCGATAACCCAGAGGATAGAACCATGCCTCTGGCCTAAGTAATGTGTTCCCATTTTCAGAATAAACTAATATTCTTCACACAAAGACATGCACACACATACACTTTTTTGATTATGCAAGATAGTAAATAGCTTTTGGCTAATAGCAATCATGGGCTATTCTCAAATCTGTGAAAACGCTTTCCTCCAGGTCAGCCGATGTGAGAAGTTTGGCTACGGTGTGATGGTAACACAGGTAGCAGCAACAGCCCCCGGTGTGGTGGCTTTACACAGTTCTGGTACAGTAATACTACTAGTAAAACAGAGCATATTGTTATACAGTGCTAACACATGAGTTACCCCTCAGTATGTCCTGGCAGGTTTTGTGCAGGCCTTAGTGGTGGAGATATGGTCGGTCCTGGAGTGTGGGAGAGAGGATGTGAGGGTCGTTCACCCCAAGTCCACCCCCATGGACCCCATTGACAGGAGCTGTCTGAAGGTAAATGATTTTACTCAGATCTTTACAGTGCCGTGTGCTTCAACATCCATGGTTTCCTCATGCAGCCTCCTGAGGATAATCAGCAGGACAACTCAGCCTTGGTATTCACAGTCAGCCTTTCTTGGTCATCAGGTCAGAGAGAGGACTTACTACAGAGAATGCTCATGAACAGGGTGGATGGTTTATTTTAGTGAGCAGTGCTCTGATTGACATTGGTGTTATGACTGTGGGCCCTGTTATGTTAGCTATTCATGGTGGGTGGGTCAAAGGTTGAGTGGTAGGTCTATACCATATTCAGACAGGGTAGGAACCAGAATGACAAGAAAGACAATTGTGTTTTTGTTTTGCTGCCATTTATCCCCTAAATTAAATAACAGGATCTAACAGATAATAGCCTAGCTCTTGTTTTCGGATGTTTTATTTCAATACGGTCTTTTATATTCACCAATCTACAGGAAGTAATCTACTTAGGTATTCACAGTTGGTGTTCATCAGTTTGAGATGATCTTGCAATATGTCAGTCCTCTGATACACCTCTGCAATACACACTGTCTGGAGCACATGTGAATGTAATTGTCATCCCTTTGATCCTTTTTTATTGAAATGCAGTATAGATCTTTAGACTTATAACGTTCCAAGTTCCATTTTCAGCAACAAAAAAAAGCTCTTTGAATAAATAGAATGTAGGAAAGAAACAACAAAAATTGCTGCACCCCAACCTTGTCATAAACCCAAACTCATTTCATCTTGACCTTAGCTTTTCAGAACAACCAAATGATGTATGACTGTATGACTGTTTGATGAATGTTGTATGACTATTTTGACCCCACCCCTTCCCTTCCCCCCAGTCGTTCCTGTCCTTGGTCAACCTGCTGTCCTCCCCCCATGCTGTGTGGGAGCTCCTGGGACAGCAGCCTCTGCCCAACAAGGCTGAGTACAACCTAAGGGAGATGCCCACATCCATTACAGTCAGTCCCGACCCTCACACCCTACCAGGAGAATGCGGGACTTGACATACACTTGTATCTGTTTCCTATGTTGGATATGGTTTTAACATCAGTTTGTTCGGATTATGCTACCCATAAATAAAATGTATTTGCTTCAGATATTTGAAAATGTGAAATATAAGAATATGCAGACAATGTCAAAGATAAAGTACCAAAAGGTGAATAAATAAAGATTGTTCACTCGGGCCATTTACCATTGGAAAACAATGGTCAGTTCCGGTCTGCTTAACAGGGTGGTTCTCTCATAGACACCAATGCAGTAGCAGCTGGGTCTGGTCTGCTTAGTTTATTGAATGTAATGTAACCAGAAGAAAATGAGGGAGTGGGGTGTGTCGCTTCCTCTTCTGTCTCTGGTAGAACCTTTTCATGTGGTTGCAGTTCCAGGTTTTGCCATAGGAGGCCACACTTACATAGGTTGTGTGCAAACGCGGCTATTGTAACATAGTCCTACATATGTACTTCTACAGACATAGCCCAATCAATAACTACTGCACACGACCAGGATGTAGGTAGAAATGTAATTATCAACCTTTCACATCATCACAATCTTTTCAGCATTTTCACTCTGTGTTGTACCTCTTTGCCACAGGATTTGATTGATAGGCTGATTGCTGTGAACTCAGATGTGAAAATTCATTCACTGTTCAACTACGAGCAATCTCACACGTTTGGCCTGAGGTAAGATCAATACTGTTCTCCGATCTTTCTTTCAGAATGAATGGGTGGTGGGAGCACAAAGGCACAGCAGTGCATGCATTGTGTGGTTTATCATCTGATTGGCCTGATTAGCCTGATCAATATGATATTGACTCTTTGCTTTATGCTAATTTTATGCGACATCGACTGTCTGAATAATTCCACTGTATAAAAAGAGCTTTTCTCAGAATTGACTTGTATGTTTTCTTAGTTGAATTAAGGCTGTGTTACTGAGTCACTATTTTAGACACAGAGAAAGCAAATGAATATAACACTAAATCATTTGCTACAGATTAGACCCCACGACTGTTAAAGCTACCACAAAGGATATTCCTATTTTTTTTATCTGTAATTTTTTTCATTCTAAACATGATTTGATGTGAGTGTTTTGTTTTGTTTATATCACTCACATCTTTTGTGAACTCTTCGGGAAAAGAATCTTCCATCAACCTAGTGATGTATATGGATTGGAAAGGGCAATGTATTCCACGTTGACTTCAAACAAACACCAGGCTGCCTCAGTGTTAACACGGCTGGCTGGTTCTTTCACTTTTACACACTTCTAGTGGTTATAGACTTGTCACTGGATGACCTCTGCCTCACTCTCTGTCTCTCTGAGGAGAGGTCATCATTACTGAGCCACTGTCCCTCCTCACGTCCTCATTTCACCCAACAACTGTCACAGACGCCTGTGTGTCGCTGGACTGGCTGACAGGATATCACAGGGAGGACCTGTCAGAGTGACGTGTACGGTGTCCATAGGACAGTCTAGACATGTCTAGTCTCTGACAGCACAGCACAGTGTAGATGTAGCAGCTGCTATGTGTTTATGGGTGAGTAAACCAGTTTTCTAGTGGAGGAAGAGTGGATAAATAATGCACAGCACTGTGAGTACAGACCACCTGATAACCATTTCTCAATGCCGAGGGGCTGTATTTATTCTCTGGCATGGAAGTAGCTCTTGGAAATGAGGAAAGTATTTTTTGTTCCACTTCCAAGCTGCCTTACTCACTCAGGCTTGACTGGGTGTTAGCTCACCCACTGTTTTTTAGGGTTTCTCCACGCTAATTGTCCTTGGAACTGAACATAACATCCTCATCTTGAAAATAACTGTATATATAGGTTAGATGTTGACCTGCATGCTAAACAATGAAGCATGACTTGGGAAACGGACAGCCTTCAGGACTCACCAAAGTCATTCTGTCTTCCAATGGACGTCAAACTGAATGACTGAAGGTGCCCATCACACTGAGGGCATGATGACAGTTGACAGCAGCACAGAAATGAATCATCTTGCTTTGACATAATGCTCTATCACAGCCACAACTCACACCTCACCTTGCTTAACCAGATCTCATCCCTGTGTACCTCATCTCAAAGGGCTGTCTCTAGATTGTTCTCTTACAAACACCTTATTGTTTGTTAACACATTGCCCCTGAACTTTTCACTACTTTAGACTTATTTTCTCTCTGCTGTTTTGAATGTTCTGTATTTTTCTGCCAGAGGGACACACACTGGTTTTGAAGTCAAAGTGAATCCTTAGCGATGGCCGCCCCAGTCAGAAGGAGGGCAAGTCAGTGTTGGTGTTTCAGGGAGCGTGGCGGAAACTGCAGATGAAAGAGCCTGAGCTACATTCTCTTAGGAGGGCCCCACTCAGCTCCACCAAATATGCAAAATGGATCAATTAGGAGACTCTTGTTTTTGAAGAGGATGGCTTCCTGTTGACAAAACGCTGTGGCTGTGTAATTTGCTTGAACGGTTTTATTCAGTGTTCATTTCACAAGTGTCTCAGTAACACGTTGGCTCCCATTTTTCATGCTTAAAATAATGATAATGAATTGCCCTCACGCTGCACTCCTTATCAGAGCCTATAATGATATGAACAAAGATGGAGCTCCTTACTCCCTGAATGCAGAACAAGCATTTATAATGTTTACTGCCTCCTGGCTGACTTCTACACAATCTTTCACTTGTAGTTAATGATTTGACTGGTGGGATTACTTTTGCTCAAGGACTGGATCTTTTTTCCGGTTTACAAGAACTTGCATTCCTGCAGTTTGGTGTCTGTGTTGAAAGAATTATATCTAGAATTGCTCTGAGGGTCCCAAGATTGTTTTGGTCTTGAGTTAAAGAGCAGGCTGCAATGGAAGGACCATTTTGGTTGAGTGCAGCTTCCGTACAGTATGTTGTGTTTGCTGCCCAAATTCTGTTCAGTAGGATTGTGTCACTGTCACTGTAAAAGGACCAGGCTGATATGAACTGACTGCTAGGTAGAAAATCCCTTCATTATAGCCATTAGAGAGGGACATCTCTGTCACTTAACAATATAACCCAAGGTTGTCATATTTTACTGCTCACTTCCACCTGCCTGTTTTATTTCCCAGCTATGCTCTCCAAAAGTACACAATGTCTCCGTCACATCGCTCCTGCAACCGCTTTCATGATTTATTACTCTCACAACTGCTGCATTAATGTTGAAATCTATTTCCACAACTCAGTTAGGGATTCTTTCTCCCTATTATGCAAAGCCCTCTGGTTTGGTCCTCTGCAGAGTCTGTTAATATACAAGGCAATAAGGCAGGCTAGCAGAAACAAATGATAGCTTTCATAAGACCTGGGAAAAAGACAACATGCTGTCCGTTGTAGGTGTGTAAGCAGTAGGCAGCTAGACCCAATGGGTTGTCAGAGCAACATTTGGTTGTGGCTGAGTCATTTTAAAACAATTACGTCTGTACGATCTGTAATTCTATGTCCTTGAGAAGTAAAAATGTGTTTATCTATGTATTTTGGTGTACTTTCAGATTACTTAGTGTGATGTGCTGCAACCTAGACTCCCTCCTTCTTCTGGAGTCACAGTACAACATTTCCGACATGTTGCTGCAATGTCAGAAGGACAACATCACCGATCCATCGTCCGGTGAAGGGTATTTGAAAAGGGTTTTGTTTTCCTGTGCCTCATAGTGGTGTGGCAGGCTTTGGTTCCACCGTTAGAGGTTAATCACAACAAAATAAGAAATGGATCATTTGCCTTGTCATGGAAATAAAGTGTAAACAAAAGGCCATTTCCAAAAGAGTGTTTTGAATGCCTCCTTAATGGATATTGCAACTGTTCATGAATTGAAATGCTCCATATTGTCCGGTCACAAAATAAATATATCTGCATGCACGCTAGTTTTATTTGTGAAGTGGAGATTTCTCCTCCCATCTTCCCTTCCCCCCTCTCCTCTCTCAGAGATTTCATCATTGATGGTCTATCTGTGGAGAGGAACCACATCCTGGTGCGTATGAGTGTGATTGGAGGACCATCGGAGAGGAGACTTCCCCTTAGGGTCCTCCAGAAGGTCAGTGCCCTTCTACTCACACCCCTTGGCCTTACATCAAGTCGAGGAAGTCCTGATGACTGAAGGAATGGTTTTCCAGAACTGTGTGTTACCCTTAAGTGCTATCATCTGCATATACAAAAGGTTCATCATTGTAACCTGTTCCAGGGATGCTGTGATCTTCCGTGACCTGGAAAGACATGCTTTCAATAGCACCATGTCTTCAATGAATGTAAATAGCACAGACAAGATGATAAGGATTAGCAAACAAAACTCCATTAACATTTAGAGTACACTGAATCTGAAAAGTAAACTATGGTTCATATGTGATTTATATTCTAAATCTTTACATGTGGAATAGCTCAGATTTCACTTATTACATAGCATCTACAGACAATCAGTAATACACCATATTTGTATTAGGCGTGTCAATAATATGAGATATGTAAGCTTGTAGGAGTTTGTAAACAGAGAGATCACATATATTTTAACATAATGATTATTTATCTTTTTTTAGGGCACTGACCCTTATCCATGGCCGATGTTTTCATCATACCCTCTGCCCAAGTATTATATACTGAATCTTCCAAAGACAACCCGGTGTAAAGAGGGTAAGAATTACATACTGAATCTTCCAAAGATAACCCAGGGTAAGCAGGGTAAGCATTATATACTGAATCTTCCAAAGATAACCCGGGGTAAACAGGGTAAGCATTACATACTGAATCTTCCAAAGATAACCCGGGGTAAACAGGGTAAGCATTACATACTGAATCTTCCAAAGATAACCCGGGGTAAACAGGGTAAGCATTACATACTGAATCTTCCAAAGATAACCCGGGGTAAACAGGGTAAGCATTACATACTGAATCTTCCAAAGATAACCCGGGGTAAACAGGGTAAGCATTACATACTGAATCTTCCAAAGATAACCGGGGTAAACAGGGTAAGCATTACATACTGAATCTTCCAAAGATAACCCGGGGTAAACAGGGTAAGCATTACATACTGAATCTTCCAAAGATAACCGGGTAAACAGGGTAAGCATTACATGCTGAATCTTCCAAAGATAACCGGGGTAAACAGGGTAAGCATTACATACTGAATCTTCCAAAGATAACCCGGGGTAAACAGGGTAAGCATTACATACTGAATCTTCCAAAGATAACCCGGGGTAAACAGGGTAAGCATTACATACTGAATCTTCCAAAGATAACCCGGGGTAAACAGGGTAAGCATTACATACTGAATCTTCCAAAGATAACCCGGGGTAAACAGGGTAAGCATTACATACTGAATCTTCCAAAGATAACCCGGGGTAAACAGGGTAAGCATTACATACTGAATCTTCCAAAGATAACCCGGGGTAAACAGGGTAAGCATTACATACTGAATCTTCCAAAGATAACCCAGGGTAAGCAGGGTAAATATTACATTATACATTGTCAGGGATTGTGAAAAACTGAGTTTAAATGTATTTGGCTAAGGTGTATGTAAACTTCCGACTTCAACTGTATGTCAGTGTTGTTTGAAAGGTCAGGGTCAAGAAAGAAAAGATATCTCTGATTGCATAATGGAGGCAAAAGTCTCTCCTGGAAGTTAATAAGAATGTGAATAAAATGCATTTGGTAGTCGGAGTGAGCAATGTCTTTTTGTTTTGTCTGTAGACTGTGAGATAAGTGCCTTCCTGTCCTCCACCAAGAACACGGAGAGGGATGGGAGCTGGATGGATACCTGTAGGAGACAGTACTGCAAAGTCATGACCACCAAGTCCAACATTGTCTCAGGGAACGGTGGGTGATATACTGATAATGATGTTATGTGTAGGGCAATACGTTTTTCTAGACAACATGGTCTAACCAGGAACACATCTGGGCCCGAGATACGATACAAAGATATTCCTGGTCAGGTCACATGGTCAGAAGGGAAAAAACCCAGACCTAGACTTCTGACCCTGAATAGTTGATCAATAAAAACCCCGAATCAATAGTTCAAAGTTCTTGCCATTACATGATATGCTACAATCAATACGTTACACACTGTATTTGTGAACGATAGTTCTGTTGGGTTATAAGTCATCTGTTTTATATTCAAACCACAGACGGAAGACACAGTATGTTAACATTTGATAGTCCGTTAAGTTCCAATGAATAAATGGACGAAAAGTTTGTCAGTGGATGATCAATTTGTCAGTGGATGAAATGATAGACCCATATTGAGTGTTCTGACAACTAGATAATGAAGAACCAATAGCTCTCTGCATATAACTGCAAGTGTATCAATGACCAATTTGTTAAGATTACTATCTTTCCCACATAAGATTTTCATTTACTGTACTTGTAATTGACCATACTTGTCATGTGTCAACTGTTGCGGTATCTGAGGGTGTTCGTGTCATTCATTGGTTGCTAATCATTGAAACCGTCATGATTCATTGTGTGTTCAATTGCTTCCTCTGAATGTCAATCTAAAGTAGTTACATTTTGAATTATTTCTTGTGAAGTGATCACGGAGTGCAGAGTAAGAGACTTCATGATTTCTTATTTAATTCAGAGACAAAGAAGCGCCCAGGACGAGGCCTTTGATGTAGCTTAAATTATAAAAATGGTCTACATAGAGCTTCCTCTCTTCATATATTAGATAAACAAGATGCTTGATTACCTTCCTATTTTCCCGGCTGTGTGTACAGTAAAAGCAGCTCAATTTGTACTTGCATGATGTATCATTGAAGAGATGGCTTTTTCAAAGGCATCTGTGTTGTTCCTAAAACCCACTATGTGTTTCCTGTATCCGCCCCCAGTCCTGGCTGATCTACTGGAGAAGGCTGTGTCGTACCTTTCTGCTTTGCCATCAGAACGTTTCTTCCCACCTGCGGACTACATAGGTCAGTGTGGCATAGTGAGTGAGTGATTCATCTTGCATTTTTGTGGAATTTGCCTTGAAGCTTTCCCATTTATCAATCAAAAGTAAAGAGCAAATGATAAAATGCTGTTATCAGTGTCACATTCGCAGTTTTGTTATCTATAATTAACCTGTTTTAATTAGTGATGAGTCCCTCATTTACAGTTGTAGTCAGAAGTTTACATACACTGAGGTTGGAGTCATTAAATATTGTTTTTCAACCACTCCACAAATTTCATGTTAACAAACTATGGTTTTGCCAAGTCGGTTAGGACATCCACTTTGTGCACGACACAAGTCATTTTTACAACAATTGTTTACAGACAGATTATTTCACTTTTCACTAATTCACTGTATCATAATTCCAGTGGGTTAGAAGGATGATAGGCTAATTGATAGGCTAATTGACATAATTTGAGTCAATTTGAGGCGTACCTGTGGATGTATTTCAAGGCCTACCTTCAAACTCAGTGCTTCTTTGCTTGACATCATGGGAAAATCAAAAGAAATCAGCCAAGAACTCAGAAAAACAAATGTAGACCTCCACAATTCTGGTTCATCTTTGGGAGCAATTTCCATACGCCTGAAGGTACCACGTTCATCTGTACAAACAATAGTACGCAAGTATAAACACCATGGGTCCACGCAGCCGTCATACCGCTCAGGAAGGGGACGCGTCTGTCTCCTAGAGATGAATGTACTTTGATGCGAAAAGTGCAAATCAATCCCAGAACAACAGCAAGGGACCATGTGAAGATGTGGGAGGAAACAGGTACAAATGTATCTATATCCACAGTAAAACGAGTCCTATATCGACATAACCTGAAAGGCCTCTCAGCAAGGAAGAGGTCACCGCTCCAAAACTGCCATAAAAAAAAGCCAGACTACGGTTTGCAACTGCACATGGGGACAAAGATCGTACTTTTTGAAGAAATGTCCTCTGATCTGATGAAACAAAAATAGAACTGTTTGGCCATAATATGTTTGGAGGAAAAAGGGGGAGGCTTGCAAGCTGAAGAACACCATCCCAACCGTGAAGCACGGGGGTGGCAGCATCATGTTGTGGGGGTGCTTTGCTGCAGAAGGGACTGGTGCACTTCACAAAATAGATGGCATAATGAGGTAGGAAAATTATGTGGATATATTGAAGCAACATCTCATGACATTAGTCAGGAAGTTAAAGCTTGGTCGCAAATGGGTCTTCCAAAGGGACAATGACCCCAAGCATACTTCCAAAGTTCTGGCAAAATGGCTTAAGGACAACAAAGTCAAGGTATTGGAGTGGCCATCACAAAGTCCTGACCTCAATCCCATAGAACATTTGTGGGAAGAACTGAAAAGGTGTGTGCGAGCAAGGAGGCCTACAAACCTGACTCAGTTACACCAGCTCTGTCAGGAGGAATGGGCCAAAATTCACCAAAAGTATTGTGGGAAGCTTGTGGAAGACTACCCGAAATGTTTGACCCAAGTTAAACAATTTAAAGGCAATGCTACCAAATACTAATTGAGTGTATGTAAACTTCTGACCCACTGGGAATGTGATGATAGAAATAAAAGCTGAAATTAATCATTCTCTCTACTATTATTCTGACATTTCACATTCTTAAAATAAAGTGGTGATCCTAACTGACCTAAAACAGGGAATTCTTACTAGGATTAAATGTCAGGAATTGTGAAAAACTGAACTTAAATGTATTTCGCTAAGGTGTTTGTAAACTTCCGACTTCAAATGTATGTGGATATCTAATGTCAGGACAAATCAGCATCCATCCGCCACTCATATAGAATGGAACATTTTAAATCCAACTCAAATATAGTTTTTTTCCCTAGTGTTATAATCATTTCCCATGTATTATTTATCTCATGCAATGTGCTCCATCATGACATCTGGCTCTTTGTCCAGAAATCCAAAGGCAGGTTATTTACTGTTCAGTGAGCACATTCTCTCCATCTCATCACTAGTTATTTAACTAACTTTCCCTTGAAGCTCAAAGGATCCTCAGTGCTTTGGTGTTCTTTTAGCCTCATTATGCTATCAACACACATCAACATTTTCAGGGTCCAATGAGACCTCACTGCCCATTATCTATTAATGGGAGCTAGCTAATAACTTTAGACCAGTCAATGATGGTCTGTCATTTCTAAAGCTTTGGTGCTGATTTGAAATCTTTATTTTCATGTTTTCTTGGAGCTTAGTTTTAGTGTTTCCTCAAACCTGGGCTAACATACCATTATCACTGTTTGAGACCCCTTCCCTAATATATGTTCCGTTATGTGTTCCTGTAGAATTATGTTAATAAATGTCTAATAGTATATGCAGAGGTGCGTCAGTGTTTCTCATTGAGCCCTCTGAGTTTTAGTCCTGATCAATACCATGAATGTGGCAGGGCTTGTAAACTATCACAGATTACAAAGGGAAACCCAGCTGAGAGTTGCCCAGTGATGTGAGCCTAAATTCCTTCTATGCTCGCTTCAAGGCAAGAAACACTGAACCATGCTGTCCCCTGACGACTGTATGATCACACTCTCCGTAGCCGATGTGAGAGAATTTTAAGTGCTTTCAACAGGTTAACATTCACAAGGCCGCAGGCCCAGAGGGATTACCAGGGCGAGTACTCAAAGCATGCGCACCTGCTGGCAAGTGTCTTCACTGACATTTTCAACATCTCTCTGACCCCGTCTGTAATACCTACATCAGGACTGCCCAACCCCCTTCCTGGAGATCTACCGTCCTGTGGGTTTTCAGTCCAACCCTAAATTAACACACAGGATTCTAATTAGCTGCTCAACATGACTTAACTAGCTGAATCAGATATGCTAAATTAGGGTCGGACTGAAAACCTACAGGACAGTAGATCTCCAGGAAGAGGGTTGGACTGAAAACCTACAGGACAGTTGATCTCCAGGAAGAGGGTTGGGCAGCCCTGACCTACATGTTTCAAGCAAACCACCATAGTCCCTGTGCCTAAGAATACCAAGGTAACCTGTCTAAATGACTACCACCTCATAGCACTCACATCTGTAGCCATGAAATGCTTTGAAAGGCTGGTCATGGCTCACATCAACACCATCATTGCAGACCCCCTCCAATTCGCATACTGCCCCAACAGATCCACAGATGACACAATCTCTATTGCACTCCACACTCCCCTTCCCACCTGTTTTAAAGGAACACCTATGTGAGAATGCTGTTCATTGACTACAGCTCAGTGTTCAACACCATAGTGCCCTCCAAGCTCATCACTAGGCTCAGGAACCTAGGACTGAACACCTCCCTCTGCAACTGGATCCTGGACTTCCTGACGGGCCGCCACCAGATGGTTAGGGTAGGCAACAACAATATCTGCCACGCTGACCCTCAACACAGGGGCCCCCAATGGGTGCGTGCTCAGTTCCCTCCTGTAATCCCTGTATACCCAGGACTGCGTGGCCGCACACGACTCCAACACCATCATTAAGTTTGCCGACAACGCGACGGTGGTAGGCTTGATCACCGACGACAATGAGACGGCCTATAGGGAGGAGGTCAGAGACATGGCAGTGTAGTGCCAGGACAACAACCTCTCCCTCAACGTCAGCCAGATAAAGGAGCTTATCGTGGACTACAGGAAACAGAGTGCCGATACGCCCCCATTCACGTCGACGGGGCTGTAGTAGAGTGGGTCGAGAAGTTCCTCAGTGTCCACATCACTAAGGACCTATTATGGTCCAAACACACCAACACAATCGTGAAGAGGGCACAACATCACCCCTCCCCCTGAAAAGATTTGGCATGGGCCCACAGATCCTCAGAAAGTTCTACAGCTGCACCACTGAGAGCATCTTGACTGGCTGCATTACCGCTTGGTATGGCAACTGCTCGGCATCTGACCGCAAGGGGCTACAGAGGGTAGTGAGTACGGCCCAGTACATCACTGGGGCCAAACTCCCTGCTATTCAGGACTTTTATACCAGGCAGTGTCAGAGGAAGGCCCTACAAATACTCAAGCCACCCAAGTCATAGACTCTTCTCTCTGCTACCACATGGCAAGCGGTACCAGAGCTCCAAGTCTGTGACCAAAAGGCACCTGAACAGCTCCTAGCCATAAGACTGATGAACAGTTAAACAAATGTCTACCAGGACTATTTACATTGACCCTTTATTATCATTTATTTATCTGAGTTATTTTGCACTGACTCCATTGCACTGGCTGTATGCACACTCACTAAACTATACTCACACTACAAATGCTCACACACACAAAACACACATACACACATGCATATTGATGCCATAAACACACACTCACAGACACTTTCACACACTCTGCTGCTACTCTGTTTATGATTTATCCTGATTGCCCTGTCACTTTTACCCCTACTCACATGTACATGCTGTATTACCTCAACTACCTCGTACCCCTGCACATTGACTCGGTACTGGTACTCCTTGTATACAGCCTCGTTATTGTTTTTATTGCGTTACTATTTCCTTTTTTATTTAGCAAATATGTGTCTTACTTTTTAACTCTACACTGTAAAGTAAGCATTTCACTGTAAAGTAAGCATTTCACTGTAAAGTCTACTCCTGTTGTATTTGACGCATGTGACAAATTACATTTGATTTTGATTTGAAGTGTTCTTTCTCCGCTTCGCTTGCTTAACTCAAACACACACTGGAGTCTCTTTGTGCGAGACATGTTCATTCGAGCTGAGCTGTAGGTCTTGGGCTGTACTGTAGCTCACAAAGGAGGGTGAATCGTAGAAAAAGTCTAAAGAAACTTGAAAAGTCAAGAAGAACCATTTCTCTCTCACACTCTCCATCTCCCCCTCAGACACACATGCACACACACACTCCAATGCCCTGTTTTCCCCTTTTGTCCTTTCCTCCGTGAAGTTATTCCTTTCACCAAATGGTCCATCAGGGGAGCAGTTGTCATAGCCTGTGCGGTTTAGCTCTGTTCCCCTCTCCTGTCATGGCTTGTGATTGACATTAACAACAGGCTCACAGATTTGCTCATGTCGAGGGGCTGCCATTATGTGGTGGAGAATAATTTGCTGGAGTTCCTTCACCTAACTCCCAAGCCTTTCTCAGGGGCTCATCTATCAAGAAGAAACAATGGCAGACGGGAGAGAGAAGCCATTCATCTCCATTAGATAGTCATTTCAATCAGGGAGTGGCACTGATATTAATAAAGAGGGAAGAGTAGTTTCCACAGAGCTGCAGGTTTACTTCACTCTCATCAAGGCCATTTTCTCAATTAAAGCATGCGTTGGTTTCTATGATGAATACAGAACACTCGTCTGATCATCTCTGCAATGTATCACTTGATGCGAGATTAGGGTTTGAGTCATTTCGCCAAATGAGCGAGCATTGTCAAAGGCACAGTCGCTTTGCTTTGCCACAGTCATTGAATTGACATTTTTATTGATGGCTGGGGAGCGCTAGTGAGTAAACCCCTGGTAATTTCCAGTTCCTTTATTGCCTGTTTTATAGCGTCAGGGAGCGGCATAAAGACTGGCAGCCTGTCGTCTGTGGACCAGCTGGGGATTCGGGCCTCTCTCAGGTAACGCCATCTGCATCCTCAATGTCTAAACCTCCCAGCTTTGTTCCAATCTCCCCAGTAAGCACCAGCCATTTTCTCAGAGAGGGCAGGTACTCAACGGCCAATAAAGATAACAAAAGAACGATTATTACAGAATGATGTGGTGATCAGCACTATTGCAGAGACATTCTAGAACAATAGTTCAATGTTCTATGAACTCAAATGAGATATTGCATACTCTTTGGGCAATATGCTAATGAGAGATGAGCGTTAAGGCAAGGCTAATTTAGGCTAATTATAACCTTCTATTAACCCTAATTGTTCTGATTGAACACCACATAATTTGTTAAATAGATGAGTCAAAGTGTGATCTACAGTAGGATCCTGAATGTTTGAATTTGTGTCTGTTTGTTTGTAGGTATGGGAGACATCTGAACTTACTGAGGGATAACTCTGAGCAGGACCTCTGTCTTTTGATGAAGCATTGCCAAGAGCTCCTATCTCAACAGAGAGCCAAACTCACGTCAGAGCTTTGTATCCTTATCAGCTATGTTGACAACCATACGAATCACAATGGGACTGACTAAGCATCCGCTGACTATTCCAGAGTCAAATAAGTGATATCTATTGTTTTCTCTCAGAAGGAAGAAAATATATTTTACACCTGCTTTTTTCAAGGACGCAACATGAACCCTCAAGAGGCTTTCAGAAACGTAAATTTTTCTCAATTGAATGATACTTGAAGTTCTGCTGAGATTCCTCTCTTTATTCCGTGATAAGAGCCTCTCATATGACTATGCTCTGTTTTAAATTCAGATTCATATGTCTATGTTTATCATCATCATCGTCCACTCCCCTACAGTATGTGTCTGTCAATCACATTGAGGAGGCCCACTGCATCCAGCCTCGGGCCCCTCAATCTTTAACCCCTCTCCTGCCTGCTGAGACTGACCTGTGGTGCTCTAGGTGTGTTTTTTATAGTGGCCCTGGTGATGTCCAGTCAGACAGGCCCAGATGTTGCACTCTGTCAGAGCCTCTCCATAACTCCCCTCCACCAGACACTCTGCCGGGAGCCTACCCCGGTCATGACTGGTTCGCTTCCACCGTGTTCCTCATCATGGCTGGAGACATGGAGAGAGCACTCCACCTCCTCCTCCACCTCTCCACCCTGCTCACATCAGCCTTCCTCTGGCCCGCCAGGCTCCACGGATCGGTGAGTCCAGCAGCCCACCCCTCGTTCTTCCAGGAAGGGACTGAATACTAAGTTGCCTCCAGTCTGACAGATAGAGCGTAGCTCTTTTCTCCCCCTGCTCTCTCCCTCTGTTTCTCCCTGCCTTCTATTTTCAGGCAGCTCTGGAAGTAGTCAAGGAAGAGGACGGTTAAAATTATGTAAGGAGATAAACACGTCTTTCATTTGGTGGGAGCGTGTAATGAATCCTGCTGCAAAATTAGATTCTTATGAAATACTGTCATTTGTATGGCCATACATTGGAAAGATGCATTTTAGAGTTGCATTTTAATGCTAAATATTCTCACCCAATTTATGCACCACAAGCCAAATCATACACGTTTGAGTTATGTTATCGTTTGTATCTGTGTAGACTAGTGATTCTTAATACTGCGTGTTTTCTTGATGGAAATGGTGGATAAGATTATGCTGGAATAGTCATTATCAATGTCCCCACTTACATTTGAAAACAGCCATCTCTGGCTGCTGATGACGTTGAATACTCAGCTGTTAATAGTGCTTCAGCAGTAAGAATATGTCTCGGAAATGGTGGAAGCGTTTGTACAACTGATTACAAATCTTCATGGCTCTGCCATCCGAACAGCAGTGCATGCAAATCAGGATGTATGCAGACAGATGGGAGTAAGCACACCATGTGGCAGATGAGGGAGAATTACTAAACAGTGGCGGCACAATCCTCTGTAAATGTTATGCGGCCGATGCTGTCAATACCTAGAAGAACAGAGGGACAAGTGATAGTAGCAAATTCACACAGTGTACCCAGTGAAACACGCACGCACACTGCGTTCTCCGAAAGCATTGGGCTCTGACAATTCTGTTTGGAGGAAATTGAGGAGTGAAAATCAGACCAATCCGTTGTCTGCTGTTTATGTGGCATTTGGCGTTCACATTTGGCAAGTTTAGCTATTAACCTACAGAGCTTTGTTTTTGTAGTTAGTTACTATGCATTGTAAATCTGAACTTCTCTTCGCCTTTTAGGTTCACCTGCCCATGGAGATTGCTCAGTCTAGCATCCATCCGGTCTACTCATGCACAGCACACTATGTCGAGATGCTGCTGAAGACTGAAGTGCCTCTAGTTTTCTCTGCCTTCAGGATGTCCGGTTTTACCCCCTCCCAGGTATAATATCACCTTCCGTCCTTTCACTCGTCCAAATGTTTCACTCGTCAGGGTGGTATTATAATGAAATGGACACCCTAAGGGACTATTTTGACCATGTTTATGACCATTAAAATGGGATAGAAAATGAGTTTTCATGAACCGGCATAATACGTTTTCCTCAAGGTGACAGTAGTACTTATTCTCCATATAAAAGTTCAGAACTGAGGCTGCGGAATCCCTCTGTTGTTCGGCTTGCCACAGTTGATTCCCTTGACGTCAACTTTCATCCTCAAACAAAGAGTTCACCTTGAAAAATCTTCCTTTTGATCTCATCTCCTTTTGGCTCAGTGTTTCAGGCGGACTGTCATCTCAGACGTAATGTGTGTCAACAGGGACTATAAGCCAAAGAGTCTCTCACAATAAAAAAAAGTTTATAATATAGCTTTTAAGTCAAAGTCATTGGGTGCAAACTATTGAATGCACTTCCTCCCAGTTTCCCAATCACAGCTCTATATATAAATCCAGTATATTCTTTGCCATGAATGAAAATATACCCTCATAAGTTGAGTTTTGAAAACATGACAAATCAGGAATCACGTCATGAATCTGACCATCGGATGAAGGTCAGATTCATTCCTCCATCAGGAATGGCAAGATATTATTGTGCTCCTGGGTGCCTCGTTAAAATTCCAGCTGCAGATACGCCACATTTGAAGTTGCTAGGAAAGATATTCAGAGAATGTAAACATACAGAGTAAATTGCAGTGTGGAGTTGATGGGCAGAGGTGGAGGGCCTAGCAGAACAGGCTGGGACTTGAGTTAGCTCTGTCTGACGGAATAGTTCAAGTTGAATTCACTTCTTTCCCTTCAAAATACTGTCATTGAAAATAACTTGAGAAGACAATGCATTCTCAACATGCTCTTAGAGGCCCAGTTAGAAAGAACTGTAAAGGGTGTCCAGTGTACTGGTAATTCTGACAGGAAAACCAATTAGGATTTGTCATTGTTTTTATTGGTGCATTATATGAGCTTGATAGTAATCCATTATGCATTGAAAATAAACTCAGCAAAAAACAAAACGTCCTCTCACTGTCAACTGCGTTTATTTTCAGCAAACTTAACGTGTGTAAATATTTGTATGAACATAAGAATCAACAACTAAGACATAAACTGAACAAGTTCCACAGACATGTGACTAACAGAAATTGAATAATGTGTCCTTGATCAAAGGGGGGGTCAAAATCAAAGTAACAGCCAGTATCTGGTGTGACCACCAGATTTGCCAGTTCTTGCTGTGAGATGTTACCCCAGTCTTCCACCAAGGCACCTGCAAGTTCCTGGACATTTCTGGGGGAATTGGCCCTATCCCTCACCCTCCGATCCAACAGGTCCCAGATGTGCTCAATGGGATTGAGATCCGGGCTCTTCGCTGGCCATGGCAGAACACTGACATTCCTGTCTTGCAGGAAATCCAGCACAGAACGAGCAGTATGGCTGGTGGCATTGTCATGCTGGAGGGTCATGTCAGGATGAGCCTGCAGGAAGAGTACCACATGATGGAGGAGGATGTCTTCCCTGTAACCCACAGTGTTGAGATTGCCTGCAATGACAACAAGCTCAGTCCGATGATGCTGTGACACACCGCCCCAGACCATGACGGACCCTCCAGCGCTGTCTTAGGCGTCTCCCAGTACGGACATCTGCACTCCTCATGCCTCCTTGCAGCATGCCTAAGGCACGTTCACACAGATGAGCAGGGACCCTGGGCATCTTTCTTTTGGTGTTTTTCAGAGTCAGTAGAAAGGCCTCTTTAGTGTCCCAAGTTTTCATAACTGTGACCTTAATTGCCTACCGTCTGTAAACTGTTAGTGTCTTAAAGACAGTTCCACAGGTACATGTTCATTAATGGTTTATGGTTCATTGAACAAGCATGGGAAACAGTGTTTAAACCCTTTACAATGAAGACCTGTGAAGTTATTTGAATTTTTAGAAATTATCTTTGAAAGCCAGGGGTCCTGAAAAAGGGAGGTTTCTTTTTTAAAACTTTTTTTTGCCTCTTGTCCTCTGTATGCTTCAGTATCCTAGGTAGAGTGTTAAGTCAGTTTATTATGGTCAGTCAGACTGTCCAGTTATTTTTCATGTAACCCCAGTTATTAAAGCACATGGTAGACTTACAACCACTCTGCATGCTACACAAAGCTATTGCCTCAAAGCCTTAATACTCTTTTCATTAGATTTTTTAAAAAGCATAACCCTTTATTTTCATCACTTCAACCATCTAATTTTATGGTTTACATTCTTTATATAATTGATTTAATGTGTGGGCGGATGTTTTTCCAGATGTGTGTGCAGTGGCTAGGCCAGTGTTTCTGGAACTACCTGGACTGGTCTGAGATCTGCCACTACGTGTCCACCTGTGTGGTGATGGGGCCGGACTACCAGGTGTACATGTGTGTGGCTGTGCTGAAGCACCTGCAGCAGGACATCCTGCAGCACACACAGACCCAGGACCTGCAGGTCTTCCTCAAGGTGAGTCTGTTTGTCTACCTGGGGTTAGTGAATCGGATCTTCAGCAGATAACAGCAGAGTCCACGCTCCATCAACAGCCTCTGACAGTAGTTTGAATAAAAGATCATGTTATGGCTGTATCTGGAGATATGCTTGTGGTGAATTGTAGCATGCATTTTTGTAGCAAATACAGCTTGACAGAAGCACACTTACGCAGTCGCTTCACTGTCCTCGGTTCAACTTGGAAAGTTTGAAACATGCCATCTTGTATATGCTCATTGAGGTTCACACTTTAATAGGAGAAGGGTTTAGTAATAGGAGAAGGGTTTAAGCCGGACTTCGGATGGGTTTGTTGAGTTTTCACGTATCTACACCTTCTGAGTCTATATTTCATGTCAATAAAACATTGAAATGGAAATTACTTGTTACAATTGTTCTTGATGTCAGTCTGCAGCTTGATGCGGTGGAAGACACAAAGTGAAAAAGCATCGTCAGTGACTCAGATGTTACATGGAAAAACTGAAAATAAAGCCTTTCTTTGTGAAAATTCTAAAGAAGATGCCTGTCATTACACAATGCTGCCATAGGTTTTATCACCCCAAAAACTGCTCCGAACCATTTTCCAAAGTGCCTTCCAACATGTCCACTTCTTCCCCTACTTACTTCTCTCTCACGGTAACAATAAGATCAAGGCTGCAGTACAGCTGGTATACCTTCTTGCTGTATGACTTCTTATCTGTTCACTATTTCCACATGTTTGACGGTGTTTACAGCTCTTTTCTGGGTGACAAGGGATAAAGGGAAATTTCATTGGTCATTTTGATGGATTTTCATACAAAGATTGGCGTCTACAGAGAAAGAAACAGGATGTAGGATGTTCTTCATGCTAATCTCACATTTATCATGACGACACACTCATGTTTTGACAGGGTGATTAAGTGAATGTACTCCTGAACATACTGCAGATAACAGATCTATCTATCTTATGTCTGGCAATGTACTCAGACACAAAGACCTCGTACCTGTACCTCTCTACATCATTTAAAGTATGAATTTAAGAATGTGAAATTAGGTTTGCACTTGTTTGATCAGGGTTGTTCATGAAAAAGTAATGAAAATAATATGTGCTTTTTGATCTTAATTGAAGGTTAGGGTTAGGCATTCAGATTAGGCTTAGCAGTATGGTTAAGGTTTGGTTTAAATCAGATTTTAAGATTTTGTGACTGTGCTTTACTAGTGACCACTCTACATTGCCTCCAGGTCAAGATTCATGACAATAAATGCGAACCTGCCCTTTGGGTGCTGTGTTCTGTAGGTAGCAAACAGAATACACTTGCACTGCACACCGAGTGTTTTTCATTTTCATTGTCTGTGAACTTGAGAATCACCATAAAGAATGTGCCACTCAGAGTAATTATAATACCGTCAAGTACATTGCCGACAAATGTACAAATGACCAAATTAAATGTTATCTTCTTGTCCCTAGCATTTTGGCCTTGATCCAATTGGGGTTGTTAAGTTGTCCTTGCAAATTAGGTCATTCCACATACTGGCTGCACTATTACAGGTTGTTAAGTCCACGTTGTTGTTGGTTGTATATTGCTATGCCACCCTCCTTACCACACACACATACACACACGCACACACAGCTCATAAAGCTCTGGACTAGGAGCCTAACCAGAGTTGTTGTGATCTCTTCTCTCCCCTTGATTTCCATCAGGAGGAACCCATCCAAGGCTTCAGAGTGAGTAATTACCTTGAGTACATGGAGGGTCTGGAGCGGAGTTACAGAACAATGGTACTGACAGACATGAACAATATCTCCCAGAGAGTCAGCTAGCAGTGATAAGACACACAATAGTCTCCACTCACCAGGCTGCACTGGGACTGGTTATAACAAGGTAAAGGATTCTCAAGACGGGTTTAACATTTGATATTGTGTATGCTCTCTGTAAATGTTTTTATTTTTTAACCTCTAAGATCTGATATGTCTCGCCGTATTTAAAGATGTACAGTGGAATATAATGTATGTATGCCATATTATTTAACAGATTGAGAATGTTATGAAATACATGGTAATTAACTTCTTGCTTGACGTACTTTCTTGTCTATTTACATCTTCATGGATCTTCTTGAAATGTTATGATCATTCTCTATATTCATCCAACCTTAAGGGCATAATGATATTTACCTGTAAACCTACTGACCTCTCCTATCCGATACAGCCCCTACTAATACCTCCACTAGACAATATGATGACTGTTTGTTCACACTTTTTAATTTCACTTCTACTCGTCAATGCATTACAGATCATAAGCTCCTAACCCTAATGGGAGGTGTATGGTCTGTGTACGTGCCACAAGTGTCGCTTACCAAGTGTATCTATGTTGTGGGTCCAATCTCCTCATTGAGAGGCTTGATGGTGACCGTGGAGAGGCAGCGTGTTGTTGTCACAAGTCTTAGTAAACAGCCCATCTCTCTCTTTCAGCTGAACCATCTGATACGAACGCCTCTGAATAATGAATGAGATCGTTAAAGCCTTTAGTTGCTCCAACACGACTGTTAAATATTATATACTGTTTACCATCTACGTAGGGCAGAGGTCGATAGAAGAGATAGAAATCAGTGCCACAAAATGTTTACCCGATAAGCACTTGAAGGAGGTTTTAAAATGAGTTGGACTTTTATTTATTTATCTTTGATCACCATGTGTTAAATAAAATTGAACATTCAGTCTAGGTTTGATTGTCTGTCAGTGTCCTTTGTCCCCTGTTGGTACGTCCCATAATTCCGTTGTGCTAAATCAATTAGTTTCACTGTAATGAGCTGTTTATTTAAATTATGTGAAAAATCTCATCGGCCAACACTGCTGCATCTGCTAGAGATGGTGCTTAGATTACATTTTAGAAATGACAACAGCAACCTTTACGGTAATGATGACTCTAATAGTTCATCTCAATGATAGACTTTAAATTACAGGAACTCATTTGAATTGGCTAATTAGTTATCATTACACTGATTGTGGTAATTAAGGCACACCCTCAGCTGCTGTGCGACACTACCATACCAAGCCTTTTCTTAGCAGATTCACGATTTTATTATTTATTTATTTATTTTGTACTTGTATTTCAATGTTTGCTAATGCCTATGTTGGTGCGGTATACTGTTCACCTTGCATGCGTGTTGAGGAGGTTAGTTTGGGAATAACAACTCAATACCGCACACCATTACATCAGACATATTGATGGGCAACAAACTCACAGAATAGTATAGGTCATTGGATGCCATCTTAACTTAGTATTTTACAACCACGTCTTTGCTGACTATAACAATTTGCAATTGTTTATTGATCCAAAAGTGCATTAAACAGCAGTAGAAACTCCATAACTTGAGTCTCCATTCCATTGCTGCCTCCCCTTTCATTTGAAATGGCTCTCCTGGTCCCTCTGCCTCTGCCTAAGTCAACCCCTAGATTGACAGTTTGTCCCGTCTGAGAGAGAACAGAACGACGGAGAGAAAATAATACATTCCGTTCTCTTCGTTGGATAGAGGTGGAAGAAGGAATTGGATGGAAACGACAAGATAATAGGGAGACCAATCAGGAAACTTGAAACAACTCTTGAAGAAAGATTCTTTGTCATGGGCACAGGTTCTGAATTGGTAGATATTCACGAGAGGCAACATTTTACTTGGTCTTTTAAGATTGTAATGACATTGCTGTCCCCAACATAGTGGCTAAGTGGTTGGCTATATATGCCCTATCCATTTCTCCACATCTAATCTAATGCCTCCATGATCTAACATTTCATAATTGTATTAGTCCACAGTCACACGTCGACTTCATCACTGTTGATCCGCATTATTGTTTGTTGCCATTTGAAAAGCAGTTGTAGGCGTTTGTACAGAGATTTGTATAGAGCCCATGAGAGAGTAGAATGGTAGAATGAGAACCAAAGGCAATGAGTGAACTGTAAATGATAACCCGGCCGAACAAACTCCCTCTAAGTGTCTATCAGTTGTAATCGCTGCATTGGCCACACTCCCAAAGTGTTTATTCTACTCACTGGTCCCAGGTCAGTGGAGGAGGACTGAACTAGAAAGGTGCAGAGGCACGACTGTGGCACCTGGCTGGCAAAGAAATCAGCTTTGCATGTTTTCATTCTGTGTCATCCAAGCCGTTTCACTCTGACCCTTTGGGGGACCTTGTGAAGGAGAACTGTAAATTGACCTGTAGATTGCTTGGAGACTCCTCGCTTTAGAGAGGAGAGGTGAGTGGATCGATAGCGCATTAATCACCCTGGTCAACTTGCTCTTATTACTCCCCTTTCACACAAATAACACTCTGCCACAGCACCCTCATATTCTTTACCTCTTTACAAAAGATTCCAGATTCCACACCTCCTTGATCGGCTGTCTGTTGTATCTGTCAGGGTTTGGTGACACAGGCAGAAGTGTAGTAATGAAGAACTTCCAACAAGACATGTTTGGTGGTGTACAACTGAAGTGAGTGATAAAGGTTAACACTCATTTAACACTCGTTTAATTAGTCAAAACTCTGGTCTCTTTTGCTTTCTATTTATACAAAATATATGGTTTTTAACTTCTGCTTTTGCAGTTGAAGGACATCTTTGCAAAGAGCACACAACATGCACTGGTCCATGTGTCCTGTTAGAATACTGAACAAGAGCCCTGAAAGAAAAAATAAATGAGAAATGGCAAAGAAACCCAGACCTGAACTGCAATACAAAGAGGAACACACACTGATAACAGCCCGCGCACTCTCATGCACGCACACATAAACACACACACACGCAAACATTAGGTTTCCAACCAACACTCAAGTATCCATCCAAAACAATGAAACAGGTAATCATGCTGCAAACCAGTCATAATTAATAGGCTGGCACTTGCAGAATAAGAGATGCTAGAGAGCTCGGATTGTACCAGTGTCACTCGGATACATCCGTTAAATGAAGGAGCAGTACCTGACTAACAGGCACTGTGTAACGCGCATGAACGGCAATAAGTCAGAGCAGCTCCTCACCATACATCACAGCAACATGATAGCAGGGACACTTCCTCACGTCTCAGACACCCGCGGAGAAAGGTCACTAGCTGGAGACATCATTAGAAGGGCCTGACCGCTGCGCAAATAATGGATAGATCCTCTCATTCTGACTCAAGTGCTCTCATCACCTCAGCCCTCGTAATGGTCAGCATTGAAACATGATTTAGTCGTGTTGTGTTGCGTTCGTCTCAGCTGTGCTTCATTGGGATTCACATGTTGCGCAGGCTGTAATGAATGACAGATGATTATGGCTAACCAATAACAGTCATGTTTTTAGACCATGCTCCGTACTAGCAACAAAGCTAGTACCGAGCATAGTGTTTTTTTATTTTTTCATTTCACCTTAATTTAAACAGGTAGGCTAGTTGAGAACATCTCATTTACAACTGCGACCTGGCCAAGATAAAGCACAGCAGTTCGACACATACAACAACACAGAGTTACACATGGAATAAACAAACATACAGTCAATAATACAGTAGAAAAAAGGTATATATACAGTGTGTGCAAATTAGGTAAGATAAGGGAGGTAAGGCAATCAAATAGGCCATAGTGGCGAGGTAATTAAGATATAGCAATTAAACACTGGAGTGAAAGATGTAAGGAGATGAATGGGCAAGTAGAGATACTGGGGTGCAAAGGAGCAAAATAAATACAGTATGGGGATGAGGTAGTTAGATGAGCTATTTACAGATGGGCTATGTACAGGTGCAATGATCTGTGAGCTGCTCTGACAGCTGGTGCTTGAAGTTAGTGAGGGAGATAAGTCTCCATTTTCAGCAATTTTTGCAGTTCGTTCCAGTCATTGGCAGCAGAGAACTGGAAGGAAAGGCGGCCAAACGAGGAATTGACTTTGGGGGTGACCAGTGAAATATACCTGCTGGAGCTCGTGCTGGGGGTGGGTGCTGCTATGGTGACCAGTGAACTGAGATAAGGTGGGACTTTACCTAGCAAAGACTTGTAGATGACCTGGAGCCAGTGGGTTTGGCGATGAGTATGAAGCGAGGGCCAGCCAACTAGAGCATACAAGTCGCAGTGGTGGGTAGTATATTGGGCTTTGGTGACAAAAAGGATGGCACTGTGATAGACTGCATCCAATTTGTTGAGTAGAGTGTTATTCTGTAAATGACATCGCCGAAGTCGAGGATTGGAAGAATAGTCCGTTTTATGAGGGTATGTTTGGCAACGTTTGGCAATTCTAGATTTAATTTTGGATTGGAGATGCTTAATGTGGGTCTGGAAGGAGAGTTTACAGTCTAACCAGACACCTACAGTGCCTTGCGAAAGTATTCACCCAATTTTTCAGTTTTTGATTTGTTAAAAAAGTTTGAAATATCCAATAAATGTCGTTCCACTTCATGATTCTGTCCCACTTGTTGTTGATTCTTCAAAAAAAATACAGTTTTATATCTTTATGTTTGAAGCCTGAAATGTGGCAAAAGGTCGCAAAGTTCAAGGGGGCCGAATACTTTCGCAAGGCACTGTAGGTTTTTGTAGTTGTCCACATATTCTAGGTCAGAACTACTCTGGACGGGCAGGCAGGTGCGGGCAGCGATCGGTTGAAGAGCATGCATTTAGTTTTACTTGCATTTAAGAGCAGTTGGAGGCCTCGGAAGGAGAGTTGTATGGCATTGAAGCTCGTCTGGAGGTTAGTTAGCACAGTGTCCAAAGAAAGGCCAGGGAAAACAGAATGGTGTCGTCTGCGTAGAGGTGGATCAGAGAATCACCAGCAGCAAGAGCGACATCATTGATGTATACAGAGAAGAGAGTTGGCCCGAGAATTGAACCCTGTGGCACACTCATAGAGACTGCCAGAGGTCCGGACAACAGGCCCTCCGATTTGACACACTGAACTCTATCAGAGAAGTAGTTGGTGAACCAGGCGAGTTAGTCATTTGAGAAACCAAGGCTGCTGAGTCTGCCTATAAGAATGTGGTGATTGACAGAGTCGAAAGCCTTGGCAAGGTCAATGAATACGGCTGCACAGTATTGTCTCTTATCGATGGCAGTTATGATAGTTTTGGACCTTGAGTGTGGCTGAGGCGCACCCATGACCAGCTTGGAAGCCAGATTGCATAGCGGAAAAGGTACGGTGGGATTCGAAATGGTCGGTGATCTGTTTGTTAACTTGGCTTTCGAAGACCTTAGAAAGGCAGGGTAGGATAGATATAGGTCTGTAGCAGTTTGGGTCTAGAGTGTCACCCCCTTTGAAGAGGGGACCGCTGCAGCTTTCCAATCTTTGGGGATCTCAGATGATATGAAAGAGAGGTTGAACAGGATAGTAATAGGGGTTGCAGCAATTTCAGCAGATCATTTTAGAAAGAGAGGGTCCAGATTGGGGGGGTCCGGCTGATTTGTAGAGAGGGTCAGGCTGATTTGTAGGGGTCCAGACTTTGCAGCTCTTTCAGAACATCAGCTATCTGGATATGGGTGAAGGAGAAATGGGGAGGCTTGGGCGAGTTGCTGTGGGGGGTGCAGGGCAGTTGCCCGGGGTAGGGGTAGCCAGGTGGAAAGCATGGCCATTCGTAGAAAAATGCTTATTGAAATTCTCAATTATCGTGGATTTATTGGTGGTGACACTGTTTCCTAGCCTCAGTGCAGTGGGCAGCTGGGAGGAGGTGCTCTTATTCTCCATGGACTTTACAGTGTCCCTGAACGTTTTGGAGTTTGTGCTACAGGATGCAAATTTCTGTTTGAAAAAGGTAGCCTTAGCTTTCCTAACTGCTTGTGTATATTGGTTTTTAACTTCCCTGAAAAGTTGCATAACACTATTTGATGCTATTTCAGTACGCCACAGGATATTGTTGTGCTGGTCAAGGGCAGACAGGTCTGGAGTGAACCAAGGGCTATATCTGTTCCTGGTTCTACATTTTTTGAATGGGGCATGATTATTTAAGATGGTGAGGGAGGCACTTTTAAAGAATAACCAGTCATCCTCTACTGACGGAATGAGGTCAATATCCTTCCAGGAAGTGTTTTAGGGAGCGTTTGACAATTTGACAGTGATGAGGGGTAGTCATTTGACCGCAGACCCATTACGGATGCAGGCAATGAGGCAGTGATCGCTGAGATCTTGGCAGAGGTGTATTTTGAGGGCAAGTTGGTTAGGATGATATCTATGAGGGTGACCGTGTTTACGGATTTGGGGTTGTACCTGGTAGGTTCATTGATCATTTGTGTGAGATTGAGGGCATCAAGTTTAGATTGTAGGATGGCCGGGGTGTTAATCATGTTCCAGTTTAGGTCACCTAGCAGCATGAGCTCTGAAGCTAGATGGGGGGAAATCAATTAACATATGGTGTCCAGGGCGCAAGTGGGGGCAGAGGGTGGTCTATAGCAAGCGGCAATGGTGAGAGACTTGTTTCTGGAAGGGTGAATTTTTAGAAGTAGAAGCTCAAATTGTTTGGGCACAGACCTGGATAGTAGGACATAACTCTGCAGGCTATCTCTGCAGTAGATTGCCACTCTGCCCCCTTTGGCAGTTCTATCTTGTTGTAAAATGCTATAGTTAGGGATGGAAATTTCAGGGTTTTTGGTGGTCTTCCTAAGCTAGGATTCAGACATGGCTAGGACATCTGGGTTGGCAGAGTGTGCTAAGGCAGTGAATAAAACAAACTCGGGGAGGAGGCTTCTAATATTAATATGCATGAAACCAAGGCTTTTACGATTACAGAAGTCAACAAATGAGAGCGCCTGGGGAATGGGAGTGGAGCTAGTCACTGCTGGGCCTGGATTAACCTCTACATCACCAGAGGAACAGAGGAGGAGTAGGATAAGGGTATGGCTAAAGGCTATAAGAACTGGTCTTCTAGTACGTTCGGAACAGAGAGTAAAAGGAGCAGGTTTCTGGGCGCGATAGAATAGATTCAAGGCATAATGTACAGACAAAGGTATGGTAGGATGTGAATACAGTTGAGGTAAACCTAGGCAAATAGTGACGATGAGAGAGATATTGGCTCTAGAAACATCATTTAAACCAGGTGATGTAACAGCATGTGTGGGAGGTGGAACTTAGCTAAGGCATATTGAGCAGGGCTAGAGGCTCTACAGTGAAATGAGACAATAATCACCAACCAGAACAGCAATGGACAAGGCATATTGACATTAGGGAGTGGCATGCGTAGCTGACTGATCATAGGGGTCCAGTGAGTAGTTAAGCTGGCTGGAGAACGGCAATTCAGACAGCTAGCAGGCCGGGGCTAGCAAGCTAGCGGTAGGGCCTTTGAAGGACGTTGTGACGGAAGAAATTTGTTGTAGCCTCTTCGTGCGGTTCCGTCGGCAGATCCGCCGTGATGGATTAGTAAGGTTCCGAGTAGTAAAGCTGCCCAGTCCAATTGGCAAAATAGGTATAATGGCCCAAGAAATTGTCCGATGGACCTACTCAGCTAACAGTCCGATATGCTCTAGACAGCTAGTGGGCCGTGGCTAGCAGGCTAGCAGATTCAGGGGACGTTGCGACGGAGGGTCCTGTTGGAAAAAGAACCCTCGAGCAGATTACGTCGGTAGTCCAGTTGTGATGGATTAGTGTAGGCCTTACAGGTAGTTAATATCTTTAACTCTTCACAATGCATGCGTTTAACTCTCTGTCGTAGTATTATGCACCTGCGGCTCAAGCGTTTTGAGTTCAAATGCTGTCCATGGGCATCAGTGTGCAGACGAGGGCTATTTCTGACAGCTTGTATTGGTGTGAGGAAATGTCAGGCTAGTGTCAGAGTGTTCATAGCTGCGTTAGCTGCTCTGTACTGTTGAATGTCACAACTCCAGAGACATTGTTTGGACCGGAGCACGCCCGGTCAACAGCTGATGCTAAACTTTACGGTAACATTGGCTCCCTTTAAAGGTCAGAGCTGAATGTCACTCATTTTTTTACAGGGGTTTAGTAGTGTATGTAGAGAAAGAAACCTGTCGGTCTGAAAGTGACATTATTTGTTGAGTGTACCACTCTAACGTGCTTAAACCCTATTTTATCCAGGGTTGGCGATGCCAGTGATAAGGTGCTTTATTTATTGACATGAATACAGTTTGTGTATACAGTGCATAGTGATACCCGTATAAGAGGTGTCCATACAAAAGCAATGTGATTACAGAGACACTTTTTCTTACAGCTCACCATGATTTATTACAGTGACATAAGGCAATACAAAGAATCACTGGCCTGCTTTGCTGGGGATGTGACAAACAACATTGAGTGAAAGATAGATGAGACCGGTGAATTGGGATGCAACTGTTCTCTATTGTATAGCCTTGACTGGGCAGATCAAACAAGCTGAACTTAGTACTCTTCATGCATCAATACAGGCCCCTCTGGGGGAAGGAGAGACAAGAGTCCAGGGACAATTCCAGTCAAATATTAATCATAATGTCACAGAGTATGAGTGCACTCTGCAAGCTCCCAGTCATGGAAAAGTGGTCCACTCTGCAAGTCATGCAAAGAGATTAGATTGATAATGACAAGGCTTTGCAGACTCACTAAAAGTCTGAATCTAGCTCTTAGCCAGGCAATCTGTAAAGCTAAACAAAAGCTAATAATAATGTATTATTATGAATAGCTACGATGACTAACCGAGGGCGTTTTCCCATGGCGTCTTGTCGGCTGTCTTGATATTCCCCTTTGGATATGAGCAGCAGAGCAGTTTGGCAGTTTGAGAGAGAGTGGGATAAAAGTGCAACAGTAAATGAGTTTGGCCTGGTGAGGTGCAGGAGTTCTCCCTGTACAGCGGAGATGAAAGGTCAGTAAGCGAGATGGGCTGAGTAATCAGATCGGATGGGCCGGTGAGCTCAGCCATGCAATAAACATGACCTCTGTCATCTATAATTTTTTCACCAGCGACGGACGGCCAACAGCATCTCATCCACTGATTACAAAAAAAGAGATAACAAAATCAGATCACACTGCACCTGTAAAAGCAAGTCCTGGAATCATCCCCTAGCACCATACTGCAGGCAATGCATTTGAACTAATATTTAAATACAATAATATGACATAACTAAAAAAGTCCAATGCTGTTGTGTGCAGGGGTGTCCCAGTCAGGATGGAGTGAGGTGAGGGAAGAAATAGAGAAGAGGAGATGGAGAGATTGATTATTCAGTGGGGACGCTGACATGCATGGTAAATGCAGCCTGTCCCTTTCCTCCTATTACCATTTGAAATATTCCTCCAGTTTCATTAACCCTGGAAAGTTCACATTCGTCATGCTGCTATTGATCCCACTGGCATGACCAGCAGAGGAGAGGAGAGGAGAAGGGGAGGGGTGGCCCTCACATCGAGAGCTACCGTCAAGCTACATTATCTGGATGGATTCATTAGCAGCAGGTAGACTTGTAAACCATCTGTTGTCATGGTCAAAATCTGTCCTTGTGCCAATCAATAACCTTAACCAATATTCGTATCATGCTAAATCAATGTTTTGTATACAGTTTCTACTTATGTATTTACCAAAAATAGTTGTCAGGGATTATGCAATCAGTGTAGCTTCACTTCTTGAATGGCAGAGAAATGAGCATTAGAGCCACTGATGTCTGTGAGGGCAGTACAAAAATAGGAGACGCTCATTTACATACAAATACATTGACATTAATTTGATGGCAGCTGCACTAGCCCTGAAATCCCTGCAAAGTTCAGCATGGGGCACAGATTATACCAGCTCTAATTAATGATGTGGCCCTGGAGCCTCGGCCACCAGTGATCAGAGTGGCAATGAGCTCACATATCAATCGACAGAGCACGCACACACACACAGTATGCCCTCATTACCCTCATATACATTTGGATGAGTGCTCATTACTGAGGGCAAATCAAACAAACGTATCAACTATTTTACAGATCCTACCACCTGAGCTTTTTGTAGATTACAAATTTTCATAACCATAGCCACTACAATTAGAATATGATTCCCACCTTCCAGACATATTATATCACAGTAAATAGATACTGGAGAAGAATATAATAAAAAGTTGCCTAGGCTTTCAAGAGGGCTTGTCACCAAACTATGGATTGATTGCAACACATTTGCCTCCCAGACAAAGGGAGCGCCTTAACAAGCATCCTGTCGAGAACTTTGCAGTTCATCTGTTTTAAATTACACATTCCATCATCCAAAATTTGCATCTGCACAATATCAGTAATTAAAGAGAGAGCTAGCGAGGCAAGTCGGTAATCATTTCGGCCTTTCTCACACTGAATGAGACTCACAGTTGGAGAGGGCGGAATTATCATTTCCATCCCAGCCTCCTTTCAGCACATTCATAGACCTAAAGTGTTGCTCTTTAGAATATACAAGAGCAGAGGTTATGTCCAAGCACACCTAGCTAGTGAATTACCCTGAGTCGTGGTAGATGTCTGTTTATGGTTAAACATGAGTCATGTTGTTAGCAGTAGCCAAGGATACCGTGCCTATTTATCTCATTGACCTTTTCATTAAGCCAATCGTCTTCTTGAATTATCATTAGCTAGGTTCCCATCCATTTGGGGACAGATTTGAATGCAAATACTCATCAAATCGGCATTAAAAACATGTTCAACTTTACCGACGGTTGTCACAAAAGCTGTTGTGCTTGCTAAAAATGTGCTTACTCTGCTCTCTAGACACCTGTTTGTTGATCAAGTGGACCGTTTATATGATGAGATATGGTTAAGAGCAAGAATATTTTATTTGATAACTGGCAGCCAAGCACCGATCATCATGTCACCAGCATTTAAAAAAAAAAAAAATTGCCTACCCTCGCTATTTAGCCTATTGGAAATGAGCATGATCACAAAGCAACTGTTCGGTCCTCTGAAGTTCATCACAACATATTTAATCTGCCTTGAAACTCTCCATGCCTTTCCTCCTCGTGGAGGTAGGCCTACAACTTAACACATCATTGCGTGGAGGTAGGCCTACAACTTAACACATCATTGCGTGACTCCACATTTGTTGTTATTGTTGATGTTATGGTCATTTGAGCAATATCTGCGAATAAGGGCATTTCCACGGCAATTTCTCTCATAGTACACTTTGCCGTGTCGAACGAACAAATTGTCTGTCGACATCTATGAATATGATCTGACATTTCCGGTTCCCATCACCACTGTGGTTACTTTCTTTTTGTGTGTCAGGTAATTCATCCGCATGAAAAGGTTGGATGGAAATCTTCCTAATGGCACTTCAGAAAGCCGTGAATTGAAATGTATAAAAAGCGGACAGGCACAGATGGTCTCCATGGTGGCTGGGCACACAGTGCAATGCACATGATGACATGATCATCGTCCTGAGAAAGGGACCGTGGTTTATGTCTGTGGCTGATGGGGACAGTTAAGGAGGTGATTGTTTTTCTTACACACCCACAAATTGATCTGCCTTGGCTCCATCACGTGGTGTCATTATCAACACCTCAGATGATATTCTCTCTCTCTCTCTCCTGTCTCTCTATCTTTCTCCTTTGGAGGTTCTGTAGGAGAGAGATCACCTCATCACCTGCTCTGACAGGGGTCCTTGTCTTCATAGATGAAGATGGGGCTTGGGTAGTCATGCCTGTCCATTCGGTTTAAATGGGTGGTTTGTACGGGGCTGACGGGCGCATTTATATCACCTTGGAGGCTCTGATTTAGCCTACTGTGCCCAGGGTCTTCCTGCTCAGCAGTAAAACAGTCATATCTGATGAGCAGGCCCAGTATTGGACTTGGGTGGAAGGGTTCTTTAACGCCTGTTTTTATATCTGAACAATGGTTGTCATGTGGAAGGGTTCTTTAACACCTGTTTTTATGTCTGAACAATGGTTGTCATGTGGAAGGGTTCTTTAACGCCTGTTTTTATATCTGAACAATGGTTGTCATGTGGAAGGGTTCTTTAACACCTGTTTTTATATCTGAACAATGGTTGTCATGTGGAAGGGTTCTTTAACACCTGTTTTTATGTCTGAACAATGGTTGTCATGTGGAAGGGTTCTTTAACGCCTGTTTTTATATCTGAACAATGGTTGTCATGTGGAAGGGTTCTTTAACACCTGTTTTTATATCTGAACAATGGTTGTCATGTGGAAGGGTTCTTTAACACCTGTTTTTATGTCTGAACAATGGTTGTCATGTGGAAGGGTTCTTTAACGCCTGTTTTTATATCTGAACAATGGTTGTCATGTGGAAGGGTTCTTTAACACCTGTTTTTATATCTGAACAATGGTTGTCATGTGGAAGGGTTCTTTAACACCTGTTTTTATGTCTGAACAATGGTTGTCATGTGGAAGGGTTCTTTAACACCTGTTTTTATGTCTGAACAATGGTTGTCATTTGAAAGGGTGTCATTTTATAGGGTTAGAGCAGGAGTCAAATACATTTGTTTCCGACATAGCTGTTGTGAGTGACACTCAAACCTCTGTTTGGAACGTTTTGCCCTTTCCCAGTGATGGTGTATCTGGGCGGAATAGAATATACTGTATATTCCTAGTGACAGTTATGGGGGCACAGTGTCCCCTATTTCCTGGTTATTGTGGCAGAGTAGAATACCTCCATTACTGCCATATTTCTGGTTGACAGTAATGGACCAATAGAAGTGCCTGAGACCAGAGTCCAGTGACAGGCAAAAGACAAGGTCCCAGCCAGCCCAGGCTAAAATAGTCAGTGGAGGACCTCGGGCCCCTAGCAGCCCCACTCTGTCTCCTCTGACGTAGCCTAATATGATATGAGTCTGGTACTTTGAGAGGGGAGGTGTGTGTGCGCGTTTGAGGCATTTGCACTGGCGTAATTCCGACAGCGTTTCTGTGATGCAGACGGCCCCGCTTGAACTTGTCACTTCACCGTTCTAAAATACAGAGCAATAATCACAAACACAAGAGCTATTTCAGTATCCACAGGAAGCATAACAGATGCCATTATTTCCATCGGTGTGAGACGTTTTGCTCAGTCTTCTCTGAAATGCAAAAATGGAAGCTCAGAGCAGTGATCTGTGTATTCAAATGAATAGGTTGTGGATTTGTCAGCTAAGGATGGCAGTGTAGACATCAAAATGCCGCTTTGCTCAAACACAAAAGGGCCTTCATATTAGTCACTGTGTATGGTGTGGCATGAAAAGGTGCCTATTCTCACAGATTGAAATTGCAAGGCATAAATTATAGATAATAAGGGGATTTTTTTAAATGTACCAGTAGAACAATTAGTCATCATGTCTAGACATGGCTTATGCTTTGTTTTTTAGCTGTTAAACAGAATTAGAGACAAAAACAATAATAATGAGAGGCCGGGTGTTTGCTATTCAACCTTCCTGTCTTGAGCAGTTCAGTATTCTTCTGTTCTCTTGTTGCTCGCCAGGTAAAGCAGAAAACATGAGGGGATTTGTGGGCTCAATTGGATTCATCATTCATAGAAATGTCATGTCAGATGATCAGATGGAAGCAATCACTGCCTCGTTATTTTCAGAGAAATATTATTTTCTGACTAACACCTTCACAAAATATTTCAGTCAGTGAGTGGATTTGCCTAATGAGTCCCACCGTGGTGGACTTCTAACCCCTTTAAAAATATTGCCTAGGGGTTAAGAGCGTTGGGCCAGTAACCAAAAGGTTGCTGGTTCGAATCCCTGAGCCGACTAGATGAAAACTCTGTCGATGTGCACTTGAGCAAGGCACTTAACCTTAATTGCTCCTGTAAATCGCTCTGGATAAGAACGTCTGCTAAATGATTTTAAAAAATGACTAATAATAATCATCATTAACAGGGGCTGAGCTCGAGCGTGCTTGTGAAACAAGGAAGGATCCCAAAAGAGTCTGAATGGTTTGAGCTACAAACGATTTAAAAAAATCTGAGACGTGTTTTCCTCTATGATGCTCAGACGCCACACGAGTCGTTAGAAGGTAAGGGGCTCTTCTACATGGATCATAGGAAATCCAAGGACATCGTGTCTATAGTACTGTAATAAGCTCACATAGTTGCTGTCACAAACTCCAAACTCCACACAGTTGTCACAGACTAGTTGAATATTCATTTCTCACTGAGCAACCTATTTCTGTAATTTTCTGATCTTTTTTTCTGGACATTTGTCAATAAAACTCATGAATGCAACTGTTTATGTCAAATTCATTTGTGTTCTACTTGTAGCTCCGGTTGTCTTGAAAATAAAATGGAAAAACACTTCATTGTGAGGCTAAATATAAGGGCAGGTCATGCAGATAAATGAAAGTCAGATAAATGAAAAGCGGATTTTTTTTGCTGTGGTCACCAGGAGTGATAGGGTTAATTCACTGATCAGCGATGTAAAAGGTTAACATTTCATTCGCTCTATCGAGAATTAACAGAGCAGTGTGACAGTAGACTAGCTGTCGGTTACTGTTGTTCAGTTCTCCTCTCCCCTCTTGTTCATATTCCCATGTCACTCACACATAGCCAGTGTTCCCGCCAACCATATTCAGCATGAAAACTGACACTCCATTTATTATACAACGGTCATATTTGACTGATAAATGATAATGGTTCTAAATGAATCAGAACTTTCCAGCGACAAGAGTCCATTTGAAAAATGTATTTCAGTTTTGTTTTTGCTGTTGTCTCTTTCATTTCTCTATGTCAGAGGGGGAGAATGATGGTGGAAGGTTGTTGAAACAATACACTCCCAGGAGGGGATATCTGTCCTGTTTTAATGGATTCCTTCAAACAGTCCGATCGGCCGGTGCCCGCTGCTCGTTCAGCTCAGGAACGCGTGCAACATATATCCACTGGTCACTCAACAGGATGAAATTGTGGCACCTCCGAACGCCATGCCATAGAAAATATCAACAACAGACACCAGAGGGGTTGCTGCCTTCACTGCTTGCTAGAACCGCTGTGATTGTTTTTTTTTTAAAAAGCATTTTCACTCAAAAGACAAAGATTAGGACTAGAGGAGAGGAAGCAGACAGCATCACTGAAGTGATAACCACGTGTCTAATAACCGGCGGTTAAACAGCAGGATTGTGACTTGCAATTAAGTGCTAGAGTCTGTCAAATAATCCTGCTCATAAAGGAGAAGGGGAGGACATTTTTAGAAATCCTACCTTCAGAAACTTTGAGAAGCTACGTTTTTGGAGAACATTGTTTTGTAATAAAGAGATCGTTCTACTCACACAGTAGAGAACCGTCTTAGTCAGTACTTTCACAATAAAGTTCCAGATTATCAGTGGAGTCCACATTTGCTGGTGTGACAAGTTTATCAAGCATTACTGAAAGCCCTTACAACAGTTTTTGTAGGCTCTTGAATTGCCTCTTGAATCATACAGCTTTTACAGTATGTCTATACTGAACTAGTATGAAAATGTATTTTAAAAAGACTATGCTAGATAAATCAGGGAATTACCACGAATACTGCAATATTTTGTAATACTCATGTCCAGTGTGACATCACAATCCAAAAGTAGTAAACACTGGAGGGTAACTACTAAGGAATGCAGTAGTTTGTGGTGAGGCCATAGCAACATGCTTATCATAAAGAAACCTCAGTGAGCACAAAGCCTAGGGAGTGTTTGAGAGCAGAATTGAGATGAGACAGAGGAGCTTCTTGGCCTGAACGCATCACAAAGCATACACACTCTGAGACCTCCATCTCAAACATGTAAATCTCAGTGAGCTACATCCTCCAGGGACGGAGAGAGAGAGGGAGAGAGGGGGGAGCAAAGAGGGAGAGAGTTTCACGGGAGTCAGCCTCTCTGACTCTTTGGTCTCCATGGGGAAATCCCATCAAATCAAATCAAATTTATTTATATAGCCCTTCGTACATCAGCTGATATCTGAAAGTGCTGTACAGAAACCCAGCCTAAAACCCCAAACAGCAAGCAATGCAGGTGTAGAAATATGGTGGCTAGGAAAAACTCCCTAGAAAGGCCATAACCTAGGAAGAAACCTAGAGAGGAACCAGGCTATGAGGGGTGGCCAGTCTTCTTCTGGCTGTGCTGGGTGGAGATTATAACAGAACATGGCCAAGATGTTCAAATGTTCATAAATGACCAGCATGGTCAAATAATAATAATCACAGTAGTTGTCGAGGGTACAGCAAGTCAGCACCTCAGGAGTAAATGTCAGTTGGCTTTTCATAGCCGATCATTAAAAGTATCTCTACCACTCCTGCTGTCTCTAGAGTTGAAAACAGCAGGTCTGGGAAAGGTAGCACTTCCAGTGAACAGGTCAGGATTCCATAGCCGCAGGCAGAACAGTTGAAACTGGAGCAGCAGCATGGCCAGGTGGACTGGGGACAGCAAGGAGTCATCATGCCAGGTAGTCCTGAGGCATGGTCCTAGGGCTCAGGTCCTCCGAGAGAGAGACAGAAAGAGAGAAAGAGAGAATTAGAGAGAGCATACTTAAATTCACACCGGATAAGACAGGAGAAGTACTCCAGATATAAAAACAAACTGACCCTAGCCCTCCGACACATAAACTACTGCAGCATAAATACTGGAGGGTAAGACAGGAGGGGTCAGGAGACACTGTGGCCCCATCCGATGATACCCCCGGACAGGGCCAAACAGGAAGGATATAACCCCACCCACTTTGCCAAAGCACAGCCCCTACACCACTAGAGGGATATCTTCAACCACCAACTTACCATCCTGAGACAAGGCCGAGTACAGCCCACAAAGATCTCCGCCACGGCACAACCCAAGGGGGGGTGCCAACCCAGACAGGAAGATCACATCAGTGACTCAACCCACTCAAGTGACGCACCACTCCTAGGGACGGCATGAAAGAGCACCAGTAAGCCAGTGACTCAGCCCCTGTTATAGTAATAGTACCCCTGCATAGTATAAAACAGGTATGCAATAAAAAATCCTGTAAAATACATATAGCTAGCTACATACGGAATGTCAATTTTTATCTATACTTCATGCTGACCCCAATCTAACCAACTTGCTCAAAGACACCGACCCACATTTTTTTTTATCTGCATACAGAAATGGATTTCTTGTAACAGACTCTCTAGAAAGTAAGAGAATTCTCCCGGGATCTCTAAGACGACCAATACTTGGGAAACAACTTCAAAGGAGGATTTTTCCCAATAGCTGCTTATGTAGGCATCAAAGGGACTGTATTAAAGACATGCGCCGGAACTTTAACGACGACTAAGTAGTTTTTAAACCTCCCGCTTTGGGCTGGATGTGTCAATGTGTAGTTCACACATGCATAATCTATGAGCTTTTACCTCAATTAGCCACGAATTAGCCACAAAATCCCCTAGTTTAAAAGTGACTGTTTTCTGGAAGGTGTGCAGCGCCATTTTCCCTACATTTTCCCCACATTGCTAGCCCCCTAGCAATTTCAACCAATGAGCTTGAGCCCCTCGCCATTTGAGTGACAGCTAGCAAGATGCACACACAGTGGAGCGAGAGAGAGAGAGAGAGCAATGAAGTGGTGCCCACATCTGCACATATGTGACGTCGTACACAATTTTCAGGGATCACGTTTGGCTCGTGAGCACTACTTTCAGGACTACTGGCTAAAAAGTATACAAAAGTACCGGAGATTAAAAATAAATTTAAAAATCATTGCAGCCCAACAGGCTTTAATGTCAAGATTTATATATGCAGTTGTGGGAATTGTTGAAATAAAATATAGATTATGAATGCCTTATGATACAGATGTGTATGGGTAAGATTGTTGTCAATATTATATTGTCACTGAATGTAATATCCCAATGCCTTTATAACAATCCGTTTGTGATGTCCTGCAATGATTTTGATTTTATAGTCATGCACTGGTGGTGCCAAAGCGTATTCATTCTAGGTACCTTGTGTGACCTTGAGTCATTATTCCTCGCGTCCAGTAAATTCATGTAATGCAGTATTAATTGCTCCACAGCCCGTTTGATTTTTTTGCATCTCCTGTGTATTCCCCCACATCTCAGTGGATTTAAAAAAAATACATTTATGTTCTGTGCTGTGGTTCATTGACAAGTTTATGTTTTCCAAGCTCCATCAATTCATCTGAAAATGTAAAAAAAAATGGGTTACTGTGTTTGTCAATAAAAATGATATATCAAAAGATTCCCAACTCATTTGAATTCATATTCCGGTAGCAAGTAAATGAAATAACCATGACACTCGTCACCTGCAACAAAACATGCAAGGAATGTCAAATAGTGCATCTCATAGATCCAGTCCTGTATTGTTCTGCAGTCAGAGGATGCAGGGCACAGTATATATTAGTGAAGATGTGGAAGTCTGTTCCCCTTCCCTGGGTTCCCTTGGATCATTTTCACAACGGTGTGTCTGATTTAAGGAGAGCTCTCCCAGGAAGAGTAGGAAGAGACAAACGTCAGGCCAGATTAAGGCAAAACATAGAAGAAGAGCCTCATCCACTCCAACACTACACTCCTGAGTGCACTTACTCACCCTCATCCAGTCACTTACTCCGTTTCAAAACTCTCTGAGACAATGGAGACCTTACTGTCAGTGACAGCGAAATGGACTACAGCACAGAATGAAAAGGCCCAAGACTCACTGCAGTCTGCCCAGTTTGCTCACTCCTACAAGCGTCAGATCCAAGATCTTTGTGGATTATGGACTATTGGAAGCAGTGAACACAAATACTGTACAGACTATAGGAATTTTTCTTTGGTCATTGGAGAAAATACGAAAGAGATGAAGAACATAGCATAAAACATGGATAGGGAGTTTCACCCAGCAACAGGGTTCTACCTATGATCTCTACAACACTGATCCAGAGTAACCCTGCTGTGATCCCCGGAGATTATACCAGCACCCTAAGAGTGGGAGGTTCTGATCCCAGATCAGTGGAGAAGGGCGCCCTGTTGGAGCAGAACATTATGTGATTCCTTTGAAAGTCCTCTCAGGGGTACGCAGTCTAATCTGTTTTTACCCTTTGAAGCATCTGCTCACAAATGAAATATTAATCCAAGATGGTTGAAGTAATTTCAATATATTCTCAAGTGCAACACCGGATGTGATCTGTTGCCAAGAGCAACAGCGTATTCATATTTCTTGTAAACATGAACTGATTGTCGAGGGAATCGCATACAAAATAAGCTGTCAACTTCTTGATTATTCATCTTTATTGAGATGGAAAATGGTGATGATTTCTATTATATTTCCATCTCAGCACAGTGAGCGGCTCTCAACTTCAGTCAATCATTCTGGAAAATATATGCCACAATAAAACTGTGTTATATAGTCAGTAGGGGACAAAACAGTTAGGAAAGACAGAATAATGGTCAGAGTTTGAAAGGTTTCTCAAATATATACACTCAAGGAAAAAAGTGGAACCCTCTATCTACAGTGAGCTCCAAAAGTATTGGGACAGTGACACATTTTCTGTTGTTTTGGCTCTGTATTCCAGCACTTTGGATTTGAAATTATACAATGACTATGAAGTGAAAGTGCAGACTATTAGCTATAACTTGAAGGTATTTTAGTCTGTATCTGGGGAACCGTTTTGAAATTACAACACTTTTTGTAAATAGTACCCCCATTTTAAGGAACCAAAAGTATTGGGACAAATTCACTTATAGTACCAGTCAAAAGTTTGGACACACCTACTCATTCAACGGTTTTTCTTAATTTTTACTATTTTCTACATTGTAGAATAATAGTGAAGACATCAAAACAATTAAATAAAACATTTAGAATCATGTAGTAACCAAAAAAACTGTTAAACAAATCAAAATATATTTTAGATTCTTCAAAGTAGCCACCCTTTGCCTTGATGACAGCTTTACACAATCTTGACAGTCTCTCAACTAGCTTCATGATGTAGTCACCTGGAATGCATTTCAATTAACAGGTGTGCCTTGTTAAAAGTTTATTTGTGGAATTTATTTCCTTCTTAATGTGTTTGAGCCAATCAGTTGTCTTGTGACAAGGTAGTGGTGGTATACTGACGATAGCCCTATTTGGTAAAATACCAAGTCTACATTATGGCAAGAACAGCTCAAATAAGCAGAGAAATACCAGTCCATCATTACTTTAAGACATGAAAGTCAGTCAATGCGGAAAATTTCAAGAACTTTGAAGGTTTCTTCAAGTGCAGTCGCAAAGACCATCAAGCGCTTTGATGAAACTGGCTCTTATGAGGACCGCCACAAGAAAGGAAGACGCAGAGTTATCTCTGCTACAGAGGATAATTTCGTTCGAGTTCCCAGCCTCAGAAATTGCAGCCCAAATAAATGCTTCACAGAGTTCAAGTAACAGACACATCTCAACATCAACTGTTCAGAGGAGACTGAGTGAATCAGGACTTCATGGTTGAATTGCTGCAAAGAAACCACTACTAAATGACACCAATAAGAAGAAAATAATTGGGCCAAGAAATATGAGCAATGGACGTTAGACCGGTGGAAATCTGTCCTTTGGTCTGATGAGTCCAAATTTGAGATTTTTGGTTCCAACCGCCGTGTCTTTGTAAGGCGCAGAGTAGGTGAACTGATGATCTCCGCATGTGTGGTTCCCACCGTGAAGCATGGAGGAGGTGGTGTGATGGTGTGGGGGTAATTTGCTGGTGACACTATCTGTGATTTATTTAGAATTTAAGGCACACTTAACCAGCATGGCTACCACAGCATTAGGCAGCTATACGCCATCCAAACTGGTTTGCACTAAGTGGGACTATCATTTGTTTTTCAACAGGACAATGACCCAACACACCTCCAGGCTGTGTAAGGGCTATTTGACCAAGAAGGAGAGTGATGGAGTGCTGCTTCAGATAACCTGGCCTCCACAATCACCCTACCTCAACCCAATTCAGATGGTTTGGGATGAGTTGGACCACAGAATGAAGGAAAAGCAGCCAACAGGTGCTCATGTGGGAAGTCCTTCAAGCCTGTTGAAAAGCATTTCAGGTGAAGCGAGTTGAGAGAATGACAAGTGTGCAAAGCTGTCATCAAGGCAATGGGTGGCTACTTAGATGTTTTGAAACACTTTTTTGGTTACTACATGATTCCATATGTGTTATTTCATAGTTTTGATGTCTTCACTATTATTCTACAATGTAGAAAATAGGAAAAATAAAGAAAAACCCTTGAATGAGATGTTGTGTCAAAACTTTTGACCAGTACTGTATATGTAAAGTAATTAAAAGTGTAGTATTCGATCCCATATTCCTAACACGCAATGAATAGATCGAGCTTGTGACTACAAACTTGTTGGATGCATTTTCTGTTTGTTTTGGTTGTGTTTCATGTTATTTTGTGCCCAATAGAAATTTATGGTAAACAATGTATTCTGTCATTTTGAAGTCCCTTTTATTGTAAATAAGAAAATATACACCATATGACCATACGTATGTAGACACCTGTCATCGAACATCTCTTCCAAAAAAATGTGCATTAATATGGAGTTGGTCCTCCCTTTACTGCTATAACAGCCTGGGAAGGCTTTCCACTAGATGTTGGAACATTGCTGCTGGGACTTGATTCCATCAGCCAAAGGAGCATTAGTGAGGTCGGGCACTGATGTTGGGCAATTAAGCCTGGCTGCTCGCAGTCGGCGTTCCAATTTATACCAAAGGTATTTATTTGATGGGGTTGAGGTCAGGGCTCTGTGCAGGCCAGTCAAATTCTTCCACACCGATCTTGACAAACCATTTCTGTATGGACCTCGCTTATTGCACAGGGGGATTGCCATGCTGAAATTGGAAAGGGCTTTCCCCAAACTGTTGCCACAAAGTTGGAAGCACAGAATTGTCTAGAATGTCATTGTTGTAACGAACTTCGTCTGTTGTTTGAAGAGAGTCAGACCGAAATGCAGCGTGTAGGTTACTCATGACTTTTAATGAAGATAATGCGGTACATGAAATAACTGAAGAAGAAAACAACAAACGAGTGAAACTAATTACAGCCTATCTGGTGAATAACACATAGACAGGTACAATCACCCACGAAATACAACGCGCACTCAGGCTGCCTAAATACGGTTCCCAATCCGAGACAACGAGAATCAGCTGACTCCAATTAGGAATCGCCTCAGGCAGCCAAGCCTAACTAGACACACCCCTAATAATACACACTCCCAATTAATACAAACCCCAATACGAAATACAACATATAAACCCATGTCACACCCTGGCCTACCCAACCAATTAACAAAAACACAAGATACAATGACCAAGGCGTGACAATTGTATGCTGTAGCGTTAAGATTTCCCTTCACTGGAACTAAGGGGCCTAGCCCGAACCATGAAAAAACAACCCCAGACCATTATTCCTCCTCCACTAAAATGTACAGTTGGCACCATCCATTTGGGCAGGTAGCTTACTCCTGGCATCTGCCAAACCCAGATTCGTCCATCGGACTGCTAGATGGTGATGCATCTTTCCTTGTGCTCCTAGACCTTAGTGCTGCTTTTGGAGAGATTGGAAACCTAAATTGGTCTACACGGTGTCACGCCTTGGTCATTGTATCTTGTGTTTTTGTTATATGTTTTGGTAGGCCAGGGTGTGACATGGGTTTATATGCTGTTATTTCGTATTGGGTTTGTATTAATTGGGAGTGTGTATTATTAGGGGTGTGTCTAGTTAGGCTTGGCTGCCTGAGGCGATTCTTAATTGGAGTCAGCTGATTCTAGTTGTCTCGGATTGGGAACCGTATTTAGGTAGCTTGAGTGCGCGTTGTATTTCGTGGGTGATTGTACCTGTCTCTGTGTTAGTCACCAGATAGGCTGTATTTAGTTTCACTCGTTTGTTGTTTTCATATTTTCAGTTATTTCATGTACTGCATTAGCTTCATTAAAAGTCATGAGTAACCTACACGCTGCTTTTCGGTCTGACTCTCTTCAAACAGCAGACGAAGTTCATTACACACGGACAAGTTCTGGCCTGGTATAGGTCTTATCTGTCGGAAAGATATCAGTTTGTCTCTGTGGATGTTTTGTCTTCTGACAAATCATCTGTAAATGTTGGTGTTCCTCAAGGTTCCATTTTAGGACCACTATTGTTTTCACTATATATTTTACCTCTTGGGGATGTCATTCGAAAACATAATGTTAACTTTCACTTCTATACAGACGATACACAGCTGTACATTTCGATGAAACATGGTGACGCACAAAATTGCCCTCCCTGGAAGCCTGTGTTTCAGACATAAGGAAGTGGACGGCGGCAAATGTTTTACATTTAGACAAACAGAGATGCTTGTTCTAGGTCACAAGAAACAAAGAGATCTGCTGTTGGATACGACAATTAATCTTGATGGTTGTACAGTTATCATAAAACTGTGAAGGTCCTCGTGTTACTCTGAACTTTTTAAATTTTTTTACCTTTATTTTACTAGGCAAGTCAGTTAAGAACAACTTCTTATTTTCAATGACGGCCTAGGAACAGTGGGTTAACTGCCTGTTCAGGGGCAGAACGACAGATTTGTACCTTGTCAGCTCGGGGATTCGAACTTGCAACCTTTCGTATCAAGAATACTTCAAGGACAGCTTTTTTCCCATCTTCGTAACATTGCAAAATTCAAAAACTTTCTGTCCAAAAATGACGCGGAAAAATGAGAAAAGATTCTCTGCCTCTAACCCTATTATGGGGGCTGAGTCACTGGCTTACTGGTGCTCTTCCATGCCGTCCCTAGGAGGGGTGCGTCACTTGAGTGGGTTGAGTCACTGACGTGATCTACCTGTCCGGATTGGCACCCCCCTCGTGTTCGTGCTGTGGGGGAGATCTTCATGGGCTACGTATACTCGGCCTTGTCTCAGGGTAGTAGGTTGGTGGTTGAAGATATCCCTCTAGTGGTGTGGGGGCTGTGCTTTGGCAAAGTGGGTGGGGTTATATCCTGCCTGTTTGTCCCTGTCCAGGGGTATTGTCGGACAGGGCCACAGTGTCTCCCGACCCCTCCTGTCTCAGCCTCCAGTATTTTTGCTGCAATCGTGTATGTGTCGGGGGGCTAGAGACAGTTTGTTATATCTGGAGTGTTTATCCTGTCTTATCCGGGGTCCTGTGTGATTTTAAATATTCTCTCTCTCTCTCTCTCTCTCTCTCTCTCTCTCTCTCTCTCTCTCTCTCTCTCTCTCTCTCTCTCTCTCTCTCTCTCTCTCTCTCTCTCTCTCTCTCTCTCTCTCCCCTCTTGGAGGGCCTGAGCACTAGGACCATGCCTCAGGACTACCTGGCCTGATGACTCCTTGCTGTCCCCAGTCCACCTGGTCATGCTGCTGCTCCAGTTTCAACTGTTCTGCCTATGGAACCCTGACCATTTCACTGGACGTGCTACCTTGTCCAGGACCTGTTGTTTTGGACTCTCTCTCTACTGCACTTGCTGTCACTCTGAATGATCGGCTATGAAAAGCCAACTGACATTTACTCCTGAGGTGCTGACCTGTTGCACCCTCTACAACCACTGAGATTATTATTATCTGACCCTGCTGGTCATCTATGAATGTTTGAACAGCTTGGCCATGTACTGTTATAATCTCCACTCGGCACAGCCAGGAGAGGACTGGCCACCCATCAGAGCCTGGTACCTAGATTTCTTCCTAGGTTCCAGCCTTTCTAGGTAACTTTTTCTAGCCACCGTGCTTCTACAACTTCATTGCTTGCTGTTTGGGGATTTAGGCTGGGTTTCTGTACAGCACTTTGTGACATCGGCTGATGTAAAAAGGGCTTTCAAAATACATTTGATTGATTGATTGATTGATTGATTGAAGCGTGATTCACTACGCCAGAGACCGTTTTTCCACTGCTCCAGAGTCCAATGGTGGCAAGCTTTACACCACTCCAGCTGATGCTTGGCATTGTGCATGGTGATCTTAGGCTTGTGGAAATCTATTTCATGAAGCTCCCAACGAAAAGTTATTGTGCTGACGTTGCTTCCAGAGGCAGTTTGGACCTCAATAGTGAGTGGTGCAACCAAGGACAGACGGTATTTATGCTGTTGTTGCTCTTAGACGATTCCACTTCACAATAACAACACTTACAGTTGACCGGGGCAGCTCTAGCAGGGCAGAAATTTGACAAACTGACTTGTTAGAAAGGTGGTATTCCATGACAGTGCCACGTTGAAAGTCACTGAGCTCTTCAATACGGGCCATTCCACTGCCAATGGTTGTCTATGGAGATTGCATGGCTTTGTGCTCAATTTTATACACCTGTCAGCAACGGGTGTTGCTGAAATAGCCGAATCCACTAATTTGAAATGATGTCCACATACTTTTGTATATATAGTGTATGTTTCTAAACACTTCTACATTAATGTGGAGGCTACCATGATTACGGATAAAACTGAATGAAGCGTGAATAATGATGAGTGAGAAATTTAAAGGCATAAATATCATACCACCCCAAAAATCCTAACCTCCCCTGTTATTTTAATGGTGAGAGGTTAGCATGTCTCGGGGGTATGATATTTGTGCATCTAACTTTCTCAGTAGTCATCATTCATTATTTATTCAGGATTATCCGTAATCATGGTACCACCCACGTGAATGTAGAAGTGTTTAGAAACATATTATATTCTTATTTAAGATAAAAGTGACTCCAAAATGACACCATTATTTACCATTCATTTCTAATGGACACAAAATAATCTGAAACACAACCTAAACAAACAGCAAATGCATCCAATAAGTTTGTAAAGTCACAAGCTTGATGTAACTTTTTACTACGTTAATACACGTATAAATTAATTTGTCCCAATGCTTTTGCTCCACTAAAATGGGGAGACTATGTACAAAAAGTGCTATAATTTTTAAACGGTTCACCCGATATGGATGAAAATACCCTCAAAGCTGACCGTCTGCACTTTAACCTCATAGTCATTGTATCATTTCAAATCCAAAGTGCTGGAGTGCAGAGCCAGAACAACACCAAACGTGTCACTGTCCCAATACTTGTGGAACTCACTGTATTTCATTTCTGAAACATTTAGGTTAAAAAACATCCACAAAGCAGTCTGTACACTTTGTTCCCACCATTCCAGTACCTGACGTGGGGATAGTTCTGTATGTGCTGCTGTAAAGAGCATCCGCACAACAGATGCACCAATCTAATTTGGTGAGGACTATTCCTTTTCACAGCTTTACTCTTTACTGTTTAAGATGCTGCCGTCCCCTCTAGTCACCCTTTCTATTTTAACTACAGACATACTCATTTGGACGAGCTGCTTTACATTTTCAATGCGGAACATTGTATTTTTCTTTCTGATTTCATCTTTTCCCATCCAATTTTACAGTGTCAATAACCCCCAGCCATTTAAGCCTAAGGCAGTGGTTGGAAGAATATCCTTGAACATCCATATGATGCATCGGCCTTTTCAAATTTAATGAGAGCAGGAGAGAGCTGAGTGACAGTATCTGCAGGTGGGCAGGGAAACATGAATTGGTGCTGAGAGCCTCTTTTAACACCCTGGATGTGTGAAGTAGAAAACACCTTCTCTGGTGTGTCTTACAAGTGGGGATATCATGTCAATATCAGAGAAGCTACTCTCTTTGATATCTACTCATTCCAGTAAGTAAGTGCTAGCCAGCTTCATTATTAGTTCTGTGTGTCTCCCTATGGGAGTGATCTTGTAGTGGGTTTATATAGCATCTCCATCTGAATCACACAACAGGGGGCTGATGGGATATGAAGGTGTAGTAGATGGATTTATAACTCCAGGCTGTGGCACACAACTTGGAAAAGCAGTACACATGCATGTAGGCTGAAGTACATCTTTAACATGCCTCCACTGAATAACCTTGTTGGGAAGGAAGCAACTCACAGCTCCTATCAACCATATATCTTCTCACCTGGTGGCATAGGTGGTGCGCGCGTTTTGGGAAGCTTACCGATCAGTGATTTTGATATACACATTTTTGTGGAACGGTTTCATTTTAATCATTTGTTTCTCAAAATCATTATCAGGTGGTTAATTATATAAATCAGAATTGAAATTGTAAAAATTATTTCTAAAAACTAAAAGTTCAAATGAACTCATGCGAGAGCAACAGCCTGTGCCATATGGACACATTGATACACCGTGAGCCCTTGTCGGCTAAATAAACTCAGAGATTGCCTGTAGTCCAATGCAGCATGCCTATAACTTCCATTGTCAACTAAGTCAAAATAAAAGCATTCGAAAATATCCTGATGAAAAAAATATCCTCTATAAATCACATTGACTACGCATGGCAGTTGGTTCAGATTCTTCCAATCGCATTCAACTCTCTATTCCGCCTGTCTGCCTCCCTTTCTGTCTGTGTTGACTTGAGCTATCGCCGGTGAATGTGCAACATTGTATCAAATCAATCAACAAGGTCCTGCCCGAAGCTGTTGCTAGTGAACTTGCAACTTAATATAAAGTGAGTCAGTCCCGAAGCTGTCGCTAGCGAACTTGCAACATTGTATCAATTCTATTCTGGGCCCTCAGAGTTTTCCATGCCAGTGAGCTAGGGACAGACACAGCTGTATTTGTAAGGGAATGTGCAAGAATTGGTGGGAGACAGCTTAGAGCGTTCTGGAGAGACACACCTACTGTACATGTTTGCCACACACCTCTCTACATCTTCTCGTCTCAACATTTTTTATTATACTCAAGACACGTTATCTTCAGGCATTTTTCAGATGATTTTCACTGACAGCCGCAACTCAATAATCAGCTAGGCCTATTGCCGTGCTCCCTGCCCAAGTTGTGGCCTTCCCAGCTGTAGACTATCTGTGCTTGTGATTTGAAACAGTCCACAGCTATTTTTAAAAGAAGCAAATGATACTTTGTGGCTAAGTCATGCTCTCTGGTGTAGTATTTAGAATAATATTTTATTTGTTTCTGTATAGACTGGGGTAATTATATAATTTTGGCAAATGTATTTCATTTTTACTTCAGGGGAAGCGTAGTTTAGCCTATTGGACGCGCTGCCTATGCCTGGTGGTAGCAAAAAGTGAGTGATTCAACTCATTATTTGCATAGGAGAAGGAGGAGACGGGGCAGTAGTGTTTTTAAAAATGATTTATTCTGTTTATTTCCCCCTATAATAGCTCTACTAGGGTAGAATACATTTATTTCTGATTCAGGTGTGTTAAATTAGTCTTAGATTTTTTTAACAACCTCCCCACAGTGATATTGAAACATAAACCCTTATTTGTTAAGTCCCTTGTTTATATGCAGTATTTGAGATCCCTCACTCCCCTCCTATACGGAACAAATAACAAATCTTCAGAAACATTAAAACCCCCAACTAAATACTAACATTTTCCCAATATTGTTTTGATGTGAAAGATACTTTAGGTTTGTCTTAGTTGTTATAAATGGGGACTGATTTCTTTCTGTCTGAGTCTACTGCTAATTGGACAGCCAGTATGTGTGTTTTAACGTGGCTGAAGAGATTGACAGGTAGCTATACAGCCCTGTTGTGCATCATGATCACAGAGTCATCGTGGTGTCAGGCTGCATCTGAATGAACTGAGCTGCTGCTTGTTAAATGGGCTCCACTTCATTTAATTACAAATTTTTCAAGGTAATTACATCCACCTCCGGGAAAAACTCTTCCACAGCAGCGGTCAATCATGATTTTTTGTACTTTGAACATAATATCCATATAAATGATGCAATCTCTATGAAACGTGTTCATACTTCAATTTGCTAAAATCAACTTCAGCAAATCATACAGCACAGCATGCTTTCAAAACCTGTCTGTTGCCTGCAGCAGAATTATGTGAGGAGCATACACATTGCTGTCGTCGGAGGAAGAACAGGTCCATGTCAGCCAGATAGTTCTCCTTCATTACTGAGAGAGATAACCCAGCTCATTGGGTATTCGTGTCCAGTCTGCTGCTCCCACTTAACTCAGACCCACTTCTTGTGCATTGAACCTGCATCCCCGGTCACTAATTACTTACAGTAAACATGGGCCTCAATCCTGGCATACATGGGGGAGAGGGGGTCAATACCCTGGCATACATGGGGGAGAGGGGTCAATACCCTGGCATACATGGGGGAGAGGGGTCAATACCCTGGCATACATGGGGGAGAGGGGGTCAATACCCTGGCATACATGGGGGAGAGGGGGTCAATACCCTGGCATACATGGGGGAGAGGGGGTCATACCCTGGCATACATGGGGGAGAGGGGGTCACTACCCTGGCATACATGGGGGAGAGGGGTCAATACCCTGGCATACATGGGGGAGAGGGGGTCAATACCCTGGCATACATGGGGGAGAGGGGGTCAATACCCTGGCATACATGGGGGAGAGGGGGTCAATACCCTGGCATACATGGGGGAGAGGGGGTCAATACCCTGGCATACATGGGGGAGAGGGGGTCAATACCCTGGCATACATGGGAGAGAGGGGTCAATACCCTGGCATACATTGGGGAGAGGGGGTCAATGCCCTGGCATACATGGGGGAGAGGGGGTCAATACCCTGGCATACATGGGGGAGAGGGGGTCAATACCCTGGCATACATGGGGGAGAGGGGGTCAATACTCTGTTATACATGGGGGAGAGGGGTCAATACCCTGGCATACATGGGGGAGAGGGGGTCAATACCCTGGCATACATGGGGGAGAGGGGGTCAATACCCTGGCATACATGGGGGAGAGGGGGTCAATACCCTGGCATACATGGGGGAGAGGGGGTCAATACCCTGGCATACATGGGGGAGAGGGGGTCAATACCCTGGCATACATGGGGGAGAGGGGGTCAATACCCTGGCATTCATGGGGGAGAGGTGGTCATTTTTGACACTGCATTACGGTTTTACAAGTCTGTATCCTTTCAACGCTAATGAGGTGAGTTTTTTTTTTCAAATAATATTTATCACAAAAGTTGACCAGAACAATAGAATACCACTACATACTCCTGGAGAGCTATAGTAATGGCCGTGTACAAACAGGATAGCGCTGATGATTAAAAAACAACATTCCACGTTACTTGATTAAAGTACATTTGAATCAACAGTTGTGTAAAAAGTAAATGCACAAATTTAACATCACTGTAAAGAGTCACATTTTATTTCAAAGGCAACAGAGTGAAAGACATTGTTTACTGCAGGGATTTGAATACTTGTACATTTGAAAATATAGTAAGAAAAACATTGTAATTTGTCACCGACGTGTGTATAGGTGGCAGGGGAGTCCGGCGCAGGAGAATCGAACTTGGTATAATGGAGAAGTTTAATCACTTAAAAACACAGCTCCAAAACCATGATATATAATCAAAAACAAAGAAGGTACGAGGACCCGACGCGCACCAATACAAACAACACGATCATGAACGAACAAACAATCTCTGACAAGGACATGAGGGGAAACAGAGGGTTAAATACACAACAGGTAATGAATGGGATTGGAACCAGGTGTGTAGGAAGGCAAGACAAAACCAATGGAAAATGGATCAATGATGGCTAGAAAACCGGTGACGTTGACTGCCGAGCACCGCCCGAACAAGGAGAGGCCTCGACTTCGATAGAAGTCGTGACATAATTGTTACAAGTATAACCTACTCTATTAGCCCTGAGATACATTTCAAATGTGGCAGACCTTGTAGTACTGCATCTGAATGACACAAAATGTATCTTATTAAATGTGTGTATCTCTGGATACATGTAACATATACCAAAGCTTCTGGGATTGAAATGCATATTCAGTGATCTGTGTGAAAAAAAATCACTGATTCTGTCATTCAGGCACATTATTTATAGCGATTCCACAGAAATAAATCAGAGAGGGAAAGCAAATCTTTCAGTTCTTGAGTTTATGTATTCCATTTTCCTCATTATATCATCAATTAATAATTCAGCGTTTGACGTGGTGAGACTGATGATTTCAACCCACTGATGGAGTCATTGCAATAATCAGCCATGCACTGGGGATGTGCAGTTATCTGAAATAATTTAATGATTGAATGGTTTTCATTTAGGCTCCATGTCGCTGTGTGCACTGGTGTCTGCTACCTTCTATCAGTAAGTCCAGGGAATCTGTCACGCTTCCTCTGAGCCGGATGTAAGCCATGGGCCATATCCCAGCAGCCTCTCATCCGGGTGGGCCTGTCTAAGATCTCTCTCCCCACCAGGCTGCATCATTTGAGAAAGGCTCAGCAAAGCAGCATGGCCACAGGTAGATTTACAAGGGATTCAGTATCTGCTTAGCGTTCCCAGACTTGCTTGATATACACACTGTGCAGTGTCTGAAATAATCTGAGGGCCAAAAGCTGTCAGTCATATGCCCACTGTGTTATTTTCATTGTTGCATCCGTTTACTGTTGACAAATAAAGGAATATCCACCGTAAGGCTTGCCTGACAACTCAAACGGAATTCTTCCGCTGCTTTATTGTTCGCTACATACTTCAGTCTGAGATTGCCATCATTGAAGTCGTTTGAGTAAATGTCAAAATGAGGAGTGTTGTACAAAACAAAGTCATCAGCGATTGGATCATCTCTAACCAATCAGAGTATCAAAGCCTATGACACATTTTCGAACCACCGCTTTATCCACGTGTGTTCTGGATCTAGCTCAACCCATCAATTTCTGGGACCAATCAGAAAGGCTAGAATCTTTTCCCGTTCTAGAAATCGTCTAAGAGGTACTCAGATCCGGACTCAGAAACTAACATCCTTGGGCGTGGCGCAGCGTTTGGCCGGTGTTTGGGTAGCCAGGCAACTGTAAGGCAACATCATCTCCAAGGTAACTGCTGAAAGGCTTCATAATTTCTAACATAATTCTCTGCTCTCTTCTGAAATGTGACTGTGGTGAAATATGTCCCACTGGGCACAGACATCAATTCCATGTCGATTCCACGTTGGTTCAATTTAATTTAATTGAAATGACGTGAAAACAAGGTCGATTCATACAGTGTGTGCCCAATGGAGTAGCCTGCTATGGTAGAAGTAATGTAAAATAACAGAGTGAGGACATGAGCATTACAGATATGATGATCAGGACATTTTAAGGTCTGAAATCAGCAGGTGAAAGACCGGTATCAGAGCCCCAGTTCTATACAGCTCTCATGTGCCAGTGATTATAAGGTGGCTGTGTTACAGCATCCCTCAGGGTACAACTGGTGTCCAGAGACAGGAGAGGAAGTCACACTCCGACCGTTCCATTTGCAAGCCCCTTTCAGATCTGAGAATTCCCATCATGTAGCTATTCATCAGTACATGGCTGCCAGAAGGGCTGAACGGTAGAGAGGGGGGGATCCATTTTTATTCTCCTGGGGAAAGGAGAGCACATGCTGATATGTCTCAGCCCCCCCCCCCCCCCCCCCCTCTCTCATCACATAGATAAATATTTTTCAGGTTCATGACTCATAAGAGGTTACTTATGTGGGAGCAGCGTGGATCTGTCTGCCCTGGTTACATAGTTAACCAGGATAAACATTGACACTGACAATACAGGTCACGGAGAATCTAGCTATATGTGCCGCACTCAGAATTTCAAACAGGGTGTGCTCACTTCTGTTGCTGTACACTGTATGTCTCCGACAAATCCATGTGCTATAGTGGTTGACTCGCCCTTTCCCTTTGTTCAGTAAGTATTTAAGTAGCTAGCCTATTCCCCAAAACAGCCAGCGACTGAAACTGGTGACACTTTTCAAATGTGTCCTGATTTGCAGTATATTCAGGTACTAATATACACTGAATGTACAAAACATTAAGAACACCTGCCTAATATTGAGATGCACCCCCCTTTGCCCCCGGAACAGCCTTAATTCATCAGGTCATGGACTCTACATGTTTCGAAAGTATCCCACAGGGATGCTGGCCCATGTTGACTCCAATGCTTCCCACAGTTGTGTCAAGTTGGCTGTATCTCCTTTGGTGCACCATTCTTGATACACACGGGAAACTGTTGTGCGTGAAAAGCCGAGCAGCGTTGCAGTTCTTGTCACAAACCGGTGCAACTTGCACCTACTGCCATTTCCCGTTAAAAGGGACTTAAATGTGTTGTCTTGCCAATTCACCCTCTGAATGGCACACACACACCGTAACCATGTCTCAATTGTCTCAAGGTTTAAAAATCCTTCTTCAACCTGTCTCCTCTCCTTCATATACACTGATTTGAAGTGTATATAACAGGTGACATTAATAAGGTGATCATATCTTTCACCTGGATTCATCTGGTCAGTCTGTGTCATGGAAAGAGTAGTGGTTCATAACACTCAGTGTATGTACAAAATGAATATGTAATGCAATCAAAGGCCAATTTTAATTTCTGATTGATTGATTGATTGAAATCCCTAGTAGTTAGTCTGGTATCCATAGTAGTTAGTCTAGTAGGACAGTACTGTAGTTAGTCTAGTATCCCTAGTAGTTAGTATCTAGTATCCCTAGTAGTTAGTCTGGTATCCATAGTAGTTAGTCTAGTATCCCCAGTAGTTAGTTGAGTATCCCTAGTAGTTAGTCTAGTATCCCCAGTAGTCAGTCTAGTATCTAGTATCCCTAGTAGTCAGTCTAGTATCCCTAGGAGTTAGTCTAGTATCCCTAGGAGTTAGTCTAGTATCCCTAGTAGTTAGTCTAGTATCCCTAGTACATTTACATTTACATTTAAGTCATTTAGCAGACGCTCTTATCCAGAGCGACTTACAAATTGGTGCATTCACCTTATGACATCCAGTGGAACAGTCACTTTACAATAGTGCATCTAAATCTTAAGGGGGGGGGAGAGGGAATACTTATCCTATCCTAGGTATTCCTTAAAGAGGTGGGGTTTCAGGTGTCTCCGGAAGGTGGTGATTGACTCCGCTGTCCTGGCGTCGTGAGGGAGTTTGTTCCACCATTGGGGGGCCAGAGCAGCGAACAGCTTTGACTGGGCTGAGCGGGAGCTGTACTTCCTCAGTGGTAGGGAGGCGAGCAGGCCAGAGGTGGATGAACGCAGTGCCCTTGTTTGGGTGTAGGGCCTGATCAGAGCCTGGAGGCACTGAGGTGCCGTTCCCCTCACAGCTCCGTAGGCAAGCACCATGGTCTTGTAGCGGATGCGAGCTTCAACTGGAAGCCAGTGGAGAGAACGGAGGAGCGGGGTGACGTGAGAGAACTTGGGAAGGTTGAACACCAGACGGGCTGCGGCGTTCTGGATGAGTTGAAGGGGTTTAATGGCACAGGCAGGGAGCCCAGCCAACAGCGAGTTGCAGTAATCCAGACGGGAGATGACAAGTGCCTGGATTAGGACCTGCGCCGCTTCCTGTGTGAGGCAGGGTCGTATTCTGCGGATGTTGTAGAGCATGAACCTACAGGAACGGGCCACCGCCTTGATGTTGGTTGAGAATGACAGGGTGTTGTCCAGGATCACACCAAGGTTCTTAGTGCTCTGGGAGGAGGACACAATGGAGTTGTCAACCGTGATGGCGAGATCATGGAACGGGCAGTCCTTCCCCGGGAGGAAGAGCAGCTCCGTCTTGCCGAGGTTCAGCTTGAGGTGGTGATCCGTCATCCACACTGATATGTCTGCCAGACATGCAGAGATGCGATTCGCCACCTGGTCATCAGAAGGGGGAAAGGAGAAGATTAGTTGTGTGTCATCTGCATAGCAATGATAGGAGAGACCATGTGAGGTTATGACAGAGCCAAGTGACTTGGTGTATAGCAAGAATAGGAGAGGGCCTAGAACAGAGCCCTGGGGGACACCAGTGGTGAGAGCGCGTGGTGAGGAGACAGATTCTCGCCACGCCACCTGGTAGGAGCGACCTGTCAGGTAGGACGCAATCCAAGCGTGGGCCGCGCCGGAGATGCCCAACTCGGAGAGGGTGGAGAGGAGGATCTGATGGTTCACAGTATCGAAGGCAGCCGATAGATCTAGAAGGATGAGAGCAGAGGAGAGAGAGATAGCTTTAGCAGTGCGGAGCGCCTCCGTGATACAGAGGAGAGCAGTCTCAGTTGAATGACTAGTCTTGAAACCTGACTGATTTGGATCAAGAAGGTCATTCAGAGAGAGATAGCGGCAGAGCTGGCCAAGGACGGCACGTTCAAGAGTTTTGGAGAGAAAAGAAAGAAGGGATACTGGTCTGTAATTGTTGACATCGGAGGGATCGAGTGTAGGTTTTTTCAGAAGGGGTGCAACTCTCGCTCTCTTGAAGACGGAAGGGACGTAGCCAGCGGTCAGTGATGAGTTGATGAGCGAGGTGAGGTAAGGGAGAAGGTCTCCGGAAATGGTCTGGAGAAGAGGGGAGGGGATAGGGTCAAGCGGGCAGGTTGTTGGGCGGCCGGCCGTCACAAGACGCGAGATTTCATCTGGAGAGAGAGGGGAGAAAGAGGTCAGAGCACAGGGTAGGGCAGTGTGAGCTGCCCTACCCTGTTAGTAGTTAGTCTAGTATCCCTAGTAGTCTAGTATCCCTAGTAGTTTGTCTAATATCCCTAGTAGTTAGTCTAGTACTCTACGGGACAGCATCTCTTGCTCTCAAGATGAAAGTAGTGACTAATTGTATTAATGCGTCTACATTCAAAGGAGAAATCAGCCCGTACACCCTCTCCTACTTCATCAAGTTGTATTTTCCTTTCTCATTAGTTGGGGAGTACTCAAGGAGGAGTCGCAGTGTGCATCTCCATAAAATCCCATTGCCGTTAATACTCTAAATCTGCGTGGAGCTGCTGCGTGAAATCACAGTCGTGGGGGGTGGATTAGTTACAGTACCCCTCAATGAAAGAGAGAGAGAGAGAGGAGGCCGGTTTGTCAATCAGGATGTGTTGTTCAGCTAGCTAGCTAGCTACTCTGCAACCCATCATGAAAGTTAACCTGCACAGCAACCCCTCCGGTATACATGTTGGAGATAGAATAACGACAGACTGGCAATCATCACTCGTGGCTAGACGTTTGACTATGTACCGATGTTTACATCTGAAATCTATAGTTTTGTATAGTCCAAAATTATAGACAAATTAAAATCCATAGCTTAGACAAAATGTATAAAGGTTGTCCTGTCATCATGTCTTGCATTCAGTATTACAGGCCAACATTTCTTTTCATTATCCACAAAGAATAAGTATGTCCAAAAAATTATATTGGAGACTTGTTTGTTTGTACCAGCTCTGAATGCTGAAGTCACAGACTTTACTTGCCATTACGATTTGTTGTTAATTAGAAGTGAGAGGTGATGAAAATGAGGGAAAACAAGCTGTCTCCTGGGGAGAAGTGATTACATATTTAATGACAGTATCGTTGATGTTGGAGAGAGAATGATTGGCAAGCCTGTCGATACAAATATTTAAATACTTTCCTGAGATACCTTTAGTGGCTTTATTCAAGCCATTGCCATTACATAATCCTGTCATTAAGTTGTGTTTATTGTCATTGACCATTGTATTTCTACACTCTCCTCCTAGCATTCAACCGTACATACCCCTGTGTTACATCTGTTTATGAAGGATAAATATACAGTAAGTACCGAACAAGTTTTACTTATTCATGAGTATAGCTCAAAACAAACTTTACTTAATCCCCTTCAATAGCTAGGGTAATCAACATCAGAACGCTGAGTTTCCATAGTCACACATGACCACAGCAAGTCCTAGCACATCTAATATGATGTATGAGGCGCTAGCCAACCAGCTTGCATAAAGTGATTAATTATAAATGGGATGGAGGAGCATATTTTCCATGCAGTAAACCAAAACAGGGAACGGTTTGATGCACCAGGCAGAAGTCATTAGTATGCTCACTAATCTCTGAAACACTGGTTTTCCTTGCAGCTACAAAAAAGCTAAAAGCTCAGAAGGCGCGGGGAGTCAGACTTCAGCTCAGTACCAACGCTGAGGCAACGTGGGAAAAGACACTCAGCAAGGAGAGAAGAAGAAGTAGAAGCAGAACTTCAGTGCAGCCAGCCAAGTGAGAACAGACACTGTCGTCCTCATAAATTGAGGTCAACCTCATGCGAATCACTCAGTGAACATACTTAATGCAAAATCCCAATGTGCCCGTGTGCAAAATTAGGCGGGAAAAGTGTTTCACGTGCTTGTAATCATCACAATAGGAATGCATCTTCTGGTGATTTATCATCAAGGTTCCTGATTTTGTGTGCTGTAAATCAGACTGTGCTTCTGGCTACTGCTGCTTGCCAGCTTTACAGCCTACAGACTGCGATAAGGAGACATATTTATTGAATGTTTGCCTGCTTCTTTGGGGCATTTACGGGCAATTCCGTGCTACCACATCGAAATTCGAACCAGGCTAGGATTATTGTTTTGTTACTGGCAAGGGCTGTGTAACAAGTGCTTTATATCGTATAGACACTGTGAAACAGTCAGACTCCTTCACAGTGATGTGCGTTACTCTCAACAGGTGCTTGGCACAACTCTAGCTAGACCTTGAGCCACAAGTTTTACAAACTTGAAATAGACTCCTTCAGTTTTTTAGACAAGCCAAATATATTCAGCCTCGTGTTAAATCAGAGTTGTTTTCACTCTCTCTACTTCATAACTTATTTTCTTTCATTGGGTGATGACTGACGAGGGAAGGCAGGCAGTGCTCAGAGCGGTGAAATAATTGTCAACCGTATGAGCCAACGCCGGGCGTAGGGTGGGGGATGCGGTGTCATGGGAGTCGCTACACGGATCAGTCAGAAGTAATTACTGCAGGCAGCCACAACACTGAGGAGAAACGCTACAGGGTCCACAGGTCCCCAACACCCCACTCACTTCCTCATTAGCACGACACCTCCCAACCCAATCTCACAAAACACTACCACACTCGCTACCACAAACTAAGTGCCATCCGTTCCTGAACAATTCAACCCACTCTCACACCAGAACCTCTCCAGTCCAATCCATAGTCCACTAATCCACGGCTAATACAGCTACTGGCCACAGAAAGTCTGATGTTCATTAGGGAGAGGAATAATTGGTCTGGGGTGTTTGTAAAGGTGTTGTTATCTCCCCTGATTCATTTTGAGTATTAGGTATTTTCCTGTGGTGGAAAAAGTACCCAATTGTCATACTTGAGTAAAAGTAAATATACCTTAATAGAACATTTGGAAGTAGCCCAGTACAATTCTACAATTCTACAAAAATATTTGATTGGAATATACTTAAGTATCAAATGTAAATGTAATTGCTCAAATATACTTACATATCAAAGTAGAAGTTCAAGTATACATCATTTAAAATTCCTCATACTAACTAAGCAAACCATACAGAACCATTTTTCCTGTTTTTTTTTTTAAATTTACGGATAGCAAGGGGCATGCTTCAACACTCAGACATAACTTACAAATGAAGCATGTGTTTAGTGAGTCCGCCAGATCAGAGACAGTAGGGATGACCAGACATGTTCTCTTGATAAGTGTGTGAATTTGACCATTTCCTGTCCTGCTAAGCATTCAAAATCTAACGAGTACTTTTGGGTGTCAGGAAAAATGTATGGAGTAAAAAGTACATCCTTTTCTCGGGAAATGTAGTGAAGTAAAAATGGTCCAAAATATAAATAGTAAAGTGAAGTACAGATACAAAAAAACAAACAATTTAGTAGTACTTTCAAGTCTTTTTACTTAAGTACTTTACACCACTGGTATTTTCACTGGTCTCATACTCAAGCCTTGATTAAGAGATCTTGTCAAGTAGACCCACTGGTCAGCAAATGAATCAACATTAACATGAATAAGTCAGAGAATTGTCTGACAACTCTTTTCTGCTTTCCCCTGTAGAATATTGAGGAAGTACAGTACCGTATTGAGCAAATCATGTTTGCAGCACTGCTTTGATGGACTCGACCTTTATTGAAGTTATGGGCACCGTAAGCTGTTTTCAGAGCTCTAAAATAACATAAACGTGTATCTCACAGTGTTTAATTGACTTAATCTGCTCAGATCCTTAGCAATCCTTCAATCAATATGAGGCTGATGATATGCATGTGAACACTCCACCAGTCTCATTCTCCTGCCACCGGTGCATGTCCCTATTAAGACATAATAAACCTTTTATTTCCAGCCTGTGCTCAGGGCTGGAGTAGGGGCTTGACAGAGAACATGTGAAAAGGTTGCACTTCAGGGATGAATGAAGGATGACTGAAGCAATAAGGCCCGGGAGGGGGGGTTGTGGAAAATTGGCCATATACCACAACCCCCTGGGGTGCCTTACTGCTAATATAAACTGGTTTACCAACGTAATTAGACGAGTAAAAATACATGTTTTGTCATACCCGTGATATACCAGGTGGTATTGAACCACCCCGGTTTATAACACTTGATTGGTACCTTTTGAAAGTTTGATCCAATCAAAACAATACACATGATCACACTGAAGTGGCTTTATGTACTGAAGGGCTGAATACTGCAGCATGGATGTGGGAGGAAAACGAAGGAGGAACATCTGCTCTGAGTGTACAACATGGGATGCCTTATTCAGAAGACACAGATACACACGTTTGCTATGCAGTAAATTCATCTACCATGAGATGTTTCATACCTTCATGCAGTGAATTGATCATAAATGAGTTGACCATACATAGGGCTACATATAAAATATCCGATACGGACACTTTTAAGTGAGATTTAAAATAGCACACGCCAGGTGCCTATTTCATACACTCCGCTCACCACAAAGGTGTAGAGGACATCAATGTAAATAATACATGGAACATGGTGTTGAACCTAGACCTAAATGTCCTAGTGTAGGTCTTTGTTAATAGTTGTAGCGATCATCTTGGATGAATTTCCAAGACAGGGGGACAGGGATATAGTGGATGAGCATTAAAGGTCATGCTAAGATCATTTAGATAGGACTGCTAGATGAAAAACCAGCAATGACATGATATAGCTTAGAGAAATGTGTTTTCTCCCCTCAGGATACACACACACACGCACACGCACAGCATTGGCTGACAAACTGCAGCATTTTTGAAGCTGGGTACAGAGTGTGTTCCTCCCTGACAGGCCTGCATCATTCTCCCAGTGTGGCTCCTCTGTGTCTCCCTGAGGTCCTACTGATGTGGAGGAACAGCATGTTGCTGACAGAACCCAGATGAATTCCTGGAACCTCAGCTTTAAATAGGCCCCTGTATTTAAAAAAAACTCACACCCATTCTCCATGGGCTCCTTCATCACTCCATTCTGCTTAGAGCTATGGGAGAGGCATTAAGCTTTACACGTGATTAAGATCCTATATACCCTGGCCACTGATGGTGGACATCTAGAGGTACACAGTAATGTTCTAGAAAACCAATTTTGATTTCTTTGTTGCAGCCAGCACAGCACACAAGAGCTCTCTCCTTCTTGTTTTCCATTGCAAAGTCGTGGCTCGTAGCTGCAGGGTGTTATGGAGTTAGTGTCTCTGTGGCCAGATGTATTGATCGGCCTGAAGTTTGGATGGAGCCAGAGGGTCCATTGAGCAGACAAATAACTGTCTATGCCTGAGAATCAGACTTCCTCTCTCCAAGCACACAGACTAATAACATCAAACCCTTTTTGTCTGCCTGCCTTGCCTGCCTATCTCACAGAGTAGCTTGGAACCGGCCGTCCAAAACCTCCTTTGTCTCAACAACTTGCTTGGAAAAGGCTGCTTTTACAAATGCTACACAAAAACGACATTGTTCTATAATTATAGCAGAAGATAAAGCATTCCCGGTAAATGTCATTCAGCCTTGGCCAAAAAAAACAGACAAAGCCTTTGCAGTACTCAGCGGAAACAGTCAAAAGACAGAGAAAGATACTGTAGGACTGGAAAGTAGTTCAATTAATCATACCGCTTTGAAATTAACAGATTCATCTCACTGTGTTATCAAGTTGGTGGTATTGGTTACAATAGATTTGCTGACATTAGAGAAAGGATGTGCATCTATTTTGAGGTTCTCTCTCTCTCTCTCTCTCTCTCTCTCTCTCTCTCTCTCTCTCTCTCTCTCTCTCTCTCTCTCTGTCTGTCTGTCTGTCTGTCTGTCTGTCTGTCTGTCTGTCTGTCTGTCTGTCTGTCTGTCTGTCTGTCTGTCTGTCTGTCTGTCTGTCTGTCTGTCTGTCTGTCTGTCTGTCTGTCTGTCTGTCTGTCTGTCTGTCTGTCTGTCTGTCTGTCTGTCTGTCTGTCTGTCTGTCTGTCTGTCTCTCCCCCCCCCCCCATATGCCTCTGGGATGTAATGCACAAATGATTGAGAATGCTGTTTTACCATGAACAATTTGTGGATTGTTCTCCATGCGTGACTTCAGTCATAGCTGTGCCCACTGAGAATACACATTTCAGTTAAATGCACTGATGGTGCATTCGGAAAGTGCATTCGTCCCCTTCCCTTTTCCATATTTTGTTACATTACAGCATTATCTAAAATGGATTACATTTTTTTTAAACACACAATACCCCATAATGACGAAGTGAAAACAGGCTTTTAGAAATGTTTGCAAATGTGTTAAAAATAAAAAACAGAAATACCTTATTTACATATTTATTCAGACCTTTTGCTATGAGACTCGAAATTGAGCTCAGGTGCATCCTGTTCCCATTGATCATCCTTGAGATGTTTCTACAACTTGATTAGAGTCCACCTGTGGTAAATTCAATTGATTGAACATGATTTGGAAAGGCACACACATGTCTATATAAGGCCCCACATTTGACAGTGCATATCAAAGCAAAAACCAAGCCATGAGGTCAAAGTAATTGTCCGTAGAGCACTGAGACAGGACTGTGTCGAAGCACAGATCTGGGGAAGGCTACCAAAATATTTCTGCAGCATTGAAGGTCCCCAAGAACATAGTGGCCTCAATCATTCTTAAATGGAAGAAGTTTGGAAGCACCAAGAGCTGGCCTCCCGGCCAAACTGAGCAATCAGGGGAGAAGGGCCTTTGTTAGTGAGTTGACCAAGAACCCAATGATCACTCTGACAGAGTTACTCTGTGGCGATGGGAGAACCTTCCAGAAGGACAACCATCTTTGTAGCACTCCACCAATCAGGCTTTTATGGTAGTGGCCAGATGGAAGCCACTCCTCAGTAAAAGGCACATGACAGCCCGCTTGGAGTTTGCCAAAAGGCACCTAAAGGACTCCCAGACCATGAGAAACAAGATTCTCTGGTCCTTTGGCCTGAATGCCAGCGTCACGTCTGGAGGAAACTCGGCACCATCCCTACGGTGAAGCATGGTGGTGGCAGGATCATGCCGTGGGGGTGGTTTTCAGTTGCAGGGACTGGGAGACTTGTCAGGCTTGAGCGAAAGATGAACGGAGCAAAGTAAAGAGAGATCTTTGATGAAAACCTGCTCCAGAACACCCAGGACATCAGACTGGGGCGAAGGTTCACCTTCCAAAAGGACAATGACCCTAAGCACACAGCCAAGACAATGCAGGAGTAGCTGAATGTCCTTGAGTGGCCCAGCCAGAGCCCGGACATGAACCCTATCGAACACTCCCAATCCAACCTTACAGAGCTTGAGAGGATCTGCAGAGAAGAATGGGAGAAACTCCACAAATACAGGGGTGCCAAGCTTGTAGCGTCATACCCAAGAAGACTCGACTGTAATCGCTGAATACTTATGTAAATGTTATATTACGTTTTTTAAGTACTTTTTTTTAACCTGTGTGTAGTTGATGAGGGGGAAAAACAATTTAATACATTTTAGAACAAGGCTGTAACTTAACAAAATGTGTAAAAAGTCAAGGGGTCTGAATACTTAAAAGTCAAGGGGTCTGGTACATAATCAAGCAGAGAGAACAGTCTATGACTAGGGTGGCTGGGATCTGACCATTTTTAGGGCCTTCCTATGACACCGCCTGGTATAGAGGTCCTGGATGGCAGGAAGCTTGGCCCCAGTGATGTTATGTACCGTACACACTACCCTCTGTAGTGCCTTGTGGTCGGAGGCCGAGCAGTTGCCATACCAGGCTGTGATGCAACCAGTCATGCTCTCGATGGTGCAGCTGTAGAACCTTTTGAGGATCTGAGGACACATGCCAAATATTTTCAGTCTCCTGAGAGGGAACAGGTTTTGTCGTTCCCACTTCACAACTGTCATGGTGTGCTTGGACCATGTTAGTTTGTTGGTGATTTGGACACCAAGGAACTCAATCTGCTCCACTGCATTTCCGTCAATGAGAGTGGGGGCGTCCTCTTTTTCCCGTAGTCCACAATCATCTCCTTTGTCTTGATCACGTTGAGGGAGAGGTTGTTGTCCTGGCACCACACAGCCAGGTCTCTGACCTCCTCCCTATAGGCTATCTCGTTGTTGTTGGTGATCAGGCCTACCACTGTTGTGTCATCTGCAAATTTAATGATGGTGTTGGAGTCGTGCCTGGCCGTGCAGTCATGAGTGAACAGGGAGTACAGGAGGGGGCTGAGCACGTAACCCTGAGGGGCCCCTGTGTTGAGGATCAGCATGGCGGAAGTGTTATTACCTACCTTCATCACCTGGGGGCGGCCCATTGGGAAGTCCAAGGATCCAGTTGCAGAGGGAGGTGTTTAATCCCAGAGTCCTTAGCTTATTGATGAGCTTTGAGGGCATTATGATGTTGAACGCTGAGCTGATTATAGCTGTGAGTCTTTCTAGGTAAGTCTCTAAGACCTTTGCTCTCCTGGATTGAACAATATTTCCAAATTATAATTATTTAAATTCTTCAAGCTCTGTCAAGTTGGTTTTAGATCATTGCTAGACAACTATTTTAAAGTCTTGCCATATATTTTCAAGGTGATTTTAGTCAACTATGCTACTCAGGAACATTCAATGTCATCTTGGTAAGCTACTCCAGTGTATATTTGGCCTTGTGTTTTAGGGTATTGTCCTGCTGAAAGGTAAAAGGTCTCCCAGTGTCTGTTGGAAAGCAGACTGAACTAGGTTTTCGCTCTAGGATTTTGCCTGTGCTTGGCTCTGTTCAGTTTATTTTTACCCCCCCCCCCCCAAAAAAACTCCCTAGTCCTTGCTGATGACAAGCTTACCCATAACATGATGCAGCCACCACCATGTGTGGAAATGTGAAGAGTGGTACTCAGTAATGTGTTGTTTTGGATTTGCCCCAAACATAATCATTTCTATTCAGGATATACAGTTAATTTCTTTGTTACATCTTTTGCAGTTTTACTTTAGTGCCTTATTGCAAACAGGATGCATGTTTTGGAATTTTCTTCTTTTCAATCTGACAATTTGTTTAGTATTGTGGAGTAACTACAATGTTGTTGATCCGTCCTCAGTTTTCTCCTATCACAACCATTAAACTCTGTAACTGTTTTGAAGTCCATATTAGCCTCATGGTGAAATTCCTGAGCAGTTTCCTTCCTCTCCGGCAACTGAGTTAGGAAGGACGCCTGTATCTTTGTAGTGACTGGGAATATTGATACACCATCCAAAGTGTAATTACTTTGCCATGATCAAAGGGATATTCAATGTTTGCTTTTTCTTAACCAATCTACCAATAGGTACCCTTCTTTGTGAGGCATTAGAAAACCTCTCTGGTCTTTGTGGTTGAATATGTGTTTGAAATTCACTGCTCGGCTGAGGGACCTTACAGATAATTGTATGTGTGGGGTAAAGAGATGAGGTAGTAATTTAAAAATCACGTTAAACACTATTATTGCATGCAATTTATTATGTGACTTGTTAACCAAATTTTTAACTACTGAATTTATTTAGATGTGCCATGACAAAGGGGTTGAATACTTATTGACTCGAGACATTTCATATTTTCCTTTTTTATTAATTTGTAATTCCACTTTGACATTATGGGGCATTGTGTGAAGACTAGTCACACAAAATCTACATTGTATCCATTTAAAATTCAGGCTGTAACACAACAAAATGTGGAAAAAGTCTAGGGTAATCATATAAAGCTTGCACGTTCAAAATAGCATGCATAGGTCATCGCAGGTCTGTGGACATCTTCACAATTGCTGTAATAATCTGCGCAGAATCTCGAAACGGCATTGATCACCATGTCCTTTTAATGTAATCTTAACTGCAATCTAGGCCATTTGGTTCTGCTATTAGATGAAGCACAGCAATAACACATTCTTCTGTTGTATAAATAAACAAAATATCTGACATTTTATTCCCATTTGAACTTTAGTGTGCTTTTAAATGGTTGAAAGCACAGTGATGGACATTAAACTAAACTCAACAAAAATCCGACATTGTTCTTCCATTGGAATTTGGTTGTGCTTTTACATGGTTTAAACTTTTGGCTGTCTTTTTGAGTTTGTGAACATAGGTTGTGATCTCATTGATCAACAACTCAACCAAATATTACCCAATTATCCACGCCGAAATGACCTGGTGTGCCCTGTGGGTATGTACACTTGGTAAAAAATTCAATTGAAAGTTCACATTGTTCAACTCAAAGTTGGCCTATTAAAGAGCAAGAGGAAGTCAGTTTCTACTATTTACCAGCAGGAGCAGGCAACTAGATGCCAAGTCAAATATTTCAGTGTTGACTAAACACAGTAATTCCTAAGTACTCATCATGCCAAGGCATCCTTCACAGTCCATGTTCAGGAGGTTCTTAACAGTGTAATCTACACAACCACGTTGTCCTGCTCTATTTTGAGTAAACAGTCATCTCATCTCCCAGTGATTATCCCGCAGGTGACTGTTTTTGCAGTCACCTTTGCACCCATAACCTGGGGCCACTAAATGTGGTGAGAGGTTTGGTCGAATGGCGTGCAATTTGTGTGAATGGTGCAAACATCTTAGTGTGCCTTATTGGAGTGCTGGAGTCACTGAAGCGTTCTTCTGCATCCTCTCAGCCTCCTCTCTCGTTGTCGGACAGATACAATCTCGGCATAACAAAAGCTGTCCATGTGCTGAGGATGAAAGCATTCTGAACAGGCCCAAATCAAACATAATGGTAAGTCCATTGGTGAGTCAGTCACAGTGTTTTGGAGATCTGGGAAGCTCTTTGCTGTCTTCTCTGGTGCACTTACCGTTTCGAAAGCCATATCCTAATTGGAGAGGTTTGCCTTTATGTAAAGTGCAATTTCCTGTGCACTTCCCCTGTCCTCTCACAAATACAGATTCTCCCAAATGTGCGTGCATTAGCATGTAGAGCGAAGATACTCCCATGGTATACTGTGTGGAGTGAGATAGGGGGTCATGTGAGTGATGGAGGGGGTCATCTTTTTTTTTAAACCCCCGGCCTTCTTTTACAGCATGACTTAATCACAGTCACTCAGTTCCCTGCATTCCCCAGAGATGGCTCCTGTATTATAATTGGGATATTTTCCTTCTTCCATCCCATTTTTGGGGAAATAAAACTTTGGGAGCGGGGCTGTCTGTGTTATTGGCAACGCAGACTGTTTGTGCATCAGCTCACAGAAGCCAGCTGTCAGACCCAGAAAGGGATGAACTGTTCATGCTAAGTTGCTCAGCTCTTGTGCGATGAATTTGCAAATGAAGTAAATAATGAATTCCATTAGGATTTTGTAAATAGCTTTTCAACAGCAGAGTGTGTTCGTTGATGCACATTCTCAGCTTCTAATTCAAATCTGCGATTACGGAGTGGAAACGGGCAAAAGCTGGAACGTTTAGACCTATTTGGTATCGAAAACGGTTTTAATAGAACTGGGGTTGCTCTGGGATAGAGTTGCAAGCTCTGCTTAAATCCAGTCACACTTAACTGGCTCTGGCAGAGAACCCCCTTATAAGAGAACCATGCATTTCAATTGAGCTGCTTTACGTACTCCTAATTGGCCAAAAGGCTCACTCTGCCCCCTCTCTCATACACATTCATGATGGATAATTTTTGGGGGATAAACAAAAGGAAGTTTTCAGGTATTTCAAAGGTTACGGGACAGTGCAGAGCACACATAGTCATTATTAGTCAAACACTTACTGTGTTGACATCTCTCGGAAACCTGCAGTCTCATCATTTCTTGTATCTCTGTTCCACTGCATTTTGGTGCTTCTCTGTAGCAGCAAAAATGCTGCATCATCTCAGCCATAGCAATTATGGCTCACTCAGCATAGGTCTCAGTGGGGCTCCAGACCTGTATGGCAGAGAAGAGGATTAGGTTTTCATATAAATGTATAACAGCATCTCCGCTGAGGATCCCAGAGGCCAGCGGTGAAGTAAATGAACATTGTTTTCTATCTCTGCTAAGCGGTGCATTACTAAACACACCATTGGAGACCCCCAGCACTTATCCTAATTGAGGGAGCCATGTTAATAATGTTTCTATCTATTACAGGGCTGAGCAGATAAGGCCTTTTATATCCTCTTGTATGGGAGACACTGGGATGACATCAGTGTCAATACTCAAAGGACAAAAAATGGTTTGGAGGAAGGGGTTGTAACATGTAGATTCACCTTTCTTTCAGTCTTATGTATCTTTATCTTTCAACGTCTGTCTCCTCACTGAATGAAGAGTGATTTCGAAATCCGTCAGCTGGAAACCGAAATATACCTTCCCTTGTGCAGATCTCTGGAGCAAAATATTTCATAAAGTAGTCATTTTTGAAAGCTATTCATTAGATCTAGATTTATACTCCGTTGTGGCTGCCAGTTTTCTACTCAAAGTCCTCTAAGTATAAGTGCATGGTATAAATCTTGTGATTTAACATACCCTCTTTCCAGTTCAGAGAGTTGTTTGGGGTTATGACTCCACTCTGTTACAGAATTCCTCTCACTCTGAGGTGTACGTTTCTAAACGTTATATACAGTATAGTATGGCCCTTTTAATATTGAAACTTCAAGAAATTGTAATCAATAATCACATAGCCGGCTTATTCTACTGTGAACAGGACTGAAACACAAAATCAGCCTGGGCTATGGCAAAAATATTACATTACAAACATGATCCCTCATACTTGATTTTTATTTCTACTTAAACTCAAATGCGTTGAACTGAGATATACCGTATTTCAGATATTTTTTTGTAAAAAAAACAAGTCTCTTCCCTCCAATTTTGCACAGAAACGGTCTCTTCACATACGAACAGAGAGACGTTGGTCGGCTTCAGAAGCCATCAGCGTGTGAATTACAGTGGTCGTGATTGAGGCAGGAAGAGAAGATGCCGGCTGAAATGAAATTTAAAATGGAGACACGTTCCCATCTTCAGATCTAAATCAGAGGTGGAGATTGGAAGCAGAGTGCTTCCTCTACATTAGCTGTCAGGCTGACCTTGGCCACTCTGGCTTTACACTCAGGATATGATATTTTTTTCATTGAGATTTACTCCCCAGCTCTCGCATGCTCATTTACAGCCTCTGCAATGTGCAGGTGTTTGCTTCTTGTTTGATTGACACCTCCTGGGCCAACATATATGATTGGTGGGAGATTGATGTATGTGCTTGAGAGCAGTGGTGCACATGTATTAATTTATGAATAAAATCAGTCAATCAAGCCTTTAGCTTTCAAAGTTCAACAATTTATCAAACCACACCTGGCATAGATGACAATGCTTAGTTTCTGTTATTACTCAGAGCCATAGCGAATAACATGCGAGTGTCTCTGACAACATGTTTATTTTTCTGTTTTCTATTCTTTTCCATCTGTCTTTGGGGAGAGCTAAGGGAGAAGAGAAGAGAAGAGAGGGGTGAAACTAAGACAAGCCCTAATTTGGTAGTTTCGAAGAGATGCAAATTACAATGGAGAACAGTTATTTCATTTTCTAGCCTTTGAGCAGTGTTTGTTTCCAGAGGGAAATTAGCAGTCTCTTTATTGAATTCAGATACACAGACACGGCAAGGCCACAGCTCTTCTTTGCTATATTAATCAACATTTACAATTGAGTTGCATAAAAAAATAAAATTGAAATAAACTATTTCCAAGGCCTAATCCAACATACGGTTCACTATGGTCAGACTGTGGTATTGGTTCACCTTAATCTATGGGGAACTGATACCCTCTCATCTACAAGGGGAGGGGAGGAGAAAATATCATTATTAAACTATATAACGAAAAATAGGTCTGAGTTGTTGAACTATAGTCACTAGGGAAATATTATAATGAATATTCCTGTTTATAAGAATTATTTCCTAAATCATACAAATCAGTTCAGCCAATCCAAAAACTTTCCATAGATTTCTCTCCTCATGAGCTCATAAATTGATGCTCTTTGGCCCCCTGTGTGGCCAGGACAACTATAACTCAGTAAAAGGCATAAGTGATTAAAGGCAATGACATTTGGATGGGAGAGAAATTTGGGCTTTGGTGAGATATTGATTGGAATCTGTTAAAAGCATTAAAAGATGGACATAAAGGACATAAAATAATCTTTAAAAAAGCAGGAAATCAGCTCCAAGGGATTTTAATTTAAGAAATCTGTTCTTGAGTATTCCCACACATATTAGAGAAAAACGTGAGCCCTGAGACTGCAGCACAGAAATATCAGCCCACAGAGAGAAAAACAAGATTCGACTTTCTAGAGCAGTAGTCACCAACTGGTTGATCGCAATTGACTGGTCGATCACCAAGTCATTCCTAGTCGTTGCCAAACATTTCTGTAAAAAAAACACAGATAAAGCCTTGTTCCTATTTTTTTAAATTCAGCTTTTTTTTCATCTCGGGATGTTGGTGGTAGGTGCACCCGATTCAGCCGCCCTGCACACCAGGAAGGCGAACTGTTGCCTATTTTAACCATTTGAACCAGCAGCTGAGAGAGCAAATCAAGTGCACTATAGGCCTACCGCTGGCCAATCGGATGGCTCAGATGACCATGTCTGCAGTACCGTAGCAGGCATAAAAATGATACTGTGAGATTACAAAATGTTTAAAACCATGACTAAAGATACTTTTTTACCTTAATTTAACTATGCATGTCAGCTAAGAACATATTCTTATTTTACAATGGCGGTCTACCAGGGAACAGTGGGTTAACTGCAGAATGACAGATTTTTACCTTGTCAGCTTGGGATTTAGATCCAGCAACCTTTCGGTTACTGGCCCAACACTCTAACCACTAGGCTACCAGCCGCCCCACTTTCAACGAATGCAGTGAAGAGATGCTGTTTTTATGAGTGGGTTCATGTTTAAGTTCTTACTTTGGACTGTCAACACTTTGTATTCAACGATTTTACAAGCCATAAAATGCACGGTCTTCCTGTTTCCAATCAGTGCTACAACAAGCACTGCAGCAGTAATGAACAGAGTAGGAAAGTGCATCTATAGGCTTGGCAATGGCGACCCGTCATTCCGAGTCCCACCTGTTTTGAGCCCCACTTGTTCAGCCCCTTGTCCCACTTGTTCACCGTTTTTTGTTGTCTGTTTTGCATGTTATTTTGACATTAATACGTGTCACATATTAGTTTGCAAACAATGTAAAAAATAAATAATATTTTAATAAAGCTGCATCTCAAATATGGTGTCTTTGCTTTCTTGAGTAAGGCAACTCCAAAATGCACCTCAGTGCTTTCAGTCGTGGTTGGACAACAATTGGAAAATACGGAGAGTAGTGATTGGCAATGTTCTCTAGTTGCGCCGTGATTAGCTCAATGTTCGGTCACTCATGGGGACACCAGGTCACCGCAAATCTTAGGGTAGAGATTCAAGCCCCTTGGGTGCTGCCATAGAGTTACAATAGAAGTGCCCATCCAAAAAGGCTCAAGGTCATTGGCCAAAGATAGAATTATGTCAAATCACTTTGTATCAACAGTAGCTTTGATTAAACTGAACATGTCAACATCATACTTTCAAAATCTTAGATAGCAAGCTAGCAGTCATCATCATGAATCAAGTCAACAAAAACTGTTTGACCATAATGACCATCGTTATGTTTGGAGGAAAAAGGGGGAGGCTTGCAAGCCGAAGAACACCATCCCAACCGTGAAGCACGGGGGTGGCAGCATCATGTTGTGGGGGTGCTTTGCTGCAGGAGGGACTTGTGCATTTCACAAAATATATGGCATCATGAGGGAGGAAACTTATGTGGATATATTGAAGCAACATCTCAAGACATTAGTCAGGAAGTTAACCTGTTCAGGATACCACGGTTTACTGCCCCTTCTGGAGGATTTGGGTACCCATATAAAACAGGATACATTTTTTTCAAAAGTTGCTAATATTTGCATATAAAAATATTATCGAATAGAAAACACTCTAACAATTCTAAATCTGTTTAAATTTTGTCTCTATGTAAAGCAGAAGTGTCAGGGCATGCATTCTCCCAAAATCTCTCTTGTAATGGAAAAAGTTGCCTCTGCTTTGACGTCATCTTTAACGCACTTCCCAAAAGGCTACCGCTCTGGGAACAGTTTCTACGTGTTCAGCGTGAAGGCTGCCTTCTATGGGGCTTGTCAGTGTGTGAATCGCGTGCTCACGAGACGTTGAGCGTGCCGAAAGGTCTCGGTCACGCCAAAAAAACAGTGCCCTGTATGCGCGCTCTGCACATTTTCTCTCTTTCCCTCAGGATCGATTAAAAGACGTGTGTGTTTCGCTTCGTCCTCACAATTGCTGTAGACCTTTATAACATGTTAAAGCTTAATTATGAACATAGTTTGACAATGTTGATTCCTTGTTAGCTGACATTATCTGCCGGAGCTATCGTCATTTCTCCGGACATTTTAGTAGCATTTTTGAACGATGCATCATTGTAAACAGAGATTTATGGATATATATAGCATATTATTGAAAAAAAATGAATGTACTGTGTAACATGTTATATTACTGTCATCTGATGAAGATTTCAAAAGGTTAGTGAAATGATTTTTCTTTTAATCCTGCGTTTGTTGATTGCATATTTTTTCCTACTTGGCTATGCTAATGAGCTATGTCTGCGGTGGTGGTTTGACATAAATATGTGCTATGTTTTCGCCGTAAAACATTTTAGAAATCTGACTTGCTGGCTAGATAAACAACTTGTTTATCTTTCATTTGAGCTATTTTACTTGTTAATGTGTGGAGGTTAAATATTTTTTGGAATATTATTGTGCGTTATGGTAATGAGCTTGAGCTGTAGTCACGCTACCAGCAGAGGAATATAACTCCCTAACAAGTTAAAGCTTGCTCGCAAATGGGTCTTCCAAATGGACAATGACTTCAAGCATACTTCCAAAGTTGTGTCAAAATGGCTTAAGGACAACAAAGTCAAGGTATTGAAGTGGCCATCGCAAAGCCCTGACTTCAATCCTATATAACATTTGTGGGCAGAACTGAAAAGACGTGTGCGAGCAAGGAGGCCTTCAAACCCGACTCAGTTACACCAGCTCTGTCAGGAGGAATGGGCCAAAACTCACCCAACTTATTGTAGGAAGCTTGTGGAAGGATACCCGAAACGTTTGACCCAAGTTAAACAATTTAAAGGCAATGCTACCAAATACTAATTGAGTGTATGTAAACTTCTGTGTGATGAATGTGATGAAATAAATAAAAGCTGAAATAAATAATTCTCTCTACTATTATTCTGACATTTCACATTCTTAAAATAATGTGGTGATCCTAACTGACCTAAGACAGGGCATTTTTACTAAGATGGAATGTCAGGAATAGTGAAAAACTGAGTTTAAATGCATTTGGCTAAGGTGTATGTAAACTTCCAACTTCAACTGTATGTATACTGTAGCAAAGAAAGTAATACTAAGTGTATGTTGTGTAGTAAGCTGTTAGTAGCCCATGTGCCTCACCCCAATAATTTGGTCCCGTTTCCCCTCCTAATTTCGCATTCTGTTCTGACTTGATGGTGCACATGTAGCCTATAGCCTGTTTTAGATAGCCTGTTTTAGATAAATGTAATCACCAAATATTGTAAGAGCTGTCATTGTCTGCTTATACCCCGGACAGTGGAGGAAAGGGAGTGGAGGAAAGGGAGAGAGGAGGGATGTTGAGATGCGGACCCTCAGTCTGCTACTGACCATCCGATGCAGGCACCATCAGCCGAGTAAATTAAAATAAAAAGCAAATTATTTAAATGTATGATCACTCAGCTGTGCTTCACAAGTAATATAACAATGGATCTATTACCGGTGGGATCATATAGCCTACCTTTTTTTTCTTCAAAAGTCTCACAGAATGTAGGCCGACACTGAACACCACACATTGGCTGCAACTGTAGGCTGAATGATAGAACAGCTATTTCCATGTTAAAATATTATAGGATGCATTTTCTCCATTGTTGTTGATGGTAGGCCGCTCTGGTAGGCCTACATTATGATCAAATAGCCACAGTAGCCTACATGTCCACTGTTAAAACTGTAACTTAAAGCGGGTACAGCCTAAGTGTTCACAGTGAACACATGCTGGAAGTTGCAGAGAAGTTTCCCTCAGCAGACCTGAAATGCGACCCGATTCAGGAAACTAGGCGTATGTCGCAAGTCACGGCTTCAGAGGAGAGCCTTTTGAAAGTACATTTAAAAAATATAAAAAATGTGTTTTCTGGCAGAAATGCCTTCTCGAACATGTGAACTTTCATGTGCCTTAATATCAAACCTTTATGTCATGTGTAAATACGATTCCAATTGTTAAATTACGAGCCTAGTTCATTTTGCCACAGAAAAAGCTGGCAAACCTTCCCGCTAGCCATGATTGGCTGAGATAATGAGTGGGCTGGACTTGCCGAGAGATGAGTTTGGATTGCTTGGTGTTGGATCTTGTGTCTATAAAATGAGCTGCTCGTAATGCTTAATCGTTTCTACTTTCTGGATGACGATCGACGTGCCATGCAATGCTAACTCTCTCATTTCATAACACGTTTTGAAATCAGTGGAACACAATGGGCCAAACAAGCTGTGCAAACTAAACGGAAACAACACAGGATGTCTTATAAAAGAACCTAGCATCAGATGCAGATATTATACGTTTGTAATTTTGCCCAAAAGTTGTTTCCATTGCAAGCTAAAGCATACTGTTAGCTAGCCAGCTAGAGTTCGATGACTGGCTTGCTAACTAACAAAACTGAAATTCAAATTTTAATACATAAAACCGAATCCAGGTCATGAGTCACAAATTTACTCAGTGCTGGATTTTTTTTAGGGAACATTGCATGTGATCATATGCAAATGTAAGGTTTGAAATTATGATGTTTTAGTCAAACAATATACAGTGGGGCAAAAAAGTATTTAGTCAGCCACCAATTGTGCAAGTTCTCCCACTTAAAAAGAGGCCTGTAATTTTCATCATAGGTACACTTCAACTATGACAGACAAAATTAGAAAATAAATCCAGAAAATCACAATTTATTTGAAAATTATGGTGGAAAATAAGTATTTGGTCACCTACAAACAAGCAAGATGTCTGGCTCTCACAGACCTGTAACTTCTTATTTAAGAGGCTCCTCTGTCCTCCACTCGTTGCCTGTATTAATGGCACCTGTTTGAACTTGTTATCAGTATAAAAGACACCTGTCCACAACCTCAAACAGTCACACTCCAAACTCCACTATGGCCAAGACCAAAGAGCTGTCAAAGGACATCAGAAACAAAATTGTAGACCTGCACCAGGCTGGGAAGACTGAATCTGCAATAGGTAAGCAGCTTGGTTTGAAGAAATCAACTGTGGGAGCAATTATTAGGAAATGGAAGACATACAAGACCACTGATAATCTCCCTCGATCTGGGGCTCCACGCAAGATCTCACCCCGTGGGGTCAAAATGATCACAAGAACAGTGAGCGAAAATTCCAGAACCACACAGGGGGACCTAGAGAATGACCTGCAGAGAGCTGGGACCAAAGTAACAAAGCCTACCATCAGTAACACACTACGCCGCCAGGGACTCAAATCCTGCAGTGCCAGATGTGTCCCCCTGCTTAAGCCAGTACATGTCCAGGTCTGTCTGAAGTTTGCTAGAGAGCATTTGGATGATCCAGAAGAAGATTGGGAGAATGTCATATGGTCAGATGAAACCAAAATATAACTTTTTGGTAAAAAGTCACCTCGTCGTGTTTGGAGGACAAAGAATGCTGAGTTGCATCCAAAGAACACCATACCTACTGTGAAGCATGGGGGTGGAAACATCATGCTTTGGGGCTGTTTTTCTGCAAAGGGACCAGGACGACTGATACGTGTAAAGGAAAGAATGAATGGGGCCATGTATCGTGATATTTTGAGTGAAAACCTCCTTCCATCAGCAAGGGCATTGAAGATGAAACGTGTCTTTCAGCATGACAATGATCCCAAACACACCGCCCGGGCAACGAAGGAGTGGCTTCGTAAGAAGCATTTCAAGGTCCTGGAGTGGCCTAGTCAGTCTCCAGATCTCAACCCCATAGAAAATCTTTGTAGGGAGTTGAAAGTCCGTGTTGCCCAGCAACAGCCCCAAAACATCACTGCTCTAGAGGAGTTCTGCATGGAGGAATGGGCCAAAATACCAGCAACAGTGTGTTGAAAACCTTGTGAAGACTTACAGAAAACATTTGACCTCTGTCATTGCCAACAAAGGGTATATAACAAAGTATTGAGATAAACTTTTGTTTTTGACCAAATATTTATTTTCCACCATAATTTGCAAATAAATTCATTAAAAATCTGGATTCCCCCCCCCCCCTCTCATTTTGTCTGTCATAGTTGAAGTGTACCTATGATGAAAATTACAGGCCTCTCTCATCTTTTTAAGTGGGAGAACTTGCACAATTGGTGGCTGACTAAATACTTTTTTGCCCCACTGTGTCTGTGTGGGCTTCTTGCTCTTAATTTGATCAAGACCCAGGATACAACCCAGATGCAGACATAGGAGGTGGATAGTACAGTTCTCAGATCATTTATTACAAACACGTGGCAACAAAGGGCAGGCCAAGGACAGGCAAAGGTTTGTGATCAGATCGGTCAGGCAGGTAGAGGACGGTAGAAAGGAACAGGGTCAGGGCAGGCATATGTTCGTAAACAGGTCAGTCAGGCAGGTACAGGATGGCAGGCAGGCTCAGGGTCAGGGTAGACAGAATGGTCAGAACTGTGAAAACACTAGGAAACAGGAAGACGGGAAAGCATGCTGGTAAGACCTGACAAGACGAACTGGCAACAAACAAACAGAACACAGGTATAAATACAGAGGGGATAATGGGGCAGATGGGCGACACCTGGAAGGGGGTGGAGACAAGCACAAAGACAGGTGAAACAGATCAGGGTGTGACAAATTTGCAGTCCACAAATTATTTGTAATTATGTTTCGGGCCCCCTGACGATTCGCTCAAGAAAGAAAAATTGGCCTGTGGCTAAATCCAAATGATGTTCCCTGGTTTATGGTATTTAGGATGTATTCATTATATCTGATTTAATCACTTTATAGCAAACAGGTATGCTAGCTAGAATACACACCTTCTTAATTCTGCATCATAAGTCACCCTCCTCAACTAATATTTGAAGGCCTAAGTCTGTCGGTGCTAATAATGTGAAAACTACAGCTCTCTCTGTGAGTCTGCCACTTCAACCAACATTATTTAATATAAAATGTGTCTTGCAGAGAATGAATTGTGCTGATCGTAATCACAGTCTAAGTGTGTTACAGTAGTTGTCTAGGAATGTACCGCACAAGCTTACAGTGAATGAGGATGATATGGCATGACCTGGTGAATTTGAGACATTTTAGATGAAGATAAAGTACATGACAGGAGGAAAAGCATTGCTTTTAATATTGACTGAGTTGTGTTTTATTTGATCCTCATTCTGTCACGTCTTGATCTTTTTCACCTGTCCTTGTGCTTGTCTCCACCCCATCCAGGTGTCGCCCATCTTCCCCACTTGTCCTCTGGGTATTTATACCTGTGATTTCTGTCTGTCTGTGCCAGTTTGTCTTGTTTGTTCAAGCCAACCAGCGGATTGTGTCAGCACTTGCTTTTTCCAGTTGCTCTTTTCTCGTCCTCCTGGTTTTTGACCCTTGCCCGTCCTGACCACTCTGCCTGAGCCTGCCTGCCGTCCTGTACCTTTGCTTGACCTCTGTCTGACCTGACCCTGAGCCTGCCGTCCTGTACTTTGGCCTCTACTCTGGATTATCGACCCCTGCCTGCCTTGACCTGTTGTTTGCCTGCCCCTGTTACATGAAACATTGTTACTTCACACAGTCTGCACTTGGGTCCTATCTTGATTCCTGATACATTCAGGAAGAAGATTAAATCAAAAAAGATTGATGTCAAGAAAAACATATAATTAATAGTTTGAAGCCAATACTGTAGTAAACATAGATTAAACTGCAATCTACTAACACCACAAGCCTAAAGCTAAATAATCAAATTCATAGCCACCCCAGACTCCTCATAACTCTTTAATTTGTATACTAGGGTAGGGTAGGAAGGGATGTCACAAACCACTTAGCTCATTTAAGCAGAACAATAGATAAATAGCTTCCTCTTCACACAAGACTAACGTCAAAGAGAAAGGAGAAGATTCAAACTGATTAAAATGGTGAGGTTCACCTAAAGTGCTTTGGTTCAACAGAGAAGAGCATGACATTATATGATAACCATAGTCTGGGGACTTATCTCTGCTAAAGAAAATGTAAAAAAAGTCCTATTGTTTCCTAACAGGTAGGGGAAGTTGTGCTGAGGGGAAGGGGATGAACAGTGTCTATCCATCCTTAGCAGAGATGAGAAGAGTGTCTGGAGCGAGACTCACACCGGGATATGAAGTGTACAGTATATGTCTGTCTCACTAGGTTGTGTTTGTTAGAAGCAACTTCTCATGTTCCCTAAAGCAGCAGACAGGAGAAGTTATGTATTTAATGAAGACCTCAATCATTTCTGGCACATATAAAACCTCACTATGATGATGTGCCTGTCCTGTTGGAATTCAAATACTTCCTCAGTGTGGTTACAACTGCTGAGGAGATGGCAAAACGTGTTAATAGTCACATGTAAATTTCCCTCGGGGCATTTAAATTGACTTTCTGAAATTAGTTCCATGATGTCCTTATAATCTAGCATTTTTCAGGCAGAGGCCTAACCAAATGTAATTTGCCATCTGCTTCGTAATAGGTTTCATCTTTCAATATAAATGTTAATAACCCCTTCTGTAGACTGAAACTGTAATGCTGGAATTCACAGAAGATTATTGAATGTCTGCTTCTGTAGATGCAAGTGAAATAAAAATATTTGTTCATTGACACACCTGTACTAGAGCTCGCCAGTCCTAAAAAATTCAATTAAAACCTCTGGTTCGTTCAGCCATTCCTACGGGGGAAATTAATGTGGTTTTGGGATAAACGCCAGAAATAAGGTCTGAGGTTAACACAGGCTTATGAGGTGTTATACTTTTTGTTCCACAAGAAAATATCAGTCAGTTAACATGACCTTTATGAATTAGGAAGCTTTTATCTGCTTTATGTGCTTATTTTGATTACATAATTGCTTAAAAATCCACAAAAAGTGATGTTAGCTGATCTCAGACCTTAAAAAAACTACAACAACAAAAAACTAGGAAAAACCCACACATTTCCACATAGGCTTTGGCCAACAAGCCATGGCAGAGTTAGCCTCAGTTAGTGCCTACAAAAAGACCCCTAAACCATTGCTCTCTACTGTGTCTGATTTAAAGCTAAGAAACTGTTCAGAAAATTATTTTGGCACCATTCCAATACTCTGCCATTTTATGAGCTTTCTTCATTCTAGCACACAGCTCTCTCTCTCTAACTGATTCCATGTCTATTCTCTCGCCTAACCACAGTGACAGGTAGTCAGTGTCATCACCATCCTGTCTCTCCCTGCCTGCCTCCCAGTAAAAATGCAAGCTATCTTCCCCATTCGTCAAAGTCACTAACTTGCCTTATAATAGCTGAGTAAAAGGCCATATTACAGTAGGCCTGCGACAAAGCAATGGATTAATTCCCTCTGGTCCAAATGCTGTCAGACCATTAAAAATGTATGCAATTTTGCATTATCTCCTGTGCTCCGGAATGTTTGAATTAAGGAAAAACAATAGTGAATTAATCAATGCCTAATTTGTACAATTCAGCATGTCTGCACCATTTCCCCCTGCCTCGCCCCCAAATGAAGATAAGGCATGTCTCTTATTTCTGCCCGTCAATCATAATTCAGTCATGAAATTACATTCACTCCTCACTCTGGCATGGCATTTCTGAATGAGCACAGCGGTGCCATCAGTGTTCTGTCACAACATTTGCAATGTGAAGATTCAAAGGAGGAAGTGCTTTCAAAATGTCTTCTCCTCTTTTAAAGAGAAATATAATAAACAAGGAAGTCGTGTGCATAGAGCCTTAATCATTTCCATATCTCCTGTGGCAATTTATACATACTGTATGTGTCTCTCGATGCCTGAGGTGAATGATACTCTCTTTGACTCTCTCACATTTAAATTACTGCACTTAATTATTCTCTAACTATAGATTCATTCAAATTGGATTCCAATTCAGATACCTTTAGATTGTACCAATGATGCCATATTTGTATATACAGTATATTGTACAGCATACTGTTTATATGTCTATGGATCTTAGACATTGCAAGTACAGTAGAACAAGTAGAACAATGCTAAACAATAGGCCACTGATATCTGTTGTATTGTTAGCCTATTTATGTTCAGCCAGTTCTCATGTAAATGATGGATAAAATGGCCTCCAGAAGTGCAATTAGCTACAGCAACAAAGCACCATTCTGTGCTCCAGACATGAAACATATGCTAATGTTTTTAGCTTTTTGACAGTTTCCTTTTCACCACAAACACAGATCCAGATGGCTGAACGGGTGGTGAGACTAATGTTGAGCATCTGTGTGTTTACACACTGCCGATTTATACATATGTTTGAACTTGTTCGACTTTACAAATGGGGACATTTCCATAATCCGTATGTTTCACCAATGAAGAAAGCAAAAGGTAACAGTTCAAAAGCTAAATAGATGGCACTGTATTGGTAACTTATGAGAATGGGTTGCCCTGTGAGCGTCTGTTCTCCACTGTAGCAGCCTGGTCTCATACACTAGATGTAACGTAGTAAACGTAAATTCGGCACACTATAAGTAACATGACATTTCACATTTGGTATGGTTACATAAGGTAGATGGTTACTTAAGGCAAAAACTAAAGCAGGGTGGACGATCGGGTAGATGGGTAGGCGTATAACGCAAACGTCTAGCAACACGAAGGTTGCGAGTTCCAATCTCATCACGGATAACTTTAACATTTTAGCTAATTTCAACTCCTTACTACTTTTTAGCTACTTTGCAACTAAACTCAGCTAAAAAGAAAGGTCCCTTTTTCAGGACTCTGTCTTTCAAAGATAATTCGTAAAAATCCAAATAACTTCACAGATCTTCATTGTAAAGGGTTTAAACACTGTTTTCCATGCTTGTTCAATGAACAATAAACAATTAATGAACATGCACCTGTGGAATGGTTGTTAAGAACACTTACAGACGGTAGAGAATTAAGGTCACAGGTATGTAAACTTAGGACGCTAAAGAGCCATTTCTAATGACTCTGAAAAACATAAAAAGAAAGATGCCCAGGCTCCCTGCTCATCTGCGTGAACGTGCCTTAGGCATGCTGCAAGGAGGCATGAAGACTGCAAATGTGGCCAGTGAAATGTATTGCAACGTCCGGTACTGTGAGATGCCTAAGACAGAGCTACAGGACGTACAGCTGATTGTCCTCGCAGTGGCAGACCACGTCTAACAACACCTGCACAGGATCGGTACATCCGAACATCACACCTGCGGGACAGGTACAGGATGGCAACAAATGCCAGAGTTACACCAGGAATGCACAATCCCTCCATCAGTGCTCAGACTGTCCGCAATGGGCTAGGAGAGCCTGGACTGAGGGCTTGTAGGCCTGTTGTAAGGCAGGACCTCACAAGACATCACCGGCAACAACGTCGCCTATGGGCTCAAACCTACCATCACTGGACCAGACAGAACTGGCAAAAAGTACTCTTGACTAACGAGTCGCGGTTTTGGAGGTCGATTTGGAGGTGGAGGGTCCGTCATGGTCTGGGGCGGTGTGTCACAGCATCATCGGACTGAGCTTGTTGTCATTGCAGGCAATCTCAAAGCTGTGCGTTACAGGGAAGACATCCTCCTCCCTCATGTGGTACCCTTCCTGCAGGCTCATCCTGACATGACCCTCAAGCATGACAATGCCACTAGTCATACTGTTCGTTCTGTGCATGATTTCCTTCAAGACAGGAATGTCAATATTCTGCCATGGCCAGTGAAGAGCCCGGATCTCAATCCCATTGAGCACGTCTGGGACCTGTTAGATCGGAGGGTGAGGCCCCCCAGAAATGTCTGGGAATTTACAGGTGCCTTGGTGGAAGAGTGGGGTAACATCTCACAGCAAGAACAGGCAAATCTAGTGCAGTCCATGAGGAGGAGATGCTCTGCAGTACTTAATGCAACTGGTGGCCACACCAGATACTGAGTGTTACTTTTGACTTTGACCCCCCCTTTGTTCAGGGACACATTATTCAATTTCTGTTCATCACATGTCTGTGGAACTTATTCAATTTATACCTCAGTTGTTGAATCCTGTTATGTTCATACAAATATTTACACAGTTGACAGTGAGAGGACGTTGCTTTTTTTGCCGAATTTACTTAGCATGTTAGCTAACCCTTTCCCTAACCCTAACCATTTTAGCTAACCTTTCCCCTAACCTTAACCCTAAACCCTGGTCTGGCTATAATTCCTAACACATCATACTGTAGGTTTTGCAAATCTGTAACATTGTACGTTTTGCAAATTCATAATATATAATACATATTGTAGTTCATAACATATCATATGCAATGGGTTATGGACATCCACAAATGAATACATACCATACTAAACATAACATATCATACTAAATGGCTTGTCTCAGATTTACATGCAGAATAATACGAAATGCTCTGAGACCAGGTTGACGATCGACATCATCAGGTAATTCACAGAGTCCAAAACCTTCCGGTTCTATCAACCTTTCTTAACAGAGTAGAGAGCAACAACCCCACTATTTTAGCACACCATCAGTATCTCACTGCTCTCCTATACCAGAGAGACATTGAACTCCGTGTGGCCGTCTCTAACTAATGCATCATAATTCTAGCGTGACATTCATGTTGCTATTCATGTTTCATTTATAGGGGGACCTTCAGGTTACAAAGGATAGTTTGTGTAAATTGAATTGCATACTTTTACAGGAGCATGTTGGGAATGACTGATGGCAAGTGGAAATGCAATTCATCTGCAGTCCAAAGACACTTGGGGCTCCAAAAGCACATACAGAAACACCACATACTAAATAGTGAAGCTTTACAGTGGCTATTGTTCATACTGTAGGATTCAATGACGGTTTCTACCAAGGGTAATGAAAGCAGAGAGACGCAGTGCGCTGAATGACTGCTCTTTGGGTTTAAACCAACGAGGAGAGAGAGGAGCAACACGGAGGAAATCAAGAACTCCCAGCTCGACTCCACATGTAAACAACCCCGGGGCTACACACTAACAATGGAGCTCGTCCATTCCTAAAACACCCACTCCAAACCTTTATCTTGTTTTTAACAATACTACATTCTTACCGAAACAAAAGTGTGCACTGTATGCTGTAGCACATTGATTAAGAGCCCCTATGCTCCTCCTTACAGAGTGTGCTCAGACTGGGGCACCTCGCCTCAGAGCTGGGATGGAATTGAATGTGGCACCTCGTCTCAGACCTGGGGTGGAATTGAATCTGACAGCGTTTTGACTTGAGGGATTAATGGATAAACACAACCTTGGACCTGCCTAGAGGCTGGCTGCCTGGGTCTTAATGCTGACTTCTTCCCTTTCGAGTGTGACCGTCATGGGACTAAGCCTCCAGCGGGTGAGGCAGGGCCTGGAGGAAAACCTCTTGTGGGTCTGTAATTGATTTCACAGGGCTTTATCAAAAATTAATAATGTTGGTGAATCATTCCATTAGAGGCACAGATGCTGGGTGGATGATGGCAACATATGTTTTCCTAAGCAACACAGGACAACATATTGTGGTTTCATCTCTCTCTCTCTCTCTCTCTCTCAGCATAACAAAAACAAATATGAAATCAGGTTCTCTGATAGATGCTTTAACCATCTTAACACAGGGACAGTCAGAAAGACATAGTAGCTTCTGTATAAGGCTCCAGTCACTTCGTAAGAAGTATTTTTTTCTGAGGAAGCCCCTATCCTGTTCTGCCACATCTGTGTTGTCATGAAAGCCTTTTCTCTTGTCAGCTTGACAGACAGAGGCAATCAGAAACTCTCAGCTCCCTATGACGGACCAAGTGAACCCTCCGCCATTAACCAACTTTAAGAAGTATCTGCCTTGAAACCAAACTTCAAAAGAGCAACAGAAGTTTGCCAAACTGACAGACAGACCACACAACTCCACACTGTGCGACACCACACAACGAATGCTTAACAGGCCAACAGAAATAGCGTGAACGGGCGGGGGGACTGGGCTCCTTAAAATTGAAAAAAGCAGCTAATAAAGAATGCTTCACGTTTTCAAAGAGCTCGCTTTCCAGCTTGCATTAGTAGTACATAAACAGCTTGTTATGTTTGGACGCTGCCATCTCCGAAGAAAACAAGAAGTGGGACATTACTTGTTTCACAACTGAAAGCACTGTCACTGATGGATGACCTTTATCTGGCCTGAAAGCACTGCAAATGTGCATAGCAGCATGCTGGGACATCTCCGTGGGAGATTTAGGGCCCCTCGCTTCACACATCTTTATAGAGTGCTAGAGAGGGGAAGAAAATATAACTAGACGGCGCTATTGCTTACAAACACCCAGTCATCTCAGCTCAGTGGAGGGGATTATGTTTTGGAAAGAAGCGCAGTCTAGGAGTGACATCATCCTCAACCCCATAATCAAGGCATGGTTGTGTTGAAATAGTAAAGCTGGAAAATCTAAATGGAGTTAAAACAAAAGTGTACGGTCCAGTATGTGGAGCTATGTGAGAACATCCCAAATGATGCACTGGAGTGTCTACTTACTTACATATTGGTTGACTTGCTGGCTGAAGCTGCAGTTAACATCTGGTAGGGTGAGAGGGAGGCAGAGTGGAAATATGAGCTGATGTCAAGAGGCCACTGAGCTCTAGTCAAACCCCTTCACTGTGCCCGGGCCTGCCATGCTTCTGGTACATAAATGAGTCTTTATGAAAGGCTGGAGAGGGTAGGTAGATACTGGTGATGGTGTAGTCCAGGTCTTCAGCATGTTTTTTTTGTTGGTATGTTTTATACTTTTTTTATCACTTAGCCAAACGTTGCGTTATCCTCCATCTGTATCTCCAAGGAGTCAATCAGAAGGGTGTTGATTTGGCACAGTCATTTCATGTAATGGCTTTACCTGGGAGAGGCTGCTGGTGGTTAGAGGTACGTAGTGGCAATAGCTGAAGGACATCTTTGCCAGAACATTTTCCTTTCTGAGGTTGCAAGAATGGATCCTCAATGTTGGACGATTTTTGTTGAGGATTTTATGTTAATTTCCATCCCTCTGTCTTTCCATCAATAAACAGCCCAGAAGAAAACATCTTGTCATTTCTAAGGACCATTCTCAGGACTTTTTTTCATCTCCAGAAAGGAAGGCCTCTCTCATTATAGTTATTTACTCAACTACTGCAATAGGTGCAAAGTCATGATCTGATGCTGCCACTTTTTCAGTTTCCCCAGCACAGGTAGATTTTGATCTGTACCTGAGCTCCACACTGTTAGATATATGCACGTAAAGAGCATACCGTGCGAGGCTATTTATATGGATGAATCCTGAAGCACTTTTTCAAAAGTTTAGAGTGGGTGCTATTTTCCCTAGCTGTCAAACTCCTCAGTCATCTGTGTGTTGAAAAAATGATCATATTTTCTCTCAGTTTCTCCGTAGAGGCAATTTATTTAAGATTCCCAGTGGAACTCACATAAAGATTCCAGCAACAGTGAAACAGTTACAGAATGAGACAAAGGTTTCCGCTGGAAGAGAACTGCCAGTTCCTCCACGCGTCAATACCACTTCCTGCACATTTCAGTGCCTCCATGACAAATCTGCTCATTTCATGTTAACACATCATACAGTACAAGCCTTCCAATGTGCAACACCATGTCAAATAAATGAATACAAGTCATCTTAACCAGATGTCAGTTTTATTTTTAATGTAGGAGAACTACAAAGGGGAATAGACGCATGTTCTCTGAAAACTCAAGGCCCTACTGTGTAGATATACTTTTCTATTCTTATACAGTAGTTGCCACTAGTTGACTTGACTCTTAATTAACTCATTAGAGGAAAGTGGGGTATGTTGATACATTTTTTACATTCAGCATCACTACGTCAAGGGAAATATAGTATTATTTTTAACAAAGGTATGGTATATTGTATATCTTAAATGTATCACTACATTCAGATATAGATCTTCCACGCCTGATCCTGCTTCCCCTCTCTGGTGCTTCAGGGCCTCAGCTGGCTCGTCGGGCTCCTACGCCTCAGCCGGCTAGTCCAGTACCATGCCTTGGCCGGCCCGCCGTGCTCGCCCAGGTGGGGGGCTGTCACCCAGGCTGTCACGCCTGCTCCTGCCTCCTCTCTCTGGCTCTTAAGGGTGCCAGGCTGCCCTTAATTACGCACACCTTCACCATCATTAGGCACATCAGTGCTCTTTGGACACACCTGGACTCCTTTACTCTGTTGATTACCCCTCTATATCTGTCTGCTCCTCAGTTTGTTCCTTGCGTCAGCACTGATGTCTTACATTGTCCCCTGTCTAGACACTGTCCTTGCTTGTTTCTTGTCCATTTTACATTAAATGTTCACTCCATGTACTTGCTTCTTGTCGGTCCTTACAGAATGTTGACACCACTATTTGAAGCATCAGGGAGTTTTTGTTTGGTGGTGACGTTGGGTCTTGGTGCTGCCGCCGATGGAACCTGGGGTGCCTCAGCTGGTTCGTCGGGCTTCCATGCCTTAGCTGGCTCGTGAGGTTTCCTTGCCTCGGCTGGCTGGGCAGGCTACCATCCCATGTCATGCCTCAGCTGGCAGTTTGGGCTTCTACGCCTCAGCCTGCTCGGCAGGCTCCCATCCAACATCATGCCTCAGCCGTCGTTTAAGGCTCCCACACCTCTTCCGGCTCGTCGGGCTTCTATGCCTCAGCGGCTAGTCCAGCATCATGCCTCAGCCGGTGTTTAAGGCTCCCACACCTCTTCCGGCTCGTCGGGCTTCTATGCCTCAGCGGCTAGTCCAGCATCATGCCTCAGCCGGCGTTTAAGGCTCCCACACCTCTTCCAGCTCGTCAGGCTTCTACGCCTCAGCGGCTAGTCCAGCATCATGCCTCAGCCGGCCTGTCATGCTCACCCAGGCTGTCACGCGTGCTCCCGCTTCCCCTCTCTGGCTCTCGAGGGTGACAGGCTGCCCTTCATTACACACACTTGCCACTATCATTATGCAATCAGCGCTCTTTAGGTTCACTTGGTTGCCCCTCTATATCTGCTCCTCAGTTTGTTTCTCATGTCAGAATTGATGTTTTATGTTTTCCCCTGCCCAGATGCTGTCCTTGTTTGTTTCTTGTATATTTTCCATTAAATGTTCAGTCCCTGTACTTGCTTCTCGTCTCCCAGCGTCGGTCTGTTCAATATCACTTACCCTTCCATTTCTTGACCAGTTGTCTGGTTACACACATCGTTTCGATGTGCCAATTCGTAGGAAAGTTCTCTGTCTTTGAGGCTACTAACCTCATGAAACTGGTCCGCGAGATTCCTGATATGTTTATCAAGCTCAGACTCCATGTCATCAGATAAGTCCTTGTGTGCCTCTGCTACTCTATCATAGCTTCTCTTTCGCACAAGTAATGTTCAATTAATTTTTTTGTCAATGTACAGGTAAGTGCCAAATAAAGGAAATACTTGAGTAAAATTAGGGATACAAAGTATATTGAAAACAGGTTCTTCCACAAAGTTGTAGTACCTGAGTTAATTAAGCAATTAACATTCCATCATGCTTAGGGTTATGCATAAAAATCCCCTGTTGCCCATTATTTAAGAGTTACTTTGAAAGAGGGATCTCAAAAGAGCATAGGGGGTCTAAAGGTGTGTGTGTGTGTGTGTGTGTGTGTGTGTGTGTGTGTGTGTGTGTGTGTGTGTGTGTGTGTGTGTGTGTGTGTGTGTGTGTGTGTGTGTGTGTGTGTGTGTGTGTGTGTGTGTGTGTGTGTGTGTGTGTGTGTGTGTGTGTGTGTGTTAGTCACCAGCTCTCAACCCAATTGAACAAGTCTGAGACTGTGTTCTCTACCATCATCAATAAAATACCAAATGATGGAATTTCTCATGGAAGAACGGTGTCGCATCCCTCCAATAGAGTTCCAGACACTTATAGAGTCTATGCCAAGGCGCATTGAAGCTGTTTTGGCGGCTTGTGGTGGCCTAAAACCCCATTAAGACTCCCGAGTGGCACATCGGTCTAAGGCGCTGGATCTCAGTACTCGAGGTGTCACTAAAGACCCTGGTTTGATTCCAGGCTGTATCACAACCGGCTGTGACTGGGAGTCCCAGAGGGCAGCGCAGAATTGGCCCAGCGTCATCCGGGTTTGGCCGGGATAGGACGTCATTGTAAATAATAATTTGTTCTTAACTGATTTGCCTAGTTAAATAGAGGTTAAATTAAAAATTAAATACGTAAAATACACTTTATGTTGTTGTTCCCTGTACCTTGAGTGTCATTCAGTCAAATGTTTCATCTCTTGCTGCTACTCGAATGGACTTCATTCATTCTCTCACTTCCTTGGCTGCTCTCTCAAGAACCTCAAGGGGGGCTAGACCCTTGCTTGTTACATTTGTATACATGGGGCATGATGATGTCTGCTCTGTAACAATAAAACGCATTCAAGTTCATATGCATGACACACTGAAAAAACAATATGCAAATGAGGCATAAAACTTGATAAATGTCATTTTTATTTGTTTACCCCATGACCATTGTTCAACTTACCCCACACAGCTACACGGATGCACTTTCATGCTAGGTTTAGAACCTCATATTGTAGCTTATAGAGACCCCAACTGATGTATAAAACAATCTACTTTGGGTTAGATTACAAGCATCATGAGACCTATAACTCAAACTCATTTGTGAAAATCTTTTATTTTTTAAATTATTTTATTTTAACTGTACTTGCTTACCACTTTTTCCATCTGTTTTTTTCCTTCACAGAATCCATGAATGGACGACCTCTTCCTAAGTATTTGGTCACATTTATTTTCTTTATGGTTTCCTAGAAACAAGGGGTGGTTCAACTTACCCTTTAACTCAACTTACCCCACTCTCCCCTACTGTTTGATAATCCTTAAATCACCCTGTAGTGATAGTCATCACTGTCTTAGCATTAGCAATATAGCCACCCAATTATCACAGTATAATTTAATTAGAATTCATCTAATTGCTGAAGTTTGAAACTCTGAACATAGTTTTATAACAGTAATTGCAATACGCCAGCAGTAAAAAAGGTAACATTGACAGTGCCTTCATAATCACATTTAAAAACTGTCTGGATCCATCCCTGTAGGGAAAGGTCATACCAAAGAGCAGGATGGATATTTAGCAGGCGGCGCGGTGAAGCTGCCACTCCAAACGAGCAGGGCAGAGATTAACCCACCTTTCTCATCAGTCTGCTGCTAGCCATGTTATAGGACCACTGACCTTTAGCCGAGGGGAGTGCTAGCACGCTAATGGCCCTGTTAGGAAAGTAAAGAGAAGGCTTTGACCAGGCGGTGTCTCTGGACCTGGGGTGGGTACTTGCAGAGTCACAGGGGGCGGTTGTGGGTAAAGCCCGTCTCTTTCAACAGATTGGACCCAGATATGCTCTGACATAACGGTATCAAAATGCCTGGGGGATTGAACCTCCGAAGGACACGAAGATGACTATTTATCACAGATGAAGTCTGATCGCTGTGATGCTCCCCTCCTCCCTGCCAGATGGGTGTGAACTGATAGCTTACCATTGTAAGCCGACTGTATTAGAGATAGAATGTGTTAAAGCAGATTCCTTTTTGGAGTATTGCTGTACCTCAACATTCCAGCCTTCATTTCCAATTTCCCAAAAGAAGGTGGAAGGGAAACTATCCCCTGTAATAGCATGTATTTGCTAAGAAGTAGACCTTAAATGTGTTTTAGACAGAAAAACACCTTAATTCACACCAGAAGCACTGCCATTGTTGTCACACTTAATCTGCAAGGTCTTTAATCAGATGTGAATTTAGCAATGATTTTCAAACAAACTGCAAGTCGTGCAAGACCCAAACGGCTCATAAGGAAAGAAGACCTCACATTCTGCTGCATGCCTAACTAGTCGGAGAGAAAATAAATTCTACTTGTGTCACTAAATCGAGCCAAAGTCATTACTCAGCCCATTCAACAATGCAAGTGTGCACCATATGTTCCATTGATTACATAGTTCCTAACCAGTCCCACAGCAGTGGCTCATCCATATTCATGGAGGGATAAAATAGACCTGGGCAGCCACTGTAAGGGCTGCTCTACAGAGAGACACTACGAGAAGCCATAATGAACCTACATGTCAATGGGTATCTAGAGTTTTTAATCAGCCAGAACAAGTTCATTAGCATGGTTTTCAAGGTCAGCCCTTTGGTTGACATTGATGCAAAGGGTGACCGATGACAATTTAAAGGAATGCTAGCTATTTGTTCTCCAAAAGCAGTCCTTTGTGTACACTTTGTCTGCTTGGTGACGTATACACATGAATACCTATCTTTAAAAGCAACCAATGGGTCTTTGGAGTCATATTTCTCCGTGCAGAGCACACTAGTTCCAACCGTAATGAAATCAGAAGTGACAGGTAGGTAGTACACAAATACCTCAGTAGTTACAGGTCAAAATATCATTGCTCATTTCCATCCTTTAACCCAGATCTAAATTTAGTGCAATCACTCTGATAAAGATATTCTGTATGGCTGGAGCAGGAAAGCAAGAGGCACTGGGGTGTGTTCACCACCTGGAGTCACCCGTGTCCGATGTCGTAATCGCTGGATATGGAACGGTTCAGAGTACTGAGATGAATGTGCAATACAGCCCCACAAATCTGTCGTACAGGGACAGCACAGAATTTCAATAAAGCTAATAAACTTGTACATCTTTCAATATAATCTGATTCTGGGATCCATCTACTTTATAGGGGATAAACTCTGCAGGGATGCAACGGAGCGAGAGGATTTGGTAGAGGATGAGACAGAGAGCAGTAAATGACGGCCAAGTACAACTTGCCCACAAATTAGCTAGGCCATTAGCATAGAGGTTTAGAGTTTTCACAATTAATTAGTGAACGAGAATCCCCACGCGGCCAATTAGCTCACCGGCAGTGTTAACGATCAATTGTGACTTGAGAGTGCATAGTTAAACTCAGTGGTTTCCCATGGCTCCGTGTAGTTCATAGAATGCTGTAATAATTTTGTTATTGATCTGCAAATTCACTGTTGGATTTCATTTTGCAGCCTGACGCTCTCTTAATCTAGAAGGTTGTTATTGTGTCTCGGTGATCTCTGATTTCTGCTGTAGCTTCTAACGACGATGTCACGGGTGTAGTTTCTATTTGTTTTATGGCTCGTGTTTTAGTGCTATTGGATACAATCATTTTCTGGAGGTCAAACATAGCTTATCATATTGCAGTTAACTGGCAAGGTAGTAGCACACAGTAGTAATACTGTGAATCTTTACAGTGAGAAAAAATCCATATATGTAGGCTGCATTTGCAAATGTTGAAATGTTTCTAGTCCTTTAAAATGGGTTGTTGTTGTTTGCAGTTGTATAAAAGAGAATTTGTAACCTGATGCTGATGTTTTTCTCCTTGAATGAATACACTAAGTCCCCAGCTCAGCCTTGCTTATGCGTTACGTGTTCCCAGATGTATCGAAATCCATAAAGAATGCAACAGGACAAAGATGTTGTTGTCTGTATCGATTCTATGTGAAGTAGAAGATGAATATTCATAACATACAAAGGAAGTAGGTGAGAGGAAACCTAAACTAGCATGCATGAATAAGGAACTCCTCCTCACAGACGACAGTTCATGTTTTCTGTGGTTTGATTTTTAACACACTAAATTAGGTTGCTTAAAAACATTTTCAAAGGGTTTCCCCTGATTGTTTAAGCAACGAGTTGTTGTCTTCATGGCTTCTGTTCCGCATGAAAATTATTTGTCCCATATTCCAAAAACTGAGTTCTCCTCAACTGACACTCCCAAATACAGTAGGCCTAGCATACATTCAAATATATTTGTTAGAATGGGTTGATATGTTTATGAAGTAAATGCTTGATTAAGCTGCTGAATCAACAGCACATACAAATAGGCCTAATCCCTCTTTCTATTTCTCAGTAATAAACTCTACAGTCAAGTTATCCAAAAACACGATGTCTTCTGCTTGCTCCTGCTCATTCCTCTGAATTGCGAAACTGTGCGCGCCAGTGTGTGTTTATTTAAGCATGAGCAAAGGCTTTTCATATTTATTCTGAACATCTGCCACATCACATGTTGGGAAACACAGGGAGGGGGCCATTATCTGTGCATGTGACAGAAGAAGATCCGTCCCGCATAAGAGACGGAGCCAAACAAGGGCATTAAAGATGGATCATTTGGCATACAGTTAACACCTCTCCACTGAACCGTACACCGTTTGGAGATCTCCCCTCACGGCAGGTAGCATGTTGTTTGTCTCAGACAGTGGAGATTATGTTTAATCTAATTGTTTCTCAAGGTTACAAGCAGTGCATTCATCTCTGTGGCACGGCCATTACTCAGGTGCCCTTCAGAAAGGAGCCAGGGGAGGAAATAACAGCAATGCAGCACAGAGAAGTCGCTGGAAACACCAGAGTAATCAAAAGAGATAAAAAGTGACCGGGGGGGCATTAAAATGACTGATGTCTGTAGCAGATGGGTGTGTTTTACGACCTGCACCAGCACTCCATTTAAGTGCACATAAAATGTATAGGTGGCAATAATTGACTCCTGTAACCACCACAGTGTTGGAAGACGTTCATCCACATTGCGGAGCCGAGGTTTCTGAGTAGGACAGAATACACAGAAGATAGTCGTTTTGATTTTATACCTCTGGAAAATGGAGCAACGTTCAGAAGGTTTCAACTCTTCCCTCTGAATTCCTGAGGGGATGTTGATGATGAATGGAATAGATCAGTCCAGAAAGACAATATGTCACGGCTAGGGCTGTGACGGTCATGAAACTTTGTCAGCTGTTGATAGTCGATCAAAATAACTGCCGGTGATATTGTAATTTACCCATAATTAACATAAACACATTTGGCATCTCCTGGCTTTCATGCATAGCCTACAAGCCACTGATGCAGACCTTTGGAACAACTACATTTGAATAAATCCAGTCTTATAAATCCATGTAATGTAGCCTACACATTCACAATAAATCCATGATTTATTTTAGACAGGTCTAAAGAAACATGATATGAAGAAAATGTTGTCTATTTCAGAAGAACATAATAGCATACGCTAGTTCATTTAGCAGACAAGATTTTCTCAGAATTCTGTGACATTATTTTAAAATTATTTTATAACATCAAAAATACAATTGAACATAGCTGAATAAAATAGAAAGGATGTTTTCGCCAAACATTTTCTGAGGGAGTGAACACAGTCGGCTTCTGTGTTGACAGGTTAACAAAGAAACAGGTCCTCCTATATGCTTAAGAGTTATTTATGCAATTTTAGTTGTGATACAAACATTAGGCTGTATGTTTAGATTTGTAACACATGATGGGACTCTAATGATGATTTGAAAAAAGTTACATGAAAGGGATGAAATCTGCTTTGTTTTTTTGCACAGGCTGCACACATCAGTCTCTCATTCATAGCATCTCCCTAGGGTGGCCGTAATGCCCCCTAAAAAAATTGCTGCCTTTTGTGGCCAAGGGCCGTTGTGCCCTTGGGCTGAATATAATAATTATTATTCCATTCTCCCAGCTGCTTGTTCCAAAGCACCTCTCGCTCACATGGCTCTCTCCGATATCTCAATTCTTATTAGCCAATACCTGTCACCTGATCTGGTCCTTCTCACAGCTAAGAAATAGGCTACAAGTGAAGGCAGGGATGCAACTGCACTCGTCCTTCTTATCGAATTCCGAGGCTTTTCGTCAGTCAACGAGATGAGTAGGCCTAACGAACAGCAAAAGCACTATCCTATGTCAATCTACTATCCCCCATAGTACAAAAGTGTACCTATTCTATTGGTCAACTTGTCCTTCTGTGCGAGAAAGAAATTGTCCCAGAAAATGTTTGGAATGTTGTGGGATGCTATAGATGGCAAATTAATGCAAACACTCGCATTAAAAAAAAACTTTAAAAGCAATGAAGCTGACGCAAAAGATCAGAACGTTTAGCTTAACATGTTGACAGACTATTCCTCTATTTCGTCACATTATAAGCTCAGCAATGTGCACAGGGCAGTAGGCTATGAGCACGAATGTTCCAAAATGCAACCAATTAGCGGGAAAACACCATTCTCAAAACTGACCACAAATGTGAATACACATGTAATGCTTTATTATAACACTTAGACCTATGGGCTAGGCTACACGAGGTGTGGGACTATGATTTTAAAAAGTAATGCCTGCTTCTTGCCTTACTGCACACACGAATTGGCATCATTCACAAGTGATAATATATAACTCACAAGTGATAAGGGTAATATTGTCACCGATCAGACTATTTTTGATTTAATCTTGTCTTTACATATACTAAATCATAAACACTACTGTTCAAAAGTTTGGGGTCAAAGAACAGCACAATCTGGCTCTAACCAGAATAGACAGATGAGTGTCAGGCCCAGGTTCACGACTGAGCAAGAGGACAAGTACTTTAGAGTGTCTGGTTTGAGAAACGGATGCCTCACAAGTCCTCAACTGTCAGCTTCATGAAATATTAACCGCAAAACACCAGTCTCAACGTCACCAGTGAAGAGGCGACTCTGGGATGCTGGCCTTCTAGGCAGAGTTCCTATGTCCAGTGTCTGTGTTATTTTGCCCATCTTAATCTTTTATTTTTATTGGCCAGTCTGAGATATGGCTTTTTCTTTGCAACTCTGCCTAGAAGGTAGGCATCCCGGAGTCGCCTCTTCACTGTTGATGTTGAGACTGATGTTTTGCAGGAACTATTTAATGAAGCTGACAGTTGAGGATTTGTGAGGCATCAGATTCTCAAACTAGACACTCTAATGTACTTATCCTCTTGCTCAGCTGTGCACCGTGGCCTCCCACTCCTCTTTCTATTATGGTTATAGCCAGTTTGCGCTGTTCTGTGAAGGGAGTAGTACACAGCATGATACGAGATCTTGAGTTTCTTGGCAATTTCTAGCATGGAATAGCCTTAATTCCTCAGAACAAGAATAGACTAATGTGTTTCAGAAGAAAGTTATTTGTTTCTGGCCATTTTGAGCCTGTAATCGAACTAACAAATGCTGATGCTCCAGATACATAACTAGTCTGAACAAGGCCAGTTTGATTGCTTCTTTAAATCAGCACAACAGTTTTCAGCTGTGCTAACATAATTGCAAAAGGGTTTTCTAATGATTCATTAGCCTTTTAAAAGGATAAACTTGGATTAGCTAACACAACACGCCATTGGAACACGGGAGTGATGGTTGCTGATAATGGGCCTCTGTACGCCTATGTAGATATTCCATTAAAAATCAGCTGTTTCCAGCTACAGAAAACAAGGACATTTCTAAGGGACCCCAAACTGTTGAACAGTAGTGTAGGTTTAAAATGAGTCTTGATTTAGAATGGACCATTACAGTAGAACGGCGCTGGAGGGGATGGCTGCCGTTTACGGGCTCCTAACAAACTGTGATATTTTGTTTGTTTTCCCGCATTGTTTGTAACTTATTTTGTACATAATGTTGCTGCTACAGTCTCTTATGACCAAAAAGAGCTTCTGGATATCAGAACAGTGACTACTCACCTCGAACTGGACAAAGATTTTTTTCTTTAATGAGTCTGACGCAAAGGATATACTGCTTCCCTGAGACCAAACCCAGGGGGCGAAGATCGGGATGCCTTGTGAGAATTTGTCGGCGAGTGAGTAATCCGCCTCTACCATCCATTCTATTGGCCAACGTGCAGTCACTGGAAAATAAACTGGATTATCTCCGTTCAAGATTATCCTACCAACTGGACATTAAAAACTGTAATATCTTATGTTTCACCGAGTTGTGGATGAATGAAGACACAAATAATATAAAGCTGTCTAGGTTTTCCATGCATCAGCAAGAAAGAACAGCTACTTCTGGTAAGACGAGGGGCGGGTGTGGGTGTCTATTAGTCAATAACAGCTGGTGCGCAATGCCTAATATTAAAGAAGTCTCGAGGTATTGCTCACCCGAGGAAGAGAACCTCATGATAAGTCTGATGGCCTTGAGATAGAAGCTGTTTTTCAGTCTCTCGGTCCCATCTTTGATGCACCTGTACTGACCTCGCCTTCTGGATGATAGCGGGGTGAACAGGCAGTGGCTCGGGTGGTTGTTGTCCTTGATGATCTTTATGGCCTTCCTGTGACATCGAGTGGTGTAGGTGTCCTGGAGGGCAGGTAGTTTGCCCCTGGTGATGTGTTGTGCAGACCTCACTACCCTCTGGAGAGCCTTACGGTTGTTGGCGGAGCAGTTGCCGTACCAGGCGGTGATACAGCCCGACAGGATGCTCTCGATTGTGCATCTGTAGAAGTTTGTGAGTGCTTTTAGTGACAAGCCGGATTTCTTCAGCCTCCTGAGGTTTAAGAGGCGCTGCTGAGCCTTCTTCACGACGCTGTCTGTGTGGGTGGACCAATTCCGTTTGTCCGTGGTGTGTACGCCGAGGAACTTAACTTACTACCCTCTCCACTACTGTCCCATCGATGTGGATAGGGGGGTGCTCCCTCTGCTGTTTCCTGAAGTCCACAATCATCTCCTTTGTTTTGTTGACGTTTAGTGTGAGGTTATTTTCCTGACACCACACTCCGAGGGCCCTCACCTCCTCCCTGTATGCCGTCTCGTCGTTGTTGGTAATCAAGCCTACCACTGTAATGTCGTCTGCAAACGTGATGATTGAGTTGGAGGCGTGCATGACCACGCAGTCATGGGTGAACAGGGAGTACAGGAGAGGGCTCAGAACGCACCCTTGTGGGGCCCCAGTGTTGAGGATCAGCGGGGAGGAGATGCTGTTACCTACCCTCACCACCTGGGGGCGGCCCGTCAGGAAGTCCAGTACCCAGTTGCACAGGGCGGGGTCGAGACCCAGGGTCTCGAGCTTGATGACGGGTTTGGAGGGTACTATGGTGTTAAATGCTGAACTGTAGTCGATGAACAGCATTCTCACATAGGTATTCCTCTTGTCCAGATGGGTTAGGGCAGTGTGCAGTGTGGTTGAGATTGCATCATCTGTGGACCTATTTGGGCGGTAAGCAAATTGGAGTGGTGTCAGGTAAGGTGGAGGTGATATGGTCCTTGACTAGTCTCTCAAAGCACTTCATGATGACGGAAGTGAGTGCTACGGGGCCGTAGTCGTTTAGCTCAGTTACCTTAGCTTTCTTGGGAACAGGGACAATGGTGGCCCTCTTGAAGCATGTGGGAACAGCATAATGGGATAAGGATTGATTGAATATGTCCGTAAACACACCAGCCAGCTAGTCTGCGCATGCTCTGAGGACGCGGCTGGGGATGCCGTCTGGGCCTGCAGCCTTGCGAGGGTTAACACGTTTAAATGTTTTCCTCACTTCGGCTGCAGTGAAGGAGAGTCCGCAGGTTTTGGTTGCGGGCGTGTCAGTGGCACTGTATTGTCCTCAAAGCGGGCAAAAAAGTTATTTAGTCTGCCTGGGAGCAAGACATCCTGGTTCGTGACGGGGCTGATTTTATTTTTGTAATCCGTGATTGACTGTAGACCCTGCCACATACCTCTTGTGTCTGAGCCGTTGAATTGGGACTCTACTTTGTCTCTATACTGACGCTTAACTTGTTTGATTGCCTTGCGGAGGGAATAGCTACACTGTTTGTATTCGTTCATGTTTCCGGTCACCTTTCCCTGGTTAAAAAACGTTCAGTTTCACTCGAATTCTGCCATCACATGTGCAACCAGAGGAAAAATCTTTCTAGACCATCTTTACTCCACACACAGAGACTCATACAAAGCTCTCCTTCACCCTCCACTTGGCAAATCTGACCATAATTATATCCTCCTGATTCCTGCTTAAAAGCAAAAACTAAAACAGGAAGTACCAGTGACCCGCTCAATACGGAAGTGGTCAGATGACGTGGAGGCTACGCTACAGGACTGTTTTGCTAGCTCAGACTGGAATATGTTATGGGATTCATCCAATGGCATTGCTCCTTTTCACCCCAGTATCTCTACTTGCACATTAATATTCTGTACATCTATCAATCCAGTGTTAAATTGCTATATTATAATTATCACGCCACTATGGCCAATTTATTTCCTTACCTCCCTTATCCTACCTCATTTGCACACACTGTATATAGACTTTTTCTATTGCATTATTGACTGTACGTTTGTTTATTCCATGTGTAACTCTGCGTTGTTATTTGTGTCGCACTGCTTTGCTTTATCTTGGCCAGGTCGCAGTTGTAAATGAGAACTTGTTCTCAACTAGCCTACCTGGTTAAATAAAGGTTAAATAAAAAAATACAAAAATTGAGGAGCATATCACCTTAAGACTGCTGAACAATTCCATCAAATTTCCATCCGGACTATTTACATTGACACCCCTCCCCCTTTGTTTCTACACTGCTACTACTCTCTGTTTGTTATATATATGCATAGTCACTTTACCGCTACCTACATTTACAAATTTACTCGACTATCCTGTACCCCCGCACATTGACTCGGTACTGGTACCCCCTGTTATATAGCCTCATTATTGTTATTTTATTGTGTAACTATTTATTCGATTTTTTACTTTAGTTTATTTAGTAAATATTTTCTTAACTATTTATTGAACTGCATTGGTGGTTAGGGGCTTGTAAGTAAGCATTTCACGGTGAGGTCTACACCTGATATATTCGGCGCATGTAAGCTGACGGGATACTCCTCTTTTTAAAAGAGGCCATCAAAACTGTTTCTCACGCAATTGCATAGCCTATAGAAATGTTTTCCAACATGAGCTCATGAGCTCTAATGAAGTGTTTGGTTTGATTTTCGATCACATTTGCATTGATGTCAGTGATTAGAGGGACAATAGAGTGCTGAGTACCAGGCAGTTAGCACGTTTGGTAGGCTACTAATGACCATCAGCAGCATCAGAGCTTGGAGAAGCCTAGTTACCGTGACTAAACGGTCCCATGGAATTTGACTGCGGTCATGACTTGTGACACCGTAACAGTATGTATCAGGTATCCCCATGCAGCCAGCAGGCTTCCTCAGGCATCCATTCCTCAACAACACTGTCCTCTACTTTTCCACAGTTGGGGGAATAATAATTGCACATTTGTTCCATCATGCTCCATAGATAATGAGATGTGCTCCTCCAGGACTGTTGTTAGATGCCTGATGCTCCTCCAGTGACAATTCATGGTGTTTGTGAATGAGTTGACTGTGATCCTGTGAGGGCGTCTGAATCCCTGTGCTTGTCTGGGAGCTGTGTTTAACACAGCCTCATGAATAAAATGTCAGGGCAGACACATTAATGCACAGTGATGTATCTACTGATCTATGTTTAGGTTGATTGACACTTCTCCCGGATTCCTGTCTCTGCCTGCCTGCGACACGAAAAAGCTGGGCCACATTCGTTGCGTGCCAGCTCATGCTCTTTCTCTGTCTCTCTTCTCTCACTCTCCCTGTCTAGCTCTACTCCTGCTCTCTCCTCCGTTTGATCAGCGCACCTTAATTAGCTGTTACTGGAGGTGCAGGGAGCAGGCACGATGAGTGTTGGAATATAGATCCCTCTCTGAAGCACACAACTTTTACTTGGGAGGGAAAAAAACAAAGAGTAGAGTTTTAATGAGGGTGTTGGCAGTGGAGGCTGTTGTATACTTATCATGGTGACTAGACTGCCACAATGCATCCTATAATACCCAACCCTGTCCCCTTACCAGTTGCCCCTGGGAAGTTAGATGACATACAGAGGTTTAGGAAATCTGAATATTACGTTTTGAGTCAGAAATTTGTATGAAAATGTACAACAGTTTCAAGATCTTTCACTATGTTGTGTCACCCTATGTTTTATGATGAGTACAGGTGACCCAAGTGATTTCCAGTAGAGGAAAATGTTGCCGGGGATCATGAGGATGTCAGTAGCCCCATGGTGCTAGCCCCATTTAAACATGTCCTTTTCCTGATTGTGTCCACATCCTGATCGTGTCCCCATCCTGATCGTATCCACATCCAGATCGTGCCCACATTTGTAGACAAATGTAAACGATCAAAAGACTCTTTGTAATCCGATTGTGATCAGCTCCTCCTGACCGCCTCCAGAGGTAGCCAGGCACGCATTGTGCCTGGGTATCGTACAAGTGTAGGCGGGACTGGGCAGTGAAACTATTTAAATCATCACTATCCCACCTTCTAAAATCATATAGCCGCATTAACAGGTGCCACTATTGACTTAAGGCATCAATACGTACCTTAAAAATAAAGAGATTCGCACACTCGATATATAAACTCCCCTTAATTTATTGGGTAAATCACCAACTTTTTGGCATTACTGTGCCTTCTTCAGGATAATGTCATGAATGCTTGAACCAGGATATGTAGACAAACAGTGCAATTAGTGCAACCAATGACAATAGTGAGGGGTGTGTCATAATTCTTAAGTTAATTAGAATGAATTGAGTGAAACTGTTAAAAAACAGTAGTTTATGGCATATTGATTATATTAGGCTATTGTTATCATATGAAAACCTAATTGAATATTGTACATAATATTAGCATCAACATACATTATTGTTTAATTCAATTTCAAATCAAATCAAATGTATTTATATAGCCCTTCGTACATCAGCTGATATCTCAAAGTGCTGTACAAAAACCCAGCCTAAAACCCCAAACAGCAAGCAATGCAGGTGTAGAAGCACGGTGGCCAGGAAAATCTCCCTAGAAAGGCCAAAACCTAGGAAGAAACCTAGAGAGGAACCAGGCTATGTGGGGTGGCCAGTCCTCATCTGGCTGTGCCGGGTGGAGATTATAACAGAACATGGCCAAGATGTTCAAATGTTCATAAATGACCAGCATGGTCGAATAATAACAAGGCAGAACAGTTGAAACTGGAGCAGCAGCACAGTCAGGTGGACTGGGGACAGCAAGGAGTCATCATGTCAGGTCGTCCTGGGGCATGGTCCTTGGGCTCAGGTCCTCCGAGAGAGAGAAAGAAAGAGAGAATTAGAGAGAGCATATGTGGGGTGGCCAGTCCTCTTCTGGCTGTGCCGGGTGGAGATTATAACAGAACATGGCCAAGATGTTCAAATGTTCATAATTGACCAGCATGGTCAAATAATAGTAAGGCAGAATAGTTGAAACTGGAGCAGCAGGAGCAAGGAGGAGCAAGGAGTCATCATGTCAGGTAGTCCTGGGGCATGGTCGCCTAGGGCCACTGAGGAAGTACAGTTCCCGCTCAGCCCAGTCAAAACTGTTCGCTGCTCTGGCCCCCCAATGGTGGAACAAACTCCCTCACGACGCCAGGACAGCGGAGTCAATCACCACCTTCCGGAGACACCTGAAACCCCACCTCTTTAAGGAATAGGATAGGATAAAGTAATCCTTCTCACCCCCCCCCTTAAAAGATTTAGATGCACTATTGTAAAGTGGCTGTTCCACTGGATGTCATAAGGTGAATGCACCAATTTGTAAGTCGCTCTGGATAAGAGCGTCTGCTAAATGACTTAAATGTATGTAAATGTAATGGTCCTAGGGCTCAGGTCCTCCGAGAGAGAGAAAGAAAGAAGGAGAGAATTAGAGAATGCACACTTAGATTCACACAGGACACCGAATAGGACAGGAGAAGTACTCCAGATATAACAAACTGACCCTAGCCCCCGACACAAACTACTGCAGCATAAATACTGGAGGCTGAGACAGGAGGGGTCAGGAGACACTGTGGCCCCATCCGAGGACACCCCCGGACAGGGCCAAACAGGAAGGATATAACCCCACCCACTTTGCCAATGCACAGCCCCCACACCACTAGAGGGATATCTTCAACCACCAACTTACCATCCTGAGACAAGCCTGAGTATAGCCCACAAAGATCTCCGCCACGGCACAACCGTGGCACAACAGTGAATCAACCCACTCAGGTGAAGCACCCCCTGCAGGGACGGCATGAGAGAGCCCCAGTAAGCCAGTGACTCAGCCCCTGTAATAGGGTTAGAGGCAGAGAATCCCAGTGGAAAGAGGGGAACCGGCCAGGCAGAGGCAGCAAGGGTGGTTCGTTGCTCCAGAGCCTTTCCGTTCACCTTTCTACTCCTGGGCCAGACTACACTCAATCATATGACCCACTGAAGAGATGAGTCTTCAGTAAAGACTTAAAGGTTGAGACCGAGTTTGCGTCTCTGACATGGGTAGGCAGACCGTTCCATAAAAATGGAGCTCTATAGGAGAAAGCCCTGCCTCCAGCTGTTTGCTTAGAAATTCTAGGGACAATTAGGAGGCCTGCGTCTTGTGACCGTAGCGTACGTGTAGGTATGTACGGCAGGACCAAATCAGAGAGATAGGTAGGAGCAAGCCCATGTAATGCTTTGTAGGTTAGCAGTAAAACCTTGAAATCAGCCCTTGCTTTGACAGGAAGCCAGTGTAGAGAGGCTAGCACTGGAGTAATATGATCAATTTTTTTGGTTCTAGTCAGGATTCTAGCAGCCGTATTTAGCACTAACTGAAGTTTATTTAGTGCTTTATCTGGGTAGCCGGAAAGTAGAGCATTGCAGTAGTCTAACCTAGAAGTGACAAAAGCATGGATTAATTTTTCTGCATCATTTTTGGACAGAAAGTTTCTGATTTTTTCAATATTACGTAGATGGAAAAAAGCTGTCCTCGAAATGGTCTTGATATGTTCTTCTTAGTGGATTGGGAGCTGAGGCTGAGGAGAGGAGTTGGGTTCGTCTCGGGACGTGCTGGACCGTTCACTGATTGATGAGTTGCCGCCACAGTTAACTTTATCAGGAGCGCTCTCGGTGAAGTCACCGCCAGTACTGTCATGTTTTGTATATATATATATATAAAAGACGTTGTTTCTGCTCCCAGCTGTTGACATTCCATCTGAATGCAATCATTTAGCTTCCCACACCCCTGAGTCAGGGTCCAGAGTAATGCCGAGGTCCTTCACAGTTTTATTTGAGATGACTGTACAACCATTAAGATTAATTGTCAGATTCAACAGAAGATCTCTTTGTTTCTTGGGACCTAGAACAAGCATCTCTGTTTTGTCCGAGTTTAATAGTAGAAAGTTTGCAGCCATCCACTTCCTTATGTCTGAAACACATGCTTCTAGCGAGGGCAATTTTGGGGCTTCACCATGTTTCATTGAAATGTACAGCTGTGTGTCATCCACATAGCAGTGAAAGTTAACATTATGTTTTCGAATAACATCCCCAAGAGGTAAAATGTATAGTGAAAACAATAGTGGTCCTAAAACAGAACCTTGAGGAACACCGAAATTTACAGTTGATTTGTCAGAGGACAAACCATTCACAGAGACAAACTGATATCTTTCCGACAGATAAGATCTAAACCAGGCCAGAACATGTCCGTGTAGACCAATTTGGGTTTCCAATCTCTCCAAAAGAATGTGGTGATTGATGGTATCAAAAGCAGCACTAAGGTCTAGGAGCACGAGGACAGATGCAGAGCCTCGGTCCGATGCCATTAAAATGTCATTTACCACCTTCACAAGTGCCGTCTCAGTGCTATGATGGGGTCTAAAACCAGACTGAAGCATTTCGTATACATTGTTTTTCTTCAGGAAGGCAGTGAGTTGCTGCACAACAGCCTTTTCTAAAGTTTTTCAGAGGAATGGAAGATTCGATATAGGCCGATAGTTTTTTATATTTTCTGGGTCAAGGTTTGGCCTTTTCAAGAGAGGCTTTATTACTGCCACTTTTAGTGAGTTTGGTACACATCCAGTGGATAGAGAGCCGTTTATTATGTTCAACATAGGAGGGCCAAGCACAGGAAGCAGCTCTTTCAGTAGTTTAGTTGGAATAGGGTCCAGTATGCAGCTTGAAGGTTTAGAGGCCATGATTATTTTCATCATTGTGTCAAGAGATATAGTACTAAAACACTTGAGCGTCTCTCTTGATCCTAGGTCCTGGCAGAGTTGTGCAGACTCAGGACAACTGAGGTTTGGAGGAATACGCAGGTTTAAAGAGGAGTCCGTAATTTGCTTTCTAATAATCATAATATTTTCCTCAATGAAGTTCATGAATTTATCACTGCTAAAGTGAAAGTCAGCCTCTCTTGGGGAATGCTGCTTTTTAGTTAGCTTTGCGACAGTATCAAAAAGGAATTTCGGATTGTTCTTATTTTCCTCAATTAAGTTAGAAAAATAGGATGATCGAGCAGCAGTAAGGGCTCTTCGGTACTGCACGGTACCGTCTTTCCAAGCTAGTCGGAAGACTTCCAGTTTGGTGTGGCGCCATTTCCGTTCCAATTTTCTGGAAGCTTGCTTCAGAGCTCGGGTATTTTCTGTGTACCAGGGAGCTAGTTTCTTATGAGAAATGTTTTTAGTTTTTAGGGGTGCAACTGCATCTAGGGTATTGCGCAAGGTTAAATCGAGATCCTCAGTTAGGTGGTTAACTGATTTTTGTCCTCTGGCATCTTTGGGTAGGCAGAGGGAGTCTGGAAGGGCATCAAGGAATCTTTGTGTTGTCTGTGAATTTATAGCACGACTTTTGATGGTCCTTGGTTGGGGTCTGAGCAGATTATTTGTTGCAATTGCAAACGTAATAAAATGGTGGTCCGATAGTCCAGGACTATGAGGAAAAACATTAAGATCCACAACATTTATTCCATGGGACAAAACTTGGTCCAGCGTATGACTGTGACAGTGAGTGGGTCCAGAGACATGTTGGACAAAACCCACTGAGTCGATGATGGCTCCGAAAGCCTTTTGGAGTGGGTCTGTGGACATTTCCATGTGAATATTAAAGTCACCAAAGATTAGAATATTATCTGCTATGACTACAAGGTCCGATAGGAATTCAGGGAACTCAGTGAGAAACGCTGTATATGGCCTAGGAGGCCTGTAAACAGTAGCTATAAAAAGTGATTGAGTAGGCTGCATAGATTTCATGACTAGAAGCTCAAAAGACAAAAACGTCATTTTTTTTGTGTAAATTGAAATTTGCTATCGTAAATGTTAGCAACACCTCCGCCTTTGCGGGATGCACGGGGGATATGGTCACTAGTGTAGCCAGGAGGTGAGGCCTCATTTAAAACAGTAAATTCATCAGGCTTAAGCCATGTTTCAGTCAGGCCAATCACATCAAGATTATGATCAGTGATTAGTTCATTGACTATAATTGCCTTTGAAGTAAGGGATCTAACATTAAGTAGCCCTATTTTGAGATGTGAGGTATCATGATCTCTTTCAGTAATGACAGGAATGGAGGTGGTCCTTATCCTAGTGAGATTGCTAAGGCGAACACCGCCATGTTTAGTTTTGCCCAATTTCACATATATATTGTTTCCCATTTCATTTTTTTTGTTTTGTTACATGTAATCTTTTGGTTCAACCATAATGAACATTACGCCTCATCAACAGGGGAACATATTGAGTGTACACTGATAAGCTGTAGAAAGAATAGATACATTTTTATAAGACTTGTTCATGAAAGAGAGATTTGTTCATAAGAAGGGCCTGAGATCAAAGTCAATATTCAGACCACTAGGGGTCAATGTTTTTAGATAGGATATCCAGTAAGCTTGGTAGAGCAACATGCTCATTGCCTGTCTATTTGAAGGAGGAGATTGAATGTTTAGCTTCAACAAACTGAGCTGCTACTGGATAGTCAATGTTCTTACACCTGATTGAGCTGCAGTGTTCAGCTATGCGTTAATTGTCTTTTTGTTCGCCTTGCATAGGCTTTTCCTTACAGGTGATGAGATAGATTACTCCCTTGGTCTTGCATGAGATGATACCGCTAACAGGGATTGTTTGACCTGTAACTGGGTGTCTGAAGAAGGATGTTTTTATAGTGCTATTGCGCTATGCGCATGAGACACATTTGTAGTTCCCATTTAGAATGGGTGTCAAGTACAGTAGGTGTGAAGTGGGCTCAGGGGGCATGTCAGATCTCACCAAGCTCCAATAATAGGACCACGCTTATATCGCAAACTGAATTATGACCCTATCTTAGAATTCCAGCATAATATCTCATCCACAGTGGAAAGCTTTTTGGAATCTGGACAAATCACCAAAAAAGAATGTGAATTTCTATGTGTGAAATTTCCTGAGATACCAAATTTCTATACAGTCACTTAATTACACAAACAAGTGTCTCCTCCTCCAGGTAGACCCATTGTCTCCTCCTCCAGGTAGACCCATTGTCTCCTCCTCCAGGTAGACCCATTGTCTCCTCCTCCAGGTAGACCCATTGTCTCCTCCTCCAGGTAGACCCATTGTCTCCTCCTCCAGGTAGACCCATTGTCTCCTCCTCCAGGTAGACCCATTGTCTCCTCCTCCAGGTAGACCCATTGTCGCAGCAATCGACTCTGTGACATCCAACATTTCTAAGTTTGTGGATCACCACATTAAACTGAAGGTTGAGCAACTCCCATCTTATGTTAAAGACACTAGTCACATGATCTCATTGATAGAGGGCTTAGGAAGGACACCAGAGGGAACCCTGCTGGCCACTTTTGATGTGGAGAGCTTGTACACATCCTACACACTGGAGGCTTGCAAGCGCTGCAACACAGAGACTCTACCCTTGCTCCATCCAATGATGGCATCTTACAACTTACTGAACTGGCATTATTCAATAACTATTTTGTCTTGAGTCAGACTTTCCTTCAAATTCGAGGTATAGCCGTTGGTGATTTACCCAATAAATTACTGGGAGTTTATATACGGAGTTTGCGACTCTTTATTTTTTATAGCTTATAGTTTATTCGCTGTTAGTCAGCACCTCTACATAAAATAATTTGTGCTCCAGCTCAGGTTTTTTTATCAATATGTGTCATAAAAATAAATACCTTTTATTTTGAAAGAATAGCTGTCAAATAAATTGCATGCAGGTAGGGACCAGGAAATCTGGTCACAATGCAGACACAGTGGAAAGATATGAGACACATTTTAATGCCATGTGTAGACATATATTTGGAAATGTGGGCACAATCAGAATGTAGACTCATGTTAGAACCAGGTACAAACGAGGTTACTGTATGAAGGGGGGGACCACCACATGATAGGATTTTCTCATCCTGTACAAGATGTGACCTGACCTTGCCTACCATGTCCATGTACTCCCCTTTTGCCTTGCCTTAACAAAACACGTGCCAACTGAAAATGGTGAGAGAGGGAACAGACGCTTGTGAGGCATGAGGCTGTATGGTTCCAGTATTATAATGGTGCAGTATACACTGGAGTGTCATCAGAGGAATGTGTTTTCCTCCCGGTTTGTCTTTAGTAATGGCTCCATAGATCTCCGTGGCTGTTTGCACGGCCTTGAACACGATCTCCACATCTTTACATTACCGCCTCCCTTCCCGTACATTAATTCCACCACGTAAGTGACAGGGCCATGAGATAGGGCCATAAAACATGGATTCGGATCACTTCTCCAAGGTTACGTTTGCCATTTGAGTCACTCATGCACAATGATGATTCACAAATCCCATTGTGATGATTCATGGTTTGTTGTATGGACTTCTAGCAGAGAATCATAATTCAGTTGCAATGTTTCCTTTTCTCTCTGGGTGGTTGTAAATGGACAGCTTTCAGCTCCCCAGCGATGGACGGCTCACCTCGATCATCACGACGGCACAGCTTCACAAAGAGACCCTGTCTTCTGCAAGCTCAGCCCTACGTCGATTCATTGACACTTAAATTCATTCATATCAATGTCATGCTCATTCGCCGATGAAGTTATGACTCAGCAGTGCATCCTATAAAATGCATACGGTATGGTGTTGACTTGAGAGTGGTGCCTGCACCTAGAGGGCTTGTTGTGCGTGTTGGATGGCTTTCACCTGCTTATTCTACTCCCTAGAAATCTAATGTCTTTCATAGACATTTTAGCAACCGTGTTTATCTCCGGGAATGTGACATTGTTTTTACATTGGTTTGGCATCGCAGTCACAGATATCATTAACAAAGTCTTATGAATCACTTCAAATTGAGAGTGTTTGATAAGATTTGCTCTGATGTGTTTGACAAGTGGGTCACAGTTAAGAAAGCATGCGGAGTCATTATTCTCCTGGTTTGTTCTCTGTTTCATTCATCTGTACTGTTCCAAATGATCCTGACGAGAAAAATGGAAATGCCTTTCCCATCTCAATCTAATAGCAGGTCACAAGTATCCTCAATGATAGATTAATCAGACCCAGTTTAATCATCATTGGTCGTCACACATTGTATATCTCCATTACATTCCAATGCATGAACACATTTAATGAGGGTTGTTTTGTCTGAGCATACCTGCATCCGCAATCCGCCAGCTGCTGTCACGCTGATGTCATCCTCAAGGGCATGGCGGTGAGCTGGCCAGAGATGGGCTCCCTCGTCCCCCGGCTAGAGAGAGCATTCATGCCGAATAACGTGGTGTTTACAAAGGTCAGGAAAGGACTGCACTGTACACACCCAGCCGAGGGGAGAGGACGAAGGGGAAGAGAAGAGGAGGAGGGTAGGGGAGCAGATGCTGAGGAACCAGACGGACAACATCAGTTCACCAGACATGGAACGGACGAACTGACTACAGCCATGACTGTGCAGCTGTGCAGATGGAATAAACCCTCTGGACAGCAGCCTGATCCAGTCAGCTCTCTGCTGGCCACTAATTGACTACACCATCTGGTCCTGTGGTAATGTGGGTCACCTTAACACTGCTTCCAAACAAATCAGTGACCTGACAAGTTAGGGACATGGAGCTGGGTCATTCATTGAGGGCCAGGGGGGTGGGGTAGGGTGGGGTGGGAAGTTGACTTGGTCCTCCCTGGCTCTAATCACACCCATTTGGGTGCCCCAGATCCAACCACGGCCAAATAACCAACCCAGACAGAGGCTTCTGCCTCCTCCCTGGGCAGACAGACCTCAGCTGTGGTGTTCTATCCCTGACTAACCTGGCCTGCCAACTGATTTATGTTTCAATTCAATTAGGCCTTTCTCAGTTCATCAGCCACAAAATCCTCCTGAGATCCAAACCACTGTCATTCAGCTGCCTCCCTCTTAGGATTGACGCCATCATATCCGTGAAAAGCACTCCCAGGTTTGGTCATGTTTCATCACTTGTCTCAGTCCCAATACCCAACAGAGAAATAAAAACCTCTCCACTCCACGAAGTCACTAATGAATACAGAAAAAACGACCCCACAAATCTCCAATCAATGAGGAGCTTTGCTTTGAGTTATGCCTATATTCTTCCTCACTGCATACTCCTTATTGTACACAATGTCATCAATCTACATGTTTGTTAGCCCAAAGACAAGGACAAGCCTGGAGTGTCTGGCTGAGTGACAGTGATGTACAGCCCTGCGATAGCCAGCTGTCCCCAGTCCAGTCTCCTGATGAGGATAGGGCTGAGTTAATGATAACCTGGCCCTATCTGGCTTTATGGACCTGGAGACCTAGGGCTCGCCCTCTGCTCCCCCAGGGTGGGACAGATCACTCTGTGATGATCTGAGAAGGGGAGAGGTTCCACCAATCCCTGATAAATCAGCAGTGGTTGGCAGAGAAGGAGCAGACAGACTGCTCACAGGCCCCAGTCCTCCAAGATCCCAGCAAATCGCCTGATTACTGGGTGTGTTTATGCCCTCGGTGCTCTAGCATTCTGGAAGAGATCCAGAGAGCTCCACTTCCCTTAGAAAGATAGACCAAACACAGGGAATGGAGATTATTCTCATGCAGGTTATAAACACTGTTTATTCTTCCACTTCCCATTTCTCAGACTATTACTTTTTCATCAACATTGAAGTATTATGAGTTAGAATAACCAGGGTCCTAATCTATGTCCACCGGCCCTTTTAGACAATGTTTATCTGGACAGGATACAGGCACTGTCCCAGAAAAGGCGACAGCACTGTTTTCCACATTGTTCTTTTATTTGACAAACAATCTATCCAACTGGACAATATATATGCAGTTTATTGGGAGTCCAAATCCTGCTTAGATGCAACTACCTTTTTAATGGAAAAATCTACCTGTTTGTATTTGAGAGAGGGAAAGAGACTCCACTAACAGAAGCAGACGTGAAAATCAAAGGAAAACGGGATAGAAAAGGCTTTTCTTTAGAAGAACCATAACACTGTATGAGGGAAAACAGACTGCTGGTCTTCCACAAAATCGAATGTGAAAGGTGTTTTAAAGGAGGACAAGATAACGGGGATTCGCTCTGTCTCTCTGAAACCCCCAGTGGCTCGCGGTGCTGAAATAGCACATTGAGTGGCGAGCTAGGAATATTGGAGTAACAGCTCAAAAAGCAGGCAATGTTGGACAAAAGTTCCATAAACCCACTTTAATCCACTTTCAGTGAAGCTTGACCTCTGTTTAAACTACCCATTTGGTTCCCTTTTTTCAGCACTTTAAACAAGAGTCCGCACTGCTGTCCATGGTGCTGAACAAACCCTTTTACATGTCAGGGGGAGCATGAGCTATTCATCACTGCAGATGATCAGCATGAGAAGTAGTAGGTACATGGTTCTCATTCACAAGCCCACATGCGTCCTCACCTCTCTAATTTGTATTACTGTCTGTCAGTGGTAGAAAAAGTACACAATTATGATACTTGAGTAAAAGTCAAGATACCTTAATAGGAAATGACTCACATAAAAGTGAAAGACACCCAGTAAAATACTACTTGAGTAAAGGTCTAGAAGTATTTGGTTTTAAATATACAGTCCAGTCAAAAGTTTGGACACACCTACTCATTCAAGGGGTTTTCTTTATTTGTATTAGTTTTTACATTGACAAATAATATTGAAGACCTCAGAACTATGACATAACACATATGGAATCATGTAGTAACTAAAAAAAAGTGTTAAACAAATCAAAATATATTTTATATTTGAGATTCTTCAAAGTAGCTACCCTTAGTCTTGATGACAGCTTTTCACAATCTTGGCATTCTCTCTACCAGCTTCATGAGGTAGTCACCTGGAATGCATTTTAATGAACAGGTGTGTTAAAAGTTAATTTGTGGAATTTCTTTCCTTCTTAATTCGTTTGATCCAATCAGTTGTGGTGACAAGGTAGGGGTGGTATACAGAAGATAGTCCATATTATGGAAAGAACAGCTCAAATAAGCAAAGAGAAATGGCAGTCCATCATTACTTTAAGACATGAAGGTCAGTCAATCTGGAAAATTTCAAGAACTTCGAAAGTTTCTTCAAGTGCAGTCGCAAAAACCATCAAGCGCTTTGATGAAACTTGCTCTCATGAGGACCGCCACAGGAAAGGAAGACCCAGTTCCCTCTGCTGCAGAGGATAAAGTTCATTAGAGTTCCCAGCCTCAGAAATTGCAGCCCAAATAAATGCTTCACAGAGTTCAAGTAACAGACACATCAACTGTTCAGAGGAGTCTGCGTGAAATCAGGCCTTCATGGTCAAATTGCTCCAAAGAAACCACTTCTAATGGACACCAATAAGAAGAAGAGACTTGCTTGGGCCAAGAAACATGAGCAATGGACATTAGACTGGTGTAAATCTGTCCTTTGGTCTGATGAGTCTAAATTTGAGATTTTTGGTTCCAACCACCGTGTCTTTATGAGACGCTGAGTAGGTGAACGGATGATCTCCGCATGTGTAGTTCCCACCGTGAACCATGGAGGAGGTGTGATGATGTGGGGGTGCTTTGCTGGTGACACTGTCTGTGATTTATTTAGAATTCAAGGCACACTTAACCAGCATGGCTACCACAGCGATACACCATCCCATCTGGTTTGTGCTTAGTGGGACTATCATTTTTTTTTCAATAGGACAATGACCCAACACACCTCAAGGCTGTGTAAGGGCTATTTGACCAAGAAGGAGAGTCATGGAGCGCTGCATCAGATGACCTGGCCGCCACAATCACCTGACCTCAACACAACTAGGACAGTTTGGGATGAGTTGACCACAGAGTGAAGAAAAAGCAGCCAACAAGTGCTCAGCATATGTGGGAAGTCCTTCAAGACTGTTGGAAAAGCATTCCAGTTGAAGCTGGTTGAGAGAATGCGAAGATTGTGCAAAGCTGTCATCAAGGCAAAGCTACTTTGAAGAATCTCAAATATAAAATATATTTTGATTTGTTAAACACTTTATTGGTTACTACATGATGCCATATGTGTTATGCCATAGTTTTTAGGTCTTCACTATTATTTTACAATGTAGAAAATAGTAAAAATAAAGAAAAACCCCTGAATGAGTAGGTGTGTCCAAACTTAACTGTTACTTAAGTATTAAAAGTAAATGTAATTGCAAAAATCTACTTACGTTTCAAAAGTAAAAGTATTAATAATTTCAAATCTCTCATATTAAGCACAGGTGGCCAATCGTTCGTGTTTTTTTACATTTACAGATAGCCAGGGGCACACTCCAACACTCAGACATCCTTCAGAAACAAAGCATGTGTTTATTGAGTTCGCCAGATCAGAGGCAGAAGAGATGACCAGGGATGTTCTCTTGATAAGTGTGTGAATTGGACCATTTATATCCTGCTAAGCATTTGAAATGTAAACGAGTACTTTTGAGTGTCAGGGAAAATGTATGGAGTAAAAAGTACATTATTTTCATTAGGAAAGTAGTGAAATAAAAGTAAACGGCTGCTGGCCCAGACAGCATCCCCGGCCGGGTCCTCAGAGCATGCGCAGACCTGCTGGCTGGTGTGTTTACAGACATATTCAATCAAGCCTTATTCCAGTCTACTGTCCCCACATGCTTCAAGAGGGCTACCATTGTCCCTGTTCCCAAGAAAGCTAAGGTAACTGAGCTAAATGACTACCGCTCTGTAGCACTCATTTCCATCATCATGAAGTGCTTTGAGAGACTAGTCAAGGACCATATCACCTCCACCCTACCTGACACCCAAGACCCACTCCAATTTGCTTACCGAGCCAATAGGTCCACAGATGACACAATCGACATCACACTGCACACTGTCCTAAACCATCTGGACAAGAGGAATACCTATGTAAGAATGCTGTTCATCGATTACAGCTCAGCATTTAACACCATAGTACCCTCTAAACTAATCATTAAGCTTGTGGCCCTGGGTCTAAACCCCGCCCTGTGCAACTGGGTCCTGGACTTCCTGATGGGCCGCCCCCAGGTGGTGAGGGTAGGTAACAACATGTCCACCCCGCTGATCCTCAACACTGGGTCCCCACAAGGGTGCGTTCTCAGACCTCTCCTGTACTCCCTGTTCACCCACGACTGCGTGGCCATGCACACCTCCAACTCAATCATCAAGTTTGCAGACAACACTACAGTGGTATGCTTGATTACCAACAACGGCGAGACGGCCTACAGGGAGGAGGTGAGGGCCCTCGGAGTGTGGTGTCAGGAAAATAAACTCACACTCAATGTCAACAAAACAAAGGAGATGATCATGGACTTCAGGAAGCAGCAGAGGAAGCAGCCCCCTATCTACATTGAAGGGACAGTAGTGGAGAGGGTGGGGAGTTTTAAGTTCCTCGGCGTACACATCACGGACAAACTGAAATGGTCCACCCCACACAGACAGCATGGTGAAGAAGGCGCAGAAGCGCCTCCTCAACCATGTGTATGTGACAAATAAAATTTGATTTGATTTGATTTGAGGAGGCTGAAGAAATTTTGCTTGTCACCAAAAACACTCATAAACTTTTACAGATGCACAATCGAGAGCATCCTGTTGGGCTGTATCACCGCCTGGTACGGCAGCTACTCCGCACATCACCGGAAGGCTCTCCAGAGGGTAGTGAGGTCTGCACAACGCATCACCAGATGCAAATTACCTGCCCTCCAGGACACCTACACCCCTCGATGTCACAGGAAGGCCAAAAAGATCATCAAGGACAACAACCACCCGAGCCACTGCCTGTTCACCCCGCTATCATCCAGAAGGCGAGGTCAGTACGGGTGCATCAAAGCGGGGACCGAGAGACTGAAAAACAGCTTCCATCTCAAGGCCATCAGACTGTTAAACAGCCATCACTAACATTGAGTGGCTGCTGCCAACATACTAACTCCAGCCACTTTAATAATGGAAAAAGTGATGTAACCAATTTATCACTAGCCACTTTATATTATATAATGTTTACATACCCTACATTACTAATCTCATATGTATATTAAATGTATCACTAGCCACTTTATATGTTCTCATACCCGACATTACTAATCTCATGTCATATGTATATACTGTACTCTATACCATCTACTGCATCTTGCCTATGCCGTTCGGCCATCGCTCATTCATATATTTTTATGTACATATTGTGGTGGCATTTTTCTGCTTTACCAAATGAGGAGAGTTACAAACTACACACCAGTCAGAGTTACACTTAAACGACATCTTTTAATTAAGAGCTTTGCAATAGCCCTTTTTGACTTTCAATGATGCGCTATCTCTAATGAACCATTGAAAAGTACCACCAGAAAAGTACAAAGATCTTTTATAGCCAAGATACACCCCTCTCAACTTACATGATGAACCACAGATCTTAGGAACAGTTCACAAAGGTTAAGATTTGTGTGAAATATATCTATAAAACATAGCAGACAGTTACTGCTGTGTCAAACAGTTTTCATTGTAAAGACCAGTATCTGGCCCCCTGCTACTCCAAACTGGAACCTGTCTCACCCTGGTACGGTATAGCACAAAAACATTACTTTTACTATCTGGAATGTTCTTTAGGCTTTATTACCCAAAGACATCGTAAATCTCCTCTGTCAGTGATATCTCATAGAGGTCCATCCTCAGTGGAACACACACACACACAATAGTTAACAGAATACTATATTCTGTCAAATAAAACAACCATTCTAATGCAATACAAAGATTATAATATAATCAGACAAGCACTATAACATAATCTTGCAATTTTGCACGACAATATTCATATTCATTCCTTTACACTTGTGTGTATAAGGTAGTTGTTGTGAAAAGCACAAGCATTTCGCTACACTTGCATTAACATCTGCTAACCATGTGTATGTGACAAAGACATTTTATTTGGATATAAATAGTAAAGTACAGATGCCCAACAAAACTACTTAAGTAATACTTATTTATTTTTTTAACCCCTTTTTTCTTCCCAATTTCGTGGTATCCAATTGTTAGTAGTAACTGTCTTGTCTCATCGCTACAACTCCCGTACGGGCTCGGGAGAGACAAAGGTCAAGAGCCATGCGTCCTCCAAAACACAATCCAACCAAGCCGCACTGCTTCTTAACACAGCATGCATCCAACCCGGAAGCCAGCAGCACCAATGTGTCGGAGGAAACACTGTACACCTAGTGACCTGGTCGGCGTGCACTGCGCTGCGGAGTCGCTAGTGCACGATGAGACAAGGATATCCTTACCGGCCAAATCCTCCCTAACCCGGGCGACGCTAGGCCAATTGTGCGTCGCCCCATGGACCTCCCGGTCGGGGCCGGCTGCGACAGAGCCTGGACTCAAACCCAGAGTCTCGGGTGGCACAGTGGTCTAAGGCCACCCGGGAGCTTAAGTAGTACTTTAAAGTATTTTTACTTAAGTACTTTACACCCCTGCTGTATGTTAGGACCCTGGGATATCCAGACCACTGGCTCAGTCATTATACAAGGCTTATATGCCCTGCCGGTCACAGGAACCACTTTCTCCCTACTTCCAAAGGAGATATCATCAGTAAGATGCTGCATAAAGACATACTAAAATGTGATGTAAATTCAGGGCTAGTCTATCAAGGATCCGCACTATATAAGCAACACACCTGCAGATTTTCCTATTCCATTTGAAATAAAGCAAATCAGTTCGGTAAATGGATTTTACCTTCCAATCTCATTTCATTGAAACGCGTCCAATGTTATGATTAAATAAGACAGAAACTTTGGAAAACAGCCAGCACGACTTAAGGAAATTGAAAAGAAGCAAAAGTGTCTACAGGGGGGATTGAAATAATAAAAGCCTTATTTTGTCACTTGATGTCATTAAAATAAATTGCTTTATGCTCTTTTCGTGATGTACTGGCATATTAGGTTGTGTTATTAGGTGAATTCACATGGCTTACATTAGTGATTGTATAACTATGAGTCGGATGCATCTGTACATAAGATATTTAATCAGCACAGCGATAAACTCAGACTGAATGAATTATTAACATATATTCCTTGTAAAGGAATAATCAATATAGCAACAGCTGTGGATTATAGCTATAATAATAAATGGATGCATAATACTGTAGCCTACATGTATGGTATATATACACACACACTACATGACCAAAAGTATGTGTAATCATCTCATTCCAAAATCATGGGCATTAATATGGAGTTTGTTCCTATAACATCCTCCACTCTTCTGGGAACACGTTTCACTAGAAATGTGAACATTGCTGCAGGGACTTGCTTCCATTCAGCCACAAGAACATTAGTGATGCTGGGTACTGACGTTGGGTGATTAGGCCTGGCTCGCAGTTAGTGTTCCAATTCATCCCAAAGGTGTTTGATGAGGCTGAGGCCAGGGCTCTGTGCAGGCCAGTCAAGATCTTCCACACCGAACTCGACAAACCATTTCTGTATGGACCTTGCTTTGTGCACAGGGGCATTGTCTAGCTGAAACAGGAATGGGCTTTTCCAAACTGTTGCCACAAAAGTTTTTAGCATTCTCCTGCCATCCACCAAACCCAGATTTGTCCGTCGGACTGCCAGATGCTGAAGCGTGAGTCATCACTCAAGAGAACACATTTCCACTGCTCCAGAGTCCAATGGCGGCATGCTTTACAGCACTCCAGCTGACGCTTGTCATTGCGCATGGTGATCTTAGGCTTGTGTGCGGCTGCTCGGCCATGGAAACCCATTTCATGAATCTCCGGACGAACAGTTCTTGTGATGACGTTGCTTCCATTGGCAGTTTGGGAATCGGTAGTGAGTGTTGCAGCCGCTTCAGCACTCGGCGGTCCCATTCTGTGAACTTGTGTGGTCTACCACTTCGTGGCTGAGCCGTTGTTGCTCCTAGACGTTTCCACTTCACAATAACAGCACTTACAGTTGACTGGGGAAGCTCCAGCAGGGCAGATATTTGACAAACTGACCTGTTGGAAAGGCTTCCTGAGCTCTTCAGTAAGGCTATTCTACTACTAATGTTTCTATGGAGATTGCATGGCTGTGCGCTTGATTTTAAACACCTGTCAGCAACGGGTGTGGCTGAAATAGATGAATCTACGAATTTGAATGGATGCCTATATCAATTTGAAAATATAGACAGTTGAAGTCGGAAGTCATTAAAACTTATTTTTCAACCACCCTACATATTTCTTGTTAACAAACTATAGTTTTTGCAAGTATGTTAGGACATCTACTTTGTGCATGACACGTAATTTTTCCAACAATTGTTTACAGACATATTATTTCACTTATAATTCACTGTATCACAATACCAGTGGGTCAGAAGTTTACATTACACTAAGTTGACTGTGCCTTTAAACAGATTGGAAAATTCCAGAAAATGATTTCATGGCTTTAGAAGCATCTGATTGACTCAAATGATGTCAATTGGCCTATTGGAGGTGTACCTGTGGATGTAGTTCAAGGCCTACTTCAGTGCCTCTTCATCATGGAAAAATCAAAAGAAATCAGCCAAGACCTCAGAAGAAAATGTAGACCTCCACAAATCTGGTTCATCCTTGGGAGCAATTTCCAAATGCTTGAAGGTATCACGTTCATCTGTGCAAACAATAGTACGCAAGTATAAACACCATGGGATCACGCAGCTGTCATTCTGCTCAGGAAGGAGACGCGTTCTGCCGATTTTGCAGGTTTTCCTACTTACAAAGCATGTAGAGGTCTGTCATTTTTATCATAGGTACACTTCAACTGTGAGAGACGGACTCTAAACAAAATCCAGAAAATCACATTGTATGATTTTTAAGTAATTAATTTGCATTTTATTGCATGACATAAGTATTTGATCACCTACCAACCAGTAAGAATTCCGTATCTCACAGACCTGTTAGTTTTCCTTTAAGAAGCCCTCCTGTTCTCCACTCATTACCTGTATTAACTGCACCTGTTTGAACTCGTTACCTGTATTAAAGACACCTGTCCACACACTCAATCAAACAGACTCCAACCTCTCCACAATGGCCAAGACCAGAGAGCTGTGTAAGGACATCATGGTTAAATTGTAGACCTGCACAAGGCTGGGATGGGCAACAGGACAATAGGCAAGCAGCTTGGTTAGAAGGCAACAACTGTTGGCGCAATTATTCGAAAATGGAAGAAGTTCCAAATGACGGTCAATCACCCTCAGTCTGGGGCTCCATGCAAGATCTCACTTCGTGGGGCATCAATGATCATGAGGAAGGTGAGGGATCAGCCCAGAACTACACGGCAGGATCTGGTCAATGACCTGAAGAGAGCTGAGACCACAGTCTCAAAGAAAACCATTAGTAACACACTATGCCGTCATGGATTAAAATCCTGCAGCGCACGCAAGGTCCCCTTGCTCAAGCCAGCGCATGTCCAGGCCCGTCTGAAGTTTTCCAATGACCATCTGGATGATCCAGAGGAGGAATGGGAGACGGTCATGTGGTCTGATTAGACAAAAATAGAGCTTTTTGGTCTAAACTCCACTCGCCGTGTTTGGAGGAAGAAGAAGGATGAGTACAACCACAAGAACACCATCCCAACCGTGAAGCATGGAGGTGGAAACATCATTCTTTGGGGATGCTTTTAGGCAAAGGGGACAACGACTGCACCGTATTGAGGGGAGATTGGAAGGGGCCATGTATGCGAGATCTTGGCCAACAACCTCCTTCCCTCAGTAAGAGCATTGAAGATGGGTCGTGGCTAGGTCTTCCAGCATGAAACCAACCCGAAACACACAGCCAGGGCAACTAAGGAGTGGCTCAGTAAGAAGCATCTCAAGGTCCTGGAGTGGCCTAGACAGTCTCCAGACCTGAACCCAATAGAAAATCTTTGGAGGGAGCTGAAAGTCTGTATTGCCCAGCGATAGCCCCGAAACCTGAATGATCTGGAGAAGGTCTGTATGGAGGAGTGGGCCAGAATCTCTGCTACAGTGTGTGCAAACCTGGTCACTACAGGAAACATATGATATCAGTAATTGCAAACAAAGGTTTCTGTACCAAATATTAAGTTCTACTTTTCTGATTTATCAAATACTTATGTCATGCAATAAAATGCTAATTAATTACTTAAAAATCATACAATGTGATTTTCTGGATTTTTGTTTTATAGTCCGTCTCTCACAGTTGAAGTGTACCTATGATAAAAAATTACAGACCTCTACATGCTTTGTAAGTAGTAAAACCTGAAAAATCAGCAGTGTATCAAATACTTGTTCTCCCCACTGTATACATAACCTGAAAGGCCTCTCAACAAGGAAGAGGTCACTGCTCCAAAACTGCCATAAAAAAAGCCAGACTACGGTGTGCAACTGCACATGGAGACAAATATCGTACTTTTTGGAGAAATGTCCTCTGGTCTGATGAAACAAGAATAGAACTGTTTGGCCATAATGACCATCGTTATGTTTGGACGAAAACGGGTTGCAAGCCGAAGAACACCATCCCAACCATGATGCACGGGGGTGGCAGCATCATGTTGTGGGGGTGCTTTGCTGCAGGAGGGACTGGTGCATTTCACAAAATAGATGGCATCATGAGGGAGGAAAATTAAGTGGATATATTGAAGCAACATCTGAAGACATCAGTCAGGAAGTTAAAGCTTGGTCGCAAATGGATCTTCCAAATGGACAATGACCCCAAGCAACCTTCCAAAGTTGTGGCTCAAGGACCTTCCAAAAAAATGGCTCAAGGACAACAAAGTCAATGTATTGGAGTGGCCATCACAAAGCCCGGACTCAATCCTATCGAGAATTTGTGGGCAGAACTGAAAAAACGTTTGCGAGCAAGGAGGCCTATAAACCTGACTCAGTTACACCTGCTCTGTCTGGAGGAATGGGCCACAATTAACCCAACTTATTGTGGAAGGCTACCCAAAACGTTTTACCCAAGTTAAACAATTTAAAGGCAATGCTACCAAATACTAATTGAGTGTATGTAAACTTCTGACCCACTGGGAATGTGATGAAAGAAATAAAAGCTGAAATAAATCCTTCTGTCATTTCGTGTTTTGTAGGTGGCAGGGAAGTAAAGTGCAGGAGAATTAAACTTGGTGTAAATGGAGTATTTTAATAACTTAAAACATAAACTCCAAAACCAAAGTCCATAATAAAAGAAATGTGGGTACAAAAACCCATCGCACACCAATCCATAAAACATGAACATAACAATAAACAATCTCTGACAAGGACATGAGGGGAAACAGAGGGTTACATACACACCAATCCATAAAACATGAACATAAAAATAAACAATCTCTGACAAGGACATGAGGGGAAACAGAGGGTTACATACACAACAATTAGTGAATGGGATTGGAACAAGGTGTGTATGAAGACCAGACAAAACCAATGGAAAATGAAACATAGATGAATGATGGCTAGAAGACCGGTGACGTCGATCGCCGAGCACCGCCCGAACAAGAAGAGGCATCGACTTCGGAAGAAGTCGTGACACCCTCTCTCTACTATTATTCTGACTTTCCACATTCTTAAAATAAATTGGTGATCCTAACTGATTTAAGACAGGGACATTTTACTAAGATTAAATGTCAGGAATAGTGAAAAACTGATTTTAAATGTATTTGGCTAAGGTGTATGTAAACTTACGACTTCAACTGTACACACACACACACACACACACACACACACACACACACACACACACACACACACACACACACACACACACACACACACACACACACACACACACACACACACACACACTGTTTATTTTTGGTAAGAGTATGCAAAGCTGTCATCAAGGGAAAGGGTGGCTACTTTGAAGAACCTAAAAATATATTTTTTATAACAATATAACCATTTTTTGGTTAATACATGATTTCATATGTGTTACTCATAGTTTAAGTCTTCACTATTATTCTACAATGTAGAAAATAGTACAAATAAAGAAAACCTCTGGAATAAGTAGGTGTGTCCAAACTTGACTGGTACTGTATATATACACTGAACAAAAATATAAAACGCAACATGCAACAATTTCAAAGACTTTACTGAGTTACATTTCATATAAGGAAATCAGTCAATTGAAGAAAAAAAATTAGGCCCTAATCTATAGATTTCACATGACTGGTAATACAGATATGCATCTGCTGGTCACAGATGACAAACATAAAAAAATAGAGGCGTGGAGCAGAAAACCAAAACACAGTTCCTTCGCATAGAGTTGATCAGGCTGTTGATTGGGGCTTGTGAAATGCTGTGTGAAGTTGCTGGATATTGGCAGGAACTTTAACACGCTGTCCTTCACGTTGTTCCAGAGCATCATAAACATGCTCAACAGGTGACATGTCTGAGGCTCATTGGTGAGTATGCAGGCCATGGAAGAACTGGGACATGTTCAGCTTGCAGGAATTGTGTATAGATCCTTGCGACATGGAGCTGTGGATAATCATGCTGAAAAGTGAGGTGGTGGATGAATGGCATGACAATGGGCCTCAGGATCTCATCACAATATCTCTGTGCATTAATATTGCCATCAATAAAATGCAATTGTGTTCGTTGTGCCTGCCCATACCCCCACCGCCGCCATTAGGCACACTGTTCACAACGTTGACGTCAGCAAACCGCATGACGCCATACACTCCTCCACATTGGAGGAGGCTTATGGTAGAGAAATTAACAATCAATTCTCTGGCAACAGCTTTGGTGGACATTACTGTAGTCATCATGCCAAATGCATGCTCCCTCAAAACTTGAGACATTCGTGGCATTGTGTGAGTAATCAAAGTGACAGACAGTGACACAATACCACCTTGCACACTCTTGCCTTCATCTAGCTGATCTAGAACAGGATTTCCCAAACTTGGTCCTGGGCCCCCCCTGGGTGCAGTTTTGTTTTTTGCCCTAGCACAACAAAGCTGATTCAAATAATCAAAGCTTAATGATAAATCTGTTATTCTTAGTTTATTGTTTATCAGTTTATCTGTTATTATCAGTTTTCTAGTGCTAGGGCAAAAAACAAAATGTCCACTGCTCGTTGTATAATTCCTTCTCACATCTACACACTCTCCTGCTCTCACCTTTTCCCTTCGCTTGCAGACTTCAGTGCACAACACTGTTACAGGCTTTGGTTTTTCCATTTATCTTTTGAGGTTGGACTTTAGCACTTCTAGCTCATTAGCGCATGGGCGAACCAATTGGTGAAATCTCATTAGTCAGTATGTGTTACACCTGTGCTGGTTGCCGTCTTGTTTGTGAGAAGGTGTTTCACCTGTGCTTGCCCAGGAGCTATTTAAGAATGGCTGGCCCAGTGCTCCAGTTGTCTTGACAGATGCAGAGGGTTACCACATTTAGTTAGTGTGCCCAATTTAGATTTTTAGACAAACAATCCTTTATCTGGTCTTCATTGTTTTTTATTTTGGCTTGATTCCTGTCAAAGTTTGATATGGGTTTTTTCTTTTCTTTGCCTCTTGGGCAAATTTAGTAGGCGCTCACGGTGGGTGTCTTTATGGTTGCAGTTGTTGTTGCTAATGAACTTTCAGTGGACAGCCCCATGACTGTCTTTCAGAACCCTTCCTCAAACCCCACCTGTTTCTTTTGGTTGTTGTCAGTGAATCGTTGTTCGTTCCCTCTTCTGTTTGAGCGAAATTATTTGGGTTTTCTTGCTGGGGAAAGTAATGGTGACCAGATAAAAAAAACTTTCCAAGCCAAACCTCATGTCACAACCACTACAAACAGCCAACATTGTTGTCACCATATTAGCTAACATCATAGTCAACATAGCTAATAGAACTAACATGTTAGCAAACATGCTACAATCATGCTTAGCAGTTACAATGATGGTAAACATTTATAAAACAAAAAGCTTACCTTGACTTGGAAGAGTTCCAATGTTGGCAAGCCATAGCCAAATATCTAACATGGCATCCCTCTCTGTTTGAGTGGGCTAAACTCTGCCTTTGCTAGCTAAATAAGTGAAAGTGAAATATGGCTAGCTCTCACTTCTGCTTCTCATTTTTTTGTATATTAATTTGTTAAAAACTGTTAAACTATTGTCTTTGAGTCAACTATTCACCACGTTATACACTGCAGTGCTAGCTAGCTGTAGCTTATGCTTTCAGTCCTATATTAATTATATCTGATCATTTGATTGGGTGGACATTTCAGTTCATGCTGCAAGAGCTCTGATGGGTTGGAGGACCACCTCCGGAAGTTGTCATTATTATTGTGTAAGTCTATGAAAGAGGATGAGAACCATGAGCCTCCTAGGTTTTGTATTGAATGTACCCAGAGGAGGAGGACGGAACCTAGCTGTCCTCCGGCTACACCATGGTGCTACTCCACAGAGTGATGTTGAGGCTACTGTAGACCTTCATGGAAAAACAGTGTGTTTTAAACAATAATTTGGTGATGTGAATATATTTAATATAGTTTTAAAAAGGATTTTTATTTTTATGAAATTCACCAAGGAGAATGGTCCTCCCGCTCCTCTGAGGACCCTCCACTGATATATACACAATGCATTTGGAAAGTATTCAGACACCTTCACTTTATCCACATTTTTATCCACATCCATTCAAGGACATTCAGACTTGTCCCGAAGCCATTCCTGCAATGTCTTTGTGCTTAGGGTCGTTGTCCTTTTGGAAGTGGAACCTTCACCCCAGTCTGAGGTCTTGAGCGGTCTGGAGCAGGTTTTCATCAAGGATCTCGCTGTACTTTGCTCCATTTAGTCAGGATCGAGGCAAAGAGTTCTTGCCACTGAAAAAAATCCACACAACAGGATGGTGCTAGGTTTTCTCCAGACGTCACACTTGGCATTCAGGCCAAAGAGTTCAATCTTGGTTTCATCAGACCAGAGAATCTTGTTTCTATAATAATATATAATATAATAATAATATATGCCATTTAGCAGACGCTTTTATCCAAAGCGACTTACAGTCATGTGTGCATACATTCTACGTATGGGTGGTGCCGGGGATCGAACCCACTACCCTGGCGTTACAAGCGCCATGCTCTACCAACTGAGCTACAGAAGGACCACAGCTACAGAAGGACCATGGTCTGAGAATACTTTAGGTGCCTTTTGGCAAACTCCAAGAGGGCTGTCATGTGCCTTTTACTGAGGAGTTGCTTCTGTCTGACCACTATATCATAAAGGTATGATAGGTATAGTGCTGCAGAGATGGTTGTCCTTCTGGAAAGTCCTCCCATTTCCACAGAGGAACTCTGGGGCTCTCAGAGTGACCATTGGGTTCTTGATCAAGGCCCTTATCCCCGATTTCTCAGTTTGGCCGGCCGCCAGCTCTAGGAATAGTATGCGGCTCCAAACTTCTGTTTAAGAATGATGGAGGCTATTGTGGTCATGGGGACCATCAATGCTGCATAAATGTTTTGGTACCCTTCCCCAGATCTGTGCCTCAACACACTCTACAGACAATTCCTTTGAGCTCATAGCTTGGTTTTTGCTCTGACATGTAATGTCAACTGTAGAACCTTATATAGACAGGTGTGTGCCTTTCCAAGTCCTGTCCAATCTATTTCATCCATTTTAGAATAAGGCTGTAACGTATCCAAATGTGGAAAAAAAGGAAGGGGTCTGAATACTTTCCAAATGCACTGTAGATGGGGCCAGAAGGGACAGAGAGGCACCGCTGTAAACCCAGATACAAACAGACATCAACCTCTCTAATGGACATTCTATTATTCTCAACCCCAGCCCATCTAAGATAGTTTGGTCTCTTAGATGGGCTGTTAAATACATCTGTATAAGAGAGGCTATGTATAGACTCAACTGAATATGTGTAGACCTATGCAGAGCCCTATTTCCTCTGGGATGACAACCCCTGGCAGGTTACAAGACGAAGGGTTTATGGACGTGTCTGGTCACATACATACAGTACAGTAGACAGCTGGATCTGCCATACTGCTCAGGGTTGCATGGCTGTGAATGTGTAGATCATACAGTGAGACAAGTGTAGTATATCACCTGCACTTATTGCCTTCCTATTTAGCGTCGCTGGGACCCAATTACACATTCACACAGCATCACTAAAAGCACACACCTAAAAGCCATTCATTGGAAAGATCTTTCCATCCAGTCATTGTGCATCCCTTGCAAAGGTGTAGTGATACATTGAGTTATGAGCTGTACACCTTGTTCAAAAATGGTTTGTGATGGTAATGTAAGTCATTATTTCTACAGCCAGACTGGAAATGAGCTGTAACCCACTGAGAGACAGGTTACAGGAAAGATGAGTGGATTATACAAAGATGAACAGGGACTTCTCTCTCTATGGTAGTGTCAAGTTGGCTGAACATAGCATTAGTGATTTAATAGGGAAACCAAGGAATCCTAACTCATAATCCCCAGGCCATAAAAGTCTTGAATACATTACCATTTAAAACCACATAATATAGTTGTAATTGAGGCTCTAAAACTAAAGCTTAAACTATCTCAGATGAGCTGAATCCAAAGCCTCATCTGCATGTTTCTCTCTGAATGAAACCTGAAAGCAGCGTCCTAACTGAATGTTTGTTGGCCTATCACTTCAGGCATTTATTCATCTAAGTGTCAAATCAGATGAATGATTCACAGAGATCCTGAAAGCAAGTGGATGCAGGACATCAATCTGAGAATGCAATATACACTACCATTCAAAAGTTTGGGGTCACTTGGAAATGTCCTTGTTTTTGAAACATATATTATTTTTAAATTGTCCATTAAAATAACATAAAATTGATCAGAAATATAGTGTAGACATTGTTAATGTTGTAAATGACTATTGTAGCTGGAAACGGGTGATTTTTATGGAATATCTACATAGGCGTACAGAGGCCCATTATCAGCAACCATCACTCCTGTGTTCTAATGGCATATTGTGTTAGCTAATCCAAGTTTATAATTTTAAAAGGCTAATTGATCATTAGAAAACCCTTTTGCAATTATGTTAGCACAGCTGAAGACTGTAGTGCTGATTAAAGATGCAATAAAACTGGCCTTCTTTAGACTAGTTGAGTATCTGGAGCATCAGCATGTGTGGGTTTGATTACAGGCTCAAAAGGCCAGCATCCCGGAGTCGCCTCTTCACTGTTGATGTTAAGACTGGTGTTTTGCGGGTACTATTTAATGAAGCTGCCAGTTGAGGACATGTGAGGCATCTGTCTAGTTTGAGAAACACTCTAATGTACTTGCTCAGTTATGCACCGGGGCCTCCCACTCCTCTTACAATGAATGTTTGATATCACACTCACAACATTCCCATCAGGGGAGGCTCGCAGCTTTCTAAAGTTAACACCATATGCAGTTCAGGAGCTCAGGCCTGCATCATGGAATCTGTCATACTAAGAATGGCCTACAGAACCAATCCTACTATAGGGTTGGCAAAATAGTTTATGATTTGAAGTGGCCTATACTAACGTCTCACACCTAATCTCTTAAAAACACTTCATATTCTATTCCATCAAATCTTTGCAAAACTTCAAATGGGATTGCTGGGAGGTCTTGCTGCATGTTATTCCTGGATAGTGAAAACAAAAATATAAATGTTTCTTAATCATATAACAAAAACTACTTCAAAATGCGGCAGTCACAATTCCTCTAAAGCTGAACAACATATGGTCCTATAACTGATTCATTCTGTTGAAACGGTCAGTGAGGGCTTGAAACTGATGTCCGTGAATAGGATCGGGGGCAATAAATCCAGATTGGTCTCAAGGCGAGATTTCCTCTGCCAAGCCGTGGATGTGAGTGGCACATGTAAAAGCCTGCCACTGCTATCTATCAAGCTCAAGCTCACAGGTCAGAGGCTTGGTCACATGCCAAGTCCCCTCAGCCAGAAAAAGGGAGAGTACCATAAAAGCCCTAGAGAGGGATCTCAAGGGTACACTTAGGCCCTACACAACAGAAATATCTTGGTCCCAAGCCATTGCATATTACTTTGCGAATAATTTAATCTTTTTAGTGTTCTGGGCAGTCCTTTCAACCCAAAGAATGCTTAGACATAACTTTTCACCATCATTGACTCATACATCAGTTACAGTAAGGTACTGTATGTCAGCCACGGCCGGCCAACTCATTAAGCATGATTAGGCGACCGCCTATGGCGGAAGATTGATGAGGGCGACCTTTTCTCAGCTAAACTGACCAAGACGCACCTCCAACAACAACACATAAGACCTTACAGAATTCTGCCCCAAAACAATTTCGCTCAACCAGTGGCATAAAGGCTTTTTAGGTGAGCGTTGGTGCCCCCCTGTGATAAGCAGTGCCCACTTTGTCAAAGGCAGGGGCGCAGAATATTTTGCTTTTCCATTCCCAGCGCACCTACCCAGGGTGCTGATGGAGAGGTGCATTGCTGCTGTGCTCCACCAACCTTCCGTCAAAAAAATGTATCTAACATAAATCATGTAGCAGATATAGGACATGGTAGAAAGAATATTTGGCCTTTACTGTAGGCAAAATGTATGACAATGTAATGAGATGAACACTTTTTACATCATGCAGGTTTCTCTGATCAAATAGCCTAAAGAAAGAAACCTTTCATATCATGCAGGTTTCTCCGATCAAATAGCCTAACCACATTGTCATGTTATTATTAAACAACATCTCCTAAAAACAGGACAAGCCAAAGTAAAATGGACAATATGGAATGGACAATCACAACTGTTGTCCAGGAGTTCACCCCATTGTCATGATCAGTGGTTTCAAGTTTGTATCTGTCAATTTTTGGCAAGCTATCATAGCGAAAAATTAAATACTTCTTCATTTGATATGCATGATAACTTCGATAGCTGATATTCAGAACTCTAAAAGCCAAATTGATTAGTTACAGGAATCAGGACTAAGAAAGCCAATGCAGTGGCCTTTTACAAATGGTGAGCCTACCATTGACGGAAATTTAGAAAATTCCATTTCCGCCATGGTAGGCTACACCCCAGTTAGCAGGAGACAATGTCTATTTTATGTTCCTTTCCAGACAGGAAGCCTTTTTTTGTGTTTTACAAAACGGTAGGCTTACCACAGATGGGCATTCATTAAAAGAAATTCAGGCAACACTGTAGGTTACACCTCAGTAAGCACGGTCTGACTCTGATGCCTTATGGAGATCATTTTTTGGTGCAGTCCGGACTGACCTTGATTTCCACATTCACGGACATTGGTTTTTGGTCCGGTCTATGACGTCTATGTTTGGTTCAGATTTTGTCCAGTCTGGACCAGCCTTGATTTGACTCAAACATTGACGTCTATAAATATTGTGTTTTCAACTTTCATTCAGAATCTAAAATGAACCTGACTTTAATGTCTGAAAAATACATAATTTTAAACGTCCATAAAACGTACGGAAAATACGTATTTTCAACTTTTATTCAGAACCTAAATTGAACCTCACTTCAACTTCTGGGGTCTTTAAACATAATTTTTCTTACTGGGAGTATTCTAGTTTTGCGGGGGCAGCATTTTTTGGTCTCGCCTAGGGCGGCAGAACAGCAAGGACCAGCCAGTTGTGCTAAATAAAACTAACCTGATTTCATGGTTGCTATGTTTAAATTGATGTGTGGGTGGTATTCTATCATTATGCACATGAGAGAAATGTACCATTTGTTGTCATATTTTTCATTCCATAACTGGTTTAGTAAAGTTCCATAGTCAACACAAACACATACATACAGTGGGAAGAAAAAGTATTTGAACCCATGGTCATACAATTTGATCTGTTCTTCATCTAAGTCACAACAATATAAAAACAATTATATTTTTTCATGTCTATATTGAACACACCGTGTAAACATTCACAGTGCAGGTTGGAAAAAGTATGTGAACCCTTGGATTTAATAACAGGTTGACCCTCCGTTGGCAGCAATAACCTCAACCAAACATTTTCTTGTCGGAACTAGAAGCACAAGCATTTCGCTACACTCGCATTAACATCTGCTAACCATGTGTATGTGACAAATAAATTTGATTTGATTTTGATTTGGCATTTTCTGTAGTTACGGATCAGACCTGCACAACGGTCAGGAGGAATTTTGGTCCATTCCTCTTTACAAAACTGTTTCAGTTCCAACAATATTCTTGGGATGTCTGGTGTGAACCGCTCTCGAGGTCATGTCACAGCATCTCAATCGGGTTGAGGTCAGGACTCTGACTGGGCCACTCCAGAAGGCGTATTTTCTTCTGTTGAAGTCATTCTGTTGTCTATTTACTTCTGTGTTTTGGGTCGTTGTCCTGTTGCATCACCTAACTTCTGCTGAGCTTCAATTGACGAACAGATAGCCTTTCATTCTCCTGCAAAATGTCTTGATAAACTTGGGAATTCATTTTTCGGTCGATGATAGCAAGCTGTCCAAGCCCTGAGGCAGCCCCAAACCATGACGCTCCCTCCACCATAGTTTACAGTTGGGATGAGGTTTTGATGTTGGTGTGCTGTGCCTTTTTTTCTCTCCACACATAGTGTTGTGTGTTCCTTCTAAACAACGCAACTTTAGTTTCATCTGTCCACAGAATATTTTGCCTGTAGCGCTGTGGAACATCCAGGTGCTCTTCAGACGTGCAGCAATGTTTTTTTGGACAGCAGTGGCTTCTTCCATGGTGTCCTCCCATGAACACCATTCTTGTTTAGTGTTTTACATATTGTAGACTCGTCAACAGAAATGTTAGCATGTTCCAGCGATTTCTGTAAGTCTTTAGCTGATACTCTAGGACTCTTCTTAACCTCATTGAGCATTCTGCGCTGTACTCTTGCAGTCATGTTTGCAGGACAGCCACTCCTAGGGAGAGTAGCAACAGTGCTGAAATTTCTCCATTTATAGACAATTTGTCTTACGGTGAACTGATGAACATCAAGGCTTTTAGAGATACTTTTGTAACCGTTTCCAGCTTTATGCAAGGCAACAATTCTTAATCTTTGGTCTTCTGATCTCTTTTGTTCAAGGCATGGTTCACATCAGGCAATGCTTCTTGTGAATAGCAAACTCAAATGTTGTGAGTTTTTTATGGGGCAGAGCAGCTCTAACCATAATCTCCAATCTCGTCTCATTGATTGGACTCCAGGTTAGTTGACTCCTGACTCCAATTATCTTGTGGAGAAGTCATTAGCTTAGGTGTTTGCATACTTTTGCCAACCTACACTGTGAATGTTTAAATGATGTATTCAATATAGACAAGAAAAATACGATAATTTGTTTATTGTAAGCACATTGAGTTTGTCTATTGTTGTGACTTAGATGAAAATCAGATTTTATGCAGAAATCCAGGTCCTTTCAAAGGGTTCACATACTTTTTCTTGCCACTGTACAGTACAGCCCATGGCAGTTCCTCTTCTTCACACTGTACGCAAATCAAGTGTTTCATATTTTCTTTCCGGTAGTATCCAAATGATCGCTGTTGACATACAATGTTAGCAGTCAATGCAGGTAAATAAAATGTCTTCCTGGAAACAATTCAGTGCCACAATACATTACAGTTGCACTCCAGACATAATGAGGGATGATCCTCCAAAATAATTGAATGCAGCAGTAAAATTATTGTGATTGCCACATTAACTTTGTTGAGCCTAAATGGAGGTCTTGCTTTATTTCACTCAAAGATGGATGAAATGGCTGAAACTTGCCATAATTGATGTAGGATCTTAATTTGAACAAGTTTGCTACAGCTGAAGAATCCTGCAGCAACAGGAAATATTGGACATTTTTGTAGGGATTGATAAATTATTTGTTTTGGGCAAATCAAATACACTACAATATAATGTTTGACATACAGATGTATGAACTTAATTTGATCACCTTCCCTGCAATGAAGGACATGTAAAACATGTAGTGTATTTGAGGTTTAAAAAGGCTTCTGAAGTTTGTAATTTCCACATTGAAATGTAAGATTTTCATTTATGAAAAATGTGTCAACCCCTAGAGAAATGTCCATTAATTATAATGCACATCTCTTGCTGTAACAAACTGGCTGCGCAGGAAGATTCCCAGCAACAAAAGAATGATCAAATTAAGTTCCCCCCCCCATTCATCACATATGTTCATGCAGGCATCAAGATATGATGGTTTGATATGATAGCTGAGATACAGTGGGGCAAAAAAGTATTTAGTCAGCCACCAATTGTGCATGTTCTCCCACTTAAAAAGATGAGAGAGGCCTGTAATTTTCATCATAGGTACACTTCAACTATTACAGACAAAATTAGATTTTTTTTTCTCTAGAAAATAACATTGTAGGATTTTTAATGAAGGCCACTCCAGGACCTTGAAATGCTTCTTACGAAATAACATTGTAGGGTTTTTAATGAAGGCCACTCCGGGACCTTGAAATGCTTCTTACGAAGCCACTCCTTCGTTGCCCGGGCGGTGTGTTTGGGATCATTGTCATGCTGAAAGATCCAGCTACGTTTCATCTTCAATGCCCTTGCTGATGGAAGGAGGTTTTCACTCAAAATCTCACGATACATGGCCCCATTCATTCTTTCCTTTACACGTATCAGTCGTCCTGGTCCCTTTGCAGAAAAACATCCCCAAAGCATGATGTTTCCACCCCCATGCTTCACAGTAGGTATGGTGTTCTTTGGATGCAACTCAGCATTCTTTGTCCTCCAAACACGACGAGTTGAGTTTTTACCAAAAAGTTATATTTTGGTTTCATCTGACCATATGACATTCTCCCAATCTTCTTATGGATCATCCAAATGCTCTCTAGCAAACTTCAGACGGGCCTGGACATGTACTGGCTTAAGCAGGGGGACACGTCTGGCACTGCAGGATTTGAGTCCCTGGCGGCGTAGTGTGTTACTGATGGTAGGCTTTGTTACTTTGGTCCCAGCTCTCTGCAGATCATTCACTAGGTCCCCCTGTGTGGTTCTGGGATTTTTGCTCACCGTTCTTGTGATCATTTTGACCCCACGGGGTGAGATCTTGCGTGGAGCCCCAGATCGAGGGAGATTATCAGTGGTCTTGTATGTCTTCCATTTCCTAATAATTGCTGCCACAGTTGATTTCTTCAAAACAAGCTGCTTACCTATTGCAGATTCAGTCTTCCCAGCCTGGTGCAGGTCTACAATTTTGTTTCTGGTGTCCTTTGACAGCTCTTTGGTCTTGGCCATAGTGGAGTTTGGAGTGTGACTGTTTGAGGTTGTGGACAGGTGTCTTTTATACTGATAACAAGTTCAAACAGGTGCCATTAATACAGGTAACGAGTGGAGGACAGAGGAGCCTCTTAAAGAAGTTGTTACAGGTCTGTGAGAGCCAGAATTCTAGCTTGTTTGTAGGTGACCAAATACTTATTTTCCACCATAATTTGCAAATAAATTCATTAAAAATCCTACAATGTGATTTTTTGGATTTTTTTTCTCTAATTTTGTCTGTCATAGTTGAAGTGTACCTATGATGAAAATTACAGGCCTCTCTCATCTTTTTAAGTGGGAGAACTTGCACAATTGGTAGCTGACTACATACTTTTTTGCCCCACTGTATGTAGAGTTTCTATTGTTACAGTTTATTGGACATCATAAAGAATGCGTTGACATGACGTCTATCAAAAAGCTACTGTAAATAGCGGCATACTCATATAGCTACAAAAACTGTAAAACGGTGCTGGTACAGGGAGAGCGGTACAGTTGTGAGAGAGCAGTGCAGAGCTTGTGTGTGATACAAATGTAGGAAAGATAAGTGAATAATCATTGATTAATACTGCACCAACACACTGACCTGCTAATTAACTCTTAAGAGACACTCCTACACCAGCTTCTTTTCAGTCACCGTTACTAATTCAGTCCTGGGAAGGTACTGTAGGCCTAATGTAATGAGTACTGCAGTTTTATTCACCAAGTATCCCAACACAGACAATATGTTAATCCTCCAAATTCATCAATGAGATTTGCTTTTCAGAGTACAACAGGGAGCCTATAAAAGGGTCATTCCATAGCTAGATCCCAGCATGATGCAAAGGGCCTCATTTTGACCTTGAAAAGGTTGTTTGAAAACCACAAAGTACACTGCTGGTCTGTATTGGCTGTTTCATTTGTAAGCATCTCGTCCACAGTCTGAAATATCAAACAGTCCGGTTTTCTTGTCCTTATCTAGGATCATGGTGAGGAATGCCAAAGTACTCTCTGCTAAACCCAACAAATGTTGATGAGATGAGCTGATTCTATTACGCTGGCTAATATGACTTAAAATGTCAGAGGGGATCTATACCTGACTATACTATCTGGCTTTAGAGAACAATATGACAGGCCAATATACTGTAAAGTGATTTGCTTTGAATTAATGTAGTCGTCTAATAATCTCATTAGAATAATGCAACAAAGGATGTCAGGTTTGGTTAGAATTTTCCTAGCGGGGGAGTATCAAATCAGATTTTATTGGTCGGATACACATATTTAACAGATGTTATTGCAGCTCTAGCAAAATGCTTGCGTTCGTAGCTCCAACAGTGTAGTAATATCTAACAATACACAAAAATCAAAAAAGTAAAATAATGTAATTAAGAAATATAGAAAGTCCATATTATGGCAAGAACAACTCATACATTTAAAAATGGTGCCGACAGAGAGGGCTGCCTCGCTTCTAGTCCTTAGGAAACTTTGCAGGATTTTGTGTTATGTGTTATTACATACAGCAGGGAAGAACTATTGGATATCAGAGCGACGTCAACTTACTAGCACCACGACCAAGAATATGACTTTCCCGAAGCGGATCCTTTGTACGAGCCACTCAGGGCATTTGAACTGATTCCAGAGGCTGACCCAAAACAATGCCGCCGGACAGAGCGATCTTCTGGTCAGACTTCGGAGGTGCGCACACCACCCACTGCTTCCGAGTAAATTACTCGCTAATGTCCAGACTCCAGATAACAAGTTAAACAAAATTAGGGCAAGAGTTGCTTTCCAGAGACACATCAGGGATTGTCACATGGCTCTCTCCGGATATGCTGTCGGAGTCGGTAAAGCCACCTGGATTCTTTGTGTGTCGCGCTGTCAGGAATAAACATCTCTTCGGGAAGAAGAAGGTCGGGGGTGTACGTTTCATGATTAACAGCTCATGGTGTAGTTATAACAATGTACCGAAACTGAAGGCCTTTTGTTCACCTGACCTAGAATCCCTCACAATCAAATGCCGAACGTATTATCTCCCAAGGGAATTCTCCTCGGTTATTGTCACAGCATTGTATATCCCCCCTCAAACCGATACCACGACGGCCCTCAAGGAACTTCACTGGACATTAAGTAAACTGTAAACCATACAGTTGAAGTCGGAAGTTTACATAAAAAAAAACATTTAAAACATTTAAACTCAGTTTTTCACAATTCCTGACATTTAATCCGAGTAAAAATTCCCTGTTTTATGTCAGTTAGGATCACCACTTTATTTTAAGAATGTGAAATGTCAGAATAATAGTAGAGAGAATTTATTATTTCAGCTTGTATTTCTTTGATCACATTCTCAGTGGGTCCGAAGTTTACGTACACTTAATTAGTACTTGGTAGCATTGCCTTTAAATTGTTTAACTTGGGTCAAATGTTTCGGGTAGCCTTCCACAAGCTTCCCACAATAAGTTTGGTGAATTCCTCCTGACAGAGCTGGTGTAACTGAGTCAGGCATGCTCGCACACTCCTTTTCAGTTCTGCCCACAAATGTTCTATGGGATTGAGGTCAGGGCTTTGTGATGGCCACTCCAATACATTGACTTTGTTGTCCTTAAGCCATTTTGACACAACTTTGGAAGTATGCTTGGGGTCATTGTCCATTTGGAAGACCCATTTGTGAACAAGCTTTAACTTCCTGACTGATGTCTTGAGATCTTGCTTCAATATATCCACATAATGTTCCTCCCTCATGATGCCATCTATTTGTGAAGTGCACCAGTCCCTCCTACAGCAAAGCACCCCCACAGCATGATGCTGCCACCCCTGTGCGTCACGGTTGGGATGGTGTTCTTCGGCTTACAAGCCTCCCCCTTTCCCTCCAAACATAATGATGGTCATTATGGCCAAACAGTTCTATTTTTGTTTCATCAGACCAGAGGACATTTCTCCAAAAAGTACGATATTTGTCCCATGTGCAGTTGCAAACCATAATCTGGCTTTTTATGGCGGTTTTGGAGCAGTGGCTTCTTCCATGCTGAGCGACCTTTCAGGCTTATGTCGATAAAGGACTCGTTTTACTGTGGAAATAGATACTTGTGTACCTGTTTCCTCCAGCATCTTCACAAGGTCCTTTGCTATTGTCCTGGGATTGATTTGCACTTTTCGCACATACATCTCTAGGAGACAGAGAGTGTCTCCTTCCTGAGCACTATGACAGATGTGTGGTCCCATGGTGTTTATATGGAAGTGCATAGGAGTTGTTGTACCTACTGTGACTATTAAAGATAACCCTAACCAGAAACCGTGGAGAGATGGCGGCATTCGCGCAAAACTGAAAGTGAACCACCACATTTAACCATGGAAATGTGACTGGGAATATGGCCAAATACAAACAATGTAGTTATTCCCTCCGCAAGGCAATCCCATCTGGACAAGAGGAATACCTATGTAAGAATGCTTTTCATTGATTTTAGCTCAGCATTCAACACCCTAGTACCCTCCAAGCTCATCATTAAGATTGAGGCCCTGGGTCTCAACCCCACCCTTTGCAATTGGGTCTTGGACTTCCTGACGGGACACCCCAGGTGGTGAAGGTAAGAAACAACATCTCCACTGTGCTGATCCTCAACACAGGGGACCTACAAGGGTGAGTGCTCAGCCCCCTCCTGTACTCTCTGTTCCCCCATGACTGCCTGGCCATGCAAGCCTCCAACACAATCATCAAGTTTGCAAACAACACAACAGTAGTAGGCCTGATTACCAACAATGATGAGAAAGCCTACAGGGAGGAGGTGAGGGCCCTGGTGGAGTGGTGCCAGGAAAATAACCTCTCCCTCAATGTCAACAAACTTAAGGAGCTTATAGTGGACTTTAGGAGACAGCACAGGGAGCATGCCCCTATCCACATCGACAGGACCACAGTGGAGAAGGTGAAAAGCTTCAAGTTCCTCTGCATACACCACTGACAATCTGAAATAGTCTTCAAGCTCAGGAGGCTAAAGACATTCAGATTCGCCCCTAAGACCCTCACAAACTTTTACAGATGCGCAATTGAGAGGATCCTGTTGGACTATGTCACCGCCTGGTACAGCAACTGCATCGCCCGCAACCACAGGGCTCTCCAGAGGGTGGTGCAGTTGTATTCTACTGTATTTTAGTCAATGCCATTCTGACATTGCTCATCCTAACATTTATATATTTCTTAATTCCATTCTTTTACTTTTAGATGCGTGTATTGTTGTGAATTGTTCGATACTAATGCACTTTTGGAGCTAGGCACACAAGCATTTTGCTACACCCGCAATAGCATCTGCTAAATATGTGTATGTAACCAATAAAATTGGATTTCATGAACATGTGATGGAAGCATTTTGATTTCACCTGAAGCTTTGGGGTTGTGAACTGTCACAATAACCATTTCATCTTCATTAGTCCTTCAGAGGAGTCATATAAAACTGATGCACCACATCAGCCCGACAATTCAACATCCTGGCTTTCTATTCATTCCCTCCTGTTTATTTTTCCAGAAATGAGAGAGCCATCGTTATGATGAAGTGCTTATGACCTCATATGGAGTGGAATCTCTAGCTTTTATTGAAGAGCATATTTAACATGGCATTTAATACATTTTCATTCAATCTGGGGTCAAAGAACCAAACTGGTGAATTACTCATAAGTTCTCGAAACCAACTTGTGCTAAAAATACATTTCAGACGTGACAGGGACTAAAAACTCCAGCTAAATCCTCTGCATATTGAGAGGTCACAGGTATCGGCCCACGTTTATGGTACAGCCGGCAGTGCAGCGTATTCATCATCACACAGTGCTGCTGAGAACATTTGACATGTCACACGAGTGAGAGAATCAAACGGTATGTGAAGCGGGAGAGCACATGCTAATGGCAGTCTTGTGCGAGCATAGTTACACTTTCCTCTCTCAACCTCTGAACACGGGCCCCAGCTAAGTGCTGCTCGTTGGCGATGCTAATTATCATTCATTAACGCTTCAAGACCCTCAGGTGGCCCGACTCCGTCACCCCTCTGTCTAAACCCTCCTAAGAAAGAGGCCCGGGGTTCCAGTGGAATGGAGGGGTCAGTGATTTGTCCTCCACCACGGAGTAGCTGAGCTGGACATGGGATTCGCAATGCTGCCTGGTTGGGTGGAGGGGCGTCCCGGTCACGGGTGGGGTAAGAAAATGTAATCTCAAAGTCATGAGAGAGCCCCAGAGTGACTGCATCTGTTATTATTACATGTGACACACAGATTGGAGATTACTGACCCCGCTGTTCAAGGACAGATGCTTCTCACATCACCTTGACAACGCAGTATCTCCAAGAGAAGCAGCTTGCCTGAAAACCTTGGTGTTTCGTTATGCCTAATGAAAAGTCTTTAAAGATAAATATGGTTGTTTACTTGTAGTCAGTGAGACTGTTTTAGTGGTACTAAACAGGAATTCAGACGTAATAATACAGACAGACGGTTACTTTTTGTTGAGTCTTTCGTCTCCCCACAGAAATCAATGATAAGGCCAAAAGAGAAACAAGGAAGGGTTATGTTTTCATCTCCAAACTGCGCCAAATGGTGGTATTGATATTTGCCTCTTCTCAATTGAGAGGCCAGAGATCTAGTTCAGTTTGTTTGGTTTTGTCTGCAACAGGGAGAGTAGAGGGGGGAAAGTGTTCGATGAATGAATATTCGAGGGCGATGACTGATGAGCAACATGTTGGCAAAAAGGTGGAACGGTATTTCCAGCGAAGCAGTAGATCAATAACAAAAAAATGATAATACATGACTTCATAATACATTGGCTTATTTTCTGAAGCAGCCTGAATATGTAGCCAGCCTTTAAGCATATGCTTATAGTTTTGTGGTGGTTACATAGTAGCATCCCTCACAGTGATCAGAGGACCATGGCCTCCCAACTACAAGGTAGCATAATCTCTGACTCACTTCTGCACTGTGTGGACAGAAAGGTTATGTAATTCCTAAGGTCATTCCAACTGTACATAATACATTGTTATGGTTTCCAAACTCGTCATGGACTATGCTTATACTTTTTAGGGTGGTGTATGTGTACACGGGAATAGTAATCTTGGTTGGCCAAATTGCTTTTCACCGCAACATCCTTGAATGAAACATTGGGCTCTATTGTCGGCTGGCATTAAGGCGGCACTAGTTTAAAATGCACGCTCGTTGGCAATATCAACTTGTAAAAAGCCAGCGCTCTGCTATTTTCCAACTCTGGCACCAGGGTTGGTAATGTACTTGTCTTATATCAGCTCACTTGCGCTGAGGTGGAAGGGATGGAAATATTTGAGGTGTATCCTTAAAAAAGTGTGCCAATGTCCAAATTTCAAGCAGTGCTACAAGTAATATTTAAGACTCACCAAAAACTGCTTTTAGCGGTAACGCAATTGGTTGTGACATCGATTTTGCCAGCAGCAGCACACAGTATCCTAATCAAGTGGTTCCCAACACTTTTCGGTTACTGTACCTCCAACTGAATTTTACTCTGGCCCGAGTACCCCTGAAGTATCCCCTTATCTGCATTTTACCAGTAGGCCTATGGTCTTATGAGTCTTCGAGTACACCCTGTGGATAAGCCAAGTACCCCTGGTTCGGAGATACTGGCCTAATCAGTAGCCTATAACCAATGTTTTATTCAAATATCACGAGAAGCAAAACAGTCAGACATTCCAGTTGTTTCTTTATATTTTGTCCATGCAGCTTCTGTGAAATGTTTGAACTCGTTAGACCTATGTGCAATGCCCATTGAATAAAAGCTGTCAGTGACTGTAGGAAGTCTGTTTAGGAACAGCAAGTTATTACAATAGACTGTTTGCAGTTTTTTCTTAATAATTGTGTAAAAAATGGCACCTTTCACATTTGGACAGTCAAATGGCGGGAATTCCGATCGCTGTCCTTGGTGCTGGCTTGAAGGCTATTTGCCAGTTAGTTTCTTTACCTTTCACGTGGCAGTCACTAACTGGCCATATCAACGGCGATGGTAGGCTAATCTTAATATAACATTTGGGCAATGTCAAATTGTCCATGGCTCGAACATGCAATGCATTTTTTCGAAATGCAAATGCATTGTGTGTAGACTAATATTTTCATGTTGAAGCCAATAAAATGTTTTATTTGCTACCTGTTTCTTATAACTAGATCTATTGCAGTCTTACTGTACTATTTAATACACTTTCTTCAATGAATAGAACAAGCATCCATGCCTCCTGTCAAAGAGCCCTTGGGCCTATGTGTGCACACATTGCCTTATGCTCATGGAACGAGGGATGTGGTTTATGATGATATCATGCTTCTAACCTGAAATGTACAAATACTGTTTTTTTTTAAACAACAGATGAATTGTTTTTCTTTTAATTAGATTAAAAACCAAACTTATTAGAAAGATTCACCGTCCATGGGTTTATGTTGAGAACATGCCTAGAATTTCCATTTCGTCTGCTATTTCTGAGAAGTGCGAATGTCATCTGTAAGAGGTTCCATGATGTTTGCAAAACATTATATTCGGGGGCAGTATAACGGTGAGTGGACATTCCACCTTCATCTTTATATTGAATCTTTGTCCAGCTCCTGTGAAAAGTTTGAATGTGCGTAAAACCCTCCGTAGTAAATTGCCATGTCTGCATGAAACTGCCCATGGGGAGCGATTATGGTGCCTGTAACTGTATTTAGACATAACCTATTTAAAAACAACTTTGTTGTTTGGTTTTTATTTAAATTTGATTCGAATTAGACACCGTATTTTTAAGCCTTATCAATAGAATAGTGAATTTAGTCTTGCTTATTGACTACGTTTGGCAAGCCCATGTCCAGATTGCAATTTACAGTAGGCCTAGACCCTATATCAGTGTGAATGCTATAACTTATGTATTTCAATATTGAGGCAATGCAATTAGAACAATGTTGACTACCATTCAAATTAAAGTTGATGACAATGCAATAAATAAAATACCATAAATACACAATTTGAAGTAACCACATATTTAGCCATGGAGCACATTCTGATTGGTCAGTGTGGTGTCAAGCCTCAACACACCCACACCTTGTTTATCATCAAAACCCAGCGCTTTTGCGTCACCGCCAGTTACTGTGCCCATTGCGAAAATAGCAAATGTATTTCACACACCGTGGAACCTATAGCGCCAGCGCTAAGATTTATCATTGTGTTTTTACTCCTGAATAAGCAGGATATTTACTTTAATAGGTAGTCAATACTTCAAATGTGGCAAACTCTCCTACTGATTCTAAAAATGCAACAAAATGATTCTCCTCCCTAATCAATATTGTGCACATGGAAATACCTTTCCTTTGCTGAATACATCCTCAGCGGCTTAAGTATGATTCACTCTGGCTCTGGCTGCCTCACTGTACGATTCACTCTGGCTCTGGCTGCCTCACTGCATGATTCACGCTGGCTCTGGCTGCCTCACTGTACGATTCACTCTGGCTCTGGCTGCCTCACTGCATGATTCACGCTGGCTCTGGCTGCCTCACTGCATGATTCATGCTGGCTCTGGCTGCCTCACTGTATGATTCATGCTGGCTCTGGCTGCCTCACTGCATGATGAGCCACACAGACACATGGGAGGCTGTGGCTCCTGGATAAAACAAAGTGACATCTCCACAGAAGGCTGAGTCGTCGACAATAAACACAAGCCACAACAGGAGCCGCTACACTCGTTCAGGAGGGTAGCAACATGCCACTATGTTGTCCCCGGTCCAATGAGCCAATAATACAGTCCTCAAAGTCAAAAATGGTGCAGGAGAGGACTTGTTTGTATAGGTTGGCAAAGAATGACCGAGCACGGGTCTAGGATTAGGCTTCATTTCAGGGTTTGGAGAGGAGGTTTGGATCAGGTTTTGGTGGATTGGGGTTTTAGAAGGCAGTGACTTGGGTGGTTAGCGTTGCAATGGGAGGGTATATTACTAGAAACTTTACCAGTAAACTACCAGAATTATAGGGAAACTTTTAAATGTTTTTGGGGCATTTTATAAAATGACAGTTTATGGGTACTTCAGATTATCACAGGTGTCTGTAGTTATTGCTAACCCTCTGTGTGGCCTTATGACATGTAAAATATATAAAAATTATTTTAAAAATAACAAATTGAATGAAAAGCTGTAAACATTATCTAAAATATAAACCAACTTAGTGAATAATATTTTTGTTTAATATGATTGTTTCAGCATAACTTTTTTACTATTTTAATATGTATTTATTGTTCATGTTTTGGCATCAAACTGTGAAAAAAAGTAAATAGTTGGAAGAGTTGTAGAGTAGAGTTAATTAGACTATTTTCTCTTGAATCATATGGTATATCCACTAGAAACTCGTGGACAATATGGACATACGAATCATTTAAAAAACAGTTATTCAAGTATAAATTACCAAAGTTACCATAGATTCTGTTAATTACCGAAAATTCCAATAACTTTGTTAAATTACAGGTAGCTTTGCAACCATTGATGTGGTACGTATGGCCATTTTCAATCAGGCAGAACAAACAGCAAAAGCTCTTTGAGTGGCAACATTTTGCGATCGATCATAGAATGATTTCACTCTGCTCCCTGAGGTTTCTTGAAGGTTACAATAACAAACACTTCAGACCAGCCGAATTAGAACTCAAAACACTTGTCTTGGGCTTCGTGGCCTTTAGGTTACAAAGGCTGTTCCAGAGGGTTGCAACATGCTGTTCAACATGGGAAACAGAATGCATTATGCTAATCAATAACTGTCCTCTGAAGAGGTGAAAATGCACTGATAGGATTTCCGATGATCTTCTCCGTAAATACCAGAATATGTTACTGCAGAAACATCTGGTTCTCTCTGGCTAACGTCATGCCAACATTAGTTCCACTACAGGATTTTCCAGATCCGTTCAGTTTGAATATAGTATTCATGAAATTAACTTACACAATTTCACCTCTGGTCAACATGCATAGGTCAATGTAAGTAAATAGGTAGAAACACACAGACATTTGTGGTAAAGGTGCTGATTAAGATGCCTCTGCTGATTCTACCTCATTGAGCAATATTGCATTGAAGAAATATTGCCTTTGTGCGACTGGTTTCTATGGAGAAACACTTGCTTTGAAGAAACTGAAGTTCCCACTGAAACACCACAGCATAAAAGCAATGGGGTATTGCGATGGGTAATTACTATTTCATGTACATCAGTCAGAAATTACACAGCGGTCTTCTCACACAACCCTTGATTCTGCCACATGAATGGTCAAGCCTGCAGCTAGAGGAGCTTGGATGCGTAATTCATGGAGCTAAAAGCAATGTGATGGAGCAAAAGTCCACTTGAGTAAACATGGCCAGTTGCTTGAGGCTGGTAGCTATGTTAGTCTTATTCATAAAGGTAGTTCATTTTAGTTCATCATTTTTATTTGTTTTAGCTCACACAAAATAGTCCTGTGTTTGTATAATCAAGACAAAATAACAATGTACTTTTGCATTCTAATTCAGGCAGGTCTTTCTTGGAACTTCCTGTCCAGTTATAGGGAGTCTAGATAACCGTAAAGATCGAGTAGATTGATTTTAGCGATCAGAGCGCTTTAATTTTGATGAGGGCCTGAGCCTGGTAGGCTTCTGAAATTACTACTGCATTACTCTTCCAATTTCTATACAATTAGTAAACAATCATCTTTGACCTCCGAACTGCATCCTCAAATCCATCAAAAGGCAAGCCAAGCATGTTCGATTTACCTGCTGTGCCTCCTGTTCCATGTAAAACCTTCGTATGCAATTTCCTATTAACATGGGAACTAGTTCTGCCTCAAAAACGTTTCTCTCGGCGACACACATTACAAGCCCTCATAATGATGTGTGAAGTGAAAATGTAATATGATCACAGTGTATAAACCATGATGAATTACCTGTAGCAAAGCTCTGAGCTCGGCAGGTGGGTTGTTGCTGCAGGTGTTGAGCGGGTGACATGTGGTGCATGCTTCCCTTCGTGAAGCTCCTGACTGAAAGCCTGCTGCAGATATTCCAGCAGGAGTGGGGAATGAGAGGTATTTCAGCCATGGGGCAGCTAGTCTGATACTGTCTGTAAAGACACAGATTCTTCTGGGACTGGTACAGTCCTAACAGGATAGTAAACAATGAAGAGATCGGCGACTAGGTCAGCAAGTTCAGTCTTTTGCTTTTGCTATGTCATTTTAAACACGTAGCCTAATCAGATACCGTTTTCAATCGTTTTTTACATTTTACATCACGACCGGAATTATTGGAGATCTCCTGCTGGCTATGCATCTCTACACTATTTTCCTGATGTGTGCACTTGTCCACTACCCACATGGAGATAGTCTCAATGGCGTACTATTTCTGGATAGATTAGGTGTTCGGTAGTGACACATACATGAAGATTTACCAACTTGCTCATACATTTTCTCCAAAATATTTGCAGACAGACACCTCCCCTTTATGGCCTTGCTGGAGATGGGTGCAATCCCATCACCTGGTGATATTTGTAGGGGTGTGGCTTAAGGCACATTCATTCTACAGTCTTTTAATGTGTGTGTTTCAAAAAGTGGGACCGCATTTTTTTAGAGAATGATGTTTAGAAATATACTGAGCTACTAATTAGATCAGTATCTTTTAAAACAACTTATTTTGAAATAATAGTGTGTTTATAATAGTATAATAGTATAATAGTGTGTTTTAATCATGAATTGCTTTATTTTCAAACATGATGTTTTGGAGTGTTTGTTATTGCCTTGGCTTGAATGAGAACATATCATGATTTAAATAAATGTCCTAAGTCTGGGAGGAGACTTAACTGTTTTCTTTAAACCGTTTTTTGGGGATGGGACTGCAAATTGCACCACTTCTATAGAATCAACCATATCCAGGGAATAATGAGTCAGTGTGTCACACTGTGCAAAAAAGGGTATGCTGTATGAAATATACCATCATACTGATACACTTCTTTATGAATGTGTAGACCTAGTCATACTTTCTGAACTTGAACATAACATGACATACCTCATACAGCACAATCTGTACAATATATCCCATGCAACACGATAGCATAAATGGTAAAAATAAACCCCTTTAGAAAACAGAGTTGATGTTAACAACAACTCTGAAATGTAACTACTACAGTTATCAGTGTTTATATACTGCACTTCCTTTCAGGAAAATACTTTCCAGCCTCCATTTCTCCTCATTTAGTCCATTGGCAGGAAATTACAATGATAACAGTTAGTGCTTGCTGAAGCAGAGAAAAAGATGCCTGGAAGCCTCTGATGTAGAATTAGATTACGGACCTCACAGTCCTTTGTGTACTTTGATATGATCATTTCTGCTCTGCCTGTTATGTTATAATGAATGCTCCCTTCCTCCAGAATGCTCTACAACAAAGCTTTCTTAGTGTCCAACAAGCTTTCTCTACCCTTAACCTTGTTCTGAACACCTCCAAAATAAAGGTAATGTGGTTTGGTAAGAATGCCCCTTTGCCCACAGGTGTGATTACTACGTCTGAGGGTTCAGAACATGAGGTACCTGATACAAGTACTTGGGCGTATGGCTAGATGGTACACTGTCCTTCTCTGAGCACATATCAAAGCTGCAGGCTAAAGTTAAATCTAGACTTTGTTTCCTCTATCATAATCACTCCTCTTTCACCCTAGCTGCCAAACTAACCCTGATTCAGATGACCATCCTACCCATGCTAGATTACGGAGACATCATTTATAGATCGGCAGGTAAGGGTGCTCTCGAGCGGCTACATGTTCTTTACCATTCGGCCATCAGATTTGCCACCAATGCTCCTTATAGGACACATCACTGCACTCTATACTCCTCTGTAAACTGGTAATCTCTGTATACCTGTCGCAAGACCCACTGGTTGATGCTTATTTATAAAATCCTCTTAGGCCTCACTCCCGCCTATCTGATATATCTACTGCAGCCCTCATCCTCCACATACAACACTCGTTCTGCCAGTCACATTCTGTTAAAGGTCCCGAAAACACACACATCCCTGGGTCGCTCGTCTTTTCAGTTCGCTGCAGCAAACGTTTCAGAACGACCTGCAACAAACACTCAAATTGGACAGTTTTATCTCAATCTCTTCATTCAATGACTCAATCATGGACACTCTTACTGACAGTTGTGGCTGCTTTGGTGTGATATATTGTTGTCTCTACCTTCTTGCCCTTTGTGCTGTTGTCTCTGCCCAATAATGTTTGTACCATGTTTTGTGCTGCTACCATGCTGTGTTGCTACCATGTTGTGTTGCTACCATGCTACCACTGGCACATTTTTTGTCTGAGCCTCACTGCATGCAATGCAAACAGTCCAGTAGGCCTACGGATTAGCATATTTTCTATGTCTTATTAAAACATTTCAAAGTAAGTTTGATTTCTGTCAGGGAGCAACAAAATGGATTGTGAGGGAGTTTAAACTCCAGTCCAATTAGTGACCATTTTCATAGCATACATCCAGCCTCTCTCTCTCCCTTCAGCTCCACACAAATGAGTCCCCCTCGGGGACAAGGCGGCGATTGTGTTTGAATCAGATTCAATAGTGGTTATATTTGGACTATGGCTAAAGAGGGAGCAAGGAGGAATAACACAGCTGGGTGACATGGCCTACTTAACATTTGATTGGGTGCAAAGCTTACATGGGTACACGACCAACACTCGTAGCCACTTTGCATCTCAAAACCCTCTGGATGTGTCAATCAAACACGGGACCTTTCCACAAAATATACAAATATGGACGTTAGATTGCATTGAAATTAAATAGAAAATAATACCCAGGATGATTGGTTGTCAGCAGATTACTGCAACAAGCATCTAACATCAAAGCAAGCATGTATTTTCCTTTCAATTTTCTTTTGAATTGCAGCAAAGACAAATAGTCTTGTGAATGCGTCAATATGTCATCATATAGCAGCAGTACTGTAGCTTTACTGACAATCAACCAATCGGGACAAAAGTAGGGGTTAGGCAATCTCCTGATTGCGAGTGAAAGACATGTCAAAGCAGGGCTAAACTTTTTTCTAGGAGATGTTGTTTGTTCCAAAATGAATCAATACAGAACAGAGTCATTAGGTGACGGACTACTGGCATCATTGTACAGTGCCTGCAGGAAGTATTAACACACCTTTGACTTTTTCCACATTTTGTTGTGTTACTGCCTGAATTTTTTTATTATTTGTCACTGGCCTAAACACAATACCCCATAATGTCAAAGTGGAATTATGTTTTTCATTTAAAATTAAAAACTGAAATGTCTTCAGTCGATAAGTATTCAACCCCTTTGTTATGGCAAGTCTAAATAAAGTTCAGGAGTAAAAATGTGCTTAACACGTCATATAATAAGTAGCAATAATAGAGTTGAACATGATTTTTTAATGACTACCCCCTCTCTTTACCCTATATATATAATTATCTGTAAGTTCCCTCAGTCGAGCAGGGAATTTCAAACACAGATTCACCCACAAAAACCAGGTAGGTTTTCCAATGCCTCGCAAAGAAGGTAGATGTGTAAACATTTACAAAAGCAGACATTGAATATCCCTTTGAGCATGGTGAAGTTATTAATTGCACGTTGGACGGTGTATCAATACAACCGGTCACTACAAAGAAATATGCGTTCTTCCTAACTCAGTTGCCGGAGAGGAAGGAAATCGCTCAGGGATTTCACCATGAGGCCAATGGCGACTATAAAACAGTTTAATGGCTGTGATAGGAGAAAACGGGATGGATCAACAACATTGTAGTTACTCCACAATACTAACCTAATTGACAGAGTGAAAAGAGGGAAGGCTGTACAGAATAAAACTATTCCAAAACATGCATCCTGTTTGCAACAAGGCACTAAAGTAATACTACAAAAAATATGGCAAAGCAATTGAGTTTTTGTCCTGAATACAAAATGTTATGTATGGGGCAAATCAAATACAATGCATTACTGAGTACAACTCTCCATATTGTCAAGCATTGTAAGGGTTTTCTTCTGGTGAAAGAGAGGCGGACCAAAATGCAGCGTGGTGGTTATTCATGTTTTAATAAAGACGACTATACATGAACAGACTATACGAAACAAAAAAAGTGAAAACCTAAACAGTCCTATCTGGTGCAAACACAGAGACAGGAACAATTACCCACAAAACCCAACACAAAACAGGCTACCTAAATATGGTTCCCAATCAGAGACAATGACTAACACCTGCCTCTGATTGAGAACCAGATCAGGCCAAACATAGAAATAGACAAACCAGACACACAACATAGAATGCCCACCCAGCTCATGTCCTGACCAACACTAAAACAAGGAAAACACATACGAACGATGGACAGAACCCCCCCCCCCCTTCCCCCGAGGTGCGGACTCCGAACGCACAACCTAAACCTATAGGGGAGGGTCTGGGTGGGCATCTGTCCGCGGTGGCGGCTCTGATGCTGGACGTGGAACCCACTCCATAATTGTCTTAGTCCACCTCCTTAGTGTCCCTTGAGTGGCGACCCTCGCCGCTAACCTTGGCCTAGGAAACCTAACAACGGGCCCCACTGGACTGAGGTAGCTCAGGACCGAGGGGAAGCTCGGGACCGAGGGGAAGCTTGGGACCGAGGGGAAGCTCGGGACAGAGAGGAAGGAAGCTCGGGACCGAGAGGAAGGAAGCTCGGGACCGAGAGGAAGGAAGCTCGGGACCGAGAGGAAGGAAGCTCGGGACCGAGAGGAAGGAAGCTCGGGAGTGAGAGGAAGGAAGCTCGGGAGTGAGAGGAAGGAAGCTCGGGAGTGAGAGGAAGGAAGCTCGGGAGTGAGAGGAAGCTCAGGAGTGAGAAGAAGCTCAGGCAGGTTGATGGATCTACCAGATCCTGGCTGGCTGGTGGTCCCGGCAGATCCTGGCTGACTGGCAGATCCTGGCTGACTGGCGGATCCTGGCTGACTGGCGGATCTTGGCTGACTAGCGGATCTGGCAGATCCTGGCTGACTGGCACTTCTGGCGGATCCTGGCTGACTGGTGGATCCTGGCAGACTGGCAGATCCTGGCTGAATGGCGGATCTAACTGATCCTGGTTGACTGGCAGATCCTGGCCGACTAGCAGATCCTGGCCGACTGGCAGTTCTGGTGGATCCTGGCGGATCCTGGCGGATCCTGGCTGACTGGCAGTTCTGGCAGATCCTGCTGCTGGCGGACTGGCTGACTGGCAGTTCTGGCAGATCCTGGCTGACTGGTAGTTCTGGCAGATCCTGGCAGACTGGCGGATCCTGGCAGACTGGCGGATCCTGGCCGACTGGCGGATCCTGGCCGACTGGCAATTCTGGCAGATCCTGGCTGACTGGCACTTCTGGCGGATCCTGGCTGACTGGTGGATCCTGGCAGAATGGCGGATCTAACTGATCCTGGCTGATTGGCACTTCTGGCGGATCCTGGCTGACTGGTAGTTCTGGCAGATCCTGTCTGACTGGCGGATCCTGGCAGACTGGCGGATCCTGGCACACTGGCGGATCCTGGCTGAATGGCGGATCCTGGCTGAATGGCGCATCTAACTGATCCTGGCCGACTGGCAGATCCTGGCCGACTGGCGGATCCTGGCCGACTGGCGGATCCTGGCGGACTGGTGGATCCTGGCCGACTGGCAGTTCTGGCAGATCCTGGCTGACTGGCACTTCTGGCGGATCCTGGCTGACTGGTGGATCCTGGCAGAATGGCGGATCTAACTGATCCTGGCTGACTGGCACTTCTGGCAGATCCTGGCCGACTAGCAGATCCTGGCCGACTGGCAGATCCTGGCGGACTGGCGGATCCTGGCTGACTGGCGGATCCTGGCAGACTGGCGGCACTGGCGGCGCTGGGCAGACTGGCGGCGCTGGGCAGACTGGCGGCACTGGCGGCACTGGGCAGACTGGCAGCACTGGGCAGACTGAAGAAAAAGGCTCTGGCAGCGCTGGACTGAGGAGCACTGGTGCCTCTGGAATGAGGGGTTCTGGCGCCTCTGGCATGAGGGGCGGTAGCTCTGACAGCGCCGGACAGGCGGGAGACTCTGGCTGCGCTGGAGAGGAGGAAGGCTCCGGCAGCGCTGGACAGGCGGGACGCACTGTAGGCCTGATGCGTGGTGCTGGCACTGGTATGCCGTGCATACTATGACGAACCAACAGCTTTCTTTCTACTCTGTCCAATACATCCTCCACACTCTCAGACTCAGCTTCGCCGACAGCTCCAATTCCATCCATGGCTCCTTACGGTAAACAGGGGGAGTTGGCTCAGGTCTGACTCCTGACTCTGCCACACTCTCCCTGTGCCTCCCCCCAATACATTTTTGGGGGTGCCTCTCGGGCTTCCAGCCGCTCTGCCGTGCTAGCTCCTCATAATGCCGCCTCTCTGCTTTCGCTGCCTCCAGCTCGGCTTTGGGGCGGCAATATTCCCCTGGCTCTGCCCAGGGTCCTTTTCCATCAAGGATCTCCTCCCAAGTCCATTTATCCAAATAGTGCAGCCTCTCCCACTGCTGCTGCTGCCTCTGTTGCTTCTCCTGCTGCTGCCTTTGCTGCTGCTGCTCCTGCTGCACCTGTCGCTTCTCCTGCTGCTGCTGTTGCTGCTGCGTCTGTTTACCACACCGCTTGGTCCTTGGTTGGTGGGTGATTCTGTAAGGGTTTTCTTCTGGTGAAAGAGAGGCGGACCAAAATGCAGCGTGGTGGTTATTCATGTTTTTAATAAATCAAATCAAATCAAATGTATTTATATAGCCCTTCGTACATCAGCTGATATCTCAAAGTGCTGTACAGAAACCCAGCCTAAAACCCCAAACAGCAAACAATGCAGGTGTAAAAGCCCTCCTGTCTCAGCCTCCAGTATTTATGCTGCAGTAGTTTATGTGTCGGGGGGCTAGGGTCAGTTTGTTATATCTGGAGTACTTCTCCTGTCCTTGTCATGTTTGTCATTTATTATCATGTCTTGTCCCTGTGCTCCCCATTCTATTCGTTTCCCTCTGCTGGTCTTATTTGGTTCTTTCCCTCCTTCTATCCCTCTCTCTCCCCCTCCCTCTCTCACTCTCTCGCTCTCTCTTCTCTCTATCGTTCCGTTCCTGCTCCCAGCTGTTCCTATTCCCCTAATCATCATTTAGTCTTCCCACACCTGTTCCCGATCCTTTCCCCTGATTAGAGTCCCTATTTATTCCTTTGTGTTCCGTTCCTGTCCCGTCGGTTCCTTGTTTAGTATTCACCATGCTGTGATTGCGTTTCGCCCTGTCCTGTCGTGTTTTTGCTGTGATTGTGTATCGCCCTGTCCTGTCGTGTTTTTGCCTTCATCAGATGCTCTGAGCAGGTGTCTCTGTCAACTACGGCCTGCGCCTACCCGAAGCGACCTGCAGTCTGTGGCCGCTTCTCCAGTTATTCCCCTCTACAGACTAGAGGATTTCTGTTATTCCCTGTTTGGACTTAAATAAACTCTGTTTCTGTTAAGTCGCTTTTGGGTCCTCTTTCACCTGCATGACAGTCCTATTCGGTGTCCTGTGTGAATCTAAGTGTGCGTTCTCTAATTCTCTCCTTCTCTCTTTCTTTCTCTCTCTCGGAGGACCTGAGCCCTAGGACCATGCCCCAGGACTACCTGACATGATGACTCCTTGCTGTCCCCAGTCCACCTGGCCATGCTGCTGCTCCAGTTTCAACTGGCCTGGGCCCTAGGACCATGTCCCAGGACTACCTGACATGATGACTCCTTGCTGTCCCCAGTCCACCTGGCCATGCTGCTGCTCCAGTTTCAACTGTTCTGCCTTACTATTATTCAACCATGCTGGTCATTTATGAACATTTGAACATCTTGGCCACGTTCTGTTATAATCTCCACCCGGCACAGCCAGAAGAGGACTGGCCACCCCACATATGCTCTCTCTAATTCTCTCTTTCTTTCTCTCTCTCGGAGGACCTGAGCCCTAGGACCGTGCCCCAGGACTACCTGACATGATGGCTCCTTGCTGTCCCCAGTCCACCTGACTGTGCTGCTGCTCCAGTTTCAACTGTTCTGCCTTATTATTATTCGACCATGCTGGTCATTTATGAACATTTGAACATCTTGGTCATGTTCTGTTATAATCTCTACGGCACAGCCAGAAGAGGACTGGCCACCCCACATAGCCCGGTTCCTCTCTAGGTTTCTTCCTAGGTTTTGGCCTTTCTAGGGAGTTTTTCCTAGCCACCGTGCTTTTACACCTGCATTGTTTGCTGTTTGGGGTTTTAGGCTGGGTTTCTGTACAGCACTTTGAGATATCAGCTGATGTACGAAGGGCTATATAAATAAATTTGATGTATAAACTCCAAAATCATGTTTTCACTTTGTAATTATGGGGCATTGTCTGTAGATGAGTGAGATTATTATTATTATTATTATTTTATATACATTTTGAATTCAGGCTGTAGTACAACAACATTTTGAATAAGTCAAGGAGTATGAATACTTTCTGAAAGCACACATACAGTAAGGGTCATTTGTGAATTGCGATGGCATTTTGGCACATCATCCCATTCTAAATAAACTAATATGGCAGCTTAATTAGTTTAAATAATGTTTGCTAATATGATAAAATTGTGCCACCAGAAGGAGTAGAACAACAATTAAGATATAAAAAAAATGGAGGCCACAGTCTCAGACTACTGAAGTGATATGATTAATAATTTCTTCCAAAGTAATTTACCTTAATTTAAATTGAGTAGCATCAATGACACTTTGGATTTAGACACACAAAATTCCTCAAAATGTATGACAATCATTTTCTTTAATATAGACCTCTCCCCAGATAACAGCTTGTCACTGGATCGAATGCTCAAGGTCCTTGTCTGTGTTTCTAATTCAAGGCAGTAACACTAATGACAAACTTAGAGACACATTATATTAGTTAAAAAATACAAAAGATGTTTGGTTTTTATTGATCAATACAATATATGAAATATTTTTGTTCAGTGGTGTAGTGGTGCCTGGAGAAGTTGGTATACTCAAATGTTGGCCATTTTTTCCCCAAGGCGCCCTGTGCATCAAATTCTATGAGAAACAGTGACATACACTTTCAATGACCTAAACGATAAATCCCACATTGGTCTTTCACAGTCAGGCCTACTATTGAAACAGATCAACTGAGTCAGAAATGTACAGATTTCCCCCATTTATTTCAGGTTTTCATTCCATAACAATGCTTAAACCACATCAGGAGACTACTTTTGAGGTCTGGAAAAAAATCTGAGCATGGTGAAATTTTGATTTTTGAGAGTAGTTACCCATTAATTCACGTGTGCAGGCACCTAGCATTATTGTGCCTAAAATGTGAAGAAATAATAGTTTATCAACATTAAGCTAAACATTCCAATCTGTTCCATCAGCTCTATTAATTGATACAGCCTATACCTCCACTACACTATTTTGATTTGTATCAGTGGGGATTAAGGAATAAATTCAATGCCCACTGAAAAATAAGTGGGTATATGGCGTAGACCTGCGTACACCTTCCACTACACCACTGAATTTTTTTCTTTCTTTTTAGCATTCAAAATAATGGATGGATATCTCTCAATCCCCAAAACATGTCACAACAACTCTGCTGGGCCACTACTGGGACAAGCCAATTTGCTTGCCTTAAGTAACCTACTTCAAGCAATGCATAAACAACGTTTTGCAGTATACATAACTTGTATTATGTTTTGTCATTGATAAACAGTTCAATAAAGACAAAAACAGAGCTTTTCATGGTTGCAAAGGTGAGGGACACAGATGCCACCACAATTCAAAACCAATAATGCTACACATACTGATAGTCAAGAGACAGATTCATGTACTGAAGTCGATGGGACAGTAGTGGAGAGGGTAGTAATGGTGGAACAAACTCCCTCACGACGCCAGGACAGCGGAGTCAATCACCACCTTCCGGAGACACCTGAAACCCCACCTCTTTAAGGAATACCTAGGATAGGTTAAGTAATCCCTCTCACCCCACCCCCCCTAAGTTTTAGATGCACTATTGTAAGTGACTGTCCCACTGGATGTCATAAGGTGAATGCACCAATTTGTAAGTCGCTCTGGATAAGAGCGTCTGCTAAATGACTTAAATGTAATGTAAATGTAAATGTAGTAAGTTTTAAGTTCCTCGGCGTACACATCACGGACAAACTGAATTGGTCCACCCACACAGACAGCGTCGTGAAGAAGGCGCAGCAGCGCCTCTTCAACCTCAGGAGGCTGAAGAAATTCGGCTTGTCACCAAAAGCACTCACAAACTTCTACAGATGCACAATCGAAAGCATCCTGTCGGGCTGTATCACCGCCTGGTATGGCAGCTGCTCCGCCCACGACCGTAAGGCTCTCCAGAGGGTAGTGAGGTCTACACAACGCATCACCGGGGGCAAACTACCTGCCCTCCAGCACACTTACACCATTCGATGTCACAGGAAGGCCATAAAGATTATCAAGGACAACAACCACCCGAGCCACTGCCTGTTCACCCCGCTATCATCAAGAAGGTGAGGTCAGTCCAGGTGCATCAAAGCAGGGACCGAGAGACTGAAAAACAGCTTCTATCTCAAGGCCATCAGACTGTTAAACAGCCACCACTAACATTGAGTGGCTGCTGCCAACACACTGACTCAACTCCAGCCACTTGAATAATGGGAATTGATGTAAAATATATCACTAGCCACTTTAAACAATGCTACTTAATATAATGTTTACATACCCTACATTACTCATCTCATATGTATATACTGTACCCTATATCATCTACTGCATCTTTATGTAATACATGTATCACTAGCCACTTTAAACTATGCCACTTTGTTTACATACCCTAACATTACTCATCTCATATGTATATACTGTACTCGATACCATCTACTACATCTTACCTATGCCGTTCTGTACCATCACTCATTCATATATCTTCATGTACATAGTCTTTATCCCTTTACACTTGTGTGTATAAGGTAGTAGTTTTGGAATTGTTAGGTTAGATTACTCGTTGGTTATTATTGCATTGTCGGAACTAGAAGCACAAGCATTTCGCTATACTCACATTAACATCTGCTAACCATGTGTATGTGACAAATACATTTGATTTGAAGTGTGCAATATAAATGCATAAATGCAGTCTGATATTGTAGCCATGCAAAAAAAATCTATAGGTGGTTTATTTTTTCATTACAAGTGTTGGCAGACTGTTATTTGTTTAGTTTACATTCAGTCTCTCTCTCTCTCTGTTGACATAATAAACGGCAATATCAGCAAGCAAAAATTATTACAATGACTAAAAAAATACATCTATTTGACATACACGGATCCTGCTTCTCATGTATTTTGTTCTATATTCTGTAGCCTAACATTCCAAAAACGATTTGTATGCGATTGTATTTATTTGTATTTCATTATACAAGTCCGATTCAGCCACGCGCAAAGCCACATGACAAACGCATGAGCCGATGTGGAATGTCCACGCGCTACACACCCTGACTGAGTAGACAATCCGTGCGACTACGAGATCCATCCGAGATGTGATTGACTGACTTGACTACCTCTACTCTAGAACCTTTTCATATGACCACTTTGTATTATGTGATATCGTTTAGATCACTGCATGTGTCTTTTATTTATGAGTGACCATTAAGTTTCAACAAGACATCAAAACAAGAGTGTCACTGTCACATTCGGGTCCGAACAACACGCCCACAATTGTATTTCGCTAACTGTACGCGCAGACCAAAGCGATTGGACAAGAAGAGCTGTCAATTGCGCATAGCTGCCATTCCTTCCGTTCCGTTCTGAGCGAAGAGTTTTTGCAGATGTTTTCTCAGTATGGGCAGTTGAAACAGCAGCGCGCTGCTCAATAGTAACTTTTACGAAATACTAAATTATTAATTTATCTGATATACATATGGGAAATGGATAGCTAATAGTATTGTACGGAAGCTAAGACTGTGTGCGACGTAAGCCGATTTTAGAATTGAATTCATTTGTTTTAGTTTCTTGAACGACAAGGAAAATGCCAGTAGCAACTCTATTGCCTTTTACAGCTACCCCGAGTAGGAAGTCTTCCAGCCCGACCTCTTTCAGACTGACAGAGAAATTCATTTTGCTATTAGTTTTTAGCGCTTTTATTACGCTTTGTTTCGGTGCTATTTTTTTCCTACCGGATTCGTCGAAGCTGCTCAGCGGAGTTTTCTTCCACTCGTCCGCGGTAGAAACCAACACTCGAAAAGGTACGGATAGTGATTCAAATATCGCAGTTGGGACCGACGAAAAGATATTAGCCAAGATTAGAAAGGACCACGAAAAGGCTTTGGTTGAAGCCAAAGACACTCTTCAGAAACGACCAGACGAGATAAAGCAAGATATACAGAACGAGAAGGACAAAGTTTTGAAGGAGGGTCTCGGTAAAGGTGGGAAAGATGACGATAACCTACCAGTCATTGAATATGTCCGGCCACCCGGAGCAACAGGGCACGAGCCCTCCGATCCGGAAACCAAAGAGAGACGAGAAAAAATTAAAGAGGTGAGATGTATGTATGCATGTATGTACGTGTGTTTTATTATCTACTAGAATGAGTATGGCTGCTTTGGGTGTGTGTAATTAGTTTCGCTTCCCATACGGTGTTTGCTGTAGTGTTTTGTCTAATCGGCAAGTTAATCTTAAATGACACGCGGTTTACTATAGTTAGGCCCATACGACACTGTACAGCACAGGCATAATATTTTCAGCTAGTGGTTTGTGTCTATTGAACTTTGAACTAATGAACTTTGTACCCAGATATATGTCCTGTATTTATATACACGTAATCCCATACTCTTCATTGTCGCCCAGATTAAGAGTGCATCCTGTAGACCTGGGATGGGCAATTTTGATGGGGGTGGGGGCCACAAAATATCAGAACTCATTGAGGGGCCGCAGTGGCACATGGGTCTGCATACCTACATCCATACACACCTAGCGTTTTGGGGACCCCTTTAGTTAATTTCCTGTAATTCTACACATTTTGCCATCGGGTGGAAAGAAATGTTTGCAGTTTTTAATGTGACTGACTTCCTCGATTCGATCTTATGTAGCAAATTTGAAATTTTAAAATTGTGCTTTTTACATTGGATAAAAGTAGAGACTCAGAGCTACCAAATGGTATATCATACCCTGCAGTTGAGGAACAATGGGAAAGTAATTCTGCTTTGAAAGTTGACAAACTTGTTATTCCACCTTTGAGAAAATGGCCCTGGAATGTTTTGGTACAGCTACTGGAGATCTCTTCAAACATTAAGCATTGTTCACACCCTCTTAAGCCTTAGCCCCACCCATCTCTTTAAAACTTCTTACAGTGGAAATCCCGTTAACGGGATCGATTTTTCAACAGCCAGTGAAAGTGCAGGGCGCCAAATTCAAACAACAGAAATCTCATATTTATAATTCCTCAAAAATACAAGTATTATACACCATTTTAAAATATAAACTTCTTGTTAATCCCACCATAGTGTCCGATTTCAAAAAGGCTTTACGGCGAAAGCATACCATGCGATTATGTTAGGTCAGCGCCTAACAGAAAAACACAGCCATTTTTCCAGCCAAAGAGAGGAGTCACAAAAAGCAGAAATGGAGAATTAATCACTAACCTTTGCTCTTCATCAGATGGCACTCATTAGGACTTCATGTAACACAATACATGTATGTTGTGTTCGATAAAGTTCATATTTATTTCCAAAAATCTCAGTTCACATTGGCGTGTTATGTTCAGTAATGTTTTGCTTTCAAAACATGGGGATTTTGCAGAGAGCCACATCAATTTACAGAAATACTCATCATAAATGTTGATGAAAATACAAGTGTTATACATGGAATTAAATATATACTTCTCCTTAATGTAACCACTGTCAGATTTCAAACAAAGCTTTACAGCAAAAGCACACCATGGAATAATCTGAGTACAGCACTCAGAGACCAAAACAAGCCATACAGATACCCGCCATGTTGTGGAGTCAACTGCAGGGTAAATATTCACTTACCTTTGATCTTCATCGGAATGCACTCCCAGGAATCTCTGTTCCACAATAAATGTTTGATAAAGTCCATCATTTGTGTCCAAATACCTCTTTTGTTCACATGTTTAGTTCACAAATCCAAATTCACAAGGTGCGAGCACTAGGTCCGATGAAAAGTCCAAAAAGTTACATTACAGTTCGTTGAAACATGTCAAACGATGTATATGATCAATCTTTAGGATGTTTTTATCGTAAATCTTCAGTAATGTTCCAACTGGACAATTCCTTTGTCTTTAGAAATTAAAGGGAACGCAGCTCGTTTTCACGGCTGCACGCGAGACTTAGCTCATGGCATTCTGCCAGACATCTGGTTCAAACAACTCTTATTCGCACCCCCTTCACAGTAGAAGCTGAAGGTGTAGGTGTAAAGCTGAAGGTGTAAACACACTGAAGGTGTAAACAGTACAGTGAAATGTTTATATGCATATTTGCATAGTAGCAATATCAAAAATAGAAAGTGTACAGATACAAATATTTCATAATTATTAGATGATGCTTACCCAGCCACTAGGGGTGTGCTGAGCAGTCGGACAAAATTATTATCGTAACGGGTATGAACCAATTTCTGGATATGATTATGATCCGAGTATTCTTTTGTAATTATCTGTGATTGGAAAAAAAAAAACGTTTTCGGGTGCCAGGAAGCATGTCTCATGTGTCAGTTACAGAGTCTCTCTAAACAATACTGTCTTTGCGTCAGTCATTTGCTTTGGTTAAATAACTAAACTGGCTAGTTTGCCTGTTTGTAAAGAGAAGGGTGGGCTGTACGTTGATCCTGCTGCTCTGATTGGATAGAGTGAAACCATATTTCTCCGTCCACTCACTTAAATTCACCTGATCACTTTTCCTCGCATGTTTTCTGTCTGATAATTTAGATTGCTCCTGCCTGCTACTATGATAAATCACATGGCAGCATAATATCTAACAAGTGGGGCAAGGGTATGGAAACGCTAGTGCACATTCTGACTGAGTGACAGCAAACTTGGCTGCCTGCTGTAAATTGAAGACACACAGACACTCACCCTCCCTGCACTGCTCCTAATCTGCATTTTTTTGTTTGCAGTGAGAATGTGCAGGGAGGTATAGTATTTAGCCAACATCTAATTAGGCATACAAAAACACACATGTTTTTTATGACTCATGTTTTTTATGATCACCAGTATGATCTATCAAATTTCAATTTACAGATACGATTATGAATACGGTCATGTTGGCACACCTATACCAGACACACTTGTCTAAATTGATGGGTTACGTTAAATAAATGATATAACCCCCCCAGCCACATCTAGCTAAGTGGATGGGCCAATTGTCTAGATATGTACACATGTTCATGAATACAATTATAATCCCCCAGACACACCTGAGTCATGTAATCATCTGGCAAAGTGGAGTCTTTTATTTAGACCTGTAGCTAGCTAGCTAAACAAAGACTCATAATCCCAAACCATACTACTAGCAATACAAACTGATTGTCATAGCTAGCCACCATGCATGAAATGCTGTAGAATGAACCTGCAGGTAGCTAAAGCTAACCATCTAGGTTTAATGTTAGCTAGGGTTAGGCTATAACTAGCAATGCAAATGACTTTGAGGTATAAATAATATTAGCTACAACACAGATCATACCCGTAACGTTAGCTAACGCTTGCTAGCTAGCTAACAGTACACTTGAACTTGCATCGAAAACAACTTTCTGACAAATTTAGAAAAATATAATATCTGAAAATGTAGCTAGACTCTTACATGGATGAACACCTCACAGCAGACTGAACCCATTTACGCCGTTTTGTTTGTAGAGTATGTTTGGCCCGCGTTGTGTCAAGTCACTGACCGTGTGCAGAAAGTAGTCCATCACAACGTTTTCCCACTGATCTTTGTCGATAGCGCCTGCTAAATTCAGGGCAGCAATGTTTTGAGAGCAGTAGTAATACTTCTCCATGGCTAGCATTAAATCTTTAAAGCTGCGGTAGCAAGGATTATTTGCACATACTGAGCAGCTCATGTTATAGACAGAAGCATGCAACGTGGCAGACCAATCCAAATTTATCTCTCGGCATGTTCAGCCCATCCATTATCTCAGCCAGTTATGGCTTGATTACATGTGTAGATAGCTGGCCGCTAGACTAATTTAACAATCAAAAAAAAATGTTAGCTGACAAGACAACTGATGATCCACGGGCCTACAAAACGGGCCTGCTGTAGACAAACCACAGTAGTCCAATTGATTGGATGATAATTTTGGATGGCACTTAGTGTTTGTATACTGTGTAGCCTAATTACGTGGGTCTAAGCCTCCAGACAGTCCTGTTTTTGAACAATGAATTAACCAACCAATTATAGACACTTCCATACTATGAATGATAGTGTTACAAATGATGACTAGTAAATTGTTAAGAATTATTCCCATTCAGAGGGCCAGTGTCTGTTTTTGTACAGCCACCATACTCGGAAACCACTAAAAATAGAAAGTGTTAATGGGTGTTTAGTTATGAATCCAAAAGACATACAACTCACCACTTGCTTGACTGGTTTGTCACTTCAGCATGTTTATTTGCCTAGTCCGGCGGCATTTGGTTTTGGTTCTCCTCATGTTGACTATCAGCTTCCTGGGGTACAGCTTCTCTGCTGACAAAGTACACAACTTGATGGGATCAAATTATTCAGAAGGCATAAGGTGATTTAGAGGAAATTGCAGTGGTGGCAGATTCTTTAGCAGTCAATCAAAATTTGCCATGTTTATGGTTGCAAAGCTCCCTTTGAGAGTCCTCAGCTCAAGTCCCAGCCTTGGGCTTAGAAACGCATAATGTTTCTCCTAAAGAGAGCCATAGCCCGTGTGTGTCTGTTTGTTAAGGGGAGGGATGTGCTGGTTTAAGCCTACTATGAAAACATTGCACAACCAAATAACCAGCAGGGATGCTTTGTGTAGTTTGTTTTGGGCAAGGTTAGTCATTTGTATTTTTAATGGGAAAATTTTCTGTACATTCTTTGGAACTAGTTTTGTGCTTGAGTTCCCTTCTTACAGAATCACCTGCCTGTTCCCCTTTCATCCTGGTACCAAGGTTCCACTATGAATCATCGTACAAATTAGAAAGAAAAAAACCATTATCTGCTGTCTTTCTCTGTGTGTGTCAGAGACAGTAGAGCAATCTCTGTTTATATCCCCAGTCATTACTGTAGTTAGTAGTAGCCTACACACATCCCATCCAACAAACCTCTACAGGTACAGGATAGAAACAAAACATTGCCATAGGAACAAAAGCCTGACTGTTTGACAAAGACCCTTACTGGGTGAATAGTTTATGGTCATCTTTACCATTGCAACTGTGGGCTAATTACAGCACAGTTCACAGCACCACACACAGCATCCTCTTATTGCTGATTCGCATGTCACTCTCTTCCTGTGTGTGGTGTGGTGTGTGCTGCCTGAGATTTCCTCAGTCTACTGGGCAGGTCAACATTGGGTGGAGCTAGTAAGCATTTGGAAATTAGATGCAAATTAGTGCCTGGGCTGCAGCTCTGTAGGGCTGACCCGCTTATCAGTATTCACTTGGTATCTTGAAGGGCAATCGGTTAATAACCCTGTCAGGCTTTCGTCCCGTCCCCCTTGCATGCGGAGAGGAGAGGGCCAGCTGGCTCAGCAGCCAGGGATTAGAAACTGTGGGTTTGTTAAAGGTCTCGAGTCGCCTTGGCTGTCTAGGAAGGAAGGATGAAGCAGTCCTCTCTTTCACCCTCCTCGGTCTCTCTCTCTTTCTCGGTCTCTCTCTCTTTCTCGGTCTTTCTCTCTTTCTCGGTCTCTCTCTCTTTCTCGGTCTCTCTCTCGGTCTCTCTCTTTCTCGGTCTCTCTCGGTCTCTCTCTTTCTCGGTCTCTCTTTCTCGGTCTCTCTTTCTCGGTCTCTCTTTCTCGGTCTCTCTCTCTCGGTCTCTCTCTCTCGGTCTCTCTCTCTCGGTCTCTCTCTCTCGGTCTCTCTCTCTCTCGGTCTCTCTCTCTCGGTCTCTCTTTCTCTCTCTCTCTTTCTCGGTCTCTCTTTCTCGGTCTCTCTTTCTCGGTCTCTCTTTCTCTCTCTTTCTCGGTCTCTCTTTCTCAGTCTCTCTCTCTCTCTTTCTCTCTCTCTCTCTCTCTCTTTCTCGGTCTCTCTCTCTCTCTCTCTTTCTCGGTCTCTCTCTCTTTCTCGGTCTCTCTCTCTTTCTCGGTCTCTCTTTCTCGGTCTCTCTTTCTCTCTCTCTCTTTCTCTCTCTCTCTCTTCTCTCTCTCTCTCTCTCTCCCTCTCTCTCTCTTTCTCGGTCTCTCTCTCTCTTTCTCGGTCTCTCTCTCTCTCTCTCTCTCTCTCTCTCTCTCTCTCGGTCTCTCTCTCTTTCTCGGTCTCTTTCTCTCTCTATCCCCCCCAAGATCCAGTTGAATGATTTTTGCATACCATGGACGACATGACACTTAGCGAAATCGCCTTCCCTTCCTGACCTACCTCTGTAACATTCTGATAATCCCAGTAGCCTCTCTTCCTCACTTTTACTTTCATGACAGACAACCTAGTGGGGAAGTTAACAGCTTTTTAATCCAAAACTACCTGTATATCTTTGTAGAGTATTGTTCGATTCTGTACTCCTAGCCATTCTTTTGTTCATTTACCTCTTACAAAGGATGCCAGGAAGATGCATTTGAAACGGATCTGTATTGCCCTCCATTCTCTGTAGACTGCTATAGAATTACCGACGTGGAGGCCCTACAGGTGCTCAGTCTAATTGTGTAATGGCTTTAATAGCAGTTCCTTTCTGCCAGCCAATCCCGCTGCGTCTCACAGGGGGCACAGTGTTGTTTATGCCTGTGGATAGTCTATACACTGATTGAGCCTGAAACCTCTTCACAGGAGGTTACTATGTAGGTGGCCATTACATTTGAGTATCGCAGAGGTATGCTCAGATAAATGTAGGCTATAGAAGAATGTAGGCTATGTCCTCTGGCAGGTCAATATACAAATGCTAGGCTATAAGGTTGTAGTTATTTTGTTTCATAATATGTGAATGTTAGGCTAACTGATCATCTTCGTGTCGTCTTATATCTTAACCCCAGGAACAAGCCTTCCTAGTGCTAGGATGTAGCTAGGATAGAGTTAAAAGCCAGTATTGGCAGCTATGATGGTTTTATGGGGCTTATGAGCAGAAGACTACGTCACAGCGTAATCATATACTGTGAGCGCACATATCCCTCTGTGTCTGTGTGTGCACATCAGTGATCACCGGCCTTAAGAGGCCCTGTCGCTCTTTCATCAAGCTGACCACCAGTCCAATAGCCCAGTGATCCCATGCCTCTAAGAACTGAGTGATTGAAGGACTGATTGATAAGGAGGCCAGGACTGGTGGGCCACTGCAGCTCCACTACACACTACTACGCCATTGAGGCCCAGAGCTCTAACACACTTCTACCAGAGACAGTACAGTATGAAGGTAGGCAGAAACTGCTTCTCCAAAGGAAATCCCTGATTATAACTACTTCAGACATTGGCTCGAATCTAGGTTATGCCTTTTAGATTTCAAGAAAATTAACAACTAAGGAAAAATTCTCTCACTGACTCCCCAAACCCCAGCCTGGTCTGCTTGGTCTGTTTCGCAAGCGTTCCCGGAAGTCTGGCAATGTTGCGCCTCTGCTTTTTAGAATCTCTGTGCTTCTACACCACTAAGGGGAAGCTCCCAAGCCACCAGCCCCCACCACCTGACTGACACTAATGATGACTCTCGCCTGTAAAGCAGAACAGAGACCTAATCCAATTGATCAGCACCAAGGGAGAGACAAACAGTCCCAGTGGGGAGGTGTTGGCGACCACAGTGAGACATCCTGACCTTCAGTCTTAATTGCTTTGGGAAAGGGAAATTGATGTCTCCAAGCTGGCATATTTCTTGAGTTAAAAGGTTCTTTGTACAGTAGCTTTTATTTACTGAATGCCAATAAAGACCTTCTGCGCCATTGACTTGTGCCCTTTTGAAAAGAATCTTGATTTATACAGATGCAATCTTGATATTTTATTGAACCTTTTTGACAGGGAGTCATGCTGAGACCAATGGCTATTTTACAGATGAGCCCTGTATACACATCAATATAGGCCTACACTATGCACTTAAATGTACGGAAAGCAAAACATAGCCATAGAAAACAAACACATTTTTCAGGAGAAGGGCCCTCAGTCAGCCTTTTGAATTGCCCTAGAGGAACAAATTCATCCTATTTTAGAGAGCCTTGGTGATTATTCCACAGGTAAATCTGCTTTTTTTTTTTTTGCACATTACTTAACTCAGGAGAGATCAAAGGGATCACCAGTTGACCTGGTCTGGTATCTTGTACTTTGTCTGTAAATTAACAATGCAGTTAGGGCGGAAGTTTATGCAGGAGGGATGTCAGGCACGGTTGAACTTCTTCCCTGCTATAGACCTTGAGTGATACCGTTGGCTCCACTTGAGTGCTGTGGTGTTTAGTTGCTGTTAGAGCCTAGGTTATTGGTCGTCCGAGGAGCGTATCACTTGCTTTATTGCCATTCCCTTTGTACACCCTGTAATGTATACCATGGCAGGGAGATCGATTTCCTCATATTGCTTCAAGTAAACCATAATTTATGGGCCCAATGACCAGCTAATATTAATGACCTTTCTAATTTTCCCCCTCTGAGTGGGGTTCCACTCTGTTTTCTTCACACCGAGAGAGGCTGGGCGAAGGATCAATGACTGCATTCAGCTCCAATTCATCTTCTAGTGTCCCGTCCTTTTCTGCCTCCTTCCTTCCACGTGCTGCTGCCTTCCTGCCTACCTGTGTGGCTAGGATTCTGTGCCTTTTGTCTTTGCTTCGCTGCATTCATCAACAGAATCATAGCTGTTTAATGTCTGCTTAAGATGACTCTCTAGACTATAAAGATATTGCTTTCTATTTCATTATTATGGTAAGATATTATACATTGTATAGGACAACAATCCTTTTAATTGAACCCCTCTAGTGTTCAGTATTGTAGTTGGCAGACTGGTACTCAGATTCCCAATCACACAGATCATTGGTTTTCAATCTGTGTTTTATGTTTCACAAAGTTATTGCATTACTGAAAAGATAGATGGAGTACAAGACCCACAGGTTATTCCAGGGCCACCATATCTTCTCATGCATGGTCTGTCAGTAGGATTAAAATGGGAATAATTTTTGAGGCGGAGGTATGTTGGTAATCGGGATGGACAATACTGTCAAGCCAGGGCTGAGAGGGTAAGACGGGAAGAGTGAGTCACTTTCACCGTACAAATGTCCCCTTATTTGAATAGATCTTTCCAGCAGCCTTTGCATACAGATAACTGCCAAAATAAAGGAAACACCCAGATAAAGTGGGCCACCATGGACTGCCAGAACAGCTTCAGAACTGCGTCTTGGTATAGATTCTACAAGTGTCTGGAACTGTATCGGAGGGATGCGACACCATTCTTTCACGAGAAATTACATCATTTGGTGTTTTGTTAATCGTGGTAGAAAATGCTGTTTCGGACTCAATTGGGTTGATCTGGTGACTGAGACACACACACACACACACACACACGTCCTTTAAAATCCTTATGCTACTTTGAGACCCCTCTTTCAAAGTCACTGAGATCTCTTCTTCCAGTCATGGTAGCTAAAATAATGGGCAACTGGACATTTTTATACATGATGAGATGTTAATTTCTTCATTAACTCTGGAACCACACCTCTGTGGAAGCACCTGCTTTCAATATACTTTATTCCACATTTGCACATTTATTTTGGCAGTTACCTGTATCTCACTCGAGGATGCATGTATGAGGGCAGGCCAGTCTGACTGACTGCGGTACCAGTCAAAAGTTTGGACACACCTACTCATTGCAGGGTTTAAAAAAAAACTATTTTCTACATTGTAGAATAATAGTGAAGACATCAAAACTGAAATAACACATGGAATCATTTAGTAACCAAAAAAGTGTTAAATCTAAATATATTTTATATATTCAAAGTAGCCACCCTTTGCTTTGACAGCTTTGTTCATTTCTGCTTGTAGATTTCCAAACTCACCAAAAATGACTTTCATGGCCTAAAACTAACTTTTTTTGTATACCTGCCACTGCTTCTTGACACACTGCTTAACCCGGAAGCCAGCCGCACCAATGTGTCAGAGGTAACACTACAACTGGCGACCGAAGTCAGTGTACATGCACCCGACCCCCACAAGGAGGCGCTTGAGCGCGATGGGCCAAGGACATCTCGGCCGGCCAACCCCTCCATAAAGCCGGACGATGCTGGGCAAATTGTACACCGCCTCATGGGTCTCCCGGTCGCAGCCGACTGCGACAAAGCCCGGGATCGAACCCGGGTCTGTAGTGAAGCCTTGATATGTCTTTGAACCAAAATATAAATAAAAAAATTAATCCTCATTGGTGCTCCAGAGTGGCACTGTGGTCTAAGGCACTGCATCTCAGTGCAAGAGGCGTCGAATCCAGGCTGTATCTTATCTGGCTGTGCTGTGATTGGGAGTCCCATAGGGCAGCTGACAATTGGCCCAGCGTCGTCCGCGGTAGGCCGTCATTGTAATATGAATTTATTCGTAACTGACTTGCCTAGTTAAAATAAAGGTTTCAGTTATTAATTCTATTTATTTTTTTAATGTAATTTTTTTTTGGTAACAGGGCCACTTGTTCGCGTGTGTCTTTTTATAATCTTACTACAATGTCTCTTTTTGCTAGCAGTGGAAGCAAACTCAAACATAGCTTGTGAAATAAAAACTATGCAAATAGCCAAGAAACACAAGGACAAAGTCTCACTTTAGTAGACTTTTGAGTAAACTTATGGCTGTGTGCATTGCTTCTAAAAAACTAGTCTTTCAGCACCCCGCTCAGTGGGATAGCTATAACATCAGGATTCAGATTTCTTTGTGTATTATCAGACATGAAACGAAGCCGCAGAAATACTTTGAAAACATTTACTGCAGCATTTATTTTGCTATGAATCTCAACTTGCGCTTCTGCTCTTACTTGAGTTGACTATTTATGAAATACTTGCACTGTAGAGCCCTGATTGTGACCACCCTCCATAGTGGCAGGTGAATTAGACATTCTTACACGCCAACGCTGAAATTTACCCGCATTTGGTGGGTGGCAGGTGTTAATTTTATGCCCTGATAACTTTGAGCTGGATTGCTTGTCTTTGCAATTAATTTAGTTTTGTTTGTGCTCGTTAGCATATTTAGCTATTACTAATTTTGCTGGCAATCTGGTAATAGACGCACAATGGATACGGATGGGTGTTGTAGAGTGTGAACCTGCAGGATCGAGTCACTGATTTGTTGTTTGTAGAGAACGACAGGCTGTTGTCCAGGGTCACGCCAAGGTACTTTGCACTTAGGTAGGGGGCACTGTGGATTGTCAACCGTGACAGAGAGGTCTTGGAGCGGGCAGGCCTTTCCCGGGAGGAAGAGCAGCTTGGTTTTTGTCTAGGTTGAGCTTGAGGTGGTGGGCCGACATCCAAGCTGAAATGTCTGCCAGGCACGCAGAGATGCGTGTTACCACCTTGGTGTCAATTCCACCACTTTTCAACATTTTCATTATCTCCAGCACAATACCAGTGTCTACATATGAGAAATCGGCACGTTTCATAGAAATAATTGAAGTAAAAAGTTCTATCAGAAGTTTAAATTATTTTAAGAATGGTGATTTTCAAAGACTGGGATTAGAGGTGACGTGGGGAGCAATAATAATAAAAAAAGACCTTCCCTCTGGCTAGATAGTCATTGCAGGTTTTTCTTACTTTTAATCCTACCCTGTGACGTCAGAGACTTTTAAAAATGTATTTATTTTTGCGGTCTTTGTAACCACAGACCATTAGAACTCGCTGTTTTCACATATGTAATCAAATTGAATCAAGTTTTATTTGTCACATGCACCGACTACAACCAGTGTAGACATTATCATGGAATGCTTACTTGCAAGCCCGTAACCAACAATGCAGTTCAATAAATAGTGTTTAGAAAATATTAACTAAATAATACATTATTTTCACTTTAGTTTATCTAAATCAAAAAGTAACACAAGAAAATGACATACCAGTAACAAGGCTATATACAGGGGGTACCGGTACCGAGTCAATGTGCGGGGGTACAGGTTAGTCCAGGTCATTTGTAAAGTGACTATGTATAGATGGGGTCCATGTAAATAGTCTGGGTGGCCATTTGATTAATTGTTCAGCAGTCTTAGAAGCTGTTAAGGAGCCTTTTGGTCCTAGACTTGGCGCTCTGGTATATCTTGCCGTGCGGTAGCAGAGCGAACAGTCTATGACTTGGGTGGGGGGCACTGTCGATTGTCAACCGTGACAGAGAGGTCTTGGAGCGGGCAGGCCTTTCCCGGGAGGAAGAGCAGCTTTGTTTTGTCTAGGTTGAGCTTGAGGTGGAGCCCGTGCCAATTTTTTGGGCCTTCCTCTGACAGCCCCTAGTATATAGGTCCTGGATGGCAGGAAGCTTGGCCGTACGCGATACCCTCTGTAGTGCCTTACGGTCAGATGCCAAGCAATGGCCATACCAGGTGGTGATGCAACCGATGGTGCAGCTCTATCTTTGTGAGGAGCTGGGGACCCATGCCAAATCTTTTCACCTCCTGAGGTGTTGTCGTGCCCTCTTCACGACTGTCTTGGTGGGTTTGGACCATGATAGTTCGTTGGTGATGCAGACACCAAGGAACTTAACTCTTGACCTGCTCTACTTCATGTACACACTGGTAGGGTTCTGGTGATAATTCATTTTAGGTTGAAAAGTGGCAGAATTGCCCTTTTAACCTCTTCAGTCGACCCTCTACTTTTTCGAACATTCTGTTAAAAATCGCGCAACGTTTCAGTGCCCTGCTACTCAGGCCAGGAATATAGTATATGCATATGATTAGTATGTGTGGATAGAAAACACTCAGACGTTTTATAAAACTGGTTAAATCACGGCTGTGACTATAACAGAACGTGCGTTTTATCGAAAAGTGCAGGAAAATCTGATCACTGAAAATGGAAATAAATATCCTTGCGCTACTTCCAGGAATTGTTCAAAGTGAACCGAATTACATGAGGCCGAGGTTGCAGTGCCTACAGCTTCCACACGTTGTCTAGAGTCTTGTCATTTGATTCGGCTTTGATTCTTGGTCAAACCGAATCAAGGGAACCGATTCCCTCCGGTCACCGACCGGATGTTTTGGTCGAGCTCTCTCCAGACATTTTTTTGAGACGCACAGCTATAGAATTTACATCGCCTCCTGATTAATTTTATCGCTTATTAACGTGTACTAATACCTAAAGTTGCATTATAAAAGTATTTCAAAGTGTTTTGTGAAAGTTTATCGTCAACTTTTTGAATTTAAAAAAATGACGTTACGTTATGAAACGCTATTTTGTTCCGTTTATCACACAGTCTTCATAGATCGATATCTAGGCTATATATGAACCGATTTAATAAAAAAAAAGACCCAATAGTGATTATGGGACATCTAGGAGTGCCAACAAAGAAGATGGTCAAAGGTAATGAATGTTTTATATTTTATTTGTGCGGTTTGTGTAGCGACGACTATGCTAATTATTTTGTTTACGTCCCCTGCGGGTCTTTTGGGGTGTTACATGCTATCAGATAATAGCTTCTCATGCTTTCGCCGAAAAGCATTTTAAAAATCTGACTTGTTGCCTGGATTCACAACGAGTGTAGCTTTAATTCAATACCCTGCATGTGTATTTTAATGAAAGTTTGAGTTTTAACTAATACTATTAGCATTTAGCGTAGCGCATTTGCATTTCCAGAGCTCTAGATGTGACGCCTGCGTGCCAGGTAGGAGCAAGAGGTTAATGAGGAAATGCAGTGCAATAACGACCTGTAGTTAACAGATTAGTACCTCCATCCTCAGTCTAATTAATGGTTCAACAGTGCAGCAGACTGTCCTCCTCCTCATCCACCACTGCCCTGAGTACTATTATGATGACGGACAATGCCCAATGTGGTGGAGCAGGAGCCGTCATTCCTCTGCTTTTGGCCATAGGCTGGGTTTTTCCCCTCTGTCAGCTATCCACTATACTGCTGAATACAGACTACAGCAGAGGCAGAGAACAAGTGCTTGGAGCAGTTTACTCTGGCAACTATAACCCTCTATCTGCCACCAGGTCATCACTGACATTAAACCCTGTTTATTGTTAGGCTTGTCATGTACCTGACCTTGTTTTAACACCGGCATGGTGAATGACATCTTCACAGCTCTACATGGTATTGTTTTGCCTCTTCTGACAAATTGTTTATCTTTGGGGATTTAAGTAACCAGGCATATTTTAATAATGGCTCTCATTTTGTGAGGTCCCATTTTTTTTGTTGATATTATGTCTTAAGGGCAATTATGTAACGTAACGTGCAGTTCTGGGACATTTAATGTTTGGGCCATTTAGCCTGATGCAGATGACACAATGTACAGCTGAGAATGTTTTCAGGGGTTTGGATTGATGCTCTTTTTAAAGTGGACAATTAAAAATATATATATTGACAGATTGGGCCCATTTTGTCCAAATGCAGCAGCAGTATCCACTATTTTGTTTCTGAGATTGAATTGTGTGTGTTGCATTGTGGTGGTTGTATTTTCATGGACCTTTATGGACCCTGCCCAGGTTAGTAGTTTTGGCAGTGTACACGGTGCACCACATTCATTTCCTGGGAAAGGAAAGCCGAGTACACACGCTAAATAATTCAGCCAGCATCTTCGTATTTTTCCACTCGTAAATAAGACATGGGAGGTAGGGGAAAGAAGAGGTAAAGGAGAGAAAGCGCAAGGCAGTGGTGAGTTTTCTCTCAGCCAGGCCATAACCCTCTGGGCGCCTGCTTTATTTGTAAAAGCTCTTAATTCCTGCCCCCGGCTCCCATACAATCTCACCTTCTCATGTCGGACCACAACCCTGCCCAGAGTCAAGCCCCGACCTCATTCAGACTGAGCTGGACAGGGCTGATCCGGTCCAGGCCTGAGCCAAAGGCCCCCTGTTGACCTGTGGCACCATAGAGGCAGTAATTGAAGCCCTCAAGCATCTGCAGGTGCCGGTCTTTCTTTTTCTTCTTTTTTTTTCATCCCTGCCCTGCTCACTTTTTATGCTCAGAATGCACATTTCATTTTTATTCCTGCTATAAAAGAGTGGAGAAAGGTATACTGCAGGGGACTGGCTGCACTCTCCCATTGACAGAGGAGAACCAAATACCTTGTGGACAGAATCTCAGACTGGCTTAGTAAACAAGCAGCCAAGAGGAAAGATGAGCACTCTGTTCTGCAGTGTAGGAAGAAATACTGCTCTACTGCACACTAATGGGTACAACTGGAAACTCTTTACTGTTTATGTGGTTAAGGAAGATCCGTGGTACTGTGGCTCTTCTGTTGGATGATGATGTTGGCTCCCTCTCCAATCTCTATTGATACTGACAGTGCTAAGGTACAATCCTAGAACCTAGACATCCATGCATTTACCCCTCTGTTTGGGTGTCATAATGACTTGTGAGGTCATCAAGCAGGCAAATGAATACTGACACTGATGTTGTGGACCGTATTGATTACTTGATTGATTACTTGCCCCACCCCTGACTGAGGCACTGATTGGTCAATAATTGTCCCTAAGAGCTGTTCCCGGTTGACCTCTACCTTACACAGGTCTAAAGGTTGACATGGTGGCCAGTCACCACGGCTGAGAAATTTGACGTGATATCGCGTGGTGAAAGGAGTTGCCCATGTGACCAAGTCTATATAGACTTTGTATCCAGTCCATCAGATCTGTATGCCAACAGTGCAGATTGGATCACCTTCACAGATAGTGCTGTGCTGTGACTATTAATTCAACAAACCGCACTTACAGGCCAACAGATTTGAAAAATGTTGGGCCTCTGCTCTTTAATCATGATCTACAGCCTGTTAATTAAATTATGGATGGCTTTGCCTAACTGCTTCCGTATCGAGGGGAGGAGGGAAGAAAATCCATTGGCTTTTCACAAGGTCTTCATTAGTTTGCCTTGTGTCAAGAGGCTAGGTCAAACCAGATTCCACTGTTCCCAATAATGAATAAAAATCAAAAGAACAGTTTGAAGTGAACAGAACGCTCCCCTCTTCAATTAAATAGTCCTGACCGGACCTTGTTTTGAAGACGTGTGTGTACTAACACCTTTCAATTATTATTTATATTTTTTTTGCCAGGGCTGTGACGATACCAGTATCACAAAAGAAATGTCATGGCAAATATGAAAACACAAACCAGGCCAAACTCTTTAAAAACCTGCTCTATGTACATTGTGTGCTGTAGCTTGGAAAACAAAGAAATGTGACTCTGGATGACAACATAATGATGTTTGTTTCCAACATTTGGGCTATTTTTCTAGAGAATTTAACTTGTTCCGGCTGTAGTTTTTGCCAGGACGGCTCTCCTCCTCACATAATGAAAGTGATCATAAATTGCTAAATCCTTTTTTTCCCCCCTTCACGATAGCATGTTTATGTTGTCAATACCTATAATCCAGCGGCTCTTTTACCCAATTAATAACAGGAGCTTCCAAAACGGCGAGTTTATTGATTTTCCTGTTGAATTTCATCCCTTTCCCTGTCAGCAATCAGTTTCTATTGATTTGTGTTTAATATGGTGTTCCTCAGTAGGATAATCTGGTATTGTTTAACACTGTTAACTACCGATCATGTTATTGGAGGCCTAATGCTCGAAATCAGCCATTTGCCACAATTTCGAGTGACCACAAGATGTGTGATATAAGCAAGATAGACTTCCATCGTCAGAGCAAATGATTTAACTCTACACGCCATATTGTTGCTGCTCAGCTTCAAGGCAACAACACAACATATTTCAGACACCAGTCAAACAATCGGAGAAAGGACTTGTTCTTTACGACAATGTAGTCTCTACTATGCTCTGCAAATGAGAGCTGGATGACTCTTGTCCCAAAGCAACGTTCAATGGAAGAATGTCTGTGACCTTCTGAAAGCTATGTTCATAGTGCCTTTTAATAGCTGCTGACAATCTTCAATGTGGTTCACCTGTTGTGAAATAATGGTCTGAGAAGGTGAGTCTTGGATCCATCAGCCAATCTGTGTTATTGACTTGTTAATTGTTTACTCCATGTGTAGCTCTGTGTTGTCTGTTCACACTGCTATGCTTTATCTTGGCCAGGTCGCAGTTGCAAATGAGAACCTACCTGGTTAAATAAAGGTGAAATAAAAAAATATATAAAAAAATCACAATGGTTCTTCTTCGCCTACCTGGTATCAAGCATCTCTCTGGCCACACGTTGCAGTGACAGAACACACTTAAAGGACCAATGGCTTATCGATTTCCTGACCAATTCATCTCATGTAACGCAGGTGGGTAGCAGCCTGCGATTTACTGGAATGCCAATGAGACGCCATGGAGGAGAAGCTCACAGATTTACACCACGCATGGCCATGGCGGCAAGGCATGTATGTCGCTTCATGGAAGTGGCGTAATGGCGCGTTAGCAGAAGCAACATTTCATGCACTTCGCTGCCTTAAAAATAAGTTATGATATCCTAGTAGCCTTGAATGCATGTCAGGATTAAAACGCTATTCATTTTTCATGATGTTTGTGTTGCTTGACTCCGGAATTGGCTTTGCATTTCTTCTTTGACTTTGGATGAAACACTTATAGTATTTCCTCAAAGCAGTGTTTTTGAAGAATCTCGTTTTGCAAGGTTGATCATCGTAAATGTTTAATGTATTATTTTTCTGTGATACTTCTGAAATGCAAGAGCTGCATTTCAATACATTTGTTGGTCCTTTTACATAGAAAACTGGATCTATCTCAGTGGGTGATGGCTCGATATCACAACACTGGAGACAATTGTTTTGGTGGAGTAAAAAGACCCAATATGTTTTGAGTGTTACAATTTGGGTTTAGACAGAAGCTTTATTACGATTGTTAAGTGCTTTATCAAATTGGTAATACAAGTCTATTGATGATGGTGAGAGAACGGAGTGTAGTAGTGTCAGTGTGCAGATGGCCTCTGAGTAGGCGTGCTCCTGCGTAACTCAATCCCGCCGGTCCAGCACTTTGCCATGTGTAAAAGATGCCATCATCAACCACAGCCAAATCGGCCCGCTGGCCAGCCGCCACCCATTTGCTTTCTTTTAGGGTGCAGGGCAAACATCTGTAACCCAACTCTGCCTCACACTGTGTGCCCATGCTGTCCCAGGGGAGGCCACATTGGCTCCCCCACACAGTGTGTGTGCTGTTTGGCCATCTGTCACCCTTGTGCCAAAGACCCACTTCGTTGCCTGTGCCCAGTGTTCCACCCACACCCCCCCCCGAGCTGCACCTGTTAGCTAGACATCGTCCTCCCCAGGGAGGATTTCATTTATGCTTTTGTTTCACTATTGGATTTGTTGTCCTGTAATTTGCCAGTCCTCCCTGGGGACTTCAGCACTACACACATGCCTCCAGTTGCAGATTACTCAATAGGACGCCTCCAGCAAACAGGGTCGTTAACTCCCAGATCTTTGCACAGCAGTCAATGATTTGCCATCATCTATATGCAGGAGGGAGGGGGGACTCATTGCTTGCTTCTCCAGTCTCCACGTTGGGTTAATGACAAGCTGCCGTAACAGTGGTGACCTCCATGGGGAATGCTGAAATGGATACAGTGGCTCATTGTGCTGTGTTGTCTGAGCACCAAGCGGCGGTCAACTCCACTGCCATTGATGTCAGCCATTGAGCAGATTCTATGCCACTTGAATCAATTGAAGGGCATTTCCATGTAAGAGGACCTATGAGCACCAACATATGAAGTTCATAAATTAAGGTGTATATATACATTTCTCAAACATTTTCCCTCCTACAAATGTGGAATAAGCCAAGGCTTTGATTTCTGGTCAAACTGATGGAATATCAATTATCTTTAACATACCTTTTAGGACTTTTTCTGGTAGTATTAGAAGTACATCAAAACACAATAATGTTGACGTAAAGACCCTACCAACTAATATCAACACTTATATTTAGTTTTGGATACATTATTTGCCTTCTGTAAGGTTAAGAAACATTGCCTTGTAGTTCTGTTACCAAAAACCGACATCTTTAAGACATTTTTCTACTTTCTCTCCCTCATGCAACAAGTAAAATTAAACCCACCCATTTGTGCACTATTTCTATGCTTCCTGTTCTAATATTTCGTTTTTGAGGCTTTTTTCTTTAGTTTTGTAGACCAGCTTCAAACAGTTAAAAATAAAATATTTTGGGTTACTGAAAACATACACGGAGTGTACAAAACATTAAGAACACCTTCCTAATATTGACTTTCGGTAATGGTATTTTATTAGGATCACCATTAGCTGTTGCAAAAGCAGCAGCTACTCTTCCTAGGGTCCACACAACATGAAACTGTTATGACGTTGGCCTGTGGGTAAGGTTTATGACCCCCCCCATAAATACCTTTCTCCCTTCCCGCTCTCTTGACTCTACAGAGGGACTCTTGAATAGCCTTTGTTAAAAAGAGATTCTGGGAACATCAGCCGGTGGGGGGAAATTAACCATATTTTAGTAATCCAACCAGTTGAACATATGCATTGGTACTTAATGAATATGTCAGTTCGGTTGTCATCTGAGACATTCTCATCAATGATAGGATGACATAAACGGTACAGTGGAAAGTCTACACATTATAGTTATCAGATTCACATTGTGCAAGTTAAATGTTTGAATATTAAATTATTTGTGATGGGATGAAATGTGATTTTAGCTTTTAAAATGTGAGAATTGGGTTTTCATGAGTGAATTAGGGCCGACTCAGTGGCCTGCCCACGTGAAGAGACATTGGTTATAAACTATGAAACACACCCTCCTCTCCCTTCCTATATAAAGCCTTGACGACAATATAACGTTATCTTCCGGGTACATTAGGATGACGATCCGATGTCAGAAGGGTTCAGATAATAACTACAGAACGAAGCCAACCTCAGCGTGCACTTTGGTTGTGAATAGTATGAACTTTGAACTCTTATTCACCATAGAAGTGATACCTCCTAGCCGTTGAGTTGGCAACAGCAGCTGCAAACGTGGGCTAGGAAAGAACAGACAGAGTATCCCGTCTACCACAACGTATCCAATTTACCACCAGAGACGTTCTTCAAAGGACTCTGTTGGGCAACACTGCTTTCCATCCACCACCAACCTACTGAGTAAATATTTATTGCATTTTCCTTTTCCAAATGGGTGGTAATTTAGAATGCATAAGATTCTGCATTCACGATAGAGTAGTTGCCTACAGCCCGATAGAGACATCGCTTCTCCCTTTGTTCTTCAGTCTTCCCTCTCTTTCACTCAAACCCAGCCCCCTTTCCTTTGTGTAACCAGCTCATATCTGTTCTGTCCACTAGGGACATTTTCCTTCATGACGTAATTTGTAATCAAGGTATGATTCATTTTGTGTATATGTAATTCTGTGTGATTTAGTTAGGTATTTAATTAATAAATAATTAAACCCAATTTTGTATTGCTCAACTTGTTAGCCAGGGTTTGTGAAGATATCTGAAAGTTGTAAATTCTTGGTTGAGACTGAAATCGGGTGATTAATATTGACTGCTATTGATGTAAAATATTACTAGGTCTTTAAGAGTTTATTCGGAAGATAACTGCTCTATAAATATTATTTCATGCTGCCCTGACTTTCTAGTTAATTACATTTACATGATTAGCTCAATCAGGTAATATTAATTACAGAGAGAGGATTTTATTGAATAGCATGTCATCACTTAATCCGGCATAGTCAAAGACACGACAAACATAATACAGAATGACATAATACAGAACATCAATAGACAAAAACTGCTCAAGGACAGAACTACATCAATTTTTTAAAAGACACACGTAGCCTACATATCAATGCACACACAAACTATCTCGGTCAAATAGAGAGGCATTGTGCCGTGAGGTGTTGCTTTATCTGTTTTTTTAAACCAGGTTTGTTGTTTATTTGAGCAATATGAGCTTTCTTGAATTTGTTCTGGATTTGGGGACTGTGAACAGACCCCTGGTGGTGTGTTTGTCAGAGCTGTTGCACCCCCCTCCCATTTTGCCCTCAGAACAGCCTCAATTTGTTGGGGACATGGGATCTACAAGTGTGGAAAGTGTTCCGCAGGGATGATGGCCCAGGCTGACTCCAATGCTTCCCATTCTTGATACACACGGGAAGCTGTTGTGCCTGGCACCTACTACCATACCCATTCAAAGGCATTTCAATATTCTGTCATGCCCATTCACCCTCTGAATGGAACGCACACAATCCATGTTGTCTCGAGGATAAAAAAAAAAAAACAGCTTTAAACCATCTCCTCCCCTTCATCTACACAATAAGGTATCATAGTTTTCAAACTTTACATTTGCACAGTTTTCTAGTAATTTTTTAAAATGTTATTGTCTGTGTAAATTGTTCAAAGTAGTTGTTGTGCATATAGTTTTATCATTTGTTAAACTTTTGAAATCAATGGTTTTTGTTTGGCATACTTTTTAAAGAGAAAAATCTGGGTCAAAGTGCAATTCCGTTTCCGTGGAATTGCCCTAAACCTGAAGGGAAACCCTTGCCAACTAGTTTTCAGCTTTGTGTACATGTCTACCTTCGATTATGGCAAAAAAGAAACGCGTCCTATTCATCCCGGACCTCTAACTAAAGTTCCACAGATCTGAGTACCGGAGTCTGGTTTCCCCATCTTGTTGTCAGTCAAAGGGAGAGGTAGCCAGTGCTGGGGATAATATAGGACAGGTATTTGATCAGTGCTGGGAGATAATGTCGGTTACTGCCCCCTTTTTGTTCTCATTAGATCCACATTGTTGCGATGGAACATTTTAAGGGCTTTTTAAAAAGGTGATAATCATCGTAGCCAGGGAGATCATTCTCCCCCTGTCCTTGGGAATTGATTTCTGAAAGTGGGTTAGTTAGAGGGCTATTGCAATGACAAGACTGTGCTCGCTGTGATGTCACACCCATTGTGAATGAGGGGGAAATCCAATAGGCCCTTACTGCACATATTGTGATTTTTGGCCTCATCTCAGAATTATGTATGAGACACAGACAAACGCCTGCATAGACAAAGAATGGTGCATTGCTTTGTGTAGTGTGTATAATGGGTGAACTAGCCTACATTCTTGTAAATACAGTGGGGAGAACAAGTATTTGATTTTTGCAGGTTCTCCTATTTACAAAGCATGTAGAGGTCTAATTTTTATCATAGGTACACTTCAACTGTGAGAGACTGACTCTAAAACAAATATCCAGAAAATCACATGGTATGAATTTTAAGTAATTCATTTGCATTTTATTGCATGACATAAGTATTTGATCACCTACCAACCAGTAAGAATTCCGGCTCTCACAGACCTGTTAGTTTTTCTTTAAGAAGCCCTCCTGTTGTCCATTCTGTATTAACTGCACCTGTTTGAACTCGTTACCTATATGAAAGACAACTGTCCACACACTCAATCAAACAGACTCCAACCTCTCGACAATGGCCAAGACCAGAGCGGGTGTAAGGACATCGGGGATAAAATTGTAGACCTGCCCAAGGCTGGGATGGGCTACAGGACAATAGGCAAGCAGCTTGGTGAGAAGGCAACAACTTTTGGCACAATTATTAGAAAATGGAAGAAGTTCAAGATGACTGTCAATCACCCTCAGTCTGGGGCCCCATGCAAGATCTTTTCTCGCGGGGCATCAATGATCATGAGGAAGGTGAGGGATCAGCCCAGAACTACACGGCAGGACCTGGTCAATGACCTGACGAGAGCTGGGACCACAGTCACAAAGAACCATTAGTAACACACTATGCTGTCATGGATTAAAATCCTACAAGGTCCCCCTGCTCAAGCCAGCGCATGTCCAGGCCCGTCTGAAGTTTACCAATGACCATCTGGACGATCCAAAGGAGGAATGGGAGAAGGTCATGTGGTCTGATGAGACAAAAATAAAGCTTTTTGGTCTAAACTCCACTCGCTGTGTTTGGAGGAAGAAGGATGAGTACAACCCCAAGAACACCATCCCAACCATGAAGCATGGAGGTGGAAACATCATTTGGGGATGCTTTTCTGCAAAGGGGACAGGACGACTGCACCGTATTGAGGGGAGGATGGATGGGGCCATGTATCGTGAGATCTTGGCCAGCAACCTTCTTCCCTCAGTAAGAGCATTGAAGATGGGTCGTGGCTGGGTCTTCCAGCATGACAACGACCCGACACACACAGCCTGGGTAACTAAGGAGTGGCTCCGTAAGAAACATCTCAAGGTCCTGGAGTGGCCTAGACAGTCTCCAGACCTGAACCCAATAGAACATCTTTGGAAGGAGCTGAAAGTCCGTATTGCCCAGCGACAGCCCCGAATCCTGAAGGATCTGGAGAAAGTCTGTATGGAGGAGTGGGCCAAAATCCCTGCTGCAGTGTGTGCAAACCTAGTCAAGAACTACAGGAAACGTATGATCTCTGTAATTGTAAACAAAGGTTTCTGTACCAAATATTAAGTTCTGTTTTTCTGATGTATCAAATACCTATGTCATGCAATAAAATGCTAATTAATTACTTAAAAATCATACAATGTGATTTTTGATTTTCTACATGCCACTGTATGTCTATGGAAAGCCTCTGATTTCTTCCTTTGAACAGAGCTGCATAGGAGTCTAGCGAGGCATGTGTGCAGGTTCAGTTTAGGCCGAGGCCGATTTATATGATGACATTGACAATATACAGTGCCAGTCAAAAGTTTGAACACACCTACTCATTCCAGGGTTTTTCTTTTATTTTTACTATTTTCTACGTTGTAGTTCTGTCCTTGAGCTGTTCTCATTTATTAATGTTCTGTATTATTTTATGTTTTGTGTGGACCCCAGGAAGAGTAGTTGCTGCTTTAGCAACCACTAATGGGGATCCAGTATAAAACAGTCAATGTCAAAAGCCCCATTGAAACAACTTACCATATGTATTATAAAGCATGGTTGAAACTTTTTATTTCGAACATGATTATATCGCGATATTTGGGTCTTTTGAAGAGGTCTCCCCATTTACCGACCCTAGAGGGGGGTGGGAGGGTTTGTGTGTAGAAGAACAGAACAGCACAGCCACAGAGGAAGGCTGAGAGGGAGATCTGCGGTAATTACATAGCATCCTGCCTGCCAGTCCCTTTGGAAATCCCTCCTGTTTTCATTTGCACAGAGAGAGGAGCTGATTTTTTTTTTAAACGACGTTTGTTTAATTAGCTCTCGATCACTGTACAAACTTCTAATTTCATCCCACATCAAAAATAAAAGAAGAATGTGGGATGAAACTATATGGAGCGTTTTTGTCTCTTTGCATTGGATGCTGAATTGTCCTGGTGGGCCGATGCCAGACTGAGTCATTGGTTGGGGTTTATTTAAAAACAAAAATGCTAATCTGCTAGACAAATGGTAATCTGGTTGGCGGTAGAGAATAGATCAAAGAAAGATAATTCCAGTGACTTCTGTTACCCTCTCATAACCTCTTCTAATTGATTTGCTTGATGGATACGCCTCCAGTCTGCAGTCTTATGGACTAGCTGCATAGCCACAGCATATCAGTTGACCCCAGGCAGCACTTATCCTCACCTGTTTTAGTCAGTCTGTCTAGCCTACTGTAGCTTGTCTGCCATGTCAATGCAAATGCTTGGTTTTGCTGTGTCACTCAGCGACTACAAGGCACACTGAGCGTAGATTTGGAGTCCGTTGAATTCATCTAATGTGCACTCATTTTAGACGCTTCGCTGCTAGCTTGATAAAAAAAGAGCATCAATCTGTAAATTCATCCATCATAAATAGACGAGTAGGACATTATGCAAGGTAGGTTTAACCTCTCAACAGGTCAGCACTGAATCTGATGCCTGTCTACAGATTTAGATTAGACCCACTCGAATGATGAGGGAGGCCTTTGTATTGGTCCTGTATGTTTACCTGTTCCTGCTCCTCTCCTGTGTTTAGGATAGCGTTCTCTCTGGGGAGAGTGTGATGGTCAGGGTCCAATGACCTGCCAAGGGAGAAGCCTCTTCCATATTAGCTGAGTGGGCTCTTCAGTATTGCTGATGCTTGAAATCGCAGTGAAAATTCCCCTAAGAGGAATGACATTAGTAAATAATCGTATTATAGTGTGCATGACACAGACATGAATACTCAACGTTGAGCTGATGGACAGGTGGGCGAGGTGTGTTGTTTTTCTGCAGGTCAGGTGTATTGTTGTCCTAGCTCTGCCCGGCTTTGGTTAGTTAGTACATCCTTACATTAGAGTGGGCGTGTTGTCCTACACCTGTCTGGCGTTGTTTACTAGTACATCCTTACATTAGAGTGGGCGCTACTGTTAGTTGTAGTGGGCGGGTGTATAAAGAGCTTGCCCCTGTTTTCCCATCTTTCATTGTTTCGCTCTCCTCTGAACAAGTGCTTAAATGCACTGTAAACACAGCGACTCCTCTTTCAGCACAATGGATCTTCCTCTAGTTCTAGCTCACATCAAAAGCAGCAAGGCTCAATCTTTTTCATAAAACACCCTAATTACCATCCCTGTTATCATGTAGTCCAAAGAGGTTCCCTCCCTCCTCCTCGCCACCTCACATCACAAATAATGATGCATTCTGATCAAGGAGCACCCCATGTACAACGCAACAAATGAGAGACTGGTAGTACACGATTCTGTATGAACACAAATTAGATTCCAAATCTGTGTTCATGTTAATGCTCCGGGTTCTTGTGCGTTATTAGAATTCAAAGAAGCTAAACTGTTGTCGTTGAAGTGGTGCTCCTTCTTGAACGATTTTAAAGTCCCTTTTGTAATTCCTGTGAAACTACTCCTTTCAGTTTGCTCATTCACACACGCTAAAAGGGAAGTGATACCGGATACCGTTCTGTTGTTAGAGGGGTTTATTATCAACATTTTGTTTTCCTGCTATTTTGGACTCGTTTTGCAGTGCACTGTTAATGTAGCTAGGTAGGCTACAACTTGCATGCAAATTAACAGATATAGCCTGTATTAGGAATTTCCAGGAGAACAAAAGCGAAGTGCAGTCGCAGATAGTCAATCAAATATTGAATGGGTTTTATTACAAGTTGCAATAGGGACACTCCTCCAGCACAAAAGAAGAGAACATGTCTAACTGGCTTTTTCTGAGAAGGCCCTTATTTTAATCAGTAGGCAACTGAACTCTGAACATCAGCCCAATAGGCTTATAGGAAGTCAAAACATAAGGCAGTGACTGTCAGCTTCTATAGAAGTGCAGTGTTTCACAGAATACAGAATATAATAGTCCGTGTTTACCAATCACTATCACCAGATATGAGGTCAATGTAGAGCTGGGCGATTTGAACAAAAATCCATTTTGTGATAAATTGCCTGAATTGATGTGATAAATAACATTTAATGTGTTTTAAAATAAATAAAAAATAACTTATTTTTCTCCCCAATTTCATGGTATCCAATTGGTAGTTAGTCTTGTTCCATCGCTGCTACTCCCGCACGGACTTGGGAGAGGCGAAGGTCGAGAGCCGTGCGTCCTCCGAAACAACCCAACCATGCCGCACTGCTTCTTGACACAATGCCCGCTTAACCCGGAAACCAGCCGCACAAATGTGTCGAAGGAAACACGGTTTCACCCGGTGACCGTGTCAGTGTGCGCTGCGCCCGGCCCACCACAGGAGTCACTAGTGCGCGATGGGACAAGGACGTCCATGCCGGCCAAACCTTCCGCTAACCCGGACGATGCTGGGCAAAATGTGCGCCGCCCCAAGGGTCTCCCGGTTGTGGCCGGCTGCGACAGAGCCTGGACTCGAACCCAGAATCTCTACTGGTACAGCTAGCACTGTGATGCAGTGTCTTAGACCACTGCGCCACTTGGGAGGCTGCGCCACTACTGTTACTTATTTTTTTGTTGTATCCATCAATTGTCGCATTAACAATCACCCATCCTAACAAACCTTGTTATTTCACATTTCTCCATAGGCTACTTATCGTAATGAACAATATCAGCAAAATGCCTGTGATATGTAGGTCGGTGTCGATTTGAATGACTTTTGGTTTGTTGGCCCAGCTCTAGTTTAATCCAACATACTGCATTAAGTCTAGTGATCATCAACCCTAGTACCACAAAAAGAACACTGGAAATCATGTGTATTACAAAAAATATATGCTAAACATTGTGTTAATCACTCTAAACTGTATATGAACTTTATTCTTCTTAAATGTTCCCATAGGGCTACATTGCCTAATTCTAATAATGATTAGCTTACGATGTAGTCAAATGTGACTGACCACCTTGATTCGGTCTTATGTAGCAAAATTAGAAATCTTTTATTTTATTTTTTACATTGGATAAAAGCAGAGACACAGAGCTACAAACGGGTATATCATACACATCAAGTAATTCTGCTTTGATAGTTGATAAACTTGTAACCCCACTTTTGAGAAAATGGCCCTGGAATATTTTGGTACACTCACTGGAGAGCTCTCATTTGGTCTACATCCATTCAGCATTGTTCACACCCACTGAGGCCTTAGTCCCACCCATCCCTTTAAAGATTCACATGTGAGGTCATGTGCTAAACAGTGAGTAGTGAAGTAAAGTAAAGATTAAGACTAAAAGTAGTAGCCTACAATAAGGAAAAATTCCAGATAAACAAAGTGTCCAGATAATTTTTAAAATAAATATTAGATGACACTTACCAGACACTTGTCTAAATTGATGGGTCATGTGAAAGAAATGCTATAACCACCAGCCACATATTGCTATGTGGATGGGTCTCTGCAGAAGGTGTAAATGGTACAGCCAAATGGTTACTTGCATAGTAGCAATATCAAAAAGTGTCAATGCCAGTAGAGAAATAACAAAATAAGTATGTACAAGAACAATAACAATCAGTCATAGATGAGGATGGGTGAAGTATCTGAGCAGCAGGATACAAAACAAAAAAAGTAGCAGCAATGTATGGTGTGTGTTAGGAGAGAGTAATGTGACTAGAGGCACTGCAGATAGTGCTGATGACCGGGGAACTCTTCCCCCGTTCTCCGGGGGGGACTTGGTGTGGACTGTGATCAGGAAGTGAAGGTCCAGATTGTGTTGGAGCTTGTGCATGGTTAGCTAGCTAACATTAGGCTACAATAATGCAAATGGCTTTCTGAGGTAATATTAGTACACAGATCATACACGTAATGTTAGCTAGCGAGCCAGCCACCTAACATCAGCTAACTAGCTAACAGTAAGCTTTAACTTGCAATGAAAACAAGTTTCTGACAAAATTAGAAACGTATAATATCTGAAACTGTAGCTAGACTCTTACCCGTATACATGGATGAACAATTCACAGCAGACTGCAACCCCTTTCATTAACTTCTTATGGGCAGGTGGGGCGGAAGAGAGTGCGTCCCACCTTGCCAACATCCGGTGAAATTGCAGGGCGCAAAATTCAAACCACAGAATTATAAATATTTAACTTTCATAAAATCACAAATGTAATACACCAAAATAAAGCTTAACTTCTTGTTAATCCAGCCACTGTGTCAGATTTCAAAAAGGCTTTACGGCGAAAGCACACCATGCAATTATCTGAGGACATCGTCCCGCATACAAAAGCATGAAAACCAGGCAGGTGCGCCACAAAAGTCAGAAATGGCGATATAATAAATGCCTTACCTTTAATCTTCTTCTGTTGGCACTCCAAAAGGTCCCAGATACATCACAAATGGTCCTTTTGATTAGTAATGTCATTCATTATATCCATAAACTCAATTTTAGCTGGTGCGTATCAGTCAATAATCCACCCAATTTCCCTCCATCAAAATGAATCCCAAACTTTACTAATAAACTTTTCCAAACAAAGTTTATTAGTAACGTTGTCAAACAACGTTTATAATCAAACGTTAGGTACACTAATATGTAAATAAACGATAAAATTTAAGACTGAGAATCGTTATTGTCTTTACCGGAGAAAAATAAACCTATAAAAACGACAATTTCTGGCTCATTTTTCCAAAAGCCAGCATGAAACTTTTTAAAGACTGTTGACATCTAGTGGAAGCCATAGGAACTGCAATCTGGGAGGATTTTGCCTTTATAATAAAAGTTACAGCCATTGAAAACAGTGGTAGGCTACAAATGTTTTTTTTGGGATGGTTTGTCCTCAGGGTTTTGCCTGCCATATCAGTTCTGTTATACTCAGACATAATTTGAACAGTTTTAGAAACTTTAGAGTTTTCTATCCAAATCTACCTAGCTTTTGGGCCTGAGTAACAGGCAGTTTACTTTGGGCACACTTTTCATCCGGACGTGAAAATACTGCCCCCTACCCAAGAGAGGTTCAATAAGACGTCCTGTGTTTCCATTTTGCTTGTACAGCTTGCTTGGCCCGTTGTGTCAAGTCACTCTGGTTGAGAGCAGTAGTAACACATTTGCAGTTTTCCATGGCTAACGTTATATATTTTGAAAACTCCAGTAGAAAGGATTATCAACACATAATGAGCAGCTCATTTTATAAACAGAAGATGCTACACGGCAGACCAATCCGAAACTCATCTCTTGGCATGTCCAGGCCGTTCATTATCTCAGCCAATCATGGCTAGCGGGAAGGTTCCTGTCTTCTTCTGTGGCTAAACCAACTAGGCTTGTAATTTATAAACTTTATTCATATTTACATTTGGCATACAAGTTTGTTATTAAGGCATATGAATGTTCAAATGTTCCAGAAGGCATTTCTGCCCAAAATATTAATAAAAAATAAAAAATGCATGTTCAAATGTCTCTTCTATGAAGTCGTGACTTGCGACATATGCCTAGTTTCCTGAAACGAGTCACAGATGATGATTATCTAGTCAAATCTAGTTTACATGTAAGTCAACAGTCTGGCACACAATTTTCAGGCAATAGTCCCACAAATTTCTGTTGGGCTAAAACTTGAGCGAGTTTGGGTACCTATTAGGAGTGCTTTGTCAGCACATCCCTATAGCATAACTTCATCACTGCAGGGCTGAGTCGTCTGTAGCGCATGATGGATGGTACCGTATGTCTTCCGAGCTGTGCTTTGCTTTCCCACCAACACTAGGCCTCTGTCTTATTTGCATGCTGCCCATACCAGTGTGACAGGCGCTGCATGAAGGATCACTGTAATATGTTGTGTACACAACTTCCGCCTCTCTCGTTCATTCGTCTCCAGTGGCCAGTGGGGAGAGTTTATGCTACTCTGCAGGGCAATAAGCGGGTGTGGGGCATATTTATGTGATGTGTATTTCTTGTTTCTAGTGTTCTACAATGGGCGTTGTTATTTGACCTGCTTATTCCTTCAGAGCGGGCTGCTGTCTTGCTGTGGGTCAGTAGTGTATGGCGGGGCTTTCAAGAGGTGGCAGAGAAATAATGGATGCAGAACAAATAGGGAACAGACACAGCCTGAAACAGGAATGCAATAAAGGGGAATAGCAGGTATAATTACATCATAAGGATACCTGGACCGTTCTGGCCCTCCACTTTGGTGTGAATCCATCTCCATTGAGACACCATGCTTCATCTAAGAGGCTCTCCTGCAGTACCTACTGGTCTCTCCTGGGAGTCTCAGACATTGCTCAAGGACACGCGCTTTCTGTTCTGTGTTTCATTCATTCTTCCACAATTACATTGTCCCCTTTAATTATCTCACATCTGTTGTTCCTAAACAGCCTTCAATCAGTGTGTGCTTGAATGTGTGTCATGGTGGAAGAATAGGGATAAACATGTTTGTGCAGGGGATAAATGTAGTACACATACAAACTAGTGAATGTCCCTACTCTAAATAAGGTAAACCAATCAAGTGGCTGGTCTCTGTGTGTGTGGAGCCAGGAGGGAAGCAGCAGAAGTAGTGCCGTGCTGGGAACAGCTTGGGCATGTTGAAGAATGCCATGAAGAGCTTACTGCCTTCCAGTCTGGTGAAGACTCTCTAGAAGGCTGTATACATGATAATCCTGACAAGAGGCTGCAGCCCAGTTTACTAGACCCCAGAGTGAAAAAATGACAGATGTTGTTTGTTGCTGAAGACTTGCGCACCTTCGGACTGGCTTTAACTGCAGTGAAGAGTATAGCTGACAATGAGACCGTGTTGCTTGTGCGCATTCAGCAGCACAATGTTGCGGCCAAGATATCAGTCTTTGTGACTGCTATTCGCTCACTTAGTACTATTACGGATGATAAGGGCATTGTTGGAAATGTGTCATTTTAATTTTAAAGGTGTTTTTATCTACCCGTGCAAGGTGTACAGATTAATGGATTTAATCAGGAGTAGGTTATGATGTTCTCTATGACGACACAATGCCCAGTAGCTTTTAACATAATAAACTCTGCAGTTGTGGGCCAGATACAGCATGCCTCCTTGTGAAGTTGTCAGGTGATGGTGGGAATATTATGAATTAGTGATGCTGGGTGTAATACCTCGTATGAGGCTCCTTGTGGGAACTGGCAAACCGTGTCGGGCAGAGGCACTGTATGTGCATGAGACACTAGAGAAGAGATTGTAGGGTAAGCTCTAGATGTGCAGGTCCGTCATGAAACCATGGCGAGACTTTCCTCGCTTTTAAAGTGTCACTAGCCTGATCGTCCAGAGAAAATAGCCAGGCACATTCACAGAGTGCCGATGATGGATTTGATTAGATTTCTATGCTCGACTGCATTTGCATAATGAATGGCGGTGATTTCATCAAATGCACTTATGATGAAAGGATACACGTCCAGTGCTCTAAAGCAAGTGTGTGGTTCATTGTGCCGTGCTCCCATTAACTATACCGGAGGTCACCAGCACTCTCTGGAATATTGTATTCAAGTAGTCAAAGAAACAAAGATCTGTATTTTGACATTCAGAAGAAAGTATGGCTCTTGGTGTCAGTTTTCTCTGGCAATTTCTTCCCTTCCAAGGAGACAAGTCTGGAAGAAATCATTTGCTGCCAGATTTAGGGATATGAGTGTCTTCAGCTCACCTGATTTTCATGAATGTTAACAAGGCCCTTAACTCCCTATTGATTTGACTGGATGGGCCCACACATACACACCAAGACGTTCTGTACAACAGCTGACTTTATATGAGAGCGTTAGCTCAATCAAAAAGACAGTGCAAGTGATTGCTTAGGCCTAATCCTTTGCCAGAGCGTAAATGTGTCCCGACACTGTCACCTCCAATAGCCGGGCGTTCAGATAAGCCTCAGCCAGCTAAGAGGATCTTCTCCAACTCCTCTCCTCCAGGGTTAAGGATGGGTATGTTTAGGTCTGTTGCAAGAAAGAGATTGAGGACGGCGGGAGAGCGAGAGCGAAAGAGAAGAGAGAACAACCGCAATAGTCGAGCGATGAAGGACAGAGAGGGAGAGCAGATAAGAGGAAAGACACTAAAGTGAGTGTAAAAAGCGGAGGCAGTTTGGTTGACAGTAAACGGGAGTTGGCATGGACGTGGTGTGGTGTCTGTTGACATTTCCTGTAGTTGGGCTCTCTGTCCTGGACAGCTGCTTGTCCTGAGCCCTGGGTTCTGTGCCTGCTGCCGGCACTGTCTGTCTAGTCTCCCAGTCTGGCTCTCCTCTCCTTCAGAAACCTCCATGGCACAGAGCTCCTTCCAAATCCTAGTTCTGCCCTCCTTCACACACAGCTCAGTCATCAATGTGGGATGAGGGGAGAGGATGGACTGACAGCAGGGGATAAGGGAAATGGAAATTTGGCAAACAGATGATTTGTTCCCAGGTCCCCAAACTAGATGAATTTCCTGGGCTGCTCAGCAAAGAGAAAAGAGGGAAAGATGAGCGCAACATGGAGGACAGGTTAGCAGGGGATGGAAACTGACATGGGGGAGGGTTTTTAATGATTAGGCCTTTTTATTCCTTTCCTATGCCATTTTGAATAGTCACTTATGACTCGTGATTCACTGACTGGTTTTACTCTTCCCCCAAACCCTGTTTTGTCCTCACATGACTGTCCAACCAACCCACATACTGTAGGCCTATAGAAAATAAATCACTCCCTTGGGGCTGGTTTATGAATTAATAGACATCTGTTCCTGATCTGCTCTGCCCCCGCCTTAACCTTTTTTAAAGGCGTGCACGCGTCACACTGAATGGGAATCTAGCGTTTGTCTGCCGATTAGTTCAGTGCTCTGTGTTTTAGGGGCCTCCCCGCTGTGGACGTCTGATTTTTTTTCTTCTTTTTTTCACGCGATTCTACATGTAATGTACACAAATGACTTTCAGCGGTACTGTCGGCCAACAAATGCTATTGGCGTGTCTGAGCCCTTAGAAGAACAATGCACTGAGGGAGGTTAATCCTCTTAACAGACAGCAGAGCCCACTATGGCCTGCTCCACCTTTAGGTCCCCTCTGACGGACTTTCCTGCCTAGGCCGGCTCAGCAGGTCAAAGAGTGTCTCTGCTCTGTCAGACCAAACACAGCCGTCCATGAGCCCGGTCTTTTGAGCATAGGTGTGTGTTACCTGACAACAATGGTACACCACTCTGCATCCCAGGGCACCACAGAAATGCCACATAGGAGAGCCTTAGTGATATCCCAGCATGCTCTCTGCTCTACTGCACTGAGAACTCAGTCTTGTTTGTTTCTCATGGCAGAAAGTAACATGTCCCCCCCCCCCCGAGCACCCGCTGTCAACTCATTCCACTGTTGCTGTGACGTCTTTGGACTACACAATGCCGTCGATTTTACACAATGCCGTCGATTTTAAACAATGGGAGAGCTCCTGCTGCTGATCCTCCCGCCGACAGACCGCATGCAGAGAGTGAGAGAGCCACGAATGACGAGATTACATTTTTGACTCAAACGCTCACATTAAACCCTGACTGGAAAAGCAATTACTGCCTTGTAAATCAGGGAGGCTGGCGCTCCATCTAAGCAGGAGCAGGACTCACTCTTGGCTGTGCCGGTCCTTGTGCCTCCGTTAGGACCACACTGTGGGAAGACCAGGCTTTGTACCGAGGTGCAGAGGACTGAATATTGAGCCGTCTGGATGGAGAACGGTAACCTATATTGAACGAAAGCATTTCCCATCTGGGAATAGTCCGCCAGAACAGCCTGCTGCTTATTTTATTTTATTGCAAACAAAATTTAGCACTACTGAATGAGTATCAATATGGCCCGTGTTCAATGCCTCCCATCTCCCCACAACTTCTAATTCAGTTCTGGCAAATGGTTCTGGTTCCAAGTCGCCTAGTTACTTGCTAAACCAACCAACAGAACCACTGGCTTGTATTTGGCACCCTCTCAGCAGGACCAGGGTAAGGTGTGAGTGCTGGGAGGCTGCGAGGGGGCGAGGTCCAGGGTTTTGGGATAAATAACATACTCATTAAACCGAGATCTCTCTGTCTGTCTCTCTTTCGCTTTCTGTGTGGGAGTCGATAAACTCATCTAATTTCTGGAGGAGAATGCTGGCTGGTATGGGGAGTTCACGCTGTGTTGCAAATGACTTCCCACCAGCATTCTCTACAGGGGGGCCCTCAGACAGAGAGACGAGAAGGGACTGTTTGTTTAGGCCTGGGACTGAGTGGAGCTGTTTTCATTTCATTATCAGAGAAATCAGAGTGAGAGGTGCCTTTCATTAACACCATTAGGAGCCCCTCTGGAAGTTTCTCCCACAATGTTAAAGGGGAATTTTACCCTGGGGGAATCTGGGCTTGTTTTCATCCTGTTATTGCTAGGACAGTGAGATATGTTTCACACATAATTGCCCAGGAGGAAGGCAGGTCAGGGCTTCACCTCACTGAATGATACACCCAATGACAGCCTCTGGTGTATTGATTGGGGGGGGGGGGGCAAGATGTATTTTTATATGTAGGACTGCTTTGTGACATTTTGCAAAGGCTCTGTTATAGTGATCGCACTATGTTTGTTTTTGTGGGTGTAGATATGGATTGCCTTGTTCGATAGAGCTGTTGGACATCTTTCAGCGATGTTCCTTTCGGCAGATTCATTAGTAAATATACAAGCAGACACATTTTTTCCAGTCTCTGAAATACTACAACTTGTGTTGGGGCAGTGCTTTGTGCTCTGGCCCCGCTCCCTCTCCTAAGGCTGGTTTTTAATTTGAAAGGAGGCGGACACTTAGAACAATAATTTGGGTAAAACTGAAAGAACTGACCAGACGCAATGTCTTCAAGTGATTCCTCTCATCAACATGAATTTGACGATGGAGCATTTATTAGCTACTTGGTGAGATTCAACCATACATATTTCAACCGGAATATAGCAAAAAGGATTTGAAACAGAGTTGGATTTAGCTAACGTTAAAAGCTCCACCACAGCCGAAGCCAGCACCAAGAGGGCAGATGACAAATACGGTGCCTAGATAAGTAAGTTATTTGTCCTGCAAACCACTTAGCTAGCGAACTTTAGTGTATTTGCTGGCTAACATACAGTAGCAGAACTGTATCCTGTGAACTGTATCCCTCTCGAGGGATAAGATTTTATGCTGGATTTCAAGCAGATGATTTATGAGGAGCTGAATGGCAGTTTGATCATGACAACACTCCTCCCACAGCTTTACAATTATTTACTGAATCTCTACGGTATGTTTCTTTGTAATGGCAATTTCATCTTGACCACCTCTCCTATCATCTGCTGATCACCAGCTCTCTAAACTACGGATTGTTTCACCAGATAGTGTGATTTAACCAAACATTTTTGGTATCCTTTGCTAGGAGTTATAGGATAGACTTGTACTGTTTGGTGTAGCACAGAGATTTTTCGACCAACTTTAGCGATGCTGTCTTCGTCGTCGGGCAGAAATGAACATTATCTGACGTAAGAATCTGTAACTACAATTCTCTGCACTTGTGTGTCTCTACACCGGAGAAACACGTGGAACGCTGAACTGTAATACACAGTTCATACAAAACAAAATGACATGTTGCTTTTACCATATAACATTGTCTTTGAATACACAGTTCTCTTTTGTTAGCATTAAATAGTGTACACTCGCCTGTATTTTAGATTCTGAAACATTTTGATAAAACTAACATTCTTCATATATCTGAATGTCTAGCATCTGTTTGATGATAAAAAGCCCTGTACAGCTTATATAAATATATTCTGTGAATCCATAAGGGCAGACAAATTTAAAAGATTGATAGAAAATATCCATATTTATTTTAAGCCCTACATCAGGGCTTTCCAACCATGTTGCTGGAGAGCTACCATCCTGTAGGTTTTCATTCCGACCATAATCTAGCACACCTGATTTCTAATTATTAGCTGTGTTTACACAGGCAGGCCAATTCTGTTTTTTTCCCCTCCACTAATTAGTCTTAATCAGATCTTTTTCAGAACTGATCTGATTTGTCAAAAGACCAAATAGGTGGCTAAAGAATGTGTGAAAAGTCTTAGGAATGCAGTTCTTAAACAGTATGAATTGTTGTGTATGGGAGATTGAGGGGAATTGGCACATCAATCGCTCTCATACAATACATTTACTGTCAAAGCACAACCCTGCACAACAAAAAACCCCTTTCTCATCTCAAAGTACTGTCTGTAAACCTCCCCCAGATCATTGACTTTGACAGATTATTCTTGTCAATAGTAGCCTTTTGCAGGGGAATTTTGTATTGTGTTTTGAGAATCTGCAGAGAGAATAATGAGGTTTCTTGTGTCATGAATGTCTTTGTGTCATTACTGTTGTAGTCTTGCTTTATACCTTTCAGTGTCCCTGAAATTTCCTTTTAAGCCTTCGTAGTGGGCTTTCCATGATGGACTGATCAAAACACCCTCTCACACTTAGGCTAAACAATTGTGACTGTGAAGGGCAGGCCCAGTCCTGGCTGTTCTGCTGCCCTAGACCAGACAAAAAACAATTGCCACCCTCCTATACCCCCCGGGAAACTAGAATACTCCCAGTAAGCAAAATGACATTGAAAAGATGTCTAAAATATGTATTTTTCCAGAAGTTTAAGTTGGGTTCATTTTAGGTTCTGAATGAAAGTTGAAAAGACGTATTGAATAGATTACATTAAAGTTAAGTAGGGTACATTACATTGTATTGCACTATACTCTACTGTGCTATACTGGTGTACTGAACTATACTTTGCTGTACTGTGCTGTCCAAACATTTGAAAACGATGTCTATGATTGGTTAAGATTTTGTCCGGACAAATGTTTGGGCCACGTCAAGGCCGGTCCGACCCAAATCTGAACCAAATATAGATGCCTATGTTTGAGCCAATATAGGCTAGTCCGAACCAAATGTCTGTGGACGTTGAAATCTGGACCGGACCAGACCAAATCTGAACTAAACATAGACGTCAAGTCTGTGGATGTAAAAAAAGAGGCTGGTCAGTACCGACCAAAAGAACGTTGTTGGTCTGTCCTTAATGGGGTGTAGCCTACAGTGTCGGCCCGAAATGACATTTTCTGAATGCCCATCCATGTGGTACGCCTACCGTTTGTAAAACAGGCAGTTGCATTGGCTTTATTAGGCCCCATTCCTGTGACTAATCATTTTGTCTATTTAAGCTCTGAATATCAGCTACCTAACTTTGTCAGGAATTATCCCAAGCCTATTTGAAATGAGAATCAATGTGTTTACACAGCGAGAAATGCAGAAGTATAGAATTTATAGCATTTTTCTCTCGCTATGATCATCTTTTCAAAAATGTACACATTCAAACATGAAACCACTGAGGTCAGGCTATTTGATCTGAGAAACGTGCATGATTTAAAAAGTATCTTCTCATGACTTTGTCATAAATGTAATCTCTACTCCAGCCTGTAGGTTACAGAAATGGCCATATACTCTTTCTACCATAGGCAACATTTCTGATGTATTTAAAAAAAAACAGAATGCTGGTGGAGAGCCACAGCGGTGCGTCTCTCCAACAGCATCTTGGTGTTTTATATGTTGGAGGTGGGTCTAGGTTGGTTTAGCTCGGGAAAATGCCCCCCCCCCCCCCCCCCCCCATTCTGTCGCTGTAGGCGGGCCGCCTAATCCTTCTAATCCATCTCTGCTCCCTGTCACAGGCAGCAGACTTTTTAACACTCAATTTAATTCCAATCTTTCCACATTTGTGCTCCAATCATTTGTGCATTAGCAACATCATCTCATCATTTGAAATGGTGGTAACCGAGAGAACACAGCGGTTGCTCTGATTTTCACATTGCAGGAAGGGCACACATCATTAATAACACCTTGACGTTGTGTTTTTCTCCGCTTAAGTATCAGAAAGACGTGTCGATCTCAGAAAACGCTCCAGAAAATACTGGTCTGTAAACAAATGAGTAGGCCTAATCTCTCTGCTTAAGAGGGACCATTATTGTTTCTGTCCATTGACTACCCTCATCCACTTAGACTGTTTTGCTAGTGATCTTCAATAGCCAGCATTGAATTGTGGACCCTATTTCCCTATGTGGATCTGACAAGCTGAGAGTCTTGAGGAAAACATAATTTTAATCTCTGTCTGGTCTTCTCATCTTTTGCTCGAGGGGGATTTCAGCTTCAATCTGCCTCTGTATCAACTTTAGAGAATGGCAGCATATTTCTCTCTCTTCTCCTTTACAGCCTAATCCTCCCAACAACAAACACTGGAGGACACACTGGTAATCGCTACCCTGCAGAAGAGAACTGAGATGTGACAGTGCAGAGAGAGAATTCGACACTAGCACTGTGTTGGGGTGCATTGTTAGTGCGACCAGACAACCCATTACCTTCCAATTGATCATTTCTGGCCTGTTATTTTCCCATATGCAAACTTAGTTGGACTGTATTATGACCGAAAGCAGTGGTGTTGCAATATTAAATCGGTAACATAATCTCATTGGCACTCAACAGAGTAAACTTTATAGATTTCAGTTTTAAGTGAGTAATATACCTTTTCATTAAAATGTGTAAACGTTGAAAAGCTGTCCTCGCTTTGAACAGTTTTTATCTGCCACCATCTGGATCGCTTCACCAGGGACAAGGAGCAAACGGCTTTATGCTGTAATCGCCATGTAGTTTTTTTTTTATAGCTATGATTCCATCGACTTTTTTTTTTTTTTAAATATATTTTTTAGGAGGATTAGGTGTAAATTATAGTCTTTGGGACCAAAAATAGATACGGTCAGAAGACACTGATTGAAGAACAACCTTGTGACGCATGTAGCTTAGAAATTCAGCATGTAATGTAGAGTATAGATGTCTCTCAGTGGTTAAGTATCACAAACCAGGGTCACTGAATACGTCAAACTGAGACTTTTTCTTGTGTAATGTCAAGGTCTATTAAATGATTGAAAGACTTCCCTGCACAGTTAATATCTGAGGTGACAAGAGGATGTTGTCCAACATAAAATAGCCTGAACTCTGCTCCATGTCACAAATACATCCTTATTTAACAAAACAAATACTTAACTGGAAACCTGCCCATAATGACCAAAACACCCAAAGGAAGTGAATCACCCTTCATAGATCTGCTAAGACTAAACTGAATTTCCCCCTTCCCTTCCTCTCCCTTTGCCCACAGATGATGAAGTTTGCCTGGGACAGTTATAAGCGATACGCCTGGGGATCCAATGAGCTGAGGCCTGTCTCCATGCAAGGCCACTCCAGCAATCTGTTTGGTGAGTATCTGTCCCCATTCCCGTTCAGTCCCGCAGACAGCTGATTCATGCCCGCCCCCCGCTGCCATCAGGCTTGCCCCACAGATTAGGACCAAATTGGCAATCAGTCAAAGCTATATTGACCAAAAATATAAATGCAACAAGCAACAATTTAAAATATTTGACTGAATTACAGGTCATATAAGGAAATCAGTCAATTGAAATAAATAAATTAGACCCTCACATGACTGGGAGTACAGATATGCATCTGTTGGTCACCATTTTTTAAAAATAAAGTAGGGCCGTGAATCAGAAAACCAGTCAGTATCTGGTTTGACCACCATTTGCCTCATGTTGCCTGACACAGAGTTGATCAGGCTGTTGATTGTGGCCTGTGGAATGTTGTCCCATACCTCTTCAATGGCTGTGATGTTGCTGGATATTGGCAGGAACTGGAACACACTGTCATACATGTCGATCCAGAGCATCCCAAATGTGCTCAATGGGTGACATGCCTGGTGAGCATGCAGGCCATGAAAGAACTGGGACATTTTCAGCTCCCAGGAATTGTGTACAGATCCCTGGAAACATGGGGCCGTGCATTATCATTCTGAAACATGAGGTGATGCGGCGGATGAATGGCATGACAATGGGCCTCAGGATCTCGTCACGGTATCTCTGTGCATTCAAATTGCCATCAATAAAATGCAATTGTGTTTGTTGACTCTATTTTATGCCTGGCCATAGAGTAATCCCACCACCACCATGGTGCACTCTGTTCACAACGTTGACGTCAGCAAACTTCTCGCCCACACAACGCCATACACGTGGTCTGCGTTTGTTAGGCTGGTTGGACGTACTGCCAAATTCTCTAAAACGACATTGGAGGTGATTTATGGTTGAGAAATTAACTTTTAACCTAAACGCACAACTGTTTAGGCGAGACGCAGGCTAGCGGAGTAGAGCACTTGAAAAATTAAAGCAGAGCCGCACACTCTAGGAGCTCGGATGCAATATTTTAATAACCAACAAGCTGACAAACTGTCTTCATCAGGGTATAATAAGAAATTAACATTCAGTAATCTGGCAACAGCTCCGGTGGACATTCCTGCAGTCATCATGCCAGTTGCGTGCTCCCACAACTTGACATCTGTAGCATTGTGTTCTGTGACAAAATGTCACATTTTTAGAGTGGCCTTTTATTGTTCCCAGCACAAGGTGCACCTGTGTAACGACCATGCTGTTCAATCTGCTTCTTGATATGCCACACCTGTCAGGTGGATGGATTATCTTGGCAAAGGAGAAATGCAACCTCACAGGGATGTAAACAAATTTGTGTACAACATTTTGGAAAGAAATAAGCTTTTTGTTGGGACCAACAGTTTGCGTTTTATATTTTTGTTCAGTGTATTAGTCAATAATCCTGTGGTGCCGGGCCGGAGAGAGGAGAGGGTACCTGGAGCACCACCGAGTCTGTTCTACCACAGTCGGGCTGGGAGGCTCAGACAAAAGGTGCATTGTATCGTCTACTGAAATTGTAATCTTGTTTTGTTAGTGGACGGTATCGCTGCTGCTGTCGACGTCTATTGAAGATGTATCGCAGATGGAACCTTTCTGCCTGCACAGAGGATTTCATACATATATTTTAGAGTAATAAACCCTTTGTTTACACATACAGCTTTTAAGAAACTATTTTAGTAAACTCTCCTCTCTGTATTTTAGTAAACTCTCCTCTCTGTAGTAAGTGGAGAAAGCTCATAATAGTTGGTATAGGCTTTGATCTCTTGACTGATAGATCCAGATAGACGCACATTTGATTTGTCGTCTCTGAGATTTGGTGCACAGAAGACTGCAATAAGCTATAGATGTTTCAACCCCTATGTCTGTGAATTCTATGGCGGCTGGGTATTTGCCGGACATTGAGAGCGGTTCATTAAGGTGTGTGTGTGTGTTTTAAAGGGAGGTAATTGAGTTAGAGGCAGTGAGGTAGTGTGTTTCTCAAAGTGTTGCTGCTTCCTTTCTCTCTTTCATATGTGAGACATACTAGAGAATACTGTATGCTGCTGCATGACTCCTGGGGGGAACGATTGCAGTTTTCTTGTTTACACACACACACACACACACACACACACACACACACACACACACACACACACACACACACACACACACACACACACACACACACACACACACACACTAAACATCCCCCTCCTGTGTGGTTGGTATACGCTACATGTCTTGTACCACAGAATGCCCCAGTATTTGTTTTATTAAGATGCAGTACTTGCCAAATGGAAGTGAACAATGACATGTGTTCTTTTCCCCCACCTCTCTCCTCCTCCTCCAGCAAACCACTCGGCACAGCTAGTTCCTCTTACAGTGTATTACAAGCCATTTGTTATAGCCATTACTATCATTGAGTTTCATTTTGTGGAATTAAATTAATACTCTATGTTCGAAGGACCTCTCTTCCATTTGCAGATGAAGGATGAGTAATTGGTTCACCGATCCTGGTTTGTATGCAGTGGGTTGAGGTGGCTTATTCTGGGTGGTATTTAACTAAAACTCCTGTTTTAATTCATAAAGCTTGAACATTGCTAAATTATTTGGGAAAATACTTGATCATTGGCTTTGATATTTGACTTGCATTAACTGTGATCCATAACTAGTGTGAACATGAAGAAGTTTTCTGTTGAACGCAAAACACTGTAAACACACCAGGAAATCAGGTCCAAGTGATTTTAATTTTGGAAATCTGTACCCAAGTATTCCCATAATAGAGAGACACGTGATTGTATACAAATGTAAGAAGGGTTTGAAATTGTTATATTTTTTTGTCAAATCTTATCATTTACATTACATTTACATTTACATTTACATTTAAGTCATTTAGCTTATATCTGTTTGGGATCATTGTGGTCAAATTGCAGTCTTCAAATGATTTGTAATTATGTTCCGGCCTCCGGACCATCCAAAAATTAGGCCCGCGGCTGAATCTAGTTGATGATCCCTGCATTACAATGTAATACATTTGATCAACTTTATTTGTAGATTTCATTAGTAATAGTTATAGTAAGTAATACAGTCCAGTTCCAGCTTCTTTTGACAAATGATTTGCCTGAAATGATTTGCCATATTCCTAAACAAAAGCACTAGTACATGAACAATTGTAAAGGGTAAGTTGCATAAATACATATTAATAAAACAAAATCCATGACATATAAAAAATATTAATTTGGTTCTGCTCGCCATTGTTAACTACACAAGTTGTATGTTGTCCTCAGTGTCTGATTACATACCATTTCCAGCCTTTCATAATAAAATAATTAGACTATTGTTCTAAATTCAGTCATCCTTTTCACCCTCATCATTCAGATAATTCAGTGTTTTCCCTAGGATTATTTTCAGCAGCAGTGGCTGTTGGCCTATGGCGGTTCTAGTTTTAAGACTTCCTCTATCTTAACACTTCCTCTCCCCCTCCCTCTCTTTATGTGGCCTAATTAAATTTAAACAATGAGGATATTTGTTTGGCTTTAATATGATGTCTGTCCAGCTGTAAGTGAGCTCTGGTATGTGGGTGTGCTGTGCTGGATGGCCTGTGACAGTTGGGAGTGGTGTGTTGACAGGCTTGCAGATGGGCCTGATACCCAGGCTGTCTGGGGCTGTCTTACAGAGGTGCTAAATGAGGTGTGGAGGAGAGCTCTCTCTCTCTCTCTCTCCCGGTCTGTCTCTCTATCCCCTCCCCTCTCTCTCTATGTGATGAACAGCTCTCCTCTGCACCACCGATGACACCAGTCACTTCAGACACAGGCAATATTCCCACACGGAGCTCCCATTCTAATTAAAACATCTCTCTAATATCCCATGAATGTTCTGCAGCCTCACTCATAACTTTCCATTAGGGACAGGAGTTGCATATAACTTTTTGCCAGCGCTCACCTCGTGAAGTATGGCACCTCATTTAAAGGCCGTATACAGATTCTTCTTACTTAATCGTTTACTCTGTTGAAATAGTTTCTAACAATTTTGGTGATTAGACTTTCATATTTAACTGAGAATTTCAATCACCCTTGTGTAAATTCTATTTAATTAATAGGGATTTAAGATATGCAAATGCCCTTCTGAGATAGTCCTCTGAATCTTTAATGGCAGATTACTTTGTCTTGGTTATGGAGCATTTATCAGTCCTTGCCCTTTCCGTATTCCATTTTCAGAGAAATGCATTTATTTGCAAGATCTCAGCTGAGATTCTACTTTGTTTAGAAGGAAGCCTCATTAACTTGCTTCCACAACACTGGAACAGACAAAGGCAATTATGTTGTCTTCAACGGCGCTTGCCAAGCCTATTTTTATGTTTCTTGGATATGCTGTAAAGGACAAAGTTATAACTCCTTTTATGTGCCATTGATTGCAGCACAAGAGCCCCAAAGCTTGACAATAGTACTTTTCTTCAACCTGTTTTCATCACAAGGAAGAAAAAAGGCTCTCAACCATGGTCAAAGGTGGCCGGAGAACAACTTCCTTATGAAATATTCATGGCTTTGCAGCAGCCTCTTTTAATACAAGTTACAGCTTTCCCGCTTCTCTCCTGCCTGCCGTCACTACAAGGCTTCAGGACAGGCATAGGATTTACCTGCCAAAATTTGATTAACGCCCTTAATTTAGCCAGGTAAGCTGGAAACAATATATACTGTCACTGGCATTTATTCCTGTCACCCACTCTCATAACGGCACACAGTGACGAGCGAAGGGGCGTCCAATGGTTTTCAGCACAACACAGCCCAGCCGGTGCTCCTTCTCTCCACTGTCTGCTGTCTGAGAGGTCACACACACACGACAATCATCACCCGAGGGCCCTGACAACCACCCCACGCCAAGACTCATATCCAGGGGCCGCGGTGAGAGAGGGAGCCATTTACTGAAATGTGTACCCGGTGGTGCCTTGAGGGGGGAGGGTACTGGTTGAACACACACACGCAGATACTACCTACGCCACTCCCAAGCCAAGGATAAACTCAGTCGGCCTCCTATTAATTAAGAAATGGCGGAGCTTTGCATTATTAATCTATGTTAGTGCTTGGTTAATGGGACCTGAGGTATGCATAATACATGGCGTGACATCTGCTCTGCGACACGCTGTTTACCTGGGAAGACCAGGCCGAGGCATTGACGACAGTGCTCTGTTTTTCCTTCTCTAGTGGGTTACGGCTGTTCCGCCAGCTGCAGATGCATGCAGGAGCCAGATGGGCCAGATGCATACGCCCTGCTCTGCCTTGCAGGAAGTCGGCCTGGAAGCCAACAATGCTCTAGTTCAGAAAGTAGGCCTAGACTCTGGGCTTTAGGCTGCCACTTGTTCAAACGTCTATTGAAGAATCTTTTCATATGAGACACTGCTGGGAAAGCAACACTTTTCAGAGACCCTTCCTTGCAATTAGATTTAGAATGTCCCAGAGATTTGACACACTTGCCTACCGTTATTGTACCTTATTATTTCTTCCATTTTTGTCCTTTTCAGTCCAACCTCATGGTGCATCCGTGATTGTAATCGTACTTGCTACCTGAGTCGATGTGTTATGACATGTTTTGTTTTGTTTGGACTAGGTCTCCTGTCTCCAGGGTTGGGAAATGAATAATAGAGCCTGGGAATGTTGTCCTAATATAATTGTTGTTATTCGGTCTGATCAATGAAGTCAGTCAAGTCCTGCTGATGTCTCCGTTCCCGCATGGCTTGACTAATTAATACCTACCCTTCGCATGTCTCTTTGTTAATGAGGAAAGTAAATCAAATGGGTTATTTATATTGTGGAGAGAATAAAGGGAATGCATGCAGTTTTTTTCCTAATTGATTTCGTAAGTGATTTCTCACTCGCGACATGAGCATGAAGCCTCTATCAAGTTGCATCTAATTAAACCTAGAATTGACAGAGATGAGAGAATGGTTTTGTGCCAAAGTGTTGTTTGGAAATGAGTCTCCGGTAACTGTTCTACTTCCATTGTAGACATTTTACGCAAAATCTGAGGACTGTGTTCTCTGTGAAATTAAGAATTCTGTGTGTGAGTACACTTGTTTTATGCACGTCTATAAAGTAGTTCACTTATACATGTCAGAATGTTTTTTAAATTAGTTGTTAGCTAAATTGTGATCCATAATATTGAGTAATTTGAATGGTCTGGGGGTAGTTCCAGTACCCGTGTAGTTGGGCAGGAAATCAAAGAAGATTGTTGATGACTAGCCAGAGGAGATGTAGCTATTTTCTGAAGTCCCTCTTCTACTACCCCTTCTATCTGAATTGCTAGATGTATCGAGGCATTTTCCTTTGGGTTTTTTTCCGTCATCAAACCACTCCCCCTACAGGGGTTGGTAGGCCAGTCGGTAGGAGTGATTGGAAGTTCGGCTCTCTGTCTCTGATGTTTTCAACTCGTTCAGTAAAAAGAATGAATCTTTTTACTTATTTCGTTCATTTGATCCACATGCAGGACCCAAACGATGAAATACAAAACCTCTCGTTCATCATAGGGGCTTATTGGAGCTGTCATTTGTGACTGAGACTTGTACATTGTTTGAAGCACAATTATTGTTTTTATATATTTGTGATTGCTCGGCATCAAGGATGTGCATCTTTCCCTTTCAAGAGGGTTCGATATGTACAGTGGGGCAAAAAAGTATTTAGCCAGCCACCAATTGTGCAAGTTCTCCCACTTAAAAAGATGAGAGGCCTGTAATTTTCATCATAGGTACACTTCAACTATGACAGACAAAATTAGAAAACAAATTCAGAAAATCACATTGTAGGATTTTGAATGAATTTATTTGCAAATTATGGTGGAAAATAAGTATTTGGTCACCTACAAACAAGCAAGATATCTGTCTCTCACAGACCTGTAACTTCTTCTTTAAGAGGCTCCTCTGTCCTCCACTCGTTACCTGTATTAATGGCACCTGTTTTAACTTGTTATCAGTATAAAAGACACCAGTCCACAACCTCAAACAGTCACACTCCAAACTCCACTATGGCCAAGACCAAAGAGCTGTCAAAGGACACCAGAAACAAAATTGTAGACCTGCACCAGGCTGGGAAGACTGAATCTGCAATAGGTAAGCAGCTTGGTTTGAAGAAATCAACTGTGGGAGCAATTATTAGGAAATGGAAGACATACAAGACCACTGATAATCTCCCTCGATCTGGGGCTCCACGCAAGATCTCACCCCGTGTGGTCAAAATGATCACAAGAACAGTGAGCAAAAATCCCAGAACCACACGGGGGGACCTAGTGAATGACCTGCAAAGAGCTGGGACCAAAGTAACAAATCCTACCATCAGTAACACACTACACCGCCAGGGACTCAAATCCTGCAGTGCCAGACGTGTCCAGGCCCATCTGAAGTTTGCTAGAGAGCATTTGGATGATCCAGAAGAAGATTGGGAGAATGTCATATGGACCGATGAAACCAAAATATAACTTTTTGGTAAAAACTCGACTCGTCGTGTTTGGAGGACAAAGAATGCTGAGTTGCATCCAAAGAACACCATACCTACTGTGAAGCATGGGGGTGGAAACATCATGTTTTGGGGCTGTTGTTCTGCAAAGGGACCAGGACGACTGATCCGTGTAAAGGAAAGAATGAATGGGGCCATGTATCGTGACATTTTGAGTGAACACCTCCTTCCATCAGCAAGGGCATTGAAGATGAAACGTGACTGGGTCTTTCAGCATGACAATGGTCCCAAACGCACCGCCCGGGCAATGAAGGAGTGGCTTCGTAAGAAGCATTTCAAGGTCCTGGAGTGGCCTAGCCAGTCTCCAGATCTCAACCCCATAGAAAATCTTTGGAGGGAGTTGAAAGTCCGTGTTGCCCAGCAACAGCCCCAAAACATCACTGCTCTAGAGGAGATCTGCATGGAGGAATGGACCAAAATACCAGCAACAGTGTGTGAAAACCTTGTGAAGACTTACAGAAAACGTTTGACCTCTGTCATTGCCAACAAAGGGTATATAAAAAAGTATTGAGAAACTTTTGTTATTGACCAAATACTAATTCTCCACTATAATTTGCAAATAAATACATTAAAAATCTGGATTTTTTTTCTCCCTAATTTTGTCTGTCATAGTTGAAGTGTACCTATGATGAAAATTACAGGCCTCATCTTTTTAAGTGGGAGAACTTGCACAATTGGTGGCTGACTAAATACTTTTTTGCCCCACTGTATGTAGATACACAGACTCCGATACGATACAGGAATGATACGTTTTAATTTGAAGTGATTTGGTGCGATTCGGTTTGGTTAGAGAACGAATCGATGTGATTTGGTTCGATACAATACTCTTTGTTGCACACATTTGTTAAAATCTGCTGCTGATGATGGAGCATATGAACTGAGTCTGTTTTGAGCGGAGTCTGTTTTGAGCGGAGTCTGTTTTTATTTTAATTTTATTTTTTGTTTTATTTCACCTTTATTTAACCAGGTAGGCTAGTTGAGAACAAGTTCTCATTTGCAACTGCGAACTGGCCAAGATAAAGCATAGCAGTGTGAACAGACAACACAGAGTTACACATGGAGTAAACAATTAACAAGTCAATAACACAGTAGAAAAAAAGGGGAGTCTATATACAATGTGTGCAAAGGGCATGAGGAGGTAGGCGAATAATTACAATTTTGCAGATTAACACTGGAGTGATAAATGATCAGATGGTCATGTACAGGTAGAGATATTGGTGTGCAAAAGAGGAGAAAAGTAAATAAATAAACTGTGGGGATGAGGTAGGTGAAAATGGGTGGGCTATTTACCAATAGACTATGTACAGCTGCAGCGATCGGTTAGCTGCTCAGATAGCTGATGTTTGAAGTTGGTGAGGGAGATAAAAGTCTCCAACTTCAGCGATTTTTGCAATTCGTTCCAGTCACAGGCAGCAGAGTACTGGAACGAAAAGCGGCCGAATGAGGTGTTGGCTTTAGGGATGATCAGTGAGATACACCTGCTGGAGCGTGTGCTATGGATGGGTGTTGCCATCGTGACCAGTGAACTGAGATAAGGCGGAGCTTTACCTAGCATGGCCTTGTAGATGACCTGGAGCCAGTGGGTCTGGCGATGAATATGTAGCGAGGGCCAGCCGACTAGAGCATACAAGTCGCAGTGGTGGGTGGTATAAGGTGCTTTAGTGACAAAACGGATGGCACTGTGATAAACTGCATCCAGTTTGCTGAGTAGAGTGTTGGAAGCAATTTTGTAGATGACATCGCCGAAGTCGAGGATCGGTAGGATAGTCAGTTTTACGAGGGTAAGCTTGGCAGCGTGAGTGAAGGAGGCTTTGTTGCGGAATAGAAAGCCGACTCTTGATTTGATTTTCGATTGGAGATGTTTGATGTGGGTCTGGAAGGAGAGTTTACAGTCTAGCCAGACACCTAGGTACTTATAGATGTCCACATATTCAAGGTCGGAACCATCCAGGGTGGTGATGCTAGTCGGGCATGCGGGTGCAGGCAGCGATCGGTTGAAAAGCATGCATTTGGTTTTACTAGCGTTTAAGAGCAGTTGGAGGCCACGGAAGGAGTGTTGTATGGCATTGTTTGAAGCTGGGCCTCTGTGAACTGAGTATGTTTGCGCTGGGGTTGTCTGTCTGTCTCACATCACCCACTAATTAACTTGTAATTTTTGCAGATTAAGTGTTTGAGCTAGTTATTTATCATTTCCAAATTAGCTATAACATAGCCAATGGAGAAGAAAAAAAATATATATATACACACACTACCGTTCAAAAGTTTGGGGTCACTTAGAAATGTCCTTGTTTTTGAAAGAAAAGCAAAAGATGTTGTCCATTAAAATAACATCAAATTGATCAGAAATACAGTGTAGACATGGTTACTGTTGTAAATGACTATTGTAGCTGGAAACGGCTGATTTTTAATGGAATATCTACATAGGTGTACAGAGGCCCATCATCATCAACCATCACTCCTGTGTTAGCTAATCCAAGTTTATAATTTAAAAGGCTAATTGATCATTCAAAAACCCTTTTGCAATTATGTTAGCACAGCTGAAAACTGTTGTCCTGATTTAAAGAAGCAATGAAACTGGCCTTTTAGTATCTGGAGCATCAGCATTTGTGGTTTTGATTACAGGCTCAAAATGGCCAGAAACAAAGACCTTTCTTCTGAAACTCGTTAGTCTATTCTTGTTCTGAGAAGTGAAGGCTATTCCATGCGAGAAATTGCCAAGAAACTGAAGATCCCGTACAGCGCTGTGTATTACTCCCTTCACAGAACAGCGCAAACTGGCTCTAACCAGAATAGAAAGAGGAGTGGGAGGCCCCGGTGCACAACTGAACAAGATGACAAGTACATTAGTGTCTAATTTGAGAGACAGACGCCTCACAAGTCCTCAACTGGCAGCTTCAGTCTCAACATCAACAGTGAAGAGGCGACTCCAGGATGCTGGCCTTCTAGGCAGATTTGCTAAGAAAAAGCCATATCTCAGACTGGCGAATAAAAATAAAAGATTAAGATGGGAAAAGAACACAGGCACTGGACAGAGGAACTGCCTAGAAGGCCAGCATCCCGGAGTCGCCTCTTCACTGTTGATATTGAGACTGGTGTTTTGCGGACTATTTAATGAAGCTGCCAGTTGAAAGACATATATATATATATATATATATATATATATATATATATATATATATATATATATATATATATATATATATATATAGCACAACATTGAATTTCATCCCCACTGAATGGTTTTGATTGTTTTCGAAGTCTTTATTTTATTTTTAGTAAAAAATGTTGTACCTCTTTTTCTCCCCAATTGGTAGTTAGTCTTGAACCATCACGGCAACTCCCGTACTGACTCGGGAGAGGCAAAGGTCGATAGTCGGGCGTCCTCCTAAACCCAGCCAAGCCGCACTCCTTGACACAATGCCCGCAGAAGCCAGCAACTGTGTCAGTGTGCATTGCGCCCGGCCCACCACAGGAGTTGCTAGTGCGCAATGGGATAAGAACATCCCTGTCGACCAAATTCTCCCCTAACCCGTACAACACTAGACCAATTGTGCGCCGCCCCAGAGCCTGGGCTTGAACCCAGAATCTCTAGTGGCACAGCTAGCACGGTGATGCAGTGCCTTAGACCACTGCGCCACTCGGGACGCCCCTGTTTGGAAGTTTTTACAGAGTGTTTTTTACAAAAACCCAACCTCGCATTGGTCAGCGCACAGTGTGTAGTTTGACTAGGCTAGTGATATTGACTGGAGTTGTTTGGCATGCAAAATGACTTGTAGATCAATGAATGTCATCACAGTTACATGCAATTCAACACTAAAAGAGAGGAAGCATCTTTGGAACATAGAATGTAATATGAGCAACATTTTTGTCAACTGACGGGTCGTAACGTCTGAATCGATTTTTCTGACCGATGCATGCTACATTTGGGTCGGTTTCAGGTCTGTGAACCGATGCACTTGTATCTTAAACATTTGAATCGGGACTGAAGCATATCAGTGAATCGTTGCATCCATACTAGGTATAAAAATATGAATATTTATTGATGGCTCTGGAAGAGGTCTAGTTGCAGCCAGTTGGACTAGATTGGGATGGTTCTTGGCATAATGCAATTGCTTGACTGCCTCGTGGGAGATTAGCACAATATCCTTCAAACTCCAACAATCCCCCCAAACGATTCATTCTCGAGTTTGAGTGTTGAGCAGAGGCAGGGTGTGTATGTTTTGGTTCTACAAAGCTGTGTCAGTTGATTACATTCAATAATCAATGAATTGCATTCATTCTTGCACCATGTGATCAATTATCAGTTCTAAACATGTCTTTTTCTGCTTTATATGCTGCCTACAGCCTGATCTATTTGTCTGCGCGCAGATGACAGACAGTTGGTGGTCGGAGCGAGCCGGAGAAGAGCATATTAATTCTGCTGTAGAATTCATTGTGGCCAGCCGGTCAAATGACTATAATTAACTATTCACTTGGGAAAACAAATCATTACTCACGAGTCAGTAAAAAGAGTCGTTCAAAAAGGACTCGTTCGCGACATGCATATCACTTGTCAGTAGGCAAGTTTGTGTGCTGCTGGCTCTCATAGTGTGTATCCAAGCTGTCATCTCACAATGCAAATAAAATACCAGTCTTGCAGATAAGTCCAGGGGTTCAGCAGTGACCGACGCTGTTTTTAGGATTAAGAGGTCTCAATGCCCTGAACCAGAGACCAGATGCAATACACTAGCAGTCATAGGGCCAAAAGCATCGATACCTCTGTGGTTTGATCAACACTATAAGACTCCTGACATACTCATTATTTTCTATGTCTAGAGTCTTGTTTTAAAGCACAGTAGTAGCAAGCCCTGGTGTGAGCAGAGAAGCCTCTGCCACAGCAGTGCCATGCCTAATTAACCCACAGAGATGCAGTATGTATGGACAATCCTCCATCAATTAACATCAATTGCAATAGAAATACCATTGGGGAGAAGAAAAATATTCTGTCTATTTTTATTCTTCCGGGTTTGATGGGGGAGTTCAAAGAAGTCAACCTCACCCCTAGTGGATTATGATGTTACGCTATCGTCCAGGTTCTGAGTTGCTGAAAGTAAAACATTCATCAGGCCTCTGAAAAGAGAAGAATAGTGGAGCCAAGCAAGCCTTAGGAGAGTGCACTTCAGCTCTGTACCCCTGTGACCTAATTTACCACTATGGCTACCGAACCGTGACACACCGTCCAGATCTGAGGCTGTGCTTGCATTAATTACCCAACAGAATCAAGTGGAGCGCCGTGCCGTGAGTGTGTGAGCGTTATCGTTTCGGCAGGGACTCCCGTGTGTGGCTTGGTGGTGATTAAGTGTCTGCTCCCAATAGGGCTCTGGAAATTCAAGAAATAGGCCTAAGTCTTTGCAAATGATGGAACAAGAGGCAGTGATTGCATCTAGATGCGAGAGTGTTTTCTTTCTGTTTGTCTTTGAGCCAGAGGCGTGTTTGATGAAGTGAGCATAACTGTGTGAAAGGATTGTTCATGAATTAGAGCTAACACCATCTCAATGTTTGTCAGTCTGATTGTTTTCTCTGATCTGCTCATTTTCTCAGAGCTGACGAATGAGTTGCTACGGCTTACAAACAGATCCATTAGGCACTGCACAGAAAAGGCTTTGCTTCTCAGCCAGCATTGCTCAGCAAGCTTGTTTTGCCATGACTATTCATTAGCTTTGTGTTCTGCTCTTAGGGATGGCATGACGAAGACAGTCACATATACACTCACAGTCCCTGGAGCATTTGCCAAGTTGCATGCTGACACCTATGGGCTTTCTGCAGGGGCTTTCTGATGAGACTGGAGGGCCCTATTGTCCTCATCTCCCAGCAGAGGACCCTCATCTGCCCTCTGCCTGGCTGCTCTGAGATGTGCTTACCAGCAGCTTCTCGCTGAGCGGAACAAGGCTTTCTGCTTCAGCTGTAATCACCAGTGTAATCTCCTCCTTTGGAAGCTGTGCTCGTGTCCTGAAGAAAAAGGCTGCAGTGAGAGGAAGCCGCTAGCAGGAAGGAGGGAGAACAAGGGAAGGAAAAGATAAATGGCGACATAGCAGGAACAAGTCTCTGCATTAATCTGGATGATCAGAGCTCCAGTGTGATTATGATGTGGAGCTACACTAAGAGGATAACAGATCCTTTCCAATTCCTCTGGATTATGCCCGATCGTACTGCCATATTTTATCCTTTCCCATATACTGTCATATGTAGAGTTAATGATGAGGACGATAATGACGACGATGAGTTGGATTCACAAGATTAAAGCTTTTCTCCAAATGCTCAAAGCACATCACATTTCTTTGCATCGCTAGAGATAAACACTCCTCAGTGTCAGTGTTGTCCTTTCAGATGTCTGGTCTCTGTTGGAAGCAGACCGACCGACTCGGGGCCCTGTGGTGTGAGCCGGAGTACCCTCGTACCTCCGTGGTGTGAGCCGGAGTACCCTCGTACCTCCGTGGTGTGAGCCGGAGTACCCTCGTACCTCCGTGGTGTGAGCCGGAGTACCCTCGTACCTCCGTGGTGTGAGCCGGAGTACCCTCGTACCTCCGTGGTGTGAGCCGGAGTACCCTCGTACCTCCGTGGTGTGAGCCGGAGTACCCTCGTACCTCCGTGGTGTGAGCCGGAGTACCCTCGTACCTCCGTGGTGTGAGCCGGAGTACCTCGTACCTCCGTGGTGTGAGCCGGAGTACCCTCGTACCTCCGTGGTGTGAGCCGGAGTACCCTCGTACCTCCGTGGTGTGAGCCGGAGTACCCTCGTACCTCTCGTGGTGTGAGCCGGAGTACCTCGTGAGCCTCCGTGGTGTGAGCCGGAGTACCCTCCCTCAGTGGTGTACCTCCGTGGTGTGAGCCGGAGTACCTCAGTGGTGTGAGCCGTACCCTCTACCCAGTGGTGTGAGCCGGAGTGTACCCTCGTGCCTCAGTGGTGTGAGCCGGAGTACCCTCGTACCGGAGTACCCTCCGTGGTGTGAGCCGGAGTACCCTCGTACCTCAGTGGTCGTACCCTCGTACCTCAGTGGTGTGAGCCGGAGTACCCTCGTACCTCAGTGGTGTGAGCCGGAGTACCCTCGTACCTCAGTGGTGTGAGCCGGAGTACCCTCGTACCTCAGTGGTGTGAGCCGGAGTACCCTCGTACCTCAGTGGTGTGAGCCGGAGTACCCTCGTACCTCAGTGGTGTGAGCCGGAGTACCCTGAGCCGTACCTCAGTGGTGTGAGCCGGAGTACCCTCGTACCTCAGTGGTGTGAGCCGGAGTACCCTCCCTCAGTGGTGTGAGCCTCAGTGGTGTGAGCCGGAGTACCCTCGTACCTCAGTGGTGTGAGCCGGTGTGACCTCGTACCTCAGTGGTGTGAGCCGGAGTACCCTCGTACCTCAGTGGTGTGAGCCGGAGTACCCTCGTACCCTCGTACCTCAGTGGTGTGAGCCGGAGTACCCTCGTACCCTCAGTGGTGTGAGCCGGAGTACCCTCGTACCTCGTGACCTCAGTGGTGTGAGCCGGAGTACCCTCACCTCAGTGGTGTGAGCCGGAGTACCCCCTCGTGAGCCTCAGTGGTGTGAGCCGGAGTACCTCCCTCGTACCCTCAGTGGTGTGAGCCGGAGTACCCTCGTACCTCAGTGGTGTGAGCCGGAGTACCCTCGTACCTCAGTGGTGTGAGCCGGAGTACCCTCGTACCTCAGTGGTGTGAGCCGGAGTACCCTCGTACCTCAGTGGTGTGAGCCGGAGTACCCTCGTACCTCAGTGGTGTGAGCCGGAGTACCCTCGGAGTACCTCGTACCTACCTCAGTGGTGTGAGCCGGAGTACCCTCGTACCCCTCGTACCTCAGTGGTGTGAGCCGGAGTACCCTCGTACCTCAGTGGTGTGAGCCGGAGTACCCTCGTACCTCAGTGGTGTGAGCCGGAGTACCTCCCTCGTACCTCAGTGGTGTGAGCCGGAGTACCCTCGTACCTCAGTGGTGTGAGCCGGAGTACCCTCGTACCTCAGTGGTGTGAGCCGGAGTACCCTCGTACCTCAGTGGTGTGAGCCGGAGTACCCCCTCGTACCTCAGTGGTGTGAGCCGGAGTACCCTCGTAGTGCCCCTCAGTGGTGTGAGCCGGAGTACCCTCGTACCTCAGTGGTGTGAGCCGGAGTACCCTCGTACCTCAGTGGTGTGAGCCGGAGTACCCTCCCTCGTACCTCAGTGGTGTGAGCCGGAGTACCCTCGTACCTCAGTGGTGTGAGCCGGAGTACCTCGTACCTCCTCGTACCTCAGTGGTGTGAGCCGGAGTACCCTCGTACCTCAGTGGTGTGAGCCGGAGTACCCTCGTGACCTCAGTGGTGTGAGCCGGAGTACCCCCTCGTACCTCAGTGGTGTGAGCCGGAGTACCCTCGTACCTCGTACCTCCCTCAGTGGTGTGAGCCGGAGTACCCTCGTACCTCAGTGGTGTGAGCCGGAGTACCCTCGTACCTCAGTGGTGTGAGCCGGAGTACCCTCGTACCTCAGTGGTGTGAGCCGGAGTACCCTCGTACCTCAGTGGTGTGAGCCGGAGTGGTGTGAGCCCCTCGTACCTCAGTGGTGTGAGCCGGAGTACCCTGTGAGCCGGAGTGCCCTCGTACCTCAGTGGTGTGAGCCGGACCTCAGTGGTGTGAGCCGGAGTACCCTCGTACCTCAGTGGTGTGAGCCGGAGTACCCTCGTACCTCAGTGGTGTGAGCCGGCCGGAGTACCCTCGTACCTCAGTACCCTCGTACCTCAGTGGTGTGAGCCGGAGTACCCTCGTACCTCAGTGGTGTGAGCCGGAGTACCCTCGTACCTCAGTGGTGTGAGCCGGAGTACCCTCGTACCCTCAGTGGTGTGAGCCGGAGTACCCAGTGGTGTGAGCCGTACCTCAGTGGTGTGAGCCGGAGTACCCTCGTACCTCAGTGGTGTGAGCCGGAGTACCCTCGTACCTCAGTGGTGTGAGCCGGAGTACGTACCCTCGTACCTCAGTGGTGTGAGCCGGAGTACCCTCCCTCGTACCTCAGTGGTGTGAGCCGGAGTACCCTCGTACCTCAGTGGTGTGAGCCGGAGTACCCTCGTACCTCAGTGGTGTGAGCCGGAGTACCCTCGTACCTCAGTGGTGTGAGCCGGAGTACCCTCGTACCTCAGTGGTGTGAGCCGGAGTACCCTCGTACCTCAGTGGTGTGAGCCGGAGTACCCCTCGTACCTCAGTGGTGTGAGCCGGAGTACCCTCGTACCTCAGTGGTGTGCACCTCAGTGGTGTGAGCCGGAGTACCCTCCCTCGCACCTCCGGTGTGTACCTCGTGTGAGAGCCGGAGTGGTGTGAGCCGGAGTACCCCTCGCACCTCCGGTGTGTGCGTGTGAGAGCCGGAATACCCCTCTCACCTCCGGTGTGTGCGTGTGAGAGCCGGAATACCCCTCGCACCTCCGGTGTGTACGTGTGAGAGCCGGAATACCCCTCGCACCTCCGGTGTGTACGTGTGAGAGCCGGAGTACCCGTCGCACCTCCGGTGGTACCCTACCTTTCTCTGTATCACATCCACCAGCACCTCATTCCCACTATCCCAGCAATGTAGAAGGATATCTCAGAAGCCTTGGCTTCTCTCTGATTCACACGTGGCTGCCATCACAAAGGAAGTGAGAAGTTGTAATGGGGGAAAACATCGATGCAGTTACATATGGGAATATTATTTTTGACGAGGTATCGTTTTGACTATACATCATCAGAAATATTTTTTTTGCGCCATTTTGCTGTACCTGCACCAAAATGCCACTGTTTTTCCTTATTCTCCATCCTCTACCGGAATTTTATTTCCATGTCTGATCAAAACGTGTTTTCTCATGGCTCTGTCTTGTCCCTCTGCAGCATAGTGAGTAATATGTGTGGAACATCGAATCGCAATAAAATCACAGTATCAATTCGGAATACATATAGAACAGTGAGAATCGCAATTACATATAGTCGGCACCAAAGTATCGTGAGGTCACTGGCAATTCACAGCCCTAGTGAAAAGGCACTCTGAGTCAGTGGCTGTAAAGAGACGCCTCTTACTGCAGCACATTGCTGTGTGAATTATGGATAAGGCCACTTGTATTGCCAACCGTAACCTTGTGTGTATCTATAGTTTCTCACACTTCCCTCTGAAGGCCCACTTTCAACACAATTGCAGAATGTGACATGGTGTAAAATGGAAAATGACACAAGAGATTGACAACACAAGGCATTGCTTTCACTGGGGGCAATGAGAAGCCTTGTATGCACATTGACCTGGAAATGTTTTGCAGGCGTAAGCCAGCTTGCATCTGACTAAAATAAACACACTTGACTGGGCCACTACAGTGACTTTGCCAATTACATTTTCATGCCAAATGGGTTTGAAGGTTGACTTGCTTATTGAATGTTGCTCTCTGCTCATGGCAGCTAGCCCTCCAAGCTGAAATGGGCCATCATTTGTCACATTGGCCTAGCTCTGCCCTGGAGAGGGGCTCCATATTACACATAGGCCGTCTTCAAACACAATCGTATCACTTCAGGCTACTTTTTTTAACCAAAGTCTTTTGAAAGATAACATTCATCACTCCAACCCAGTGTTAAGCAGTAAAGTTTCATCCAAGCTGAACCTGACCTGCGGCTATCAGGCAGGCAATGCAGGAGTATCCGTCCTTCTTTTCCTAGCGCTCAAATAGGAATATTCTTCTCTCCCTTGCAACTCTTCCCTGGGTCCTTAGTGTACAAGAGAAGTGCACTGTTTTCTGTCAGTATACCTGGTAAAATAAGGGTTAATAAATAACTAAGGGGGCCATATAAAATCTGTGATTTTTCAGTTCTGTTTTATTTTTTTAAATTTTTTTATTTCACCTTTATTTAACCAGGTAGGCTAGTTGAGAACAAGTTCTCATTTGCAACTGCGACCTGGCCAAGATAAAGCATAGCAGTGTGAACAGACAACACAGAGTTACACATGGAATAAACAATTAACAAGTCAATAACACAGTAGAAAAAAATGGGCAGTCTATATACAATGTGTGCAAAAGGCATGAGGAGGTAGGCGAATAATACAATTTTGCAGATTAACACTGGAGTGATAAATGATCAGATGGTCATGTACAGGTAGAGATTTTGGTGTGCAAAAGAGCAGAAAAATAAATAAATAAAAACAGTATAAAAACAGTATGGGAATGAGGTAGGTGAAAATGGGTGGGCTATTATATATTATATTTTCCTAAATTATGCTTTCTCAATTCTATTTTTCCTGGTTCTAGAATTTCTTAGATTTTCACTCTCAAAATTACAAATGTTCATAGAGAAACAACGAAATCTGATGTTCTGAGTCCTTGTTATGTAGGTCTGGATGAAAATGAATACATTTAGATTTGAGTGTAAATCCCCTTTAATTGTTCATCTAGCGAGTGAGGAATATGCCGGTCTAGCGATGGTTCTGTGCTGGTCATTTCATGGCAGAGTGCAAATAATAGATTTAAATGATATACTTTCTCTTGTTATACTTCTGTCAGGTAAGCCTGCTTTACAGTTAACATTTAATTGAGAAGGTTTCGGGGAATGTATTTGTCAACCAACAAGACTGTTATCACATCAACTGGCTACACACCACACAGACAGACAGGGGCAATATTGTTGCGAATTAATTGGCAGATATTGTGTTCGGTTTGGCTTTTTAAGCTAATAGTGACTAACCAGGAGTGCAATGTCTTGTTTATGTCAATTTACAGTGGAGTACAGTACTTGAAAATTGCATGTACTTTCAGAATTGCTTTGGCAAGCTACTCATAGGTCTGCTGCGGGCTACTGGTAGCTCTCTATTGACCTGTTGGAGACCCCTGCTCTAATGTAGTCCTTTTGTTGTGACATCTTTACTCGGGATTAACAGAATGATACCAATGAGACAGCCTATAGGGAGGAGGTCAGTGACCTGGCAGCATGGTGCCAGGTCAACAACCTCTCCCTCAACGTCAGCAAGACAATGGAGCTGGTCGTAGACTACACGAAACAAAGGGCCAAGCACGCCCCCGTCCATATCGACAGGGCTCTAGTGGAGTCGGTTGAGAGCTTCAAGTTCCTCGGTGTCCACTAGTGGTGCACGGGTCAGCTGTTTGCTCACCCACCCACAATTGCTAATAACCCATCTGCAACCGGCCGACTATATGTGATTAAGTGAAAATTGGGCCCTCTCCCGACCCTAACCCGCTAATATAGAACATGGGCTGTAGGCTACAGTCAGCGATGACAGTGTGATTTTTTTTTTTTTTTGACGGGGGTGCAGTATTTTTTGGGGGGTTGTATACATTTATAGAATGGGTATCTAGAGGAAAATGGGGGGAGGGTCGTGCTTTTTACATTTCAGTTAAAGGGAGGGTTTAGTATTTGTTCAATCTAGGTCAGGGGTGGGTCATGTAATTTTTAACTGATGTTTTAGAATTAGTTGCTTATTAGGCTATATCTCGATGTGTGCCCGATGCCACCCCTCATCGCTGCTGAGCACACTGTCAAGTATAGGCTATTTAGTGTGATCTCAAACAATTGATTCATAGGCTACAGAAGCGCATGCTCGGGAGAAGCACAGAGCAAAGTCATTTTTCGAAAAAAAAAATGGTCTTCCTTTCTGAATCTCTTGCGCTGCTGGGGATGGTGTAAATAAAACTAAGCTGCATTACAAACGGCAATGGATATTTCAACTCTGAGTCCTGGCCTGCTCTGTTCGTGCTGATAAACTTATTTGTGTTACCTGACCAATATGCTGTGCTGTGTAGGCTTACAGAGGCAGTTCAGGATTAGAGTCAATTAATTCTTCCCCCAATTTCTTTTGATAAGGCCTATTCCCCCAAATTCTATATCTTGCATGCAGACTTGCCCATGTTCAGTTTGAGAAGGAGAGTTTGTTTTTATTAAAATCAAGTATAGTAATAGCAATGTTTCTTACCCATGATGTATTTATCGGAGTAATTGATCTATGTATGTACTGCATTCTATACTATACTACTGTATCTTATTCTATGCCACTCTGAGATTGCTCGTCCACATATTTATATATCCTTAACTCCATTCCTTTACTTAGATTTGTGTGTATTGGGTATATGTTGTGATATTGTTAGATATTGCTGCACTGTTGGAACTAGAAGCACAAGCATTTTGCTACGCCCGCAATAACATCTGCTAAACACGTGTATGTGAGCAATAAAATTAGATTTGTTTCGAGTAATTTACATTGTGAAACTTTAAGCAGCAGCCACAGCAGAATCAATTGGAAAACGACAGCTGAAAGTAGACAGATTTGAGTTGGCATAATTCATTTCAACCATCTTCATTTTAATTAGACTTTACTAACAATAAGAGGGCTTTGTGTTGGAGCCTATTTCTTCCTATTTAAGAAATAAGAGGTATGCCTACCTGTTTAACAGACAAAATTAGGCTATAGGCTGCTATATCTATAGATTTGTCTGCCAATTCCTCCACCATGCACTCTTTAAATATCCTACCTCCATGTCAGTGAAGGGCTGTTGAGTTAAATCCAAGACTCAAATTGAGGGGTTATGCTATAGGCTTACCTTTTTATAAAAAAATAAACACATTAAACACAGGCATACCCAAATAACGATCCGATTATATAAATATAACCTCTGGGAAAGACGTGACGTCGATGCGTACTTGATGTTATTGTTTCATTTCTACGATATTCAGAGGCTGATAAGTAATCTTGCTTGGGAAGTAATCTAATTATGTCACTATCAATTGATTAAGCTATTCACTTTGTGTACAATAGAAGATATTTAAACCCAAGACATCTTTTCGGGAAACACTTGTGACCTTCTCTCGTTGGGTTAAGCCACAGAAGAAGAGTAGCCAGCTTACATTTGTCTGCGTTGGTAGGCCTATTCTGTCTGGGGTGGTAATGTAGGCCTAACTTTTGAAAGTACCATACTCAGATTCCTAATGACGTCTCAGATAAAAAAATATATTTGCAATAGGGCTAACCCCAATTATTAGACTGGTCGATAGGCTGTTGGTCGACCAAGCTGAAAACATTTTTTTTAGCAGTAACAAATATATGTCTTTTTATGGAACAGGAGACACCGGTCTTATTCACATCCATTGCGGATGCCACAGAATGGCACAGTTCAAGAAGGGGGAGTTCCCTCCAGAATGCGCTTCCTCCCTCCAATTTGTGCACCTTCATTGTTTTCATAACTTCATTGTGTGAATTGTTTGCATTTGACATTGTTAGTGTCTATCAATTCCCCATTACATATCAACAGTAGTACATTTACCGTTAATTCCAAAAATGTCTCATCTACAATGTTTGTTTGATTACGGTAATGTGTATGAATTAATTCAACACATTATTATTCCTGCCTTTTACCGTTCTCATTGTCGAAGTGGACACGTTATTTACAGAGCGCACAATCTATGCTACATTTGTGGGGAAACAAATGTTGATTTATTTAATTCCATTTGCGAGTTTTGTCAATTTAGTAATTGTCTTTTGTTTGGAGCGCATGAGTAAGGACGCGCACCTGATTACGCATAGAAGAAGGCCTATAGGCTACCTAGCCTGCGTGAAAATGTAGGCATATAAATGTACCAATTTTGGGGAGCTGATAGTGTTTCTGATGGCTTAATGCACCACCACTAATGACCTGCAGAGCTTCTCAAAGTAATGTTTTCTTCACCTCATAGCAAGCAAATATCAAGTCTTTTTTTAAACGATATTTCCTCAGTGTATTTGAAAAATCTTTCCAGCTCTCTCCCTTTCAATAACCACTCAGTTTGAAAGGGAAAAATGTCATGCTCCGATCCAGTGGAAACATAATAAAATAGGCATAGCTGATTTACTTCATATCCCTTGCCCAAATAGTCTACAGCTGTGACTGTCTGGAGCTCACTGGCACAGGAATCTCTGAGGGCCCAGAATATTTCATACAATATTGCAAGGAGGCCGGACCCAAGTTGAAACAATGTTTCAAGATTGTTGCAGACAGGCCATGCCTGGCCAATGTGGTTTATAGGATATTTGTTTTTATCAGGATATTTTCTACCTGCTGGCTGCAATGTTTTTATTTGTTGGGATTATAGGCTATGTTTACATAGATGGCAATAGAAGTTACTTTTTAAGTTTGTATAATTTTCATTTAGTTTTGGATAGAGTTTTGATTAACCACATAACAATGATTTTGACATACGAAGGCGTTATTATAAATTCAATTGTTCCACAAAATGTCCAGATGAAAACCATAACTGGCACGCAGATCTTTAGAAATGGTAAGATAAATTGGCATTCCACATGAGAAAGTTTGCTGACTCCTCATGTAGCCTATTACCGGCAACTTCAGGAGAGTAGCGGCAGAATCTAGGAAAGCTAGTAGGAGCAGGAGAAGGATGGTTGGGACAGGTTGGGACAGGTTAAGTTGATGTCTTGCTCCCCCTTGGCTCATTTGTGTCTGATTTCATCAAACCGTGAGCTTAAAGCATCAAACAAGCTCAATGCATGTAGTTCATTTTATTAAAACACATATAGGGTTGGTCTATATTAGGGTTGAATGACGGGAACCCGGTTATTGAGATTTTCAGACCCATAACCATTCAATCTTCGTGAAGAGAAGTGAAAGCCTTGTGTATTTAATTCTAGTCCTATATTATTCAAGGATGTAATTTAGAATGATGAAGATGAGGACAACGGCACGTATTTCATTTAACAGCTGAAAGCGAGGAAGGAATGAAGCAACAATAGAAAGAGGAGGAGGTAGAGGAAATATTATGAAAGGTGTATATATACACCAGCCTTCTAATTATAGAAATATATTTTAAAATTAAAATCAAATTCGCTAGCCTATACTTGTAATGTTGTGGGCTGCATGTGCTTCACCAGAATCGCATGTTCTCTTCTGCTTGATCATGGTTTGAACGATGTGCATAATTCTAGTCCATAAATTATATACAATATACAGTAATACAGTTCACATTCCAAATATTAGCCTACTGGAGCTAGTTTAATTTATTTACCCAAGCTAGCTACATCTATGGGCTTTTATGTTTTTCTGTCGTACATAATATGCAGTAGCCTTTATCAAATATGTATTAGATAAGGGCACAATAATTTGGGCTTTTTTGGGATTGTGCTCATTAAATGTCTTTAATGTATGGCTTATAAACTGTATTTAATGTATGGCTCACCAGGCTCAAGCAGCATCAGGCTTGAGTTTTCCATCAAAGCTCTAATCAAATCCAGACCGGTCTATTTATGTACTTTATAATGCTTTTGAATGACACTTCCGGTTTTGGTGGGGAATACTGGGTTACCTGGGAGAAAATAGATGTATTCTCCAGATGGAACATTTGTAAAATAACGGGAAAATATTCAACCCTATTCTATATATATGAAAAAATACACAACCAATCGATGGGTTGAAAGAACAGACGACTTTCAGCCTACCAAGATTTGTTTTGTTGTCTGGACAGCCCTAATTTGCAAACAGGGGAAATTTTGTTGTCAGCAAGACACACTGATTTGACTTTGGAGATATAAGATGAACAAATAGGCCTAGCTCTGTCCATTCTTAGCCTGTCATTTCAGTAATTTGTTTGGAATTAAAAAAGATTCTACCAATATGTCAAATGTAGCTTAAACCCTATTTTACATCATATAAGGTTTTTGTGTTGTGCACGCCATCAGTTGAAACTCAACTTGCTATTGAATACAGGGATTTTGGCTGGTAAATGTGTAAAAAAAAAAAAAAAAATGTTTTAATTGAAACGTTCAAATGATACCACAAAAATGGTTGTAGATCCACACTTCAGAGACTATTGACTTGAATGGGAATATCTCTTTTAAATTATACTGTCCATCCTCCATAGAAAAACTCATAGAAATATAGATAATAGAATAAACATGACCATTTAAGTTGACATTGGTCGTCATTGTGATAGCAATTAGAAGTAAAAATGTCAAATTTCAATGATGTACATAGAATGGATAGGTCCATTCTATGGATTCTGTTTCCATGATTGAAATGACACCCACCCTCTATTCAAGAGCATGTTGTGTCTCAACCGACGTCGGGTTGGGCACAGTACAAAAACCTCTGGATGTGAAATACGGTCTAAGTTACAACATATTCGAATATGAAAAAACCCTGGCGTTTAAACTGCTTTAAATCATTTACGTTAAAGGTTAAAAAATTACATTAAAAAATAAATAATCATAGTTTGACAACACTGTTTGTAAGCTTTTAAATAATATCAAACTCAACTGTTTATCTTTTCCAGGGATGAAGTCATGGATGTTTCATTGTATGGTGTAATTGGGATGATGTGCGCATTAGGTGTTCCATCTCCATATTTGGAATGGATGGTGTAATTTAGCCTGGGCCTCCCCTGGGCTAACCCTGCAGTGTGGTGTGTGTGTGTGTGTGTGTGTGTGGTCCCCTCAGTCACTGGGCTGATGGAGCTAGATGATACTGGAACTGGGAGGGGTATACAGGGGTTGTAGCAGAGAGGGAATCCATCACCCACTGAGGTGGGATCTGCAGATCTGCATGGCCCTGCATCAGACCCCCTTGTCACAACCACAACCTTCGTTAGACCACTGGAGCACTACGTCTCCTTACACACTGATTTATGACCTCTGTCCTCACCTCATACCCAGGCCCCTCATACTCAGTCTCAGTTTACCCACACACACACCCTCCCTCTGATTCTTACTATTCCATCTTTCCGGCTCCCATGCCTAAAGAAACCAAACAAGCTCATATTTTTGAGATGCAAATCGGCTATGTCTTACTATTTTTTAATTTATTTTTCTGATTGGATTTTGGACACAGTGCATTGACCCCTTCCCCTTTCCAAGTTGTGTAACATTACAGCCTTATTCTAAAATGTATTAAATCTTCTTATTTTTTAAAAATCTCATCAATATACACACAATACCACATAATGACAAAGTGAAAACAGTTTTTTTTAGAAATGTTAGCAAATGTATAAAAAATAAGAAAATTACTTTTTCCCCCTCAATTTTGAGTCCCTTTGCCTTGAGACTCAAAATTGAGCTCAGGTGCATCCTGTTTTCATTGATCATCCTTGAGATGTTTCTAAAACTTGGAGTCCAACTCATGAGGTCTAAGGAATTGTCCGTAGAGCATCGCGACAGGATTGTGTCAAGGCACAGATCTGGGGAAGGGTGCCAGCATTGAAGGTCCCGAAGAACACAGTGGCCTCCATCATTATTAAATGGAAGAAGTTTGGAATCACCAAAACTCCTAGATCTAGCCACCCGGCCAACATGAGCAATCGGGGGGGGGGGGGGGGGGAGGGCCTTGGTCAGGGAGTTGACCAAGAACCTGATTGTCACTCTGACAGAGTTCCAGAGTTCCTCTGTGGAGATGGGAGAACCTTGCAGAAGGACAACCATCTCTACAACACTCCACCAATCAGGCCTTTATGCTAGAGTGGCCAGACTGAAGCCACTCTGCAGTAAAACGCACATGACAGCCCACTTGAAGTTTGCCAAAAGGCACCTAAACGACTGTGACAATGAGAAACCAGATTCTTTGGTTTGATGAAACTTGGCACCATCACTAAGGTGAAGAATGGTGGTGGCAGCATCATGCTTTGGGGATGATTTTCAGCGGCAGGGACTGGGAGACTAGTCAGGATCAAGGGAAAGATGAACAGAGCAAAGTACAGACAGATCCTTGATGAAAATCTCCTTCAGAGCGCTCAGGACCGCAGACTGGGGCGACGGTTCACCTTCCAACAGGACAACGACCCTAAGCACACAGCCCAGACAATGCAGGAGTGGCTTCGGGACAAGTCTCCGAATGTCCTTGAGTGGCCCAGCCAGAGCCCGAACTTGAACCCGATTTGAACATAATATAAATAATATATGCCATTTAGCAGACGCTTTTATCCAAAGCGACTTACAGTCATGTGTGCATACATTCTACGTATGGGTGGTCCCAGGGATCGAACCCACTACCCTGGCGTTACAAGCGCCATGCTCTACCAACTGAGCTACAGAAGGACCACATCTCTGGAGAGACCTGCAAATAGTTGTTCAGCGATGCGGCCCAGAGCTTGAGAGGATCTTATAAGCTTATAGCGTCATACCCCATAAGATTTGAGGCTGTAATCACAGCCAAAGGAGCTTCAACGAAGTACAGAGTAAAGGGTCTGAATACTTTTGTAAATGTAATATTTCTGTTTATTTTTAATAAATTAGCAAAACATTCTAAAAACCTGTTGTCGTTATGGGGTATTTTGTTTTAGATTGATGAGGGGAAAAACAATTGTTTCCATTTTAAATTAAGGCTTTAATGTTAAATTCAAGGCGTCTGGATATTTTCCAATTGCACTGTAGTACCGTTTTGCTATTGAACAATGTTGCCTGTGGTTGGGATGGGTCACTTTCACCCAAATGGTATAATTCCACCTTTTGATCTAGATTTCTCTAACTTCCTTTGAATGGGTTATGTTTGTATTGTGGGTACCTGAAAGACAAAGGAGATAACCAAAATATAAAGTTAGACTATATAACTGCTTTAAAGCTCACTACATGATTATCTAATCTAACAACTCTAACATATGTAGGCCTACCTTCGCTGTCACGACAAACTTTCAATGGTTTACTCTCCAACTACCTATTTCTGTATTAAGGAAACCACCATGTCCTCCCCAAGATGAATAACCAAATGTGTCACATAGCTGCAGAGCAGGTTTGACTAGACATTTGGGCTAGTTGCCACAGGCATATTTACATAATAAACCAAGTTGCCCCAGGTTCTGATGTTTTCTAAAATAGGCCTCAATGAGGTGGTGACGACGTCCTCCCTCAGAACAATGAACGATGTCACTGTGTGTATGGGTTTGATATTCTCAGCCCACTTTTACGTGAAGGTTGTTTTTGTCCAAACAATGCATCGTCTGACAACGCCTCGAAGGCTCTCAGCCCCATGAGATTCAATTTTCCACCATTTGTGCCGTTCCCTGCTAATGATGTGAGAACTCTATTAGCGAGTGTCATCAGTCAATGAAATGCTCAAGAGTCTCTGCTCCAAAGAGGAGCTCCTTTCTAAAGTATGAGATATGAAGAGCGAGCGAGTGAGAGAGAACAGGGGATAAATTAAAGCTCTTAGACACAAGAGCTGCCGTCCCATGAATGTTGCTCACGCATCCATCACCAGGCTCTTATGCACTGGGGAAATGTATGTAGCCTGTTCATGGGCCTGCCCTGGACTTAAAGGGATACTTTGGGATTTTGGCAACGGTGCCCTTTGTCTACTTCCCCAGAGTCAGAGGAACTCGTGGATACCATTTGTCTCTGTGTCCAGTATGAAGGATGTTAGAAGTTTTGTGAGCCAATGCTAACTAGTGTTAGCACAATGAGTGGAAGTCTATAGGTACTGCTAGCATGCTAGTAGTTACTTCCAGTCATTGCGCTGACATAAAAAAATGGTGTCCATGAGTTCATCTGACTCTGAGGATGTAGATCAAGGGCAACATTGCCAAAATCCCAAAGTATCCCTTTAATTGATTTCCTCAGAAAAATGTTAAGTGATGTCCTCCTTGAGTCAATTCAGGATTTCTAAATGGAAACTTGGGAAAGTGTTCTTCCATCAAACGTTTTAAAATGACCAACTGGGATTCTCTATAAGAACTGATATCCAGGTCATCCTTATTTTTTTTCAAAAGCCTTCACATGTTTTTCATTTACTCAAATCTATCATCTTACATTCAAAATTGACAAACATCTCAAGAGCCCTTTATTATAAGAATAAAGGCTGCTTCATGACATGTCATAGAACTTCATTTTAATTGGAAGCTTAGAGTGAGAAGACTTGTGTTTGATAGATCAGAGAAATCTGGCTTTGATATTCTGAATTCAAGTCACTCCATGGCTTGCTGTACATTTGAGGTACATGCACACACAAACGCACGTGAAAACATTCGCCAAAACACAACACCTTTTCACACATCATGCTCTGGCTTGTCCCAGTAATGGGATGAGGATGCCCCCCTCTCCACTTCTCTTTGCCAATGTATTTTATAATGGGGGAAGCAGGCACGCACTCTAGCCACAGAGCAGGAAGGAAGCAGACAATGGGTGGCAGGCACAAAATGTCATTCCCTCATCTCTCTCAGAGTCCAAATGGAGTGAGGGATTAATGAAAAACAGGAAAGGGAAAAGGATGCCAGGTGACAAAAGGATGGCCAGTGGAAACGTGTTTAGTCAAGCCTGCAGTGACCCTTGCTACTCTTCCTTTTTGTGTCCCACATTAACATTAGTTGACAGACAGGCGCAGGCAGGCCTACAGCACCCATTGTTAAGTTTCGGGGGTGCTCAATCTACATTAAAGCTTTTAGCTGTAATCCTACCCTTTTAAGGAAATAAAAACACCTTCAGTTACCACGACATTATCTTTTTTTTCATTTGAAGAAAGCCATATAGGTGTAAGTGAATGGGAAAGTGCTTTAGTCGTGTTATTGAGTTTATTTTCGATAATGCTGCGGACTAAAAGCTTTGCTAAGTGTTTGTCTCTTTGACTGCCTGCCTGGCTGGTGCCTTTCCTCTTTGCCTGCCTGCCTGGCTGGTGCCTTTCCTCTTTGACTGCCTGCCTGGCTGGTGCCTTTCCTTTCATCCTCTCCTCCTTTTGAAAGTGTGACGTAAAGGAGGAGAAGTAAAGGAGGGGAAATATCGGCCCTCCAAGCGAGTGTGGAGAGTTGACAGGGGCTGGGTTCTCCTAAACGCTTTGGTAAACCGAGCAAGTCGAATCTTCACTGGAGAATAAATTGCGTCTAGGCTACATTTCTCTCTAGCTCAGTAATTTCATTAATCTTGTTGCTCTTATCTTAATGAAGCGGAAGAGGGTGTTTTTAGCTGCACAGGACCAGACTTATTGACACGGTACTCTGTCAATGGGGTATAATGTCATCTGTTTATTTTTTGTATTTTACCCACTTTTTCTCCCCAATTTTGTGATATCCAATTGTGATCTCATTACGATCTTGTCTCAACTCCCCGACGGGCTTGGGTGAGGCAAAGGTCGAATCATGCGTCCTCCGGAACATGACCTGCCAAACCGAGCTTCTTAACACCCGCCCGCTTAACCCAGAAGCCAGCTGCACTAATGTGTCGGAGGAAACCCCGTACAACTGGTGACAAGTCAGCGTTTATGTGTCCAACCCGCCACAAGGAGTCACTAGAGCGCGATGGGACAAGGACATCCCGGCCGGCCAAACCCTCTCCTAACCCGGACGATGGTGAGCCAATTATGCACCGCCTCATAGGTCTCCCTTTGGTTCTCCCGGCTGCGACATAGCCTAGGATCAAATCTGGGTCTGTAGTGATGCCTCTAGCACTGCAATGATGTGCCTTAGGCCGCTGCGCCACTCAGGAGGCTCGGTATAATGTCATCTGATAGGTAAGGTCTGGTGGCCAAGAGCCTTTCGAAAGCATCAGCCCACCGCGAAAAGACTCGCGCTAATATGCTCATTCCTCTGTTCTGACTTTCTCTGCCACATCCTCCTCAACCATGTAAAAACCTGACAGTATAGCCAAAGGTGCTCTGTCATATTTGTATTTGTTCATATGCATGACGTCTCACACTGAGATAAATGGAAGTTGCCTGAGGCAACATTCCACCGCAGCAGGAGATATGCCCCGCTCTTTGAATAAAACAGCACACTCCAGCTGCCCTGGAGATTTTAACCTCCTCTGGTCTTAATGGTAGAAACCTGACTCTGACTGTGCTGTTTTTCTACCAATATAATATGTTGCTATGGGAGGAAAATAGGATACGAGTCCTCAAGGCTTTGTTTTGTTTGCCTTCCCAGGGAGCATAAAGGGAGCCACCATCGTGGATGCCCTGGACACCCTATACGTCATGGAGATGTATGAGGACTTTGAGATGGCCACAGAGTGGGTGGAGAAGAACCTGGACTTCAACGTGGTGAGTAGAACCAAATAACGTAGAACCCCCTTTGTCTGCTAGCTAGTAGAACCATAGAACACCTTTGACTGCTAGCTAGTCAGCCACTGACAAGCTCAAGGTCAGGAGATCTAGAATCTGATTGGTTAGGCAAGCCCCACTGTAATCAGTAGGGAAAGAATACAGAGCCACCCAAGGCATTTTAATGCAGGAAAGCTGAACTCCGTCTCACATCATTTCTACCAGCAACGCTGCTGAGTTTTTTTATTTTTTATGCTTGAGTGTATCAGTGCAGCCAACCAACTTGACGAAACTGTGGGGAGCATTGGAGTCAACATGGGCCAGCATCCCTGTGGAACTCTTTCGACACCTTGAGTGCATGCCCCGACAAGTCAATATTAGGAAGGTGTTCTAAATGTTTTTGTGCACGCTGTGTATGTTTTGATTTCTACGACATTCTAAGGTTTGTATCATTCACAACTAAATGTGTCAAATAACTCTTAAATCTAGCGTATAGGACCTGTTTCAAATGATAACTTTCACGCTCAACATAGCCACATCAAACGCGCACTCGCTCTGGAATGGGAAAAATATCCTTTATTTTATTCAGCTATGTTCAATTATATTATTCTTACAATAAAAACATAAAATAATTGCACGGGACTTATAAAAAATATATTTGTCTGCTAAATGAACTCGACTCCTATTCTGTTCTCCTGACATACATTTACTTCACATCATAATGTTTCTTTAGACCTGACCAAAATAATGGATTTATTGTGATGATGTATCTGAAATTTGTTCGACTTGTTTTAATATAGATGTTCCAAAGGCGTGCATCAGCATGCGTAGACGCCTGGAGATGCTAAACATATTTATGTTAATTAACGGTCAATTACTGTGAGACTGGCAGTCATTTGCATGACAATAACCGACTGACAGAATTTCATGACCGCCACAGCCCTACTCACTCACTCACTCACTCACTCACTCACTCACTCACTCACTCACTCACTCACCACTCACTCACTCACTCACACACTCACACACTCTCACACTCACACACTCACACACTCACACACTCACACACTCACACACTCTCACACTCACACACTCACACACTCACACACTCACACACTCACACACTCACACACTCACACACTCACACACTCACACACTCACACACTCACTACATACACTCACACACTCACTACATACACTCACACACTCACTACATACACTCACACACTCACTACATACACTCACACACTCACTACATACACTCACACACTCACTACATACACTCACACACTCACTACATACACTCACACACAATCACATGCACACACATGTATAGTGACGCCACACACAGGCACTTTCACACTCACCACATATGTTGCTGCTACTGTCTATCTATCCTGTTTCCTAGTACCTTTACCCCTGCCTATATATACAGTACATAGTAACCTCAATTACCTCGTACCCCTGCACATCGACCCGGTACTGATACTCCCTGTACGTAGCCATGCTAATTTTTATTCGTTATTCACTGTGTATTTATGCCTTGTCTCTTTCTATTTTTATTATTTTTATTATCTTTAACTCTGAATTGTCGGATAAGGACCCATAAGTAAGCATTCCATTGTTAGTCTACACCTGTTGTTTACGAAGGAAGTGACTCGTAAGTTGTATTTGACTCCAGGTAATTGGACCCTGAAGTGCTCTGTGTAACGTCCGGGGTGTAGTGGGTGAGAAGTCAGGCGCACGAAAATGGTGAACATACGCCAGCCCCACGAAACACAGGGCGCACACCAAAACAAATGCCCCAAACACGGGGGACTTAAACAGTCCAGCAAAACCCAAGAAAATGGGAAAACCGTGACACACAGACGTGTACACATGTACACCAAACAATCCCGCACAACCAAACCATCCCGCACAACCAAACCATCCCGCACAACCAAACCATCCCGCACAACCAAACCATCCCGCACAACCAAACCATCCCACACAACCAAACCATCCCGCACAACCAAACCATCCCGCACAACCAAACCATCCCGCACAACCAAACCATCCCGCACAACCAAACCATCCCGCACAACCAAACCATCCCGCACAACCAAACCATCCCGCACAACCAAACCATCCCGCTGGCAAATAAAGCCCAACCAATCAACCTAAAACACTAACAGGTGAAACTAATAAACAGAAAGGGGAAAAAAGGGATCAGTGGCAGCTAGTAGGTTGGTAACGACGACCGTCGAGCGCCACCCGAACAGGAAGGGGAGCCACCTTCAGTAAGAGTCGTGACACTCTGTTTAACACTAGAAGAGCCAAGTTAGAGCAGTTTGACTAAATATGAATAAAACATTGAAATATCTGTGCCATGTTTAAAGTCATGCCCTCCTCTGTCCTGGATTTTTCTTAAATATGTCTATTTAACACGCGTATGTTTGAATTTCAAATCCTCCTACAGAGCCACAGGGAAGACATTTTGATTTCTATATAGTATCACACAGATTCAGAGGTTTCCAAAACACCTACCATTGCCAATGAACAATGAGCCACTTTCATAAGTTCTACACTTGAGCATGAGGCAACAGCCTAAAATAAACTCATAAAAATGATATATATATTGAGAGGGATAGAAAGAGATTTTTTTTCCTATTCTAATGTTACCCAATACCTTAATTAACACAACCAAAATATAATTTTTCTGATAGCATATGAAATGTATTCATTAGAATGTTGGATTTAAAATGACTAATTTTGTCTTGAAAGGATGGGTCCCTCAAGGCCTTTCTAGTGTTAGACAGAACAGGTACAGTACTCACCTGGAAGGAACCACCGTGTCTGTCTGTGGAAGTGGACTGAATGAAGTCATCTTAATTCCACTGTTCGGGTAGTGAAAGGAGCATTTTTTTCTAATCAGTCAATATGGACCTGACTCTTCAGGTTGAAGGTAATGTGCTTTAGGAGTGAGGACTGTGTGTCTGTCAGAACACATTGCCTTCCTCAAGCCTTTCACTCTCACCGAGAAAAGGATATTCATTGACAGTTTTTCCCTCCAGACTATGCATAGGAAACAAATTACTCCCAAACACTGAGACGGAAGAGATGTATAAACCAGTTTGAAAAGGCTTTGTCTCAGACATAGCCACACAATATATACAAGACCTTTGCAATCTAATGTGATGTGTATATCTAGGAAATTGTGATATTGGCAATGGTGCTCAATAATGCACAAACACACAGTGGAATAACGCAACAAACCAACCCCCCAGTCTATTGGACTGCAATAATTAGGATTTGCATTGTGGTCCACACCTGCACCACTCTCAAATGCTTTGAACCACTCTGTTTTTTTGCATCTATTCTTGGCTCAGCATGTTTCTCCCCATTGTCATGCCTCAATAATTTGTGACTTCTCTGCAAGTTTTTATTTTCTTTCTTAAATGTTGTTTTCAAGTCATGGTTCCTTTTACAGCTTTAAAAGGAATGTCCCACTTGAGAGAATGTCAAGCTGCAGTTTGTGCAATTTTTGGATGTGAACTACTGAACCATTACTTAGCCCTGTAATGCAGTTTCTATGATCAATTGAATGCCAGAGGTGAGGAAGGTTATAGCTAAAAGAAATGTGATGGCTCATCAAGGGAAAATTGTCTGACCTTTCCTCTTTTCACCGTTGTTAACCCTAGTTGCTGTGTGAAATGAACTACCATGGATTATTGAAGGGGTGGTGATGGAGCTGAAGAATTTAGCTGAGGGAGTTGGTTTGGAAACGGTGAAGAAGAAAACATTCAGTCTTTTTACTTTGATGTTTCCTCTGCCTTAGACCCTGCCCATGTTATGGAACCAGATTCATTATTTATTCCCCTGGGAGAACCAACTCGTTAAGAAGCACTAAATTCTTGTCCACCCTTATTTTTTTTTTCAAATGCGGGAGAGAGAGCGGAAAGAAACATTAGTGATCAGACGCATTCATGAAGTGTATTAACAAACTTTTAATTGAAAGGCATTGACTTCGCTGCCCTCGAGCAATTCCAACAATAAAGGAGCTCACAAAAGCCCTGGTGGATTGGGCATTAATATTCACTTTGTCTCCTGAATACAGAATATCTATTTCAAAGATAAATACAACCCCCTCTTCCATCTCCTTCTCTTCCAACATTGTCTTAACATGGATGGAGCGGTCTGTGGTTTTCCATTTGGCCCCAACCTCTGTCATGTTCCTCCATACCGCCTCACTGTCATAATAGTCAGGGGCCACGACTGGAATACTGAGAGACAGGAGCATACCACTGCATTTCCTGATGCCTCTGTACAATACAGATCCACTGGAACAGGGGAGACGTCTCGGAGTCTGTTTTAATGTTCAGGTTTCAAGACAAGGCAGTGGGGATACCGGATTTACGCTTGTCTTAAATATCGAGCCAATTGATTGACCCAGACTATTTGCATTGCCAACCCCCGTCCCCCCCCCTCCCCACCAGCTCCTCCCTGCCTGTGTGTCTGTCTACCTGAGCATGACCGGTAGACAGACACATAGGGTCAGAACAAAAACAGGTCTGGTCATAGTAAACAGTGTGGACTATAATGGTCAGGGACGATTTCTCTTTTGTTTCCCACTCAGTTCTGCTGGGAAGAGGTGTAGAGCGAGATAAAGCGAGCAAGCGCCCATTTTTATTTGCCTCTGCCTTGTGCCCACCTGCAATCTTTCATCTGGCGAGCTGTGTGTTGTGGGCTGCTGTGAAAAGCAAGACCAGTACATGAACAAAGGCAATGGCTGTATGTATTATGGAAGGGCCCCGGCTCCACTGTCAGCCCGCAGGCAGGAGCTGTGTAATGGACTGCACAGCCTTGCTGGACATCAGCCTGCAAGATAACCTTTCAGAGGCTGGAACAAAGAGACATTTTCTAGCCAGAGGTTTGAGGGAGCCCCCCCCCCCCCTGCGTCTTTTTGTACAAACACACGCACACCTACACACACTCACACACTAAAGCACGTCATCAGAGGATGAATTTCTAAGGGTCCTCTGACAGATGATTCACAGACGTGGCAGTATGTTATTGTGTAGCAGTGTAGGCCAGGCTTAGAAAGAGCATTCGTGCATCATCTCCAGGAGTCAGTTGTCACTGCTGCTCTTTGTGTCTACACAGGGGCTTCCTTGAGATGATTTTACTGTCAGGGGGGTATTATTGTTGTTGTCATTCACTAACATTGCTCTCAACGTTGTGATGGGATGGAGCTCAGCTAACTGTAGCCTCCGCTCTAGAACCTCTACACAACGTTCGGCAATTCCATTTTTCCATCGGACTTCTCAATCCCATCTCAAAGTCATTTCCCCTGTACTCTGATTATGCTGTTGAATTGGAGATAATTCATTGAAGATGTCCCTTGATTTGACCTGACTAGAGGTTTCAGGAGGCTGAGGGCTGTGGTTCGGTCTGACACCATGAGCCCCAGCTGGATGGGCCTTGCCTTATTTTAGCGTCCTATTAATAGCAACGCACATGCCCCGCCCACCTGAGGATCTGTCTTTTTCAGCCATTGAGGGGTGCAAAAGCCACTTAAATCTCGTTGGATTGATTGCTTTCATTTTACTCCTGTGACTCTTTCATAATCTTTCTTTTTGCCTGTCCCCCCCCCCCGGCTGACGTTATGGCCGAGGAAATGTTTGTAATGACCTGTCAAACACACCCCGGTAATGGCTGAAATGGTCTCAATGGAATACATTGTCTTGTTATTTAATCAGGGAAAACCCATCGAGACATGGGTCTCATTTACAATGATGCCCTGAGGACAACAATACAACAAATTGATCTCATTAAAGTCATTCAACATTAAAGTCCTAAACTGCCATAGAGGCACCAGTTAGTCAAGATGTAGGGAGTTTTGTAGACTATTCCAAAAATGGGGGGCACTAAAATTGAAGGCAGGTTTACCTAGATCGGTACATACTAGTGGAACTTCGAAAGTTAACCATTTCTGTGAACGGGTTTGGTGTCGTATTTGTTTTATTTTAACAGTGAAGTGAGGTAGGTCGGAAGCTTGTGGGAGTAATGAAGTCTACACGACTAATAAGGATCAGCAAACATTTTGATACAGGATGCAGTGATGCATATTAAAACGGTCACCTGTGATAAAGCAAAGGGCACTATGGTAGACTGCATCGAAAGGTTTAGGAGTGGTGGCTGCTGAATTCCCATAAATGGTGTCACCAAAGTCACAAACTAGCAGGGAAGTTGACTACAATCTGCTTCCTGCTGTTTAGGGAAGGACCCGATCTAGTTCTATAAAATAAGCCTCCTTTAAATCTCAGCTTCTTAACTAGCTCATCCGTATGTTTTGTAAGTCACATTTTTGTCAATCCAAAAGCCAAGATATTTATAGGCGGTAACCTGCCCGATGAAAGAGCTATCCAATGCAGAAATGTGTATAACCATCTGAAATACTTCTACGAGAATTATAAAACAACATCATTTAGTTTTTCCCCAATTTAAGTACCAATTTTTTAAATAATCATGAACTTTCTCCAAGGTGACAATCAGATTGCAGCTCCAATATAGCCTGGTCAGTCATATGGGCAATGGCGTACATAAGTGTCATCAGCATACAGCTGAATGTTACAGGTTTATGCAGATAGACCAATATTCTTTATATAAAGAGGAAAGGTCCCAAAGTCAACCCATGTGGGAGACCTTTTAGTAATATCTAGGTGACTTGACACCATCAGAAAGCACACATTGTTTCCTGTCTGATGTTGCAAGACGCCTGGTCAAGGCTCATTTCTGACAACATTTGAATGAGTAGGGAGTGGTTGAGGGAGACTAATCGGGATCTCGGGAAAGATGAACGGAGCAAAGTACAGAAAGAGCCTTGATTAAAACCTGCTCCAGAGCAAGGTTCACCTTTCAACAGAACCACGACCCTCAGCACACAGCCAAGATAACGCAGGAGTGGCTTCGGGGACAAGTCTCTGAATGTCCTTGAGTGGCCCAAACAGAGCCTGGACTTGAACCCTGAACATCTCTGGAGAGACCTGGAATTAGCTGTGCAGCGAAGCTCCCCATCCAACCTGACAGAGCTTGAGGGGATCTGCAGAGAAGAGCTATCCAAATACAGGTGTGCCAAGCTTATAGTCACACCAAGAAGACTTGAGGCTGTAATCGCTGCCAAAGGTGCAGCGATTACAGCAAAGTACTGAGTGAAGGGTCTGAATACTTATGTATATGTGATATTTAATTTTTTAATTATAAATTTGCAAAAATTCTAAACCTATTATTTCTTATTGTTGCGTTGTCGAGAAAGAACCTGCAAGTAAGTATTTCGTTGGACGATGTATACAATGTGTATCCCGTACTTACAACTTGAAAGACTTTTTACTAAAACAGCAGCGGGAGAACTTCATACATTAGGGAATTCAGCAATGTCTCACCCCACGATAACATGTGAGAGACTGCTCTGTGTTTTGATGTAAATATTAATGTAAATTCAAATTGTGCAACCTGTAACATCTGGTCTGAATACATTGAGGCTGTCGTCGGTTTACCTTATTTCGGCGCTCTAGAGTTGACCCCTTTTTACGGAATTCCCACCATTTGAATGTCTACGTAATCTCATTAGTATCCACAAAACATATTTGCTCTAATGCCACTTCATTTTCTAACCCTGGCAGTATGTGCAATTGAACACTGAGTGCAGTGCAGAAGACGCTCAATGAAATCCTCTTGACGCTTTGGCCTCACTGAAGTTCTTGACTGAAGGACAGAACAGCCCTCTGATGTCTTGATGTGGGTGAGGAGACAGGGCCTCGTGATAATGGCTGTCCTCAGAACAGAAGTAATCCTCTCTGAGTGGAAAGCACCTATGTTACAGTACCTAGCTCGTAGCTACAGTAGTGTCCTCAGGATACCTCAGACAGTCCTTCTGTCCACAATCAGGCAAAAAACAGTACATTACCATGAATACAAAATGCTTAACTCATTTGAACAACTGCCATCTGTCATAATTTGAAGTCATTAACACACCATTGATAATACTAGCAGAAATATTACGAATTTGGATTTCACAGTCTGCAGGTTTGCAGGACTAAATACATTTATTTTAATTATAAGTTAATTTAACGCCGGGCCGTCAGACTATCTTGTTTGCCTGCCTGCTGCACGTTCTCTACTATTAAATAATAGAACTGTATCTCTCTGGGCCAGATTAGTTTACTCATGTAGAAATTGTTAGTCAAATACAAAGAGTCAAAGTGCAGAGAAGCATTCGCATTGAGAACATCTATGGAAAAAAAAGACAAACAAACAAATGTTTATTCCCTCATCTGCCATTTGTCCCAAACAAATAGTATACAAGAAACAAAAGCAAAAGTTAAACATTTTCCTCTCAAATATAAAATAATTGCTTATATTTGTAAATGAGGACAACAACAAAAAAGTATTGGCTACTGATATTTACTTTTTATTTGGTATAATTACAAAGCGTTGTCACTGAAACCATAATGAGGTTATTTGTAGCCCACCACCATTACCAGGAAGAAATGTTTCTCATTAAGTTAAATCCCGTGCAACAATGGACAATGTCGTCCCCCCCCCCCCCCCCATGCACAGTTTTTAAAATGTGGTCCACTCAAAGTACAGGCAATAACAAACTTTTCCTCTCACTAAAACCTCAAGAAATATGCACATAGTAATATTAGATTAACATAAATATTTTAAGACCACTCTACATCTACCATTTTGATCTATCATATAAAGCAAAGGGCTCGAGGTTAGGATGAGGTTATCAAAACCATTTATCAGTACTAAAAGTACTGTAGGCCTCTAGGACTTTATTCTGGATGAATGGGCTCCACATGCTTCTTTTCAGAGTAATGAAAATCTACATGAGGAATGGATATGGGTAATAAGTCTGGCTATAATAATGAAGAAAACAAAGCCTGGGGCCCTTCGGGAGGGAAATGGGCTGAGTGCAGATCTGTGTTTTGGCCTGATGGGATTGTCAGGAAGGCATCTCATCACCTCTTCTTATTGGTTCATGTTTGTTGGTGGCGACTCATGCTTCCCAGCTTGACCTTAAGATGAAATGACACTTATATTGCAGGGTGGCTATTTTCTCAATTATAGATACCTTTTTCCAGAGTTGGTTAGGCTTGGCGCTGTGCGAGCTCCGTGGAAGTCCATTCTCTGACAGCCCCTGCTCTCTCTGTTTATCTGTCTTTACCATGGGAATACATTAGTGGATCACATTCATCTCAACATTCATCTCAATGGATATGGTCAAATGTTTGTTGTAGTATTAAGTGGTTTACTCAGAGGTCTTCTCTGAGTTATGGAGGCGTGGCCTAAGGGTTTTGATACATCAGTGTCTTCAGGTGTAGCCCACAGTGTTGTCTGTCTGTCGGTCATTACATTGTGTGATGTGAGGATATTCCTGCCAGCTGCTACATGGTGACTCAGCAGGTTGAATACTCCTAATCATGAATCCTTTGTCACTCTCACACTCACACTCACACTCACACTCACACTCACACTCACACTCACTCACTCACTCACTCACTCACTCACTCACTCACTCACTCACTCACTCACTCACTCACTCACTCACTCACTCACTCACTCACTCACTCACTGTATTTGTTTGTTCTCCCTGCAGAATGCTGAGGTCTCAGTCTTTGAAGTGAACATCCGGTTTGTCGGAGGACTGCTCTCCGCCTATTACCTCTCCGGCAAAGAGGTAGGTACCTAACTGTGAAAACGCTGATGCTGCTGCCCAGAACTCTGAATGCTACAACTGGATCTGATGCATGTGATGAGGAGAAGAGGACCTAGTTCACTCCATTTGACCCCAGTTTGATAGAGACCATGTTAGCTGAGATAATTACATAGAGGTAGACGCCAATAGTTGAACAACCATTTCGCCTCAGTTTAGAGTGATGCGAGGTGTTAAATAATCTTATTGCAGCCATGTTGGAACAGCGTTGTTCCAAAGTTGCTGAACGTTGAACTGTGAAAGAGAGGTGAACGCTTTACTGCCCGCCAATCTCTTGAGTGCAGGGCAGTCCTTCAGGGAGATGTAGAGCTATGAAAATATATCAGGGGTTTAGCTAATCTCTTCTGAGAGGAAGGCTCATTCTGCCTGCCAACTCTGGGATTTGTGTGGGACTGCAGTTCTCTCATGTTGTCAGGAAACTATCTCTTTGGGAGCAAACTAATTTTCCCATTCAGCTGTTGTGAGTACTATCAGCCTTCTATTTCTATTCATGCAGACAGAGGTTTTTAATGACCTGCTATAATGACTGGCTTGAAGATAAGATAGTCATAGATGCCACCAAATCGGCCAAAGGAAATACCTGTTTAAAAGCCAACCTGTTTTCTCAAAGTGCTTCTAATGACTCCTCCAGTTGAATTTTAGCAAGCAGGAGGACTTTTCCGACCAGAAGATCTATGCTTTTTATCTCCCCATTTCAGTAGGGTTTCAGGGAACTACTGAACCTTGGTTCCAAGCTAAGTGGCTCTCATTAACAGAAGGACAGTCGCAATACCAGAGTGGGAGGAATCCATTTAGAAGTTCAATGAGCTCAGCAAGGAAAGTCTCTTTAGTCTTTCCAAGTCTAAAGGGAATCAGAAGGAAACCGAAGCAAAGAGGAGAAGCTGATCTTTGTTTCCTCTCAGCGTCACACCAATCACTGTGAACGCTCAGACTACACCAATCACTGTGAACGCTCAGACTACACCAATCACTGTGAACGCTCAGACTACACCAATCACTGTGAACGCTCAGACTACACCAATCACTGTGAACGCTCAGACTACACCAATCACTGTGAACGCTCAGACTACACCAATCACTGTGAACGCTCAGACTACACCAATCACTGTGAACGCTCAGACTACACCAATCACTGTGAACGCTCAGACTACACCAATCACTGTGAACGCTCAGACTACACCAATCACTGTGAACGCTCAGACTACACCAATCACTGTGAACGCTCAGACTACACCAATCACTGTGAACGCTCAGACTACACCAATCACTGTGAACGCTCAGACTACACCAATCACTGTGAACGCTCAGACTACACCAATCACTGTGAACGCTCAGACTTATTATCAAGTCGAGGATTTACAGAGGCTGAAAACTCAGTTGGCGTTCTGAAAGCAAATTAATTTGGCCTCTTACACATTTTCACCTGCAAGAGGTTTTTAATGAAATGGAGAGCATACTTCCCCGCACATGTTCCAGGACTGTGTTTACATTATGAAGCCATGCTGTTTATCAAACATCGCCAATTATTTCACAGCGATTATCTCATTTAATATAATTTTCCTCCAATTAAGGTAAACCGGTAGGAAAGAGGTCCTCTTAAGTGTTTATGCAATTTGAATTACTGGAGAGTGAGGTTGACGGGAATGCTTGAACTTTTCAACACGATGCTTCTCGGAGTGGTCTTTGCTGACAGACCCCAGAAGCAGCCAGGGTTTTGAGTGTGTTATTTTGCTACAGGAAGTGTCAAGAAGTTGTGCATGCCTTTGTCGTGCTTACCATCATTTTGTTCTGACACGCTGGGAGAGACACTGTGGGAATTTTTCATCACCGTACAGCATGCACTGTAAAAAATAAAATAGGCTGGCATATTGGATTGCTATGGAAGTTCCCTGTATTAATGAATACAAAACAACATGGCAATGTGTTATGTCCAAGACTTGCACACAAAAGCTGGAAAGGCATTGCATTGTAATGCATGCTGTGTGTGGAAATCTCATTGTAATTCATTGTAATTCTTGCTCCCATTCATATTAATGGTGTTTCTGGACTGTAAAATGTAGATGAGATGAGGTTGGAGGAGAGGGAAGTCACACCGTTAAGCAGCAGTGACTGGAACAGGGGCGAGTGGTTTACAGATGCAACTACAATGATATCCGCCGGATTTGCAGGTTTATTATTTTACGGTTTGGAGAGAGACTATGTAATCCTTTTATTTTGTTCCCGGTGTATTTATTATGTTAAAATCCTCTCGGTAAGAGGCACTATATCCCGAGGCAGATATCCACAGGACTAAAAGGGCTTACAGTAGGTAGATGTACCTGCCAGTTCATGGTATTTTATTTGCAGATGAATGAACAACGGGGAAATTGCCAGTACTCTAGTGACGCATCATGCGGTAAGGCTACAGGTTGTGCAAGTTTGTGGTTGAAAGCGACACCTTTTTTTTTGTCGTTCTTGTATTGGGAAGCTTGACCCATGCCGTTTTTCATCATAACCACACATGATAAGTGTGGCATTATGCTGTTTTGTAGTGCTCCGCAGCTTAGCCTGGACATTGCTTAGTCTACAGGGATTTACACAGGAAATAGAGTGTTTGAATTGCCTCACTGTATAAATCAATTCCCATTATCTCCAAAACACTGTAGAAAATAATATCCTTGAGTGCAGCACTGGGAAATGCTGTCATTGACAAACATAACTAGGGTACCAGGTGTATTAGTGTTGTAGTGAACTCTCCTTCATTCTCCCTTGTTGTATTTCAATATCTGTACAGTGAGGCTGTGTCACTCCCAGCAGATTGGATCTGTTTTCTCCTCTCTAAAACTGAGCGCACATTGCTCTGTTCACCCTTTCATCCTCTAAGAGAGGCGGACCCATTTGATGTGAGCCCAGGGTGCTCCTCCGAGTCCTGCAGGAGAAGGTAGAGAGTCGGTTATGTATACCCGACCCACTTTAAGCTGCCTGGAGCAAGACAATGGAGGCTGAGACGCGTGTTTGAGGCCCAGTGGTGGGTGGGAGGGGAGATGGGGTTTGGGATGCAAGCTCTGAGATCTCTCCTTGGCCCCTGAGCCAGGCTCTGAGATCTCTACCCGGCCCCTGTGCCTTTCGCTTGGCTGGAACTCAAAGCAGGCTGGACCCTTTGACATTTTGTATGTGTAAAACTACACAGATGCACGGTAGGACAGCCTCAGCCCTGCATACTGATCAGGCCTGTCCCTGTCTGTTAGCCAGCCCTGAGATGCCCGATAGGAGGAGCCGAACAGACACTTGATCATCATCATGGTGAAGGAGCCATAAAGAGCCTCTCCTCCTGATTCGCTCATTGTTCTTCTGAGTGGGAGTGGTTTTCATCTGCATCGCAGACAGTTTAATGTGGTGCCAGATCAATTATACCAGGGCCTTCTGAAATGAGCTATTGATAGAGTGGAATTGTTAACCATTCATAAGTTGTGCTGAAGTGAAGGCCACGTAGCCCCAGGTCACCTCTGATTTAGACCTTGGTTGTTTTTCCTACTATGAGTAATGGATGGGATTAATACAGGGCTGATTTGGGATCAGTTTTATTTATGGCTGGCCAGTTTTCCATCTCTGACGTGTTGCTGAGCGGGACATGCCGACCTGTCAGAGCAAAGCACTTAACGTCTCAATGGATCAGATATTGAGCGGGAGCCATAAGTAATTTTACATAACCGGCCGAAGGGAATCAGGAATGAATGGGCTGGATGGACCCCAGAGGTTTTAATATCCACTCTAAGATTAAGGACAGCACAAACACTCATCCACACTCTTACCTGATTACTGTGACAGTCTTACGCTGGGGAGCTTTTGATTATCTTGGATCTTATGTCAATCAGATTTGTTTTCTCAAGGAGAAGGTTCTTGGGGTAAAATCGCTCCCTCACTAGTGGACCAGTGGACCTGACATGTACCTCCATGCTCCATGGGTATTCAGACTTTAAGGGTTAAAGTGAGCACGGAGTACCCCACAATGTGAACGTTTCACCATGTCAGTGGAAGGAATATCGCGTACGACTAAATCATTCAGAGATCCGGGGAACCAAGTTAAATACCTCTTTGAAACCCGCCTAAAACATTTTGCCAGTCATTTCATGGCAGGGGGTGCATTAGGCTGTGTTATATCTGAGGCATTTGACAAATATTGTATGCAGATGTATTGCAGAGCTAGCAGTGCTATTTAAACAGTGTGATTCTCAGTGTGCTGCTGTTGAAATAGGCCCAGTGTCTCTCTGTCTGTCTGCCAGTCACAGATGATCAGGGCCTGGTCTGTAGGGAGTCTGGCAGGGCTTTGCTGGAGCACAGACAGCCCTGGCTGTGGAGCTTCTCCCAGATACATGGAAGTTACCTGTTTGGAGATCTCCCTCTCCATTCTAGATGCAATTTAGCCTGGATCTCATATGCTGCCTAAGATTAAGAAACCTGGAACCAACCAACCGACCTGCCTGTTTGTGTACAGGAGCTAGCTACTCTCCTTAGCCAACGATTTAGCTACTAAGCCTGGCCACTGCAGTCTTTTTTTATCTGTTCTCTGTTCAGTCACATTGTGTGACTAGCAGTGGTCCTTTTGTAACTCTCTTTAATGAGTCATTTCCTACAGTACTCTGCAAGTGGTGTACCCAGAGCCCAACCACTGCCAGAGAGGAACCCAAGGCCATAAGCTCTGCAGGAACTGGCTGATGGTGTAGGGAAAAGTGTGTGTGCTTTCACATCAAACAAGGTTGGAACAATGTCACCGTAGGTGTCTCGTCCTTTTCTTATGTTTTGTTGTATAGCTTGACGGAGCTTTTCGGCTCCAGTCCAACTGAAGATACCAGCCTCAGGTTTTGGTTTCTACATGTTGCTATGGAGATGATCAACATAAATGGGTGGAAAGGATACTTCAAAGTGTATAGCCTTTGGAGTGTGTTGCATTGTCAAAGGGATAAGCACACAGACACAGGATCTGTTCGTCACTCACTCATCCACTGACCTTTTGAGTTTTAGCATCTGCACAGAATAGTGATCCCACCGCTTGGCTTTTACTTTTAAATAAATCAAAAATCCATTGGTTGTCTGTTTGTCTCCTGGTTTTGTGTGAGTGAGAATTAGTCCAGTGGAACAAGGCTTCCCAGCAGCTGAGACCCAAGGTCAGCATTGGAGTGGGCCTTCTCCCTCTGTCTGAACACAAGAGTTTAGGTGTGCCACGGGTGATGAAGCCCACTCCTATTTGTCTCCATCTCCAACGGTCTGTCGGCAAAACGCCAGTGTGGCCACCATGCAGGGAGTGCTAGCTACCATATAGAGCTGGCATGAAACCACACCAGCTCCGCAGCCGCTCTCCGTTTGTGTTATTGTGAGGGTTGTTTGGGAAACCGGGTTTACCGCTGGCCATCTATTCAAGTCTCAGACAAGGAAACATACATTTTCCCTGCACCTGCCACGTCCTGTATCCTCTCTTGTCAGTCAGTCAAGCCGAAAACACTGTCATCCGCTACAATTTTGTTATACAACCGTGATGGGATCAAAACACAGTGTTGCCAACTTTTTGAGCACAGTCAGGGAAAGTAGATTAGTAGGCAACGGTCATCTCCGGCAAAGGAAGGACAAAGTCACGAGGGACTGTTGTTGAATCAAACATTTCAGTTGAGGCAATATTTTCCTCTCATTTCTTTTTCCACTGAAATGCTAATGCAGGCTTCATGCAATCTCCGTCTCTGGGACAGACATTTTGTGCGTCTTCATTTTTTTTTCTACATCTGTTGAGATGCGAAGCCCCCCCCCCCCCCATGACAAGCGAACGGATCAATGAATCATTTCAAACTGCGATTCTCCAGTGACTCACTATCACCAGACCCCAGCCCCATTCGCTCCCATTGTTTGCTCAGGCGACATTCCTCTATTTGCATGTAAATCACAACTCATTAGCAAGCGGTGGGCTGAAGGCTCGTTACCACTGTTTATTGCTGTTTTGGCTGGTATGATTAAAAAGTACATCTGACTTGTTTATGGCTGGCGGATGGGGCGCGACAGGGGGGGATATTAATCATAGCCAAGGGTCCACAGCCATTTGTATCTGTCACAAGGCATCGGCTCTTACAGAAACCACTCTGTTTGCTCTCGTTAAGCCACAACATGTAGGAGAGAGAGCGTCGTCTACCTTGTTAATGATGGCTGGGCCAGTGTTTTAGAGTGCCATCTTGGATGGGATATGTTTAGCCTTTTACAGTTGGTGACTAAGTCTCGAGACGGAAATAAAGTTGTAGCCTGGAAGGGTAAGTGCTGTGCTGTCACTCAGTCTGTCAGTCTTCCCTCTGGCTTTGGCCACTTGCCTCAAAGAAGTGAGACTGGAACTTTTTTGTTTTCCTGTGATTTCCTCTCGGTTGTTTTCATACCCGGCGCTTATCTTCTAGTGGTCCAGATTTTCTCTCTGATCTATACGGCTTTTTCAGTGTAAAACACACTGCAGAATATTCTTTGGCGATAACATGGAATAAGACTTTGAATTTTCGCTCTTTAATCCAAAGATAGGCTAATTTCTGATAGCCTAGATAGGAAACCTGTTGTGTGACGCTTAATATGCTTTAAATAAGCAAAATGAAGGTGATATGAACAGCACCATATGGTTATGTTCTTTGCAGTAATGGAAATTGCTTTTTTGATACTTACAGTATCTACCCCTATGAACATAAGTCAAACTTATATTTGCCATATTATGTTACTATGCATCTCAATGAACGTACATCCCCAGCTGGGGTGCCTGGAGGTTCCTTGCAATCTGTGAAAACGGCACTCAAGGTGGCACCAATTAATATCTTCATTGGAACCACATAAAGTTACTGTGTTTCCACTGGGAAGGTTTTCACCGTGAAGCATCACACAACAGAACAACTGCCATATGGCATCATTTAGAACCCACCACACTACAAAAAGTGTGTTTTTATGTGTTGTAGACAAGCTAATTGTTCTGTGCTTACCTGACAATAACTTCTGTAGTGTCGCGTCCCATTTGTGTGGTAGTCTCACACCTGGTAGATCTCAACAGACTCTCAGGGATCATAGTATGCTGCATTGGAGTGAGAGTTGAGAGTTCAGAAATGCAAAGCACTAAATCAAAGCAATTAAACTGTTACCATGTCACACTCTTAGAATTAAGAATTCTAATTGAATAGGATCTCTATGGTCACACTTGTGTACCGTTGAAAGTCATAACCATTGTGCCATATGTTCCTGTCCATTGGAGTGCGAGCACGCCTGGGGGTTAAATGAAGGTGCATTCATGACTCCTGCTCACATTTTACTCTATGCTTAATACGGCGTAACATCTGCTATGGGCTTTGATGACCCAGCAAGAAATGGCTGCATCATTATCGTGTGAATAGGGCAGTTTTGCTCTTGGTGTGTCATTTGGCCTTGCTGCCTGCTGGACTGGCATTTTCTCTCTTCTAGTCTCTGCCTCCTGCCTGCCCTGGCTCCCTCTTCTCTCGCTAGGAGATGTGCTTGTCTGCCTGGTGCCTGCCTGGTGCCTGCCTGCGTTGCCAGTCAGGGAGATTGGAGCAGCACAGCCTAGAACCACACACTCAGGGATCGCAGCATTTCATCTTTCCACTAGAAAGGCTTCTATACAAGCCTCATTAGACTAGATCCTCTGAGTTTACAGTAGAGGTCAACCAGTCAAATGAGAGGCTGGCATTGTGTGAACTCCACAAATTGCTTGGTTTTCATCTATTCCTCACTCACAAAAAGACCTGCTGTAGGCTGCAATGCTGTACATGCTATCTCCTGTATGGGAGGAATGTGTGGATGATGAAATGAATTCCGCAGTCTCTAGTTTGACTGGAAATGTGTGGGGTATAATGCCTGCATAATGTGGAGAAGGAATGGTGTATGGTTTGGCATCTTGTGTTGCCTACTGCTTTTGTGTACCTCTGTTAGAAGGCTGCTCCGTCTCTCTCTGGGTCCTGCGGTTCAGCGCCCACTCCCTACACCTACGTGTCCTCTCAAACAAATGTCTCTCCGCAAACACACACACACACACACACACACAGGGAGTGCATGACTGCTCACCTCCTGAATGTCAGAAGGAAAACAATCTGTGTCGGCCTCAGTGTGCAGTTGGCACCCAAACATTCCATCCCAGCCTACGCATCCTCAGGTGTCGCAAATGGTACAATGACATCCCTTGTGTTTTACACATTTTGTTACGTATTCTGTTGTGACATCCTTCAGAGCCGTAAATGGTCCCAGACCCCTGAGACTTTCCTGTGTCTGGCTGTGTTATGAAATATACCATCACGAGAACAGATGAGATTCTAAGACAGATGAGAAAGGGCCTTGCTGGAAGCCATCTCTCTCTCTCTCTCTCTCTCTCTCTCTCTCTCATGTTCTCTACAGACACCCTTCCATCCTGGCACGTATCTTAACCCCCCCCCCCCCCCCCCCCCCCAACCTTTAAGTACTGTCAGTTCTGTCTTGTCTGGACAGGGCGCAGAGCCCAGGAGAACAGCAGAGCAGTGAGGCTGTGTCTGAATTGAGAAGTGATGGACTTAACCAGTAACCTTGTCCAGGACAGGGGATGTAGGAGCTCTGAGTTTCAACCAGAAACTTGATTGCAGGTCCATATGTTAACTCTGCCAGTCAGCTGTGGCAGTCTCTAATGAGGTGATTTAGAGCATCGTGGCTTCCTCCTGGAGAAAGTCGCGACAGGGAGGCTCAGAAAGTGTCAGAGCCTTTAATCGACTCCATAGACTAGTCAAATGTATTCTCTGTGTTAGAAGTGAGAGGGAACCCAATGGAGTTGAGTTTGTTTCATCCTCTCGACATGACTGCAATGCTAATGAAACCATCTGCCTTTATAGACTCGGCCGTTTCACAAGCCCAATTCATCGCAAATCACATAAACACTCCAAATCCGATGTGCTTTGTTCAAACCAGGACTTGGAACCAACATTCATTTTCCAATCATTTTATTTTAAACAGAATGACAATTCCATTCCACTGTTTCCCGACCAGCAAAATAAAGTTCTTAACCTGTTCCAAACCCCCAAAAAGTACTGGTTTATATCGTTCCTTTTTGTTCCTTCTTTAACCTGTGAAATCCTCAAGTTTAATTTTCTTGCTTTAGCTCATTAAATGACTTCACCAATCAGTGTGGATAGGCCAGGCAAGCTAGTTGTTTACATGCGTGACGAACAGACAAGTGTAGCCTATGGCAAAAGATACGACTGACATTTTGTGGGCGGGGTGAGGGCGAGAGATGGTTGAGGAGGAGGCTTGGCTTGAAACACTGGACATCTTGTTATGAGATGCATTTTCTGAATTAGGTCCACATAAAGATATCTAGGAGGAGGGGCTTCTATGGAGGAACTGTTTCCTTTCCTACGGTCAAATGACTAGTGGCCTCATGGGTGGAATGTTATTTAATATTTTTAACACAATTAATAAATGTTATTTACAAAAAAAAACTGCTAACCCTGTATTTGACATGGTACAGGTGTCTTCTTTTTTTGTTAAGCCCTTAACCACGTCTGTGAGGTGTATCCTTTAGTTTCAAAGTAGATTGGTTTAAGACCACCAAGAATCAGTCTGTGTGATCGTGATTTGTCCCACTGCACTAAAAGTTTAAATGTCCTTTGAGCTATCTAGGTAACATTAACAAGCGTGTGTGTGTGAAGAGCTGCACCAGAATTAAAAACACGTCATGGCGTTGTCTAGTTTAATAAATACAACGTGAAATGTGGTAACTAAGCCTATAGTATCCTCAACTCACATTCAAAAAGTTAATCCATTCTTCTCTAGCTAATTAAAAATCTATCTCTCTATCTTCTGAATCACGCTTGTAACGTCAGTACAGTAGTCTGCGGTAACGTCAGTACAGTAGCCTGCGGTTTGGAAAGGGGAGGGGCAGGGAGCCTAAACACACACACAGGCAAAGATTTTCAGCTTGCAGGCAGCCACAAAGTGAGAGCTTTGTAAAAGCGCTTTGTTGCATTTTTTTTGTGACTAGAAGAAAATAATATTATGATCTATGCTTTTAAAATAAAGGTTCTGTTCCGGACCAGTATGGATCACTTTCGTTCCCGGTTTGGTTCTGTTCCTTGAAAAAGTCATTATGTTCCGGTTTTTGGTTCTGTTCCCTGAACCGGTTTCAACCCCTGGTTCAAACACATAGCACTAAGTCGTCTTGGTGTGCATTTAATCCCAGATAACTGCAGGCAGTATAAGTTTTCAGCTCAGAACGTAAGCAGATCTATTCGCTTATCAAGAGCTTGACCTTGTGAAGGCAATTGTCATACTGAGAGTTACACGTTAATAGCTTAGTTACAGGAAGAGGTCTCTATATTTGAAGACACTATTCCACATGTTCAGGCCATCAAATAATCGGACAAATGAATAGGGATAGCCCATATTAAAAATGGCCTCCTCGGAGCCGTAGTTGAAGGTTAAGTGACAACGAAGAGGTCCGACGTTGAGCACACAGGGGCAGATGGGCAGATCGTGGATAATGTTTGATCAGACTAGCTTGCTAGCTACCGCCTGGGAGATATTACTCCAGTACATCACAGCCTCTTGTTACAAGCCAGTGAAGGCTTGTAACAAAAAACAACCTGTCAGGACGGACCTTAGCACGTGATAATGGCTTTCCAGTGAAGTCGAGCAGGTAATGATAAACATGGTCGTGACTAGGGGAAGGCAGCTCGACTCCCACCTCTAATATGGATCCCACCACCACAACCGCCGTCGCCTCTTCTGGGCTGATTAGGCTCTCTGTCTGTGTGCCTGAGTGGTGCCAACTGAAACCTCCCTCTGTGGGGATGGAACAGGTGCTTATGAAGTGTTCATTACTCCATACTACCAAGTAATTAGACTAAGGATCTATTTGCAGCGGAGAAAGAGAGAGCGAGGGAGATAGATGGCTCCGCTTTACTGGGTATCGGATTATTAAATGAGCTGTTAGTCAGGAGAAGTCATCTGTTACTATAGCCAATGATATGCCAACGTTCACCGAGGAGAACTTCTAATGGCTGTAATCATTATTGTGGGGTAACACTTTCTTGTGATTTAACGCATTATGAGTTCATTTCTAGCTCCCTCTTGTCACCACCGTCTGACGCATGGGAAGATAAGATAAGTATTCATAACAGCTCATGGCTCCTTAACAGCCTTCTAGTACTGTATTAACACTAGAACCACCTGGCCTTTCAGACTAGCAGTACCCACTAGAGAATGTTGCCGGGCTTCCCCTTTATATCATATGCATCGACCCGCAAACACAAGCACCAATGCTTGATGAACACAGTCTTAGAAATAACCTAGGATATAGGCCTATTTTTGTTTCCCTTAGTATCAAAAAGTGTGTAATCCATTTGATCCACTTTATTTGTAGATACGATTAGTAATAGAGTTGTACAATTGAATAAAGTCCAGCTTATTTTGATAAAGTAGAAACAAAAAATATAATGATAAAATAACCAGCCAGGTGCACGTTTAAAATATTTTTCAGTGTTCCTAAACAAAAGCACCGCTGCATGAACAGTGGTTTGTTGTTTGTATAGAACACTGTATCGTGATCTTATACGCGTGCCTTTACACATGAATCAATCTAGTTTTCTCTTTATGCTTCGGTTCCACAGTCCGCACACAGCTGTGTCCAAACTTTTGACTGGTACTGTATATACACATACATACGTACATAAGTACATACGTACATACATACGTACATACGTTACCGTTCAAAAGTTTGGGGTCACTTAGAAATGTTCTTGTTTTTTAAATAAAATTGTATTTTCTGAGATCAAACTGATCAGAAAGACAGTGTAGACATTGTTAATGTTGTACATGACTATTGTAGCTGGAAACGACTGATTTTTAATGGAATATCTACAGAGGCCCATTATTAGCAACCATCACTCCCGTGTTCCAATGGCACATTGTGTTAGCTAATCCAAGTTTATAATTTTAAAAGGCTAATTGATCATTAGAAAACCCTTTTGCAATTTTGTTAGCACAGCTGATCAATGTTGTTCTGATTAAAGAAGCAATCAAACTGGCCTTCTTTAGACTAGTTGAGTATCTGGAGCATCAGCATTTGGGTTTGATTACAGGCTCAAAATGGCCAGAAACAAATAACTTCCTTCTGAAACTCGTCAGTCTATTCTTTTTCTGAGAAATGAAGGCTATTCCATGCGAGAAATTGCCAAGAAACTGAAGATCTCTTACATCTCTGTGTACTATTCCCTTCACAGAATAGCGCAAACTGTCTATAACCAGAATAGAAAGAGGAGTGGGAGGCCCCGGTGCACAACTGAGCAAGAGTACAAGTACATTAGAGTGTCTAGTTTGAGAAACCTATGCCTCACAAAGTCCTCAACTGGCAAGCTTCATTAAATGGTTCCTGCAAAACACCAGTCTCAACATCAACAGTGAAGAGGTGACTCCGGGATGCTGGCCTTCTGTCCAGTGTCTGTGTTATTTTGCCCATCTTAATCTAGTCTTTTTATTGGCCAGTTTGAGATGTCGCTTTTTCTTTGCAACTCTGCCTAGAAGGCCAGCATCCCGGAGTCACCTCTTCACTGTTGACGTTGAGACTGGACAGAGGAACTCTGCCTAGAAGGCCAGCATCCCGGAGTCGCCTCTTCACTGTTGACATTGAGACTGGTGTTTGCCGGTACTATTTAATGAAGCTGCCAATTTTCCAAGCTTAAAGGCACAGTCAATTTAGCGTATGTAAACTTCTGACCCACTGGAATTGTGATACAGTGAAATAATCTGTCTGTAAACAATTGTTGGAAAAATCACTTGTCATGCACAAAGTAGATGTCCTAACTGACTTGCCAAAACTATAGTTTGTTAACAAGAAATTTGTGGAGTGAAAAACGAGTTTTAATGACTCCAACCTAAGTGTATGTGATCTTCCGACATCAACTGTACATGCATACATTAATAATGCATTTTGTTCAGGTGGTTGGTAAAAATAAAGCATAGCCGATGGTTCTCATTCCAAGTAGTTTTATTAAATACCTCTAAGAGGTGTCTACCTGGGCGATCATCCATCAAGCCCATTGACCTATGTAGAAAAGTAATGTGTCCCCTTCCTGATAAGGGCAAAATGTACATAATCACACTATATTTGCCTAATGAGACATTTTGGGACATGGTCCAACCACTACAAGCCATACAAATGACCCAGTTACCGTATGTGTGCCTGCTGCCCTGGACCCCTCGTATTCTAGAGAGTAATATGTTTCTCTACACGTCTGCCACCACCGGTGCTGTATTCTGTGGGGAGAGAATTGGTTTCGCCTGGCGCTCTTCATTGTGCTGTGACACACTGTATTGTTATGGTGCTCCAGCAGTGCTAACGGTAATGCTAGGCAACAGGGTCAGGTCCTGGAGCCAGGGAGGAGATGATTGAAGACAGAAACTCATTTCAGGCTGTCGCCTCGCGCCTCGATGGGGTTCAGGACACCCTGGCTCCACTTCACATATTACAGGCACCAGCATCACTTTCCACTGAGGCTATTTGTTTGGGAAAGTGGATTAAGAGCGGATATGTTCACATTTAGAAGTTTAGCTGTATGTTTAGTAATGTGCTTTATTGGTAGAGAAAAAAAAGGTGAGGGATTTGTAAGTCGCTCTGGATAAGAGCGTCTGCTAAATGACTTAAATGTAATGTAAATGGATACAACTTTAGTTTTCTCCCTTAACAAAATGATATTTACATCCCATGGTGGAAGAAGCCTCTCCAGAGGGTTATGGCCTAGCTATAACCTGTTAACCGGTGACATCATTTTTCCTCGCCACTGTATGACTATGAAGTGGAGTTAAAGGAGCATAGGAGTGTGATAAGGGTGTGGCCTGATGTGCTGAGCGGGGTGTGTGATTGGATATCTGCATTGTCAAACATGGCCAGCCACAGATTCACATCGCTCTCAGCTGGGGTTGTTTAATCCGGACAGCAGGCATCCGTTTGAAATTCACACAGGAGACCCCGGGTCGCTATGTGTTTTTACCCCCCCCTCGAGCATTTGTCGGCATTTGGTTTTTGAAGATTGTCTGCCCACACTTCACGCCACAGTTTTACGAATGGAATTGAAGTGTTTGTTTAGTCTTTAAGTGAAGTGATTGGCTAGGGCTCATTTCCATAGACACTTGTTCAGCTTTAGAGGTAAATGCACACTAGACCACCTGTTCTAAACGCGGTGTGGGAGGGTAAGTGCAGGCCTCGTGAAAATATATTAGGTATGTTAATGTGAAACTCCACACCGGTCTCTGTATTGTGCAATTCCTGAACATATCAAAGGGATTTCTCTATTTAGAACAATATTATCGATGTTTTGTCCAGAAATCAGCAGTCTTCTTCAGAGGGACCTTTTTGTATTTGAGGGAATGTCAAGCCTTTCTAATGTGATGTGGTGCTGGCTGGTGGGAGATTTGTAGTGACTCAGTCGTTTCCTTCCTCCCAGAGCTCTCTCTCTAAATGTAGTCCCCAGATACCGCAACCTTGATTCTATCGCATCCAGCTCAAGGATTTAGAGCTGAGTTCAGTCTAGCGAAGGATCGTTCCATTTTTAAACGACACAGCCATGCAGGAAAGAGAATCTTGTGAGTGACTAGCCCACACACTTTCTATGAGGAAACTACACTCGCTGTTCCCCCACAACAGCTTTTTTTGACAGTCTGTGAGGCCCACGACAGTATATGAAGTGTGAACTGTTCAGCCTCCTCTGGGCCATCCCTATCCACTGGCTCAGGAACAAACTGTCCTTATTGGATTACTATGGAAGAGCGGTGACAAGCCACACCCATAACACACATGGTTCTCAGGCGCTCTCTCTAGTCCTCAGCAGCAGTGGCTTCGTCCCTCCCTACACAGTATTTAGGTTGAACACAATTAGCAATCTGTTAGTTCCAAGTCCCGAGAGACCGAGAGAAAGCACCTCTTATCTACTAGCTGCTCGGTAATCATCGTTCATCTTCTCCCAAGTCTGATATAATGACCCTTTTTCTCCCTCTACCATAACAAGAGGATGAACCAACCGCCCGTGTTCGTTCCATAGCATATTCTGCTGAACACACATGCCGTGGTTTGACAAGGAGAAAATTGGTTTGGGCGACCGAGGTCACACATTGGGGGGGGAGACCTTCAGAGGGTTACCACGGCTTTATCAGCTAAGAAACTGAGGTGCTATAAGTTCTTAGTGTGTTGACAAGCCCTCGGCTACACTAGTTTGGTTTACCACCTCTCTACCCGGTGTGAATTGGGACACAAGTGTTAGCTGACTTCTTGCCCATAGTGCTCCTCATAGAGGATATAATTGCTACACCAACTCTCTGCGGATGTAGTTTTCTCCACACCATGTCCTCTGTGCTCCACTATATGCCCCTACAGCTCAACATTTTGCCTCCAAAATCAATCAAGTCTCGTTCAAAACTGTACACAGCACATCAAGACTACCCTGCCTATCATGTCTAAGCCGCTGTCTCTCCTGACGGTCTTCTGTTTGAGCAGTCTTTTTTTCCCAACTCTCCTCCCTCTCAGCCGTCTCTAGCATATGGATATATCTGGCAGACAGTCAAAGGGCCTGCTCGTTTCAGGGAGCCCCTGCAGCACTCCTCCAGTCAGTACAGTAGTTAACTTCCCTGTAACAGTTAAGTGGAAGTTAAACAGCACAGCCAGACAGTTTCAGCGGGGTCTCTGAGACTCAGTCGCTACTGTTCCGTTCGGGAGGTTAAGCTTGTTGTCATGGTCTCTCATCTCTCCGTTTGGGGAGGCTGATAAGCCTAATAAGCCATCTGCAATGTTAATGTGCTTCGCTCAGCGCAGGAAGCTACGGCAGGAAGGAATTGAACAATGAAGTGTTTCCCTCGAATGTCGTCACCATATCGGGAGAAATGCTACTGTATCTTATCTGGGCTGAAAGGGATCCAGTTCAACCGCTCCACTGGAGTTGTTGCCCTGTGTTACCTTGTATTAAACTGTATCAACTGATGACAGCAGGCAAGTAAGCACAGGGGGAGTTTACAGAGACTGAATCCCTAGAGCAGTTCAACGTCTCACTGTTTCACTACTTCCTGTGTGCTTACTGTACACATGGATGGGGTCTGTGGGGCTGCAGAGCTGGAGCTCAGCAGGCTGTGTCTGTGTGAGCATATTCCCTTCAGGGGATACACTGCTCAATTTAATGCCTTTTTACCAACACTATTCAAAAGACAGGACTTTACGTTCCAATTACATCAGCTTCTTGTTCTTCTATATGTATTCCCTGTGCCTGGTTGGGTGTCAGTATATCAAAACATCACCACAGATCCCTAGTTGTCCTTTTGATGTGATGGATGTTTTCAAAGGTAATACCATCTCTGTGAGGATCTGTGAGAGAAACGTTTGGGCTGTGGAGCTCTGAAGACCGGTGGGCTTGACAGTCTGGCGGCGTTGTTTTTGCTCTGTGCTCATTTAGGGCCCTGCCTGCAAAAGAACTCCCATCAGCCTTTTGTTCTGCGTCAGCCTGTTTCAAAGGTCAACGCTGGATGATCATCAAAGCTAAAAAACATCCCTCGCCCCTCCATTGTTTCTGGCCCAGCATACCGCAAGCAGATGCAGTCACTCTCTGAAGCTGGTGTGGTGACTGACCTTTGTTATTTAAATGTTTTTTTTTTTATATATAAAAAGATAAACACTGCATTTTTCTATAATGAACCCACCCTGCAGTTATGGGTACCTCCGATTATGCCCAGAGAGAATTTATCAATGAATATCCTTGGGTTGGTGTTCTGTGGAGTGCAAAGTAGTGTACTGGCGTCTGTTTTTTTGGATAGTTCTGGTGTTTTCTACTCGGGCTGGGGTACCAGGGAACTCACGGTACGATATTATTACGATACTTAGATGCCGTTACGATTCTCACAATTCTATATGCATTGCCATGCGATACCGTGATTTTTAAAAATTGTCATTCGATGTTCCAATCGTGTTGCTCATCATATGTCTGCTGCAGAGAGACGGAACACGTTTTGATCAGTCATGGAAATAAGTGCTGAAAACAAGCTGGCTCCCTAATTTAAAAAGAGGACTTTTGGTGCAGGTGTCAAACACAAAAAGAATATCCCGATATCTAACTGTATCAAACATTTTTTCCCCCATCACTCGTTTCTACATTGTGTTTCGACTGGGGACCTGCCACTAACTTGGTATGTGAACAGTCAAACTTGTGCTACTCGAGAATGAGTGAACTACCTTCGCTATGACTTTTTGAAATTGGCTTGTGTTTCTACTTTACAAATGATCTATACCATTATTGTCTATGCAACAGTATTTTCCTTGCATTTTTTTCCACAGTCAAAAGAGCTGACTGTAAACAGAGCCACGAGAAGGGAAATATCATGTTCAGTCTGATGAGGTGGTGTTTGTCTCTTAAGACAATTTCCTGGCCAGCATTCATTCTGACTATAATCTCCCTACAAATCACCTAACCTAGGCTACATTCCATCCTATAATCTCCCTACAAACCACCTAACCTAGGCTACATTCCATCCTATAATCTCCCTACAAACCACCTAACCTAGGCTACATTCCATCCTATAATCTTCCTACAAACCACCTAACCTAGGCTACATTCCATCCTATAATCTCCCTACAAACCACCTAACCTAGGCTACATTCCATCCTATAATCTTCCTACAAACCACCTAACCTAGGCTACGTTCCATCCTATAATCTCCCTACAAACTACCTAACCTAGGCTACGTTCCATCCTATAATCTCCCTACAAACCAGCTAACCTAGGCTACGTTCCATCCTATAATCTCCCTACAAACCACCTAACCTAGGCTACATTCCATCCTATAATCTCCCTACAAACCACCTAACCTAGGCTACATTCCAAGTCGTGATGATGCACGAGGAATAGTTTTCTCCTCATGACATAATGGGGGTGAGCCCAGTGATGCGCTGCAAATGTGGATTAAAGGGTCGCGTTTCACACACGACAGGAGGCCTGTCAAGTGTTATTGAGTCCAGGAACAACATATTACATCAAGGTTTTTATTGTGGTCGTCCCCTCTAATGCTTTTTAGTTTATGAACATGGTCGTCAATCCCCACATCCATTTCCCTCAATTGAGTTGCATTACAAAGTGATAACAGGCAGGTGTTTAGGCTGTTTTATTAGAAAGTACATGAACTATACAACTATTTCAAGGGCATGTGCTGTACAGTATGAACCTGGTGTTGACTTGAATGATGGAGTTACGCTCCGCTGTGCTCCACTGATTCTGGAAAGTGTTGTGCGCTGCACGCGTGCACTTTCTCCCCTCCCCACTGACAGTGGATAATGAATGTGTGCGCTCTCAGAGCAGGGAACTGGGCTGCCTGTGTTCGTTCGTATTATTCTTTTTTTTTTTTCCCCCCTCTGATTGAGGGCGCGTGGGGTGGAGGAGGAAGCAAGTGCCCTGTAAATTAAATGTGAGAGCTGACAGTCCGTCCTTACCCAGCATGCTTTACTGCCATAACTGGAGCGTTGGAGTCGGGAGTCGTCCACCCACCCGCTGCCGTGTTTCTCACTGAGTGTCTGAGTGCTGGTGAGTGGCGTTGTGGTAACCTCTCAGACTAGCGTCTTGTCTGAAACCCGGGCACGCTTGCCCTTTGTGCTCGCTCTGTAAGCTTCTGCATTGACACCTATCTCCTCATCTCGCTAAGGCTATTGGAGGAAGATCTTATCCCGCCCCTGTTGTGTCGCCGTGGCGTAGGTCCCTTTGTATGAGGTCTTTTATGCTTTGAGGATCGTGCAAGCTGGGATACAGGAGGAAAGGATTGAATGCTATTTGTTCTGTTTTCTCTCCTAGAGCCGATCTGGCTGAGGGAGAGGATGGCTGACATATCCTCTGGGAGTGTAGTAGTCAGCGAGGAAGAGGACCAGGGCCAGAGCTCTCGTGTCCATGTGGTGGAGAGGGCTTTCAGCAGCACACGTGTGTCTGTTCCCCAACACAATGCCATAATAATGGTTCCTGGGCTGGGAGTTAGAGGGGCCAACAGAGCCTGGCAGACAGGAGCTGCTCCCCTGGCTCATATGCCTGCCTGACTCCCACACGCTGGTATGGTGGAGCCCAGCCAGGACAACCAAACAGCCAGCCAGCCTAGATGCTGCCCCCGCCTCGCCTTTCCTTCTTTCTCTCTTATCCATCTCTCGCTCTCCTTTTCTCTATTATGACGGGTATCCTCCCCTCTTGCTTTCCTTTCCCTGTCCTCTCTATCTCTTTCTCATGTGTTCTCTCTCTGTATGTCTTCTCTCTCTCGCTCCCTCCCTCAACCTCTCCTCTCTCCTCCCATCTGCAGGAACAAAAGGCCCTGAGTGAGGCTGAAGATTGTGCAGGCCAGGCAGGCTCTGCTCTGTGTGTCTGTCTGTCTTCCCAGTTCTACTAATCCAACCTGCTTTATCGCTCCTGACAGGTGGTCCCTGGCGGGACACAGAGCATTCACTCCGCATGAGCTAAGAGCTCTCTCTCACTCTCACACTCACTCTCACACTCACTCTCACACTCACACTCACACTCACACTCACACTCACTCACTCACTCACTCACTCACTCACTCACTCACTCACTCTCACGCTCTTTCACTCACTCACTCTCACGCTCTTTCCCTCCCTCACTCTCACGCTCTTTCCCTCCCTCACTCTCACGCTCTTTCCCTCCCTCCCTCTCACGCTCTTTCCCTCCCTCCCTCTCACGCTCTTTCCCTCCCCCTCTCACTCACTCCCCCTCCCTCCTTCTCACTCACTCCCTCTCTCAGCCACTTGTTTCCATCTGAATAGCATCACAGACACCATTTACTCCCTACATACAGACACGCACAAAACACTCACTGAAATACAAGCCATTTTCAATAACCTTTAGTATGGTCAATGGTGTAGTGAAGGCTGTGATGGACGGTAAGGTTGGTTGATGTAGCCTGCCCTACCATCTCTTCCTCTCCCTTTCTCATTTTCGTGTGTGTGTGTGTGTGTGTGTGTGTGTGTGTGTGTGTGTGTGTGTGTGTGTGTGTGTGTGTGTGTGTGTGTGTGTGTGTGTGTGTGTGTGTGTGTGTGTGTGTGTGTGTGTGTGTGTGTGTGTGTGTGTGTGTGTGTGTGTGTGTGTGTGTGTGTGTGTGTGAAAGCCTGAGTTAATGCATTGTTGCAGCTCTCGTGCCCTAGCAAGAGCTGTTCACCGGGAACTCACACAGTGATAAAACCCCTCTCACTCTATTACCTAGTGTTTGCTCATTCATCTCACATCACCCCCTACCCCACCCACCTCCCCTTAGCCAGCCGTGTTACGATGTATCTGGGACATAATAAAGACGTCCACTAGCTAGGCTCCTAAATATATCAATTATTCCCAGTCTACCTTCCATGCTACATTGCGTGCCTCTCAGAGTCACCCCACCGTTAACTGAGAGAATTAATGAATAAAAAAGAACGCACTGGCGACTGAAACACAATTATCTCGGGGAGTCACGGCAGCACTTTGCCAGGCACAAATTCAAATCAATAGAAGCTAACAAGTTGGGGACAGTAATAAGCTTGGCATTTTTTTTCTCCCGTCCTGTTGCCTATTTTGTGACTGGGGTGGAATTGATGACGAACACAAGGAAAGTAAATCCGTGTCTTGTAACGGACCCTGTGTTAGACTCAGCTATAGGGGAGATCTCCCATTCCCCTTCCGAGCGCATGCCTTTTATTTGCTGGAGAGCCAGGGCCCAGGGAATATCTGTCTCTTCGCCTCTCTTCCATGGATCTGCTTCAATCCAGGCTTTTAGAGGATATCTCCTCACTGCTGTCTTCAATTTACGGACAATGTTCTTGTGTGCTAGCGCATTCCGCCTGTTCCAGCCCTGAAGGATTAGACTACAGAAAACGCCAGGGCCTTTTTCTCCTCACTTCTCTAATGTTTGGTTGTACATCATCATTCACCCCCTCAGCGAGAATGCAGTGGGAATCCACACATCTTCTGCTTTGTTTTTCAAAGGGAGAGGAGAGGATGGTAATTGTGGCTAGTTTATTTGTTCACTCGTGTTCTCAGTCTCCGACAGAACTATTCCTCTACTTTCTTCCCTCTCAGACATGGGGTAGATCCCAGCTCATCCTCACCTTATGTAAATGACGCTGTGAAGGAAACACTGGGATGCTGGGAGCAGTTTATCACTCTGTGGTCTGCCACAACCCTCCCCCTCCTCTTCCACCTCCTCCCGGCTCAGTGGGCTCAGCTCTTAGGCACAATAAGGCAGACATATTAGAGGAAGCTGCTGACTATCTGTAGTCCTCAGTATGCTGAAAGAGGCAACAGTGAGGATAGAGGGAGCCTGGCAGTCATCAGCAGCTCAGCCCTCCCCTTCTGTCTGTCCGGTCCAGATTGAGCTCAATATTAAGCCCTCCTGCTCCTGTGTGAATGGACGTCCTTGTCTGCTTCTACTTGTCTTTGGTCCAGCCGTGGTGGAGACCCCAAAAAAAAACATAAAAAGTGGGTCAATGCAAATAGCCCGCTATTCATTTGATGAACTGTTCAGCAGTCTTACGGCTTGATGGTAGAAGCTGTTCAGGAGCCTCTTGGTCTCAGACTTAGTGCTCCGGTACAGCTTGCCGTGCGGTAGCAGAGAGAAAAGAACTTGAAGCACTTGACCAGCTCCACTCCAGCCCCGTCAATGTGAATGGGGGTGTGCTCAGCCCTCCGTTTCCTGTAGTCCAAGATCAACTTCGCCTTGCTAACGTTGAGGGAGAGGTTGTTGTCCTGGCACCGCACTGCCAGGTCTCTGACCTTCCTATAGGCTCATCTTCATCTGTGATCAGGCTGGAGTTGTGCGTGGCCACGCAGTCGTGGGTGAACAAGGGAGCACAGGAGGGGGCTCTCGGTGCCCGGGTGGGGGGCTCTCGGTGCCCGGGTGGGGGGCTCTCGGTGCCCGGGTGGGGGCTCGGTGCCCGGGTGGGGGGCTCTCGGTGCCCGGGTGGGGGGCTCTCGGTGCCCGGGTGGGGGGCTCTCGGTGCCCGGGTGGGGGGACTCTGTACCCGGGTGTGTGTTGTGTGCGCTGTGGTTGTAGTTGAATTTCTTCACAGAGGGACAGAGCATTCATTTCCTCCATACATTTGTATGTCCCATATAATGTGACGAAATTCACTTAGCCTATTGTTTTGTGGCACATTCATTTAGTTTATTTTGCGTGCCGGGTCCAACAGTAAAAACGAGTCGGGCCAGTGGCATTTCGTCAGTGGCCAGTAACTTTTTGTTAATCTGTTCTGTCCTAGTCTACCATTGAAAACTACACGCGTAAATGTCCTGCTATTTGTATTTGAGCAATATGATTGGCCGTTCATTCAAGCACCACCGCGCTCCCGCGAGTCACAACTTCTCGAGTAGTACATGAGTTGACGCCATCACACAGCGCGTGTGAGCTGTCTGGAGCAAAAAGACGTGCCCTACTCACGGAGCTCATTTATTTCTTCTTTATTCTAAAGAATAGAGTAATGACTTGCATTGCTAAATTATATTACGTAGCTTTTTAATGTATACACTACATGTGGATGCCTGCTCGTTCAACATCTCATCCCAAAATTATAGGCATTAATATGGAGTAGGTTCCCCCCCTTTTGCTGCTATAACAGCCCTCACTCCACTAGATGTTGGAACATTGCTCTGGGGACTTGCTTCCATTCAGCCACAAGAGCAAGAGTGAGGTTCGGGCACTGATGTTGGGCGATTAGGCCTGGCTCGCAGTCGGTGTTCCAATTCATCCCAAAGGTGTTCGATGGGGTTGAGTTCAGGGGTCTCAACAAACCATTTCTGTATGGACCTCGCTTTGTGCACAGAGGCATTGTCATGCTGAAACAGAAAAGGGCCTTCCCCGAACTGTTGCCACAAAGTTGGAAGCACAGAATTGTCAAAAATGTCATTTGTATGCTGTAGCATTAAGATTTCTCTTCACTGGAAGTAAGGGGCCTAGCCCAAACCATGAAAAACATCCCCTGACCATTATTCCTCCTTCACCAAACTTTGCAGTTGTCGCTTTGCATTGGGGCAGGTAGTGTTCTCCTGGCATCCCCCAAACCCGGATTCGTCCATTGGACTGCCAGATGGTGAAGCGTGTTTTCAGTCCTCCAGAGTCCAATGGCGGTGAGCTTTACACCACTCCAGCCGACGCTTGGTGATCTTAGGCTTGTGTGCAGCTGCTCGGCCATGGAAACCCATTTCATGAAGCTCCCGGTGAACAGTTAGTGTGCTGATGTTGTTTCCAGAGGCAGTTTGGAACTCGGTATTGAGTGTTGCAACCGAGGACAGACTATTTTTACATGCTTCAGCACTCGGCGGTCCCGTTCTGCTAGCTTAGGTGGCCAACCACTTCGTGGCTGAGCCGTTGTTGGTCTTAGACGTTTCCACTTCACAACAACAGCACTTACAGTTGACCGGGGCAGCTCTAGCAGGGCAGAAATTTGCCGAACTGACTTGTTGGAAAAGTGGCATCCTATGACAGTGCCATGTTGAATGTCACTGAGCTCCTCAGTATGGGCCATTCTACTACCAATGTTTGTCTATGGAGATTGCATGGCGTTGTGCTCGTTTTAATATACCTGTCAGGAACAGGTGTGGCTGAAATAGCAGAGTCCACTCATTTGAAGGGGTGTCCTCATACTTTGTGTATCATAATAACCAAATATAGCCTATTAATTGTTGAATATGGAAAGAAAGTATGCCAACCAAGCAAAAAGGCAGTAACTGCTCATAGTGTGGAACCGAGAAAAACAGCTTTTACTTGGGGCGGCAATGTAGCCTAGTGGTTAGAGCGTTGGACTAGTAACCGGAAGGTTGCAAGTTCAAACCCCCGAGCTGACAAGGTACAAATCTGTCGTTCTGCCCCTGAACAGGCAGTTAACCCACTGTTCCTAGGCTGTCATTGAAAATAACGGACTTGTTCTTAATGGACTTGCCTAGTAAAATAAAGGTAAAATTAAAATAAAATAAAAATTTACCTTGGTTTCACAGTAACTTTATGCAGTTACTGCTACATGACCCGCATTTTCTCCAAAACACATTACAATAGAGGCAGATTACTTGTCCACATGCATTTACTTTTGACCAAATGAGTAGTTACTGCCTTTTTTCTTGGTAGGGCAGTATAGGCCCTACATGACCACAATGCATTTTAGAACTACACCATGTCCGGACCAGTAAAACATTATGTTTGGGCCTACTGGTCCGACCGGGCCAGTGAGTAAAAAATGTTCAGGTTGGACCCTGGCGTGTTTCATATGCAGCCACGGAGTGGTGGCGCATAGGCTATTTACTGTGCTTTGATTGATGAACAGCAAGCTGGACTAGTTTTTATAAAAGGTGTCAAACTGACTGAATAAAGTCTATCTCATATATCCTTGCCATTCATAAATGATACGTGAATGGTATCGCATCCGGACAAGTCAACTAAAGTTCTTGTTTTTATTTTCAATATGAAGTCCATCTGGACAGACAGTGGTGTTAAAGTGAGTGACTCGTAAGAGAGCTGTTCATTTGGCTCCCTAATTTGCATACTGGTAGGCTTGTTGGTGATGATCTGCAGATAAATTATGAACACATGCGATGAAGATGGTGAATCCTCCTCACTGCAGGAACAACAGGCAGGCTAGTGGACAGAGAGCCTCACTCTGGTCCAATATATGATAAAAGAAAGCGGATTGGATTGGTTTGAAAGCTAACGATACATCTAGATCAATAGATTTGAAAAGAACAGGTCTGCTGATTTGATCAAAGTGTTGACAACGGAGTAGTCGACTGCTGTTCTCTGTGTAGCAATGCCCATGATTAACACCAGCTACATTCTTCAATCATACCTGGATTGCAGATAGCTGAGAAAATGCCTCTTAAATGGCAGCTTGAAGCCTGTGGAAGTCAGCAGACTCGTACAGGATTCTTTAAAGGTCCAGTGCATTCCAAATTAAGTTGTTTTTCATATCGTATTGTACAACAGCTGATGAAACTAACACTGTAAAAATGTGATCAGTGTTATTTCCTGATAGTTGCTGGTTGAAAATACAATCTAGCTTTAGAATATACCATAGGCCACCAAAACAGATTTTTTGGGGGGGTTGCCTGGCTGGCTATTTTTCTATTTGGCTGTCTACTCCATGTGTTAGTGGGAAACACTATGTCTGTGTGTGGAGTAAAGGTGATCTAGAGTTTTTTTTAAACTCTAGTTGCACAGGTTACATGCTGGTAGAAATGAGGTAAGATGGATTTTCCTGCATTAAAATCATTGGTCACAAGGGGCACTTCGTGAGTGAGTTTTTTTTTTTCTTCTTTTTGTCTTGTTTACTTACAGCTACAAAAAATATAGATAAACTCTCTTGGTAAATAATATGGTCTAAAATATTCTAACTCAGGCGAGCAGAACCTTGACACGTCCTTGATATTAGATATGGCCAGGCTATGGTCACTTTCTGTACATTTGTTTCTTTGTTTGAAATATTCGATTTTGACGAGGTGTTGTGATTATTTGAGATCTCTGTTTAGAACTTAGTTACATTGAAGCTTGTGATTTTAAATTAAATACAATTTGCCAGTAATTAGTGTATGAATTAGGGATAGCTATTTCTATTTGTTTGAATGTAGATATTGATGGTCCAATTGTTGAATTTAGCTGGTGCTTTTGGGCCAATTGCTCTAAAGGGCTGCACTCTGTGTTTCAGGGTTGTTTCTCCTTGGGTGAAGTGATATCTACTTTCCTAACTTCTGGAGATCATGACTTTGTTTTTATCCATATTAATGGATAGTGCCCGGTCCTTACAATACTGTTCTATCAAGGACAGACTTTGTTGGTGGCAAGATTACTAAGCCATCGGCATATAAAGTCAACTTTATTTATTTGTATTGACTAAGGTCGGGCTCCGATTACAACCTTGTCCCACTTGTCCGTTCTGACTAAGGAATTGTCGTCTTCTTTTTTTGTGCCCCAACACTAGGTTAAACAGAATAAACTCTCTCAGCGTAGGCCTGCTCTGTTCATATGCTGTCTGGCCCACAGGCTTTACCACTCCTGAGGGCCTTTTATTGTATCATTTTATTCAGACAAAGCAATAGGATTGTCCAGTTGATTTTGTTTGTATTTTACTGTTAATTCTTATTATATTAATTGTTCTATTATTGATGTTTGGGTGTAGTCAGTTAAAAAAAACAGGTTTTCAAAGTGTTGTTTACAGGTTATACCAACTTTGGTTGGGAGGTTTTTATTTTTAAGTGCTTTCTAGTTTCCATAATTCCCAAAATGAATTTGTATTGATTGCCTCCTCTATCTTGAGTTCCAGAATGGCGTAGCAGTGTAGATGTTGTTTGTTGTTCTCCCGTGCAAATGGTCTTTTTGTATATATTTCAATATATTTTTTATCTCTTTTTCCATTTTTTAAATGAAATATACCTTTCGGCAACCCATCTCACCCAATGTGATACGGATCTGCTATTTTTAGACCTTATAGCCAGAACCTACGTCAGAAGCTAGCCATCAGAAGCTAACCATCCACTGCTAGCGGCCTTTACCTTTAGCACAGATACCAGCTGCTTTTAGCCTGGATAATACTTGCCAGTCTGCTCAACGTGTTATCAACCCTGAGCAAATCGGACTGTTTTTCTCCACGACAACACCGGTTTTCTGCTGTAAGCCCTGGACCGTTACTCCAGATCGTCACAGCTGCCACCGAGTGGCCCAGCCCCGAAGCTAGCCTTGAACCAGGCCCATCTCCCGGCCTGCTCAGTGGACCCTATGATCAGTCGGCTACACAGATGATGCCTCCCGGACTCTTCACTAACACGACTAGAATCCACTACCCCACCGGATTCTTGCCGTAAGCATCGGATCACCGCTCCTAGTGGCTAACGCCCTTGTCCCGAAGCTAGCACCAGTTAGCCGCGAGCCAGGCAGATCTCCCGGCTAGCAAACTAAATTACTCCAGCTACAATACCTCTTTTGCCAACTGGCCTCCCGCTTGCTAGCGTAGTAACGACTACCTAGCGGCTTCCTTGTTTTATCTATGACTGTTCACTGATCACTTGGCTACATAGCTGATGCCTGCTGGACTGTTAATTAATCACAGTTCTCCATTTGGTTTATTTGGTTTATCTGTCGGCCCCAGCCTCGAACTCAGGCTGTGTGTGTAGTTAACTGACCCTCTCTGCCCCTTCATCACCATTTTACCTGTTGTTGCTGTCTTAGCAGATTAGCTGTTGTTGTCTTAGCTAGCTCTCCCAATCAATACCTGTGATTGCTTTATGTCTCTCTCTGTCAATATGCCTTGTATACTGTTGTTTAGGATGGTTATTGTTGTTTTAGTTCACTGCGGTGCCCCTAGTTCCACTCAACATGCCTCAGATACCTCTTTTGTTCCACCTCCCACACATGTGGTGACCTCACCCAGCATAACTAGTGCGTCCAGAGATGCAACCTCTTATCGTCACTCAATGCCTAGGTTTACCTCCACTGTACCCGCACCCTACCATACCCTTGTCTGTACATTATGCCCTGAGTCTATCCTACCAAAATCTGCTCCTTTTATTATAGCCTTTAGCCGTACCCCCATCCTGCTCCTCCTCTGTTCCTCGGGTGATGTATAGGTTAACCCAGGCCCTGCGTGAACCCAGGTGCTCTCATTTGTTGACTTCTGTAACCAAATAAAATCTTGGTTTCATGAATGTTAACATCAGAAGCCTCCTCCCTAAGTTTGTTTTACTCACTGCTTTAGCACACTCCGCCAACCCTGATGTCCTTGCCCTGTCTGAATCCTGGTTTAGGAAGGCCACCAAACATTCTGTGATTTCCATCCCCAACTACATTTTCCATCAAGATAGAAGTGCCAAAGGGGGAGGAGTTGCAATCTACTGCAGAGAGAGCCTGCAGAGTTCTGTCATATTTTCCAGGTCTATGCCCAAACAGTTCAAGATTCTAATTTTAAAAATGTATCTCACCTTTGAAATAAGTCCCTCACTATTGCCACCTGTTATAGACCCTCCTCAGCTCCCAACTGTGCCCTGGACACCATATGTGAATTGAACTCTGTCTTCAGAGTTCGTTCTGTTAGGTGACCTAAACTGGGATATGCTTAACACCCCAGCAGTCCTACAATCTAAGATAGATGCCCTCAATCTCACACAAATTATCTAGGAACCCACCTGGTACAACCCTAAATCTGTAAACATGGGCACCCTCATAGATATCATCCGGACAACCTTGCCATCTAAATACACCTCTGCTGTCTCAGCGATCACTGCCTCATTGCCTGCATCCGCAATGGGTCCGCGGTCAAATGACCACCCCTCATCACTGTCAAACGCTCCCTAAAACACTTCTGCAAGCAGGCCTTTCTAATCGACCTGGCCCGAAATATTGACCTCATCCCGTCAGTCGAGGATTCCTAGTCGTTCTTTAAAAGTAATTTCCTCACCATCTTAAATAAGCATGCCCCTTTCAAAAAAGGCCCTTGGTTCACTCCAGATCTGACTGCCCTCGACCAGCACAAAAGCATCCTGTAGCGGACTGGGCTAGCATCGAATAGTCCCCGCGATATGCAACTTTTCAGGGAAGTCGGGATCCGATACACGCAGTCAGTTAGGAAAGCAAAGGCTAGCTTTTTCAAACAGAAATTTGCATCCTGTAGATCTAACTCCAAAAAGTTTTGGGACACTGTAAAGTCCATGGAGAATAAGAGCACCTCCTCCCAGCTGTCCACTGCACTGAGGCTAGGAAACACTGTCACTACTGATGAATTTCAATAAGCATTACTCTACAGCTGGCCATGCTTTCCTCCTGGCTACCCCAACCCCGGCCAACAGCTCCGCACCCCCCGCTGCTACTTGCCCAAGCCTCCCCAGCTTATCCTTCACCCAAATCCAGATAGCAGATGTTCTGAAAGAACTGCAAAACCTGGACCCGTACAAATAAGCTGGGCTAGACAATCTGGACCCTCTCTTTCTAAAATGATCCGCTGCCATTGTTGCAACTCCTATTACCAGTCTGTTCAACCTCTTTCATTATCGCCCGAGATCCCTAAAAGTTGAAAAGCTGCCACGGTCATCCCCTTCTTCAAACGGGGTGACACTCTAGACCCAAACTGTTATAGACTTATATCCATCCTGCCCTGCCTTTCTAAAGTCTTTGAAAGCCAAGTCAACAAACAGGTCACTGACCATCTCGAATCCTGGTCACGGGTGCACCTCAGCCACGCTCAAGGTACTAAATAATATCATAACCGTCATCGATAAAAGACAGTACTGGGCAGCCGTCGTCATCGACCTTTCCAAGGCTTTCGACTCTGTCAATCACCGTATTCTTATCGGCAGATTCGACATCCTTAGTTTCTCAAATGACTGCCTTGCCTGGTTCACCAACTATTTCTCAGATAGAGTTCAGTGTGTCAAATCGGAGGGCCTGTTGTCCAGACCTCTGGCAGTCTCTATGGGGGTGCACAGGGTTCAATTCTCGGGCCGACTCTTTTCTTTGTATATATCAACGATGTCGCTCTTGCTGCGGGTGATTCCCTGATCCACCTCTACGCGGACGACACCATTCTGTATACATCTGTCCCTTCTTTGGACACTGTGTTAACAAACCTCCAAACGAGCTTCAATGCCATACAACACTCCTTCCGTGGCCTCCAACTGCTTTTAAACGCAAGTAAAACTAAATGCATGCTTTTCAATCGATCACTGCCCACACCCTCCCGCCCGACTAGCATCACTACTCTGGATGGTTCTGATATGTGGACAACTACAAATACCTAGGTGTCTGGCTAGACTGTAAACTCTCCTTCCAGAGTCATATTAAACATCTCCAATCCTAAATTAAATCTACACTCAGCTTCCTATTTCGCAACAAAGCCTCCTTCACTCACATTGCCAAACATACCCTCGTAAAACTGACTATCCTACCGATCCTCAACTTCGGCAATGTCATTTACAAAATAGCCTCCAATACTCTACTCAGCAAATTGGATGCAGTCTATTACAGTGCCGTCCTTTTGGTCACCAAAGCCCCATATACCACCCACCACTGCGCCCTGTATGCTCTCGTGTGCTGGCCCTCACTACATATTCGTCGTCAGAACCACTGGCTCCAGGTCATCTATAAGTCTTTGCTAGGTAAAGCTCTACCTTATCTCAGCTCACTGGTCACCATAACATAAAGCACCTGTAGCATGCGCTCCAGCAGGTATATCTCACTGGTCATCCCCAAAGCCAACACCTCCTTTTTCTGCCTATCCTTCCAGTTCTCTGCTGCCAATGACTGGAATGAATTGCAAAAATCGCCGAAGTTGGAGACTTATCTCCCTCACTAACTTTAAGGATCACCTATCTGAGCAGCTTACCAATCGCATCTGTAAATAGCCCATCCAATCTACCTACCTCATCCCCATATTGTTTTATTGACTTTTTTTGCTCTTTTGCACACCAGTACTTCTACTTGCACATCATCTGCACATCTAGCACTCCAGTGTTAATTTGCTAAATTGTAATTACTTCACTACTATGGCCTATTTATTGCCTTACCTCCTCACGCTATTTGCACACACTGTATATAGACTTTTTCTATTGTGTTATTGACTGTATGTTTGTTTATTCCATGTGTAACTCTGTTTTTGTCGCACTGCTTTGCTTGATCTTGGCCAGGTTGCAGTTGTAAATGGGAACCTGTTCTCAATTGGCCTACCTGGTTAAATAAAGGTGAAATAAAAAAGATATATATATATTTTGCCAAGCTCATTAGTCATATAGAAGGATTTATTCCTTTGAAATAACTTCTTATATTGGCTTAGGGCCTGTTGGTATATGATATGTGTTTTTGGTTTGATGAAACTCTTAGTTGTCTTGCAATGGAACATTAATTGTCAATCCATTTTTCCTTTTGAAGTTATCTTTTTTGATGTTCCCTTTTTCCACCTTTTTTTAGATTCGATTTTCTAGCCAGTTTTAGAAATATATCAATCAATTCACAGGGGTTAAAGTTGCCCGTTAATGCGACGGAGTTCTGTCATGTGGGTTCTGGAGAGCTCGTTTTTGAGATCAGTGTAGATCCGTAGTAAGAATATCTGGGGGTGTGTACTGACCTGACATGCATGATTGTTGATGACACACCAATGTTGAGATGAAGGGAATTAAATAGTCTTTATTTCATTTGTGGGTCTAATCCTGGATGCTGATTGGTTAAAACCACATTTCAGACTGTCTATTTCACAAGTTACCACCAGCTAAAGCTATGATGTTGAAATGCCTATTTACTCTGTTCCATCTGACTGCGCAATTCACAGTCTCATCAGCCCAGCCAGACAATTTATCAACTTGATCTCCACTGTAAAAAGCATCGAGACATTATCTCATGTTTCTTTTAGACTAGCAATTGGTTTGCAATAGCAGAAATTTGTATAAACCTCGTTGTCCGTCTCTGACATTTGCACCATTGTTACAATATTGAAATTCGATCTCCAGCTGTCCCATAGTAATGAAAGTGTAGGGGTCGGGACAAGACAGACAGGCAGGCAGATTTTCTCAGCCAGTCAAAATCATGAATCGGCATCATTTCATGGATGTGTACACAGAGATGTCAATAGAAAACAGTTCAAACAAATGCAGCTAGTCTTTCCAGCATCAGTTTGAAGTAATTTTTTTATGTGTTGTTGGCTAGCTCCTCTGAACAACAGTGTCCTGAGTAGAGAGCACATTTTCTATGCCAGGTGAAATCGAACATCATTAGCTAACTTTTATGGATGTATTCAAATAAATGTCACTAGAAAACCGCTTAAACAAATGCTAATGAAGACTGGGTTCCAGCTCTTTAGGCCAAAGGCAGATAACCCCAGACTTTGTATATTCCAGGATTAGATAGTAAAAGCTTTATGTTCCATGGTGTCTAGTGTTGTTTTCGTGTGGTTTAGGCTCGGACCATTACAGTAGGTGTGAGCCGTGTTGAGCACCTGATACATAACGCTTAGGTCGCAGGATGGGACTCTGTCTCGCTCGTCTGTCTGTCTCTCTCTTGTCTAGTTCTGGCATTTAGGTCTCTCTCACTCTGACTCTCATGCTGCCTTAAGAGTGCTTATAGACCATAATCTGAAAACCTTGTTGGATTGCAGTGATCTTAAGCCACACACCTGGGCCCTGGTCAGTTAATAGGCTGAGGCAGAGGTTGAAGTGCCCTTTTGGTCTTTACGCTAGATGGTCTTTACGGTAGATGGGGGAAATGTTTGCTTCTCAGCTAAGGAGGCCAAGGCTATCAGCTCTCGTCTCAGATAGTCCATTCCACTGCCTATATGTCAGAGCTGTCAATGGAACTCACTTGTGGCAAAGAAGTCAGTTTTCCTGCACCTGGTCTGACCTTTAAGACTCCTGGTGTTTGAGTAGAGACGGACGGACGGACGGACGATCTAGGTCTCTTAATTTGGGTTTACTGCTGCCCCTCAGAATCTCTCTTTACTTTTCTCGTGTACTTTCTCTCTTTCCCTATGGCATTTTATCCCTCCTTACCTCCCACAAAATCCACTTCTCACTAGCCCTCTCCCTCCCTCTCTCCCTCACTGCTGTGGATTCTTAGCTGTAATAAGTGCTGCGGCCCACAGTGCTGACTTAAGATAAATCCCTCCAAATGACTGTGGTAATTGCCTTGAAGTGCCCTTTCACAATGTCTCCCCCTGCACCCAGGACATGATCTATTGTGGCTAGCTCCGTTAATGTCAGCATAGCAGAGAGGCACAAACTACAAACGACACCTAGTAATTGTAAAGCACAGGCACGCCATTCCTCTAAAAAATACTTATTGGGGTGTAGTGGGGGAGTGGGGTTCTCTCTTTCGCTGCTTAATAGTTCATTAAGGAATGGAGAAAGGTCTGAGTCGTCATTTTAGATGTGAGGTGAGAGATCTTCAGGCTCTCTTTGCTAATATAAAAAGCTGCTCCTCAGCAGCACATTAAAGGAAGGGGCACAACCCCTGATCTCAAAGACTTCAGTTTGTTACTTTTCAATCATCAGGTTGAAAATGCCAGGGACGCCAGGTGAGTTCTCTCACTGGCACTGCCCAATCGATGGCCTAATCAATCTTTTAAGTGCTTAGGCACAGCAAAAAGCCCCAGGGGACTCCTTTCTGAAGTCACAGTTTAGCGTTGAACTTTCAGCAAGAAATGATTTCTCAATTAGTCGGAAAGTCCCGGTTCCGTCGAGAGGCCTGTTTGAATGGTGTTGTTCTCCTCGGTCTTTATGGAGGACAGCGCTGCTACGAGTCCCTCACTCAGGTGGAAATGAACTGGGAGAGTGCACTCTGGTAAACGGTGTGCTGGGTTTCATTCCCTAATGCAATTTGACCTCCCCTGTCCTGCCTGGTGTTTTGTGCAGCTCACCACAATTAGATCGGACAAAAGCTGCTCTCTCCCAGCAATTAATATCTCAGGCCCCTTTCAGGCTTTAGCCTGCTGAGTGCAGGGTGGCATCTTAAGAGGGTCAGACCACTCTGTCTGATGAGCTGATGAGAGATCCAGTCTGGATACAATGCTATTGTCTAGTCACTGTCATCCTCAACAGACGCCTGTGCAGACATCTGCAGGACTGTGCTCATGCCAATGGAGATCTCAGATTTAAAAATCTATCATAATATCACCACAGCCACCCGAGTATCTATCTGTATTTGATATTGTATTATGTGATATTAATCCACAACGGCTACAGTAGAAGCAGGTACAGTCAGTTCTCAGATCTGACCTATGGTTCAGTAGCCACGTTGAAGTGAATTTCCATGGTGCCGTGTTCAGTCCTGTTGTTGACCTGTGATGTGTGCTCCCTGGAGAGTCATGGCAAGGTATTGGAGATCCCATCCCAGAGCCCCCCCAGTCCCTCCCTGACACTTTATCCAGGTATAGCTGGGGTGGGGGCTCTGGGCTGATCTATCGGAGGCACCAGATCCCTGTCACAGACACGTGGAGTAATTTGGGCTGTGTCCCGCGAGGCGGCCCAGTCACCCCTGGTCAGGCACGGTAATTCATCTTATTTAGTGGCATGTCCAGCCTTCCTCCCCACAGCCCCAAAGCACAGGACCCGTTAGCCTGGCTCCCAGTGACAGGCACATAGCCCTGTTGTACACACACACACACACACACGCATCACACACACGCATCACACACACACAGCATCACAGCATCACACACACACTTACCCTCGCCCATTATGTCTCTCTCTCTGTGTGCTCGGTGGCTATGTCCTTATTCCCTAGCTCTAAATGTCTTGGTAGAGGACGAATATAATGGCTCCTATTGCAGAAAGAAGTTGTGTGCAAGTTGAAAGTAGTGAAACCAGACATCTCCCTGTTTTCAGAACTACAACCACTTCTTCCTTCCTTGTCTACTCTGACCTGAACCGTCCAAATGAGTCTGGCGTTATCCACGTTCAGTGTCAGGAAACCCGCAAAAACCGCCGTTGCTGTTTATCATCTGTATAACACATGTCTGAGTTCTACTTCATAGCATAGCCTCTCACATCAGTGATAAATCATTATCCAAACTCACTGGAGTGTGTTTGGAATATGATTATCATCATCAATATTTGCTAATGTTATCTGCCGTCCATCTCGCCTGGCCAGGTTGTTTGGTGGTGCAGATCATTTGATTGCTTTGTAAACCTTGTTGACAGTTTGCTTGATGACTCTAGGTGGTGCTGTAGTTAATTTATTCCCCAGCGTCCTGGCATTATTAAAGGCATTAATCACACCAATTGGATGAGACGTAGCTATGCAGGATATCTCCATTTATGACCTGTGTACAGCATATATGCCAAACCTGGTGGGATGGAATTATTTGTGGGTGTCCCCTACATACGTTGCGGGGGCTCCAGATTACTTTCAGAATCTGCTCAGAAACGAGCTATAAATGTCCAATGTAATAACACGGATCCTGGAGGCGACAGACTAACTCAATGGTGAATGAGTGAGGTAGACAGCCCACGTCTCATCGCAGAGGGGACAGCAGTGGGCAGAAGGAACAGCGCTGTGGATTTAGTAGAACAGGTTAACAGGTGACCTTGTCCAGAGACTCCAAGGACACGGCGGGAGACAAAGTAATTATTTGGTGGCTGACGCACACAGACCGAGCTGTGTTGTTTGAGTACGACACAAGTCTCAGTGGGCATCCGGTAACACAATGAGCTGAAAGCAACCTCGCCACTTGATGTCATGTAGCACCGCCCCGTATTGACATGGCTACCAAATGCCTCTTTTGAAAGTTTGCCAGCACCCGTCTAAGCTCTTACTCTTTACATATCCATCAACCTCCACTTTTTGAACATACCAAATTCAATTACTTTCAAGACATCGGCTCTTGCTCTACGACACTAATATTTGACAAGTTGCGTTTTTACCCTTTTCATTCGTGTCCCCTCAGAGCAGGCAGCTCATGGTGAGACATTCTCCATTATGGAGTGGCTGGTACCCAGTGGGGCATTCTTTAAAGCTGCTACCCTTTCTCCTTCATTATCTGAAATAAGCCATTTTACTACTTCATAGAGGAGAGAATATCTTTTCACATCAATTGGATTAGCAGGAAGCCGTGTGGCACAGGTCCCTGGAATGGCTGTGCTTCCACAAACCTCACCTATCTGTTGCATGTGACAATTATTTTATTTTTTTAATGGTCATTTATTTAACCCGATAAGTCAATCGAGAACCAATTGTCATTTACAATAATCACCTGGCCTAGAGGCATAACATTGCAACAGTGAACAGGACAACACAATACCATAAAAAAAATCAAACATACACTATACAGAGGAAAGGTACAAATTCACCAAATATACAACACTAAGAAATATTCAGTGTGTTAGAGCAGGAAAGGTCAAGGCAACACAGAAGACTTAATAATCAGCAGGTACATTGATCAGATAGCAGCTCACTTAATGTTTCTGAAGGAGTGTGGAGGGATGAATATGTCAAGTTTGAGGGTCTTTTGCAGCCTGTTCCAGTCAGCGGAAAACTGGAATGAATGACGGAAAACTGGAATGAATGACGGCCAAAGGAATGAATGACGGCCAAAGGAATGAATGACGGAAAACTGGAATGAATGACGGCCAAAGGAATGAATGACGGCCAAAGGAATGAATGACGGCCAAAGGAATGAATGACGGCCAAAGGAAGTGCGAACTTTGGGAATGACCAGTGTGATACATCTACCAGAGCGCAGGTTGCTATTGGTAGTGGAGATGTTGAGGAGTGAGCTGAGGTAGATGATGGACTTAATAAATTAGTGCCAGTGAGTCTGGCATCGTGTATGTAACAAGGGCCAGTTGACCAGGGTGTAAAGGTCACGGTGATGAGTGTTGAAGTGGTAACAAAGTGGATGGCAGTGTGGCAAATGACATCTATCTTTTTTCGGGGCAAGACTGTAAATTACATCGCCATAGTTCCGAATGGTCATTTTTACAAGGGTGTACTTGGCAGAGTGGGTGAAGGATGCTTTGTTGCGGTACTGAAGGTGGTTGATGTGGGTATGGAATGAGTGAGCATTCCATCCATATACCAATAAAACATAGTCTTGGTTATTTCTTTATTGATGCTGCTTGCAGACGTCTCCGCGCCTTCTGTTCTTCACAGCCGCACACAACCTGCTCTGGCGGCTCTATGTCACATTAGAACTATACTGAACAGAAATGTAAATGCATCATGTAAAGTGTTGGTCCCATTTTTCGCGAGCTGAAATTAAAGATCCCAGAATTGTTTCAAACACATCCCCCAAAAAGTTTTTATTTTAAATGTTGTGCACAAATTGTTTACGTACCTGTTAGTGAGCATTTCTCCTTTGCCAAGATAATCCATCCACCTGACAGGTGTGACCTATCAAGAAGCTGATTAAACAGCATGATCATTACACAGGTGCACCTTGTGTTGGGGACAATGAAAGGCCATTCTAAAATGTGCAGTTTTGTCACATAACAAAATGTCACAATGTCAAGTTCTGAGGAAGTGTGCAGTTGGCATGCTGGCTGCAGGAATGTCCACCAGAGCTGTTGCCAGAGAATTGAATGTTCATGTCTCTACCATAAGCCACCTCAAGTCATTTTAGAGAATTTGGCAGTGCGTCCAACTGGCCTCACAACCGCAGACCATGTGTAACTATGCCAACCCAGGGCCTCCACATCTGGCTTCTTCACCTGCGAGATCATCTGAGGGGTGCTGAAGAGTATTTCTGTCTTTAATAATGATTGGCTGTGCCTGGCTCCCCAGTGGGTGGACCTGGCTCCCAAGTGGGTGGGCCTATGCCATCCCAGGTCCACCCATGGCTGCGGCCCTGCCTGGTCATGTGAAATCTATAGATTAGTGCCTAATTTATGTATTTAAATCGACTGATTTCCTTCTATGAACTGTAACTCAGTAAGATCTTTGAAATGGTTTGTTGCTTTTATATTTTTTGTTCAGTGTGGTATATGAACATGTGCTGGTGGAGCATTGATAGAATACACAGATATGATCATGTCTACAGCTTTGTTATCTCTGTTTGTTACAGTAGCTCTTGCGACTAAATTTAGCATTCTTATATGCTGGATTTAGCTGCACCCAAAGCACTTTATCTCAGAGCCGAAGTGTCTGCATGAAATTCTAATTATTGACTGGGGCATCTTCAATCCACACTGTGAGTGCATTCACAGAAACTCTGGGGACTTCATAGGGAATGTATTTATTCTACATTTAGTATTCCTATTTCCTACGGTACAGAATCCTCTCAGGACTCGGACGTTAAGATGTGTATGTGCCTTTCATATCCTACCTGTCATTGTATATTGGTGTCATTGTATATAATTTAATGTAAAGTGCTGGTGACATTTCCCTGCCCCTGATGTGATCTCCACGGGTTGATAGATGTACAGTGCATTACTGAACAGAAAGTGCTGGTGACATTTCCCTGCCCCTGATGTGATCTCCACGGGTTGATAGATGTACAGTGCATTCGGAAAGTATTCAGACCCCTTGACCTTTTCCACATTTTGTTTACGTTACATCAAATCTTTGACATTTTTGCACATTTGTTAAAAATAACTATTACATTTACATAAGTATTCAGACCCTTTACTCAGTACTTTATTGAAGCACCTTTGGCTGCAATTACAGCCTCGAGTCTTCTTGAGTATGATGCTACAAGCTTGGCACACCTGGATTTGGGGAGTTTCTCCCATTCTTCTCTGCAAATCCTCTCAAGCTCTGTCATGTTGGATGGGGAGCGTCGCTGCACTGCTATATTCAAGTCTCTCCAGAGATGTTCAATTGGGTTCAAGTCCTTGCTCTGGCTGGGCCACTCAAAGACATTCAGAGACTTGTCCGAAGCCACTCCTGCGGTCTCTTGGCTGTGTGCTTGTGGTTGTTGTCTTGTTGGAAGGTGGACCTTTGCTCCAGTCTGCGGTCCTGAGTGCTCTGAAGCAGATTTCATCAAGGATCTCTCTACCTTGCTCCGTTCAACTTTCACTCGATCCTGACTAGTCTCCCAGGCCTTGCCGCTGAAAAACATCCCCTCAGCATCCAAAGGGATGGTGCCAGGTTTCCTCCAGACATTTTTTTTATATTTTTTATTTATTTATTTAACCTTTATTTAACTAGGCAAGTCAGTTTAGAACAAATTCTTATTTTCAATGACGGCCTAGGAACAGTGGGTTAATTGCCTGTTCAGGGGCAGAACGACAGAATTGTACCTTGTCAGCGCGGGGATTTGAACTTGCAACCTTCTGGTTACTAGTCCAACGCTCTAACCGCCCCACATGACGGTTGGTATTTAGGCCAAAGAGTTCAATCTTGGTTTAATCAGACCAGAGAATCTTTTCTCTCATGGTCTGAGAGTCCTTTAGGTGCCTTTTGGCAAATCCAAGTGGGCTGTCATATGCCTTTTACTTAGGAGTGGCTTCCGTCTGGCCACTCTACCATAAAGGCCTGATATGGTGGAGTGCTGCAGAGATGGTTTTCCTTCTGGAAGGTTCTCCCATCTCCACAGAGGAGCTCTGTCAGTGACCATCAGGTTCTTGGTCACCTTCCTGACCAAGGCCCTTGTCCTCCGATTGCAGAGATTGGTTGGTGGGGCAGCTCTAGGAAGGTTCTTGGTGGTTCCAAACTTCTTCCATTTAAGAATGATGGAGGCCATTGTGTTCTTGGGGACCTTCAATGCCGCAGAATTGTTTTGGTAGCCTTCCCCAGATCTATTCCTTGACACGTTCCTGTCTCGGAACTCTATGGACAATTCCTTCGACCTCGTTGCTTGGTTTTTGCTCTGACATGCCCTGTCACCTGTAACACCTTCTATAGACACGTGTGTGTGCCTTTCCAAATCATGTCTAATCAATTGAATTTAACACAGGTTGACTCCAATCAAGTTGTAGAAACATCACAAAGATGATCAGGAAACAGGATGCACCCAAGGTCAATTTTGAGTCTCATAGCAAAGGGTCTGAATACTTATGTAAATAAGGTATTTATGTTTTTGTCATTATGGGATATTTTGTGTAGATTGATTAGGGGGGAAATGATTTAATCAATTTTAGAAAAAGGCTGTAACAAAACAAAATGTGGAGGGATGGTGTGAGGCAGCACAGCGTTGTGGAGCTAAGTACAGTACAGGATGGGAAGGATAGCCTCAGACCTGCCACGCTCCGCTCTTATCTGATTGGCTTTTATCAGCCTGCTGCCGGATGTAGTCCTAAACACTCTTGCTCTGTCTCCCTCTTCCTGTCGCTCTATCTCTCGCTCCCTCTCTCCCCCTCCCCCTCTCTCACAAATCAGGAAACAGCCTCTCATTTCCAACAGGAAGAAGGGCAACACTGCATGTGAGATAAAATGCCCATGTGACAGGAAGAGTTAACCCTAACCCATTGTCCATGGATCAGCGCCTTGTCACCACGTCTCCGACATTAGACAAGATTGACAGAAAGACGGGGGTAGATTGGGTTGCTGATACATCTCTCTTCTCTCTGTTTGTTCGGTAGGTGTTCAGGAAGAAGGCCATACAACTGGGAGAGAAGCTGTTGCCTGCATTCAAAACACCCACAGGCATCCCCTGGGCCCTCCTAAACCTGAAGAGGTGAGTCCTGCACTCAAACATCACCATTCTGTCGGTCTCTGTCTGTTTTATATACACACTGTACAGTCAGCCCACGGCTTCAAATATATCATTCACTATTTCCAATGCTGGAGCATCACTCAAATCAGAAGAGGTCAATACCTTGAACCTGGACCTGTACAGACATACATTGTACACCCACTAGGCAGCTTAAAATAGCTCACTCACTCCTCCCTTGCATCAGTCGTCCTTGTACTCTATTCACAGGCGTAAAGACCCAAAGCCTTCAATGATTTCACTCTCCCCTCTGTTTCCCTCAGTTACGTTAACTTCACAGACTATTGCAAATACTTCTCCCTCTCCACAGCTTTGAAGTATTCTCTGCTGTGGGTTGATAGCATCGTGGTTGGCACATAAAAGCAGTTGTTTTGGGAAGTGGGGTCTCTGCTTTGTTTTATACTGTCCCCCAAACCACAGAAGTGAGGAATGGTGTCATTATCGATGCTCAAAGCTCTGTTTTGGTAAGCCAGTGTTTTGACTACACACTGTCTGGACCTTGAAACACTTCAGCTGATTTTATGATGCTCTTGCAAACTGAGCCTGCCTCTAGATTGTTATTCTGTCTGCACCTTACTCTGAATGGCCTCTGCCCGGCATCTAGCTGCCGTGGCTTCCTCCCTGGTCCAGAAAGAAACCGCTTCAGAACAATACAGCCCTGAGTCTGACAAGTCAAGGTTTGGCTCGGCTAACCAATCCAAAGTGACCGTTTTTTCTTGAGCAGCCCTCCATGGAAGTCTTGTTCCCTTCGTACCCTCCATCCCTCTCCTTGCCCTTATGATAGCCCCCCTGAGCTGAGGACTGAGTCTAGCCGCCCACATCGCTGAGAACAGGCAGAGGGGGGTACAAGGACAAAAGGGAGGACAGAGGGTGCTCTCGAGGTGGCAAACCTGTTGGATGATTATTATTGGGTTTGGAAATTGTTTTTCATCCGACGCTAACCAACTTGCTGCCCGGTAGGTAAAAGCAGCAGGGGGCCTCAAGGGTGAAGGAAGGGGGGAATAAATAAGGGAGGAGGAGGAGGAAGGAGGGGGGCGTGTAACGCCAGTGGCTTGTCTCAGCCATGAGAATAAACAACCTCTCTGTCCAGTCTGCTTCAGTCTCCTGCAGCCAGTGTAGCGTGCTCTGCCCCATCAGTCCAAGGCCTGCGAGAGTCCTTATATACACACTCAACTCTTCCCTCTCACTGCACAACCCTTGTCACAACCAAGACCAGAGAGGGATTTTTGTCAGGGTCAAATCCACATAGCTTAGCTTTAAAGAAATATCACAAAACCTGAACATGTGGGTGGCTTCGCAGCACTATTACTGTACCAAATGAAAGAAATGTCTATAATAATATAATAATAATAATAATAATAATATAATAATAATAATATAATAATAATATAATAATAATAATATAATAATAATATAATAATAATAATAATAATATAATAATAATAATAATAATATATGCCATTTAGCAGACGCTTTTATCCAAAGCGACTTACAGTCATGTGTGCATACATTCTACGTATGGGTGGTCCCGGGGATCGAACCCACTACCCTGGCGTTACAAGCGCCATGCTCTACCAACTGAGCTACAGAAGGACCACTATAGCTTGATATGTAATATGTTATCTCTTCTCACATAGCTACACACTGTATAATGTTTTTTAATAGCAAGGATAGAGCAACCTGCATTCTTTTCACATTTTTCGCCCAGTGAGACTGCAGCCCAGTTTGTCAGATATTCATTAAAACTCAGGTTGTCATGGAGATGACTGGGTCTGTGTAACAAATTCATTTCTCCCCGCTTATGGCGAATGAAAGGGCTTTCTGCACGCATCGTCACATGGTGGTTGGAGCTACCAGTCTCCTGGAGTTAGAGCCGAGGCCCCAGAAGACCACCGCCTGGCCCTAACCCCACCACTGGCCCCCAGGGGCCTCAACAGATTGGTGTCAATGATGAATTTACCGCGCCACTGAACCATTCTGTAGCTGGCCTAGCTTTTATAGAGCCCACCAGACCTTGACCACAGATGGCATTTCTGATATGGAGATGGTAAGGCATAGGAGTGAATATGCTGGATTTCTTTAGATATGGGAGAAAAATAGGCTTCCCTTAGTATGTAAGTTAATGTATAGCCTGGCATATGTATATTATTTCTGTCTAGAGACTATAAGAAGCAGATTAGCATCAGTTGGGAGCACCATCCACTTAATAGTGAGCTGTGTTAAAAGAGCTCTCCCACTCCTTCTCTCTCATTAACGTGATGACTAACAAGACGAACGCTGTGTGCTGTCAAAAGCCTCTTGGCAGGTTTTGTTTGTGACTCATTTTCTTGTTGGAGGTTATGTCTGGCCAGCCCTCTTCCCTGTGTTTTTCATCTGAACATTTTGTTGGTGCTTGTTTTTAAGAAAGCTCTTAAGAGGGGGAAGTGGTCCCCTTTGGGGAATTCTGAATCTAAACTCACTGCTCTCTCCCTGCATATAGAAAGAGATGACTTGATATTGATCAACAACTTTCCTTCTCGTTTCATCTGTGTGTGTGTTGCTGTGTGTACGTGGATGAGTCTGTGGTCCTCTGTGGCTCAATTGGTAGAGCATGGCGCTTGCAATGCCAGGATAGTGGGTTTGATTCCCTGGACCACCCCTACCATTAATAGGGGGGTTGGTTGATTAGCAACCGTGTGCAACTATGAGTAAAACAAACAGGGTTGGCTTAGATTGTTGAGATTTGTATTCATGTTTTCAACAAATATTGAAGACTTTGTTACAATGAGCACTTGTTGTCTCTTAAATACAGTACATCGTTACAGTTGTTGGTTAGCTAGCTAGCAAATTTTAGCTATGTTAGTATTGACATGAAATCCATCAAAACACCTCAAAACAAGACATGGTATCAAGAACTAGATGAAACTAGCTGAAACGAGCCACTTACGATTCCCCACACGGCAGCTTCTTGTCATTGGCGGTAGCCATCTGGCCGTTCAGAATCATAACAACTCAGTCTTCTGCCCTATTTCAGCATGCGCATTGTTTTCATGACATTGTCGGCTAACCCATCTATACACTCATGACTAAGTTGCTTTGGATAAAAGCGTCTGCTAAATGGCATGAAGACTGATGGTTATTCCCCCCCCCCCATATGGTTCTTATATATAATATATATGCCATTTAGCAGACGCTTTTATCCAAAGCGACTTACAGTCATGTGTGCATACATTCTACGTATGGGTGGTCCCGGGGATCGAACCCACTACCCTGGCGTTACAAGCGCCATGCTCTACCAACTGAGCTACAGAAGGACCACATTCTTCACCTTCCCCTCTTACAAAAGTACAAGGACTCATAACTAGGCTACTACCATGAGCGGTTAAATACATGTATTTGAGCCGTGAATTGTCGACAGCAACAGCGTAACCCAATTCAAAGATGACAGCCACTTTATCTGTAATGAAAGGAGGAATGTTTGGGCTATTTTGGCATCTGCACTTTGTCCTACTTTAAATGGAGGGACGCACTCTCATCCGCTTACATCAGATATGTTAGAACCAGTAACCCACTTTCAGACAGCTACAGGAATTTTCCCTCCACTCTCCAGAGAACAGTTAACGTTAAGCCAAGTGACTTTGAATGTTTTCGAAGACCATTCCCAAGATTTGTAACACTAAGTTTTCATACTTTACATCCTAGTTTACATCGTTTTGTACTTAACTTGAAAACCACGAACCATACTAGCAATCATAATGTTGCAGTCAGAGCAGATCATTTGTGTTCAGCGGTTATGTAGGCCTTAGTCTGTTTTGTAGAAAACATGTTGCAAAACCGAGTATCTGTAGAGGGATGTTCCTACACCTGTAAGCCTATTGACCTGAGAACAACCATACTGGCCTCCAGCCCTTTCCAAAGAGGATGACGTCTATATATAGACCCGCTCTACATCATCAGTCCTCACATAAGATAGAGAACTTCACCTCCAGTAACAGTCATTAACTGATAGAGGCTGCTGGAGTAGATAGCATGCCCTGGCCACGCAGATCAGCTGCCACTTTAGCGCTGCCACTCTGTTAGTGGTTTAATGAGGAAGTGGGTCAGATACAGAGGCTTTTAAAGGCTACTACTTCCAAGCCATTCACATCTAGCAAATGAAGGAAGGATGGTAGGAACCAGGGCTGATTTGGAGAGCAAGAATAGGGAGAAAGACTGGGTCCTTCCTGGCTATCCATGATTGGCTGAGATAATGGAGGGGTCGACAATGCTGACGTTTAGCCCATGCGTTTACGTGTCAATTCTTAAAAGAGATGGGTGAGGCTGAGGCTTAAGAGGGTGTGAACGATGTCGAATGGGCGTAAACAAAGAAGCGCTCTCTAGCAAGTGTGTAAATCTCAAAAAAATGTTTAAGGGCATTTTCTCCTACTTGTCTCCTAAGTGAGACAACACTTTTATCAAGTTTATCAGCAGCATAGCTTTCCCAGAAAAGCAAATCACATAGATTTTACATGATCCCCCATAGAGATATCTGGTTACATTTTACTTGGACCCACGGTGTTACAACCTTGAGCCAGATTGATTCAGAACTGATCTTTGACACTGGGGGAATCCCATGGGAGTATGGTCAAAGCATGCCCCATCCCTTTCTCTCTCTCTCTCTTCAGGTCCATAGACCCTTACCTCTGTCCTTCGTTACCATCTTCTTATCCTCCCTTCTTTGAACGTCCAGATGAACATAGCTATGCATGTCACCATGAGACGGACTGGGTCGACGCTTGGCTCTCATGGGTCATTAAATGAGGCCATTTATTGTTGGTAAATGACCGAGTCATCCTAGTTTGCATGGCTACCGTGGCGAGAGAAGTCCTGTTAAGGTCACAGATGGAGGAATCAGAATGACCAGGGTCCTCCAGTGACCACAGAGTTAGAAAGTCCCTGGCACACAGGCTTGCCAGCTCATTAGCTGCTAATTGATTGTGACCCTGGAACAACAATCTGATTGAGCTTCATCTCTTCTGTTCTCTGCTTGTTTGTATCCCTTTCTTTTCATCCTTCTGCAGTGGAGGAAATGTATTTGTTTTTTGAAAAAAAGTCATTTTCATCTCGGGGTTTTACATTAAAAGAACAGAAGAATAATAATCAAACAAAACAACACCAGAAGGATTAGATCATTTAATTAGCCATTGGAAACATAAGAGGTGTTTTTACTTCTGTGAAACACTGCAAAAACCTTTCATCAAAGAGGCAATGGTAAAATAGTTGTGCTAGATACATGACTAGATTCCTTTTGTGAAATCAAGCACTATCTTAATTCTCCCCTCGAAACAATTTTCTCCTGAAGGTCAAATGGAACATGCATTACTTTTCATGAGACATGATACAGTTTCAAAACCATTGTAGGGTTCTGAGTTTGTGAATGGTAAGGAAGATATTGAGAACAAACAACAAATGCTTGAATCCTAATCAATTCTTTAATTACATCGCCATGGAAGAGGTCGCGCTCAGACGAACACCTTGCCAAGCGGAAGTTTTAAATCACCACATATACAGTCAACTTGCACAACATGTACATTCTTATTGGTCAGTACAGAAACGTCAGGTCAGTTACATATTCACTTTGTGACTTGGTCAACATAACTTCTAGATAATAATGAAGGTCATGTATGCATTGAGACATCTTTTATCTTCTTCATTTTCCATGAGCAGTGCAAAGAGGCTCATACCTTTCCAAGAACCAGTTAACTCGCTCAATCGAGAACATACTAATATTTGATGTGTCCGAACAGATATTGGAGGGAGAAGCATGTTATAGCCATGTAACGTAGATACACGTATAGTAAAACTGTTCCCATCACCATTGAAGCTGTGGAATTGAAACACTACTCTGTGAGCCTGCTTAATGTTTGGGGAGATGGGGGAGACTAGTGGAGGGGGGGGACATTTCCACTCTCCTTGAGGAGTTGACAGTGATGCGATTACAGCTGGTGTCTGCAGTAGGGTTGCAAAGGCAGGATATATTACTTGAAACATTCTAAGTTTACCAGTAAACAACCAGAATTGTTCTATCACAAGACATCTAGTGGCCCTTTTGGCATACTTTAGACTCTCACAGGTGTCTAATTGTCTCTGGGCCTCTGTGGCCTTCTCATATATGAAATAATAAAATGACAAAGCTGTAAAACATTATCCTTAAATATAAATCATCAACTTAGTGAATACCATGGGTGTGTAATATGAGGATTTCGGCATTAAATATTCTTTGTTTTTGTTTTTTTACACACTTTTTTACACCAGCGTCCGCCGCTGCTAAATCGTGTCTGCCGCTCTCAAAAAAGTTTTTTTATTTGATTTGATTTGTTTGTTTAATGTTTTTATAAATCATTTTTGGGATGATAAAACATTGTAAACTTCAAACCACTGAAACCAGATATAAAATATCATGGAGTTATATATTTTTTAAATAAGGTATTCTTTGAGAACTAACAACCACCAGAATAAACACAAGACAGAAGCTAAAATAAAAAATAAAAAATACCATAGCATGTGGCCCACATGGATTGAGTTATAATGTTTGAGTCACTCAGATAGCATAAGAACATGATGTAAGCCATGGCCAAATGTCTGGAATTGCAAGAAACTAGCTTTAAAACTAAATGTTCTCTCCGTCCCATTGCAAAATGTTTAGAAGAGCAGAACATTCGTTTAAAGTAAGTGTCCAGTGAAAATCTCACTTAAAAGTTAATATTCTGGTAACTCTTACCCAAATAATGATGTTGATTTGTCCAACACTTGTATTTGTGTCAAAAGCTTAAATTGGAGAAACAAAAGCCACCTCAAACTTTAAAAAATGCTTGCTATTTCCTCATAGAGTATGATGTAATACTCCTCAAGATGATGAGCTGACCAATCAGTGGTCGACTTCCATTAATGTTTTTAATGCCCGGTATACACCCACACCATTCTGATGTTGGGGTAAGCTCAGACCAGGGCCTAAAATTAACACCCGCCACAAAGGGGTATATTTTAGCATTGGCGGGTAAGAGGTCTATTTCACCGGCGGGTGGTCAGGGCTCCACAGTGTGAGCATTTCACTCACATTTGTGAATAAAAATGTCAAATAAATGCTGCAGTAGCTGTTTTCAAATGATTTCTGCCGTTTTGTTTCATATCTGGTCAATTAATTGCACAAGGTCAAAGAACTATGAATCTTATAACCTATCCTACCTTGCAAAGCAACACTGCCTGGCTGGGGGCTGTGCGCACATGAAGTGTTGAGTGAAAGATACATTTTTTTTTTAGAAGTGCTCAGCACAGGCATAAAAGTTGGTCCATTTTCCTTGAAACGAAAGTCTACTGAAGTGAGACTTTGTCCTTGTTTCTTTGTTTGCATTGTTTTGTTCACAAGAGAGGTTGTTTTTCAATGTTTTAGTTTCAATTGCTAGGGAAGACTCTTTCACAATCTCACAGGCACAAGCATGACTCAGTCACGTTATTATGGTAACCTCCCGTCCTTAAAGGGGCAGGTGAACATTTTTGTCTAATATTTTGGTTGAAAGACTCAGGTCACAAAAAAATTAATGAAAGGAAGCAATATACTACATTACTTCTTACTAGTAATACATGTATTATTTTAGAAACATTACAAAGCATCCCCGTCCATTTTTGTCAGGTTATTTTTTATTTGTATTTTTGGTGAAAATGTATTGTTTTGCCTGATATAAAAATGAGTGGCTGGTAGATTTTTGGACTGTTGGAAAAGCAAGTGAAGCTAGTTGAGAGAATGCCAAAAGTGTGCAAAGCTGTCATCAAGACAAAGGGTGGCTACTTTAAGGAATCTCAAATATTCATTATTTTTGGATTTGTTTAACACTTTTTTTGGTTACTACATGATTCATAGTTTTGATGTCTTCACTATTCTACAATGTAGAAAATATTACAAATAAAGTAAATCCCTGGAATGAGTAGGTGTGCCAACTTTTGACTGGTGTTATATAGAAATCAAAGACAAATATCTTAAATGAATATGTAACCATCTAAACAACTGGATTAGCACAATAAGCAAAATATATTTTACTTACTGATCTAAAAGTACTTTCTCCTTCCAATCTTTCTTGCGTGCAGGACTCCTCGTGTCACTCTCTCGGTCAATTTCTGCAACTGTAAATTGGACACTGCTGTTAGATTAACAATCATTTAAGCTTTCTGACCATATAAGACACAGGCACTTACTTGTCTGTTGTTTTATTTATTTACCTACTTATTGTTCACCTAATACCTTTTTTTGCGCCATTGGTTAGAGCCTGTAAGTAAGCATTTCACTGTAAGGTCTATCTATGCCTGTTGTATTCGGCACACGTGACAAATGAACTTTGATTTGACATGTCAATGTCCCGGAAAGTTGGCTTTTGTTTACTACGCCATTTTAGTCAAATATCGCATATTGAGCAGCAACTGTCCCAATTTCGGGACACTGATCCAGTAGAGTTATTAACATACTTAATTCCCCATTTTTGGATGGAAAAATATTTCACTCATATTGTAAGAAATTTTAGGTAATATTTAATAGAAATCTGGCAACACAGTTGCATTAAAAGAGCAAAAATGTGTCTCTCTGGCTCAGAGGAGGGCCTCACATTTTGGTCAGAGACCGCGCCATTGGCCACGCTCCCAATTTAAGCATTGACTTGGACTCAGAACATCCAATTTCATTGTTTCTCTATTAAATGTTTTAATTTTGAGTGTGAAAAACCAAAACAATCTCAAATCAGGAAAAATATAACTGAGAACATCATTTGGGAAAATATAAAACATCATTTGGGGAGAAAATCACCGGCTTTATAGGGCCCCCCTTATTTATTAACCAGATATATTGACAGAAAACGGTGCACTTCTCTTGTACACCAAGGACCTAGGGAAGAGTTGCAGGGGAAAAGAGAAGAATGTGCCTATTTGAAAGTTTGAAAAAAATGTGTAGCTTGCTAGAAAAGGCTGGAGACACCTGCTATATAAAAAGAAAAAGTTATTCAGAGCTAAATGACCAACATTACGATAGATTGCTATAGATTGCTGTTAATTACCCAAATTACTGAAGGTTCTGGTGACTTTGGTAAATGACCAGTAGCTTTGCAACCCCAGTCTGCAGGTGTACCAGACAGACAGACAGTCTGGAGGCCTTTCAATGCACTGGAGACAGCAGCACCTCACAGTAGCCCCCTGACCCTCAGCAGCTCTCCAATAGACTCCAAACCCCTTTGGACTGTCGATTACTAACCTCACATAAAATTGTGTCATAGTGTGACTTAAAGTTTCCCTAATATCAACAGTCCATGAAGTGAGACCCAAGTTCAAAAAAGCTATGCGGACTTCCTTTCAGGTGATAGTCTCCAGTCTAAAGTTCTACAGAGGAAGATGTCTCTCATGAATAAACATCTAACTTTGTATTTTTTCATTATTAATGCTAGCATTCAGGTGGGACTGACGTGTGCGCTCTTCTTTAGCATCTTTGTGTTGCTTCACACACCACCTGGCACGCCACGCCACACTAAGATAACACTTACTCCAGACAGTCTCTTCCTGCTTTCTTCCCTTCTTTCCCTCCACTCTTCTCTTGCTCCCGGATCGCCAGAGAGTGTGCTGGCCGATGAACCCTGCCACTGAAGCAGTGCTTCCCCTCTCAGTCCGACACTATGAAATATTTCCTCTGAATCCATTTCCTTGGGATTATCTCCTCTCCGCACCCTCTCCCATCTCCTTTTAATAGTACCATAAGCAAGATAAAGGATTCCCAAATCAAATGTTCCCTGCCGCCGAAGCCTGACATCAGTTTAACTTGACTTAACCTGCCTAAATTCAATTAAATTGGAAATTGTTAGAGGGGGGTGTTTGGTCAGGGACACAGCTGTGTGTGTGTGTGTGTGTGTGTGTGTGTGTGTGTGTGTGTGTGTGTGTGTGTGTGTGTGTGTGTGTGTGTGTGTGTGTGTGTGTGTGTGTGTGTGTGTGTGTGTGTGTGTGTGTGTGTGTGTGTGTGTGTGTGTGTGTGTGTGTGTGTGTGTGTGTGTCCATCATTCCCACACATAGCACAGTGTCATTGATGTTATTTTCATGTTTTTTTATCTGGCCAGAGCCAAACTAGGCCTATATTTTATTCAAGATAAGCTTTCTCAAGATAGCATGTTCCTAGTCCAACATAACTTGTTTTCATTACCCTGGTAGGGATGCTTCGGAGGGATGATCGTTGTAAATGTGCCCTTCCAGAGATGGAGACAAGACATTTTAAAGACGTTACCTTATCATTTATAATGGCATATTTTGAGAGCCAGGGGCACAATAAAATAAATAAAATCATAGCAAGACATTTTAAAGACGTTACCTTATCATTTATAATGGCATATTTTGAGAGCCAGGGGCACAATAAAATAAATAAAATCATAGCAATATGATACAGAAGTGTAGTAATTATTTATTTGATTTACCAATTAGTTTGGTGACATTAGTCACTGGAGTCTTAGTGCTTGTCTTAATCTCCACATTGTGTCGTGAGAAACCTCACTAGCGTCCTTGCCGTGCCATAAATATGATTTATACTGAACAAAAATATGAATGCAGCATGTAAAGTTTTCGTCCCATGTTTCACGAGCTGAAATAAAAGATACCAGACATTTGTCATAGGCACAAAAAGCTTATTGCTCTCCAATTTTGGGCACAAATTAGTTTACATCCCTTTTAGTGAGCATTTCTACTCTGCCAAGATAATCCATCCACATGACAGGTGTGAAATATCAAGCAGCTGATTAAACAGCATGATCATTACACAGGTGCACCTTGTGCTGGGAACGATAAAAGGCCACTCTAAACGGTACAGTTTAGTCACACAACACAATGCCACAGATGACTCCAGGTTTGTAGGAATGGCAATTGGCATGCTGACTGCAGGAATGTCCACCAGAGCTGTTGCCAGAGAATTTAATGTTAATTTCTCAGACCACGTGTAACCACTGAGCCTGGCTCCCCAGTGGGTGGGTCTATGCTCTCCCAGGCCCACCTATGTGAAATCAATAGATTAGGGCCTGATTTTAATTTATTTAAATTGACTGATTTCCTTAACTTTTCTCAGTATATTTTTTTATCTCCCCGGGATAGGAATATAGAGTCAAATGTAATCGAAGGTCGCTGCTGTGAGTAATCTTATTTTATCCGTTCAAGCCAGTGGGGTGGTGAAAACCAGCACCGCAGGGGTAATAGTCTATCACCCCCTCGGCCCACTCCGTATGAAGTAAATAGCTGCATTGCTCTTTTTGAATATTGACTGTGCCTTCGTGTAATGTAAGCAAGTGTTAGCATACAGAACGGGTTGATTTGTTTTTCTCCAAAGGTTAACCATAATTGTATATCTGTCTTTAAATTGCAGTTCACTCGTTTCATGTCGTCACAATAGCCTCATGGGTAATATGTCTGTCTTTGGAGCCTACATAAGTGTCCAAGACACTGAGTATATAATACATTAGGAACACCTGCTCTTTCCATAACATAGACTCATACCAGGTGAATCTAGGTGAAAACTATGATCCCTTATTGATATCACTTTTTAAATCCACTTTAATCAGTGTAGATGAAGGGGAGGAGACAGGTTAAAGAAGGATTTTTAAGCCTTGAGACAATTGACACATGGATTGTCTGTGTTCCATTCAGCGGGTGAATGGGCAAGACAAAAGATGTACAGTGCATTCGGAAAGTATTCAGACCCCTCGACTTTTTCCACATTTTGTTATGTTACAGCCTTATTCTACAATTGATTAAATAGTTTTTTCCCTAAGCACAAAACACATTTACATACTGTACGTTTCAGACCCATTACTCAGTTGAAGTACCTTTGGAACCGATTATAGTCTAACGCTACAAGCTTGGCACAACTGTATTTGGGAAGTTTCTCCCATTCTTCTCTGCAGATCTCCTCAAGCTCTATCAGGTTGGATGGGGAGTTTCGCTGCACAGCTATTTTCAGGTCTCTCCAGAGATGTTCAATCAAGGTTCCAGTCCGTCTCTGGCTGGGCCACTCAAGGACATTGAGACTTGTCCCGAAGCCACTCCTGCGTTGTCTTGGCTTCCTGTTGGAAGGGGGACGTTCACCCCAGTCTGAGGTCCTGAGCGCTCTGGAGTAGGTTTTCATCAAGGATCTCTCTGTACTTTGCTCTGGTCTCCCAGTCCCTGCCCCTGAAAATCATCCCAACAGCATGATGCTGCCACCACCATGCTTCACCGTGGGGATGGTGCCAGGTTTCCTCCAGACGTGACACTTGGCATTCAGGCCAAAGAGTTCAATCTTGGTTTCCTCAGACCAGAGAATCTTGTTTCTCAGGGTCTGAGAGTCCTTTAGGTGCCAAGCGGGCTGTCATCTTCCTTTTACTGAGGAGAGGTTTCCGTCTGGTCACTACCATAAAGGCCTGATTAGTGGAGTGCTGCAGAGACTGTTATCCTTCTGGAAGGTTCCACAGAGGAACTCTGGAGCTCTGTCAGCGACAATTGGGTTCTTGGTCACCTCCCTGACGAAGGCCCTTCTCCCCCGATTGCTCAATTTGGCTGGCCGGCCAGCTACAGGTGTACTCCAATCAAGTTGTAGAAACATCTCAAGGATGATCAATGGAAACAGGATGCACCCGAGCTCAATTTCAAGTCTCATAGCAAAGGGTCTGAATACTTTTGTAAAGGTATTTCTGTTAAAAAATATATATATATGAATTTGCAAACATTCTGAAAATCTGTATGTTTTGTCGTTGTAGGTTGTGTGTAGATTTAGGAAACATTTTTATTTAATGCATTTTAGTATACAGCTTTAACAAAATTTTGAAAAAGTCAAGGAGTGTAATTGCCTTTGAATGGGGCATAGTAGTAGGTGCTAGGCGCACCAATTTGTGTCAAGAACTGCAACGCTGCTGGGTTTTTCACACTCAACAGTTTCCCGTGGGGAAGCATTGGAGTCATCATGAGCCAGCATCCCTATGGAATGCTTTTGACACCTTGTCAAGTCCACACCGTGATGAATTGAGGCTCTTCTGAAGGTGATATGACTGATTTATCATGTCCAAGGGTAAACATTTGCACATACTTTTGTTGTCAATCAAAGTGTGGCAGAGCTTATTTATTTTGGCAGATGGCTTATTTATTTCACCAAATGACCATGGTCTGACAATGGTCTGAAAGCAAGGATCAGTAGTTGTGAGTGGAGCAAAACTAAGCCATGAATAGTTTTAACATATGGAAGGCTTCTGGAATTCAAAAAAATGTGAGATGTTGATTTCTGTTTAACTATACTGAACAAAAATATCAATGGAAAGTGTTGGTCCCATGTTTCATGAGCTGAAAAAAAAAAATCTCATACATTTTCCAAAAGCACAAAAAGCTTATTTCTCTCAAATTTTGTCCATAAATTTGTTTACATCCTGGTTAGTGAGCATTTCTCTTTTCCAAGATAATCCATCCACGTGACAGGTGTGGCATATGAAGAAGCTGATCAAACAGCATGATCATTACAGAGGTGCACCTTGTGCTGGGGGCAAAAGGCCACTCTAAAATGTGCCGCAGACCATGTGTAACCACGGCAGCCCAGGACCTCCACATCTAGCTTTTTTACCTGTGGGATTGTCTGAGACCAGCCACCTAGACAGCTGATGAAACTGTGGGTTTGCAAAACCAAAGAATTTCTGCACAGACTGTCTGAAACCGTCTCAGGGAAGCTCATCTGCATGCTCATCGTCCTCACCAGGGTCTTGACCTGACAGCAGTACGGCGTCATAACTGACTTCAGTGTGCAAATGCTCACCTTTTGATGGCTACTGGCACGCTGGAGAAGTGGGCTCTTTGTGGATTAATCCCGGTTTCAACTGTACCTGGAAGACTGAGTCTATGGCGTTGTGTGGGTGAGCTGTTTGATGATGTCAACGTTGTAAACAGAGTGCCCCATGGTGGCAGTGGGATTATGGTATGGGCAAACATAAGCTAAGGACAACAAACACAACTGCATTTTATCGATGGCAATTTGAATGCACAGAGTACGTGACGAGATCCCATTGTTGTGCCATTCATCCGTATTTCCTATTGCACGGCCCCATGTCGCAAGGATCTGTACAGAATTCCCGGAAGCTGAAAATGTCCCAGTTCTTCCATGGCCTGCATACTCACCAGACGTCACCCATTGAGCATGTTTGGGATACTCCGAATTGGCGTGTACGACATTCTGTTCCATTTCCCGCCAATATCCAGCAACTTCGCAGTCATTGAAGAGTGGGGCATCATTCCACAGGCCACAATCAACAGGCGAATCAACTCTATGCAAAGGATTGTCATTGCGTTAGGCAAATGGTGGTCACACCAAATACTGACTGGTTTTCTGATCCACGCCCCTAGTTTTTTTTTTTTTGGTATCTGTGACCAGCAGGTCCATATCTGTATTGCCAGTTGTGTGAAATTCATAGATTAAGGCCTAAGGAATTTATTTCAATTGACTGATGTCCTTATTTGAACGTAGAAATGTTTGCATGTTGCGTTTTTATATTTTTGTTCAGTGTATATAAAAAAAAATGAATAGTCTGCCTGCCATTTATGTAATTCCCCGTAAACAGTTTGATCATAGGGCCCTGGTGTAGATTTGCTCTCCTCGGTTGGTGGTGATTCAGTAAGACAGGTTCTATATTTAGTACCTTAGAGTAGACGTCATGTGTTTTTTTCCTGGGGACAAAGAGCAGGCCCAGTAAGGCCAGACTCCAGGCCTGGAGTATTAGTTCTCATAATTATAAATTAGTCTCCCTCCTCAGGGAATAATGGCTCCATTTTTATGTATCTTTTAGAATTCCCCTTTCCCTCTTATAAAATGGCAAGCGGGAAATTACTCTCCGATCAAATTGAACTTTTAGTTCAAGCGGATGTCATCACACGAAGTTAAAGCCAGCTCTCTTTTTTTCTCCCGCCGTCTTGGTATGAAATATGGCAGCTTTAGCAGATTTACTCGTTGCGGTTCATTCTCAGGATGTACAATCCATCGCGAGAGTCTGGGGGAAAGTGGTTTGATTAATAAGCCTAGATTCCGAGTAGCCCAATTAGAGAAGCCATTGAGGTTTTTCACAGTGACACACAGGAGCACCGCATCATCTAGTATTGGCCGTCCCTTAAATATGAATTACAGCTGCCGTTTATAGCTCTGGCCTGATGAAACCAGGATAGCCTGAAGTTGATAGTTGATGGTATGAGGATTGGTGCCACTGGGACAAAAGTAGAGGTTCAGACTCGGATGTATGTAAGCTATTATACGTTAACTGTAATTGGATTGGCAGACAAGGTTGTTTTGGAAAACATCTCCATTTAAAGGATCACGTTCATACTTCTGCAACACGAGAAGCAACATTAACCTTAATCTTAACCTTATCTGAGTATCCCCGAAACAAAATGCCTCGAGCCACTGGGACGGTAAAACAATGTGTGTGTGTGTGTGTGTGTGTGTGTGTGGGCTGCTGCAGTCTCTGTGAAAGAGCCACTGGAGTAGCTGTGTAGTCCTGACAGACCCTCCTCCATCTGTGCTGTAGCTCTCCAGCAGCCAGCCGTTCTCCCAGGACACTACTCCAGGGCAATACCAGACGAGCTCCTGGAGCTACAATGATCCCCACATACCCCACTCGGCCTCCTCAGCCCCGCAGGATATAGCAGACTCGCGTGATTTAAGGAATTTAATTAAGCCCTTAACTGCGGATCTGTAGCTCCCATTTTGCCTGGAGTGAGTAAGAGATATGAAGGAGAGATCAGGTTTGGAACTAAGAGCTAACAACAGGAAGCAGTAAGCCAAAGCTTCAGTATCCTTTCTGTGTGCCCGCTGCCCCCATACAAAGGCATTGGCACCTGACTGGAGTAAAGTGGAGTGTATCACAGAACCACTGTTAGTTCATTGTCCAGAAGGCTGTTTGTGTTCTCTCAAGGTCCTTTCAGCCACTACGTTATGTACACAGAGCTGCACATTTGTTAGTGCCAGCCTGCGTCTCTCTTTCTTTCCCGTAAAAGGAATGGGTAGAAACCACTGAACTGGACCTAGTGCCCACAGATTCCAGACCTGGGGCAACTGTTAAACAGAGAGGAAGGAGGGAGAGGAATATGGATAGTTGGAGAGAGAAAGAGAGAAAGGTAGTAGAGTTCACTCCTTGTAATGTAAATGTAGCATTTGAACCCCACTCATCCTCGACCCTGTACCTTTAGGCTTAGCTGTGTGCTTGTTTTGGGCTCCTCTATGCTCCCTGTTGTTATTCTTCCTCGGGATTTAGATCTCATCCAAGGGCTTAGGAAGGGATTTGACACATAGACCACAGGAGGGAGGGAGGCCAAAATATAGAGAGAGAGGCCAACAGAGAGAGAGGGAGGGAGAGAGGCCAACAGAGAGAGAGGGAGGGAGAGCGCAACTAAGGGAGGTAGGACGAAAGAAAGACCAACTGAGGGAGGGAGTTGGGGGGGATCCATTTCAGGCGCTCAGAGTGCAGTCCAGACGAGTGGTCAGGTTAAATGCAGCTCTTAAGGCATCCACATGCTTCCCAGCCAACGCAGTTCCGAAGAGTTAGTGCATATGTTATGACATTTTTAAGTTTTTGTTCGTTTTGGACATCCGTAAGGGTTTTTTCTGCAGTTCAGGAGCACTTTCGGGAACTGAATTTTGGAACTAAATTTTTATTCCCCATTGGTGATTGGTCAGTAGTAGGGATTATTCAATATAGTACAGTGCATTCGGATAGTATTCACACCCCTTCACTTTTTTTTGTGTTGAATTTTACCCCCCTTTTCTCCCCAATTTCGTAGTATACAATTATTAGTAGTTACTATATTGTCTCATCGCTACAACTCCCGTACGGGCTCGGGGGAGACCAAGGTCGGAAGTCATGTGTCCTTCAAAACACAACCCAACTAAGCCGCACTGCTTCTTAAGACAGCGCGCATCCAACCTGGAAGCCAGCCTCACCAATGTGTCGGAGGGAACACAGTGCACCTGGCGACCTTGGTTAGCGTGCACTGCGCCCAACCCGCCACGGGAGTCGCTGGTGCGCGATGAGACAAGGATATCCCTACCGGCCAAGCCCTCCCTAACCCGGACAACGCTAGGCCAATTGTGTGTCGTCCCCATGGACCTCCCAGTCGCGGCCGGCTGCGACAGAGCCTGGGCACGAACCCAGAGTCTCTGGTGGCACAGCTAGCACTGCGATGCAGTGCCCTCGACTATTGCGCCACCTGGGAGCCCCCCCTTCACCTTTTCAACATTTTGTTACGTTACAGCCTTATTCTAAAATTGATTAAATAAATGTTTTTCTACGCACAATACCCCATGACAAAGTGAAACCATTTTTTAAAACCATTTTTGCAAATGTATTTAAAATTAAAAACGGATATAGCTCAGTTTAGAGCATTTCCCCGGGACCAATAGAATGTATGCACACATGACTGTTCTTTGGATAAAACCTAAATGGCATATATAAATAAGTATTCAAACCCTTTACTGTGAGACTCGAAATTCAGCTCAGGTGCATCCTGTTTCCATTGATCCTCCTTGATGTTTCTACAACTTGATTTGGAGTCTACCTGTGGTAAATTAAATTGATTTGATTTGGAAAGGCACACGCCTGTCTATATCAAGTCCCACAGTGGACCAAGCCAATTAGGTTGAAAGAATTGTCCCTAGAACACTGGGATTGGATTGTGTCAATGCACAGATCTGGGGAAGGGTACCCAAAAAAAGACTCAGTATTGAAGGTCCCCAAGAACAGAGTGGCCTCCATCATTCATTAAACGGAAAAAAATTGGAACCAACAAGACTTAGAGCTGGCCGCCCGGCCAAACTGAGCAATTGGGGGAGAAGGGCCTTGGTCAGGGAGGTGACCAAGAACCCGATGGTCACTGACTGAGCTCCAGAGTTCCTCTGTGGAGATGTGAGAACCATCTCTGCAGTACTCTACCAATAAGGTCTTTATGGTAGAGTGGCCAGACTGAAGCCACATGGGAGACTAGTCAGGATCGAGGGTAATAATGAACGGACCAAAGTACAGAGAGATCCTTGATGAAAACCTGCTCTAGAGCGCCTCAGACTGGGACGAAGGTTCACCTTCCAACAGGACAACGACCCTAAGCACACAGCCAAGACAACGCAGGAGTGGCTTCGGGACAAGTCTCTGAATGTCCTTGAATGTCCCAGCTAGAGCCCGGACTTGAACCCAATCAAACATTTCTGGAGAGACCTGAAAATAGCTGTGCAGCGACCCTCCCCATCCAACCTGACAGCACTTAAGAGGATCTGCAGAGAAGAATGGGAAGCTTGTAGCGTCATACCCAAGAAGACTCCAGGCTGTAATCGCTACCAAAGGTGCTTCAACAAAGTACGGAGTGAATGGGTCGGAAAATTTATGTATATGTGGTATTTCTGTTTTTTATCTTTAATACATTTGTAAACATTTATAAAAAAAAGTTTTTGCTTTGCCATTGTGGGGTATCGTGTGTAGACTGAGGAAAACAAACTATTTAATCCATTTTAGAATACGGCTGTAATGTAACAATGTGGAAAAAGTCAAGGGGTCTGAAAAATTTGCGAATGCACTGTTGTCATTCAACGAGAACTTGTTTTCATGCACATTATTTTTATGGAGAAATACTGCACGTAACATCTTCGTTAGATGTAAAGTTGCGCGACTAAGATTTCCTCCACAAAACATCAAAATTAATGACATTTTTGAGGAAGTTTATACTGGCTACGGAGTCTCGAAATGGACAAAGTACTATTGACACTTTTTCAAGAAAAGTTTTTTTTTTAATGAAGTATGCGAGAACACTCGTTTGGTTCGTTAGCCGAGTTCGCTCGGCGCCAGCCGAACTGAAGCATGCTGACGCCTTTATAGTCTGGAGAGAGAGGACATTGCAGTGCTGGGCCACAATGCAGCCAAGAGCTCACTGTACTGTGTTGTAATGGACCATTATGGAGATAAAGGAGAGATGGCAGGTCTGTCTGCATCCACCTATCTTAACCTCATGGCTGGCTGCAGCAGGTACACCGCTGATACTGATGTCATCTGATTCTCCTCAGCTCACACACTCTTAACAAATAACACACACAGACACCGTCACACAACTCACTGTCACACACGTGCATATATCCTCTCCATTCCAGCCTGTGGCAATCTGATTAAGTCTCTGGTAATGGATCTGGGCACTAACAATCATAAACACCAATTAGGTTTTCTGACCCAGGAACAGATGCTTTCTCTCCCTTTTCTTTCTTCCCAGACATTTTGTGTGATTTTTTTTCCCCCAGCATTTGTGTAACATGATTTAATCAGCTGTAATGAAAAACAAATGGTTTTGGCACAGCGTGTGGTTGAGGATGGGGGTTATTACAATACACACCCAGCTTTAAAAAGGTTGAGCAGTGTGTTCCTGGCTGCTTCTCCCTCTCCCTCTCTGCCCCTCCCTATGGCCCAGGCCACGGGAGCTGATGGATGTAGGGTCACGCTCCAAGGCCCTGTGTATTTGTGTGTGCACGTTCATGTGTTGCCTGCATGCATGAGCCTAGCATTGGGGCAGGCCCTGGATCATTAGTGATAGTGGAAGATAATTTCAGCAATAGGAATGATGACATTGGTGGCAACACGAAGACCTTATGAATACACGATGTCATCGACTAGAGACCTCTGCATTGCCTGCCTGTTTCTCTAATGAATTCCGTGCTATAGGCTGTTGGGCTTTGTCAGCCCTTTTTTGAAATACGGACCTGGAAAACCGCTTCAACCCAATTCTTGGCACAGAGAAAGGTCAAATTAGTTACACTAATGTTTATAAACAAGTTTGCTTTTCTAATGAAGTCAAAGGGATGCCAGTTCAATTTGGGAGTCTGGGTAGAGTATGTTTTACATAGCACTCACTCGCACGCGCACATGCTCGCGCACACACACTCGCGCACACACACACGCTCGCCCACACAGGGATATGTTTTACATAGCACACACACACACACACACACACACACACACACACACACACACACACACACACACACACACACACACACACACACACACACACACACACACACACACAGGGATATGTTTTACATAGCACTCACTCACACACACACACACACGCTCGCCCACACAGGGATATGTTTTACACACACACACACACACACACACACACACACACACACACACACACACACACACACACACACACACACACACACACACACACACACACATGGATATGTTTTACATAGCACTCACTCACACACACACACACGCTCGCCCACACAGGGATATGTTTTACATAGCACACACACACACACACGCTCGCCCACACAGGGATATGTTTTACATAGCACTCACTCACTCACTCACACACACACTCACACACGCTCGCCCACACAGGGATATGTTTTACATAGCACTCACTCACACACACACACACACACACACACACACACACACACACACACACACACACACACACACACACACACACACACACACGCTCGCCCACACAGGGATATGTTTTTGGCTTTTACCCTTTGGTTCCTCCAGCCCAGCTGTACTAGCCAGAACTGATTCATGCAGTGATAATGACAGAAATCTCCCAGTGCTCTGTCTCACACAAAAGCCAGAATAACAAAAGTGACACTAGTTATTATTTGGGGAGTCAATGATTACACACCATTAGCAGGCTGAAATATGGTTAGTCCTAATACACACACTGGCCCATCAGGGTGACTCAGGAAGCGATATCACACAGGAAGCAGGGGAACAGAAAGAATTTAGAAGGGCAGCTCTGACCCGGGCCTGCTGTTTAAAAACTATCAGGCAGCCCAGATACACATTGTGGTGGACATTTTTATATCACACACACTGTGGACAGATGGTATCGGAGGAGTAATATGTGGTCTTTTAAGTTAAGTTAATTTGGTGTGATGTTAAAACAGATGAGTACTACATCTAAAGTCACATTCCTAAGACAGGAGGAAGGTTTTGACCCCACTGACGTGTGTAGGGTTGACGTAAGTTAGCAGGTTTATGGAGGCGTGAGCTCTCTAGGGAATGTTTGTGTGGTGGGGTTTTGACTGAGGTTAATGTTTTGATTGAGGTAAGTGTTTTATGTTCTCTTCCTGTGCAGTGATGTTTGGTGGACCCGAGGTTTGGTAGAACTGTGTTTGGTGTTCTATGCAGTAACACTGTTGTTTGGAGAAGCTGACTTAATTAGCTGCGTTGTCTTGTTGTCGCTGCAGTGGCATCGGGAGGAACTGGCCGTGGGCGTCTGGAGGCAGCAGCATCCTGGCGGAGTACGGCACCCTGCACCTGGAGTTCATGCACCTCTCCAAGCTGTCAGGGAACCCAGCCTTCGCAGAGAAGGTGAGAGCTTGGGAGCCACAGCACATTCCATTCCAGCGCATTAACACCAAGTGTAACTGAAGCACTCAGCCAGCCTGATGATGGGGTTATTCATAGCGGTGACCTTGATTACTATTCATGTTAACGCCTGTTCTGCAGGTAAATGCCTTCTTTCCGCTCTGAGCCACCGGCCTCTCTCTCTTATGCCTCCCTTAACTGCAGTTCCTGCAGTAAGGCCATTTAAAGTGCATTACTGTGCCGTGCTGCTGGAAGATTAGGCGGCCATGAGGTATTTGCAGGGAGAAAGTAGAAACTCTTTTCCTCCTCCTCCTAGGTCATGAACATCCGGAAGGTTCTGAATCGACTGGATAAGCCCCAGGGACTGTACCCCAACTATTTGAACCCGAACAGCGGACAGTGGGGACAACGTAAGTCCCCCTCATCCCTCTCTCATCTCACCCCTCTCCTGTCTCATTCCTATCTCCCCTCTCACCCTTTTCTCCCCTCTTTCATCTCATCCCTTCCACCTCCCTCTGCATCACTGTTTAACCATCTGTCCTATCTTTTCCATCTTGCCCAGCCTTCTCTCTTTTCACCTCTCTCATCCCTCTCTTCCATCTCACCCCTTTCCCTTTCCATTAGAGGTTCACCAGTGGCTGTCAATCGATGTTCCGCAGCCTGTAATTATCAAGGTATTTACAGCTGGGAGACTCACTTCAGTTCAATGTGAGCACTTCTGATTGAGTGGGCTGTGCATTAGAAGATTATGTAACTTAACGCTGCCCAGGGGGTGAGGGACATCAGGGAGAAATAAGTATCTGTGGCTAATGACAGTACTTAAAAATGGTGAATACTGCCAGTAAAGTTAATTAGTCCTCTCTCGCTACAGTTCGGTCGTGATACCTCCACACAATACTACTCAAACTCTCCTGCTTCTTTGACTCAAGTCAACAGTTCAGTATCCCCATCCCTTGTATGGAGCAACTTCTGCTTTGACATTACCCAGCTCCAGCCAGGCCACCTCTTGACAAAACAAGCTTCAGACCCAAGAATTGCCTGGTCGTTAATCTACGGCACAGTGAGGTGGCTGGGGAGAGGCGGTGGTGGGATGCAGTAACCCTGCAGTGTGTCCGTGCTCAGACAGCCCTGTGCCCAGCAGACAGCAGCTTGTGTGGATCCCTTCTCAAATTATTGTGTTTGTCTCTGAGCCACACAAAAGGTTAATGAGATGCACAGACCAGACCAGTCCCTAGCTCAGCCATATGCTGCTGGCTGTAGCATCCTGATGGACCCACTGCAATCTCTATCACACACACACACACACACACACACACACACACACACACACACACACACACACACACACACACACACACACACACACACACACACACACACACACACACACACACACACACACACACATTAATTTGAATGCATATCTTCGCTGTTTTGTTTGTTTTGCTATTCTGTGCGATACCTCCCCCCTCCCACTGTGTGTGTGTGTGGTGTGTGTGACCCTCTGTAATTGAATGGCCCCTCTATGCCCTCGCTGAAATGTCACGACGGATGAATACCCATACTAACTGTCTGTGTGTTTGTCTCTGCTGTAGTCCTGGTCAGGGGGGTCAGAGAGGGTTCAGCGCTAATGACTGACCGCTGTGCATCCAGCCCCTGGGTCAAACTGGGTGGAGAGGATCAATGGAAGAGGAGGGCAGCCGCCCGGCTTGTTTCTCATTCTCTCTGACAACTTGATCCATCCCACAGGGTTTTTTTTCGTACAGTTTACAGCTCCATAATTTAGTGGAGGATAGGTGGTGTTGACATCAGGTCACCCAGCTGAGTGATGTAGTGACCCAGGCCAGGGTGTAGTGAGGTGGGGGTGCTGTCAGAGTCCTGTGTCTCTCTGGATGACTCTACATCGTTGGGTATTTGAAAAAGCACTTAAGTCCCGTGTAGTAGTATTATTATAATTATCATTACAAGTAGCTATTCTGATGGGAGCCAGCCAGGTGAGGGAGAGAGTGGCTCTGTGAATTGCTGACTGACTAGGGGAAAGTAGCTGTACTACACCAGTAATGCCAAACCAAGCCTTAGAGAACACAGAGAAGGTCCCAAGACAAACATTGCTAAAGGCACCTCTAAAAGTGTTTGTGGTCTACATGGTCAGTGTTAGCTGGAAGAAGAATTTCCAAGTAGAAGAAAAACAACTCCATTGACAAATAGCCTGAAGTATAGGAATGCTAATGTTGGCTGTGACAAAAATGTAAAGCGATTTTTTATTTATTTATTTTTTCATATTTTTTTTCAGGTTCGCACCAGAACCATTTGCCACCTGAGGATATTTTACATAAAGGTCACTTGTGATCTGTATTTACTGGTAGAGTAGACCTGAGGGGGATGTCATAGAAAAGGTCTTTCCATTCTCAGTGTTTCTCTGTCAAGGTACAGACGGCCTCTCAAAGCTCTGGTGATGCTGTTGTAGTTGATGTTTCAATACAAACCATCAGTACAGTGTCCCTTAGAGCCACGTATCTGGCAGTCACATCTTCTTGTATATGTAGAGCTGCCTATGACATGGCCCACAGACATGACGGACATCGCATCAAACCAATGGCATAGAACGCAGACATGACTGTCATCCTATCACACCAATAACATGGCTTACAGTCATGAGGACATCCCACCCTTAGGGAGTGAATATGATTTACAGTATATTAAGGGGTACATGGAGGTAATATTTTACCTAGACTTCCCTGAGCGTTTGGGGAAAAAAACACGTTAACCTCCCCTACAAAATGGTCATTAAAACCAAATAGCAGGGAATATTAAATCCCTTATTAGGAGGCTATAAATGTTGCAGTTTAAAATTCTATCAAATCAGTGGTTGAAATCGCCTGCTGTATTCATACCATATTCATGTTATCCGCAAAAAGGAGGCCTTAACCAATGTAACAGTTAAGGGCCGTCCGTCCACACCAAGGACTATAACGAACTGCGTTGGCGAACATCCACACTAGAGGAAAGTGTATCGTTCCGCAGTATCCTACACCTTCGATCAGTATCCTACACCTTTCGATCAGTATCCTACACCTGTCGATCAGTATCCTACACCTGTCGATCAGTATCCTACACCTGTCGATCAGTATCCTACACCTGTCGATCAGTATCCTACACCTGTCGATCAGTATCCTACACCTGTCGATCAGTATCCTACACCTGTCGATCAGTATCCTACACCTGTCGATCAGTATCCTACACCTGTCGATCAGTATCCTACACCCGTCGATCAGTATCCTATACCCGTCGATCAGTATCCTACACCCGTCGATCAGTATCCTACACCCGTCGATCAGTATCCTACACCCGTCGATCAGTATCCTACACCCGTCGATCAGTATCCTACACCCGTCGATCAAAGCATCCTACTTCGACGCTGTAGGCCTATTCATAAAGTGGTAACACAGACCATTCAGTGCTTCAGGGTGTGTTCATCGTCATAGTGACAACTGCAAATAACACTTCAGTGTAGGCTACATGTAGTTTAATGACAAGTATAATATATTAACTGGCATTTTAATGAAATGTAGATATTCAACAATAAACACTGTTTAGCCTGTTATTGCTTGCCTTGCCATGTCATTGCTTGCCTGTCTTGCCATGTCATTGCTTGCCTGTCTTGCCATGTCATTGCTTGCCTGTCTTGCCATGTCATTGCTTGCTTGTTTTGCCATGTCATTGCTTGCTTGCCTTGCCATTGGCATTGCTTGCTTGCCTTGCCATGTCATTGCTTGCTTGCCTTGCCATGTCATTGCTTGCTTGCCTTGCCATGGCATTACTTGCTTGCCATGTCATTGCTTGCTTGCCTTGCCATGGCATTGCTTGCTTGCCTTGCCATGGCATTGCTTGCCTTGCCATGGCATTGCTTGCTTGCTTGCCTTGCCATGGCATTGCTTGCTTGCTTGCCTTGCCATGGCATTGTTTGCTTGCCTTGCCATGGCATTGCTTGCTTGCCTTGCCATGGCATTGTTTGCTTGCCTTGCCATGGCATTGCTTGCTTGCCTTGCCATGGCATTGCTTGCTTGCCTTGCCATGGCATTGCTTGCTTGCCTTGCCATGGCATTGCTTGCTTGCCTTGCCATGTCATTGCTTGCTTGCCTTGCCTTGCCATGTCATTGCTTGCTTGCTTGCCATGTCATTGCTTGCTTGCCTTGCCTTGCCATGTCATTACTTGCTTGCCTTGCCATGTCATTGCTTGCTTGCCATTGCATTGCCATGTCTTGCCATGGCATTGCTTGCTTGCCTTGCCATGTCATTGCTTGCTTGCCTTGCCATGTCATTGCTTGCTTGCTTGCCTTGCCATGGCATTGCTTGCCTTGCCATGTCATTGCTTGCTTGCCTTGCCATGTCATTGCTTGCTTGCTTGCCATGGCATTGCTTGCTTGCCATGGCATTGCTTGCTTGCCATGGCATTGCTTGCTTGCCTTGCCATGTCATTGCTTGCTTGCCTTGCCATGTCATTGCTTGCTTGCCTTGCCATGTCATTGCTTGCTTGCTTGCCATGGCATTGCTTGCTTGCCTTGCCATGTCATTGCTTGCTTGCCTTGCCATGTCATTGCTTTGCTTGCCATGTCATTGCTTGCCTTGCCATGGCATTGCTTGCTTGCCTTGCCATGGCATTGCTTGCTTGCCTTGCCATGTCATTGCTTGCTTGCCTTGCCATGTCATTGCTTGCTTGCTTGCTTGCCATGTCATTGCTTGCCTTGCCATGTCATTGCTTGCTTGCTTGCCTTGCCATGTCATTGCTTGCTTGCTTGCCATGTCATTGCTTGCTTGCTTGCCATGTCATTGCTTGCTTGCCTTGCCATGTCATTGCTTGCTTGCCTTGCCATGTCATTGCTTGCTTGCCTTGCCATGGCATTGCTTGCTTGCTTGTCTTTCCATGGCATTGCTTGTCTTGCCATGGCATTGATTGCTTGCCTTGCCATGGCATTGCTTGCCTTGCCATGGCATGGCATGGCATTGATTGCTTGCCTTGCCATGGCATTGCTTGCCTTGCCATGGCATGGCATTGCTTGCTTGCCATGGCATGGCATTGCTTGCTTGCCATGGCATGGCATTGCTTGCTTGCCTTGCCATGGCATTGCTTGCTTGCCTTGCCATGGCATTGCTTGCTTGCCTTGCCATGGCATTGCTTGCTTGTCTTGCCATGTCATTGCTTGTCTTGCCATGTCTTGTCATGTCATTGCTTGTCTTGCCATGTCATTGCTTGTCTTGCCATGTCATTGCTTGTCTTGCCATGTCATTGCTTGCCTTGCCATGTCATTGCTTGCCTTGTTGCTCAAGTGGTTTGTAAGTGATTTCCATTTTTCTAATGGATGTCAATTATTTTGTCTCTTTTTCACTGTGCACATCACTGTCGATCCTGTGCAACCATTCAATACATCAGTGCAACAATGTTATCATCACTGGCCAGTGATACACTCTCTCGCCGCAACTTTCCCCGGTGTGCATTTTCTACGCTGTAGGCATTCAGCAATTAGCAAGACCAAACCTGCTTCTCTCCACGGAAAGCCTATTAGGTCTAGTATTAAAATACATCTAATATAGAATTTTGTAGTCTATAGATTTTCCTGGGATTTTCCGAGAGGAGGACTAGCGGAGAGTCTTGCATCCGTAGCCTATAGACTATTGCACAGTGAATAGCTGGAAGAGATGCGCTAGAGTTGTGTAGCCAAAGACGCTAAATATTAGCTAGATACACAACATGATCAAAAGTATGTGGACGTCAAACATCTCATTCCAAAATCTTGGGCATTAATATGGAGTTGGTCCCCCATTTTGCTGCTATAACAGCCTCCACTCTTCTGGGAAGGCTTTCCACTAGATGTTGGAACATTGCTGCGGGGACTTGCTTCCATTCAGCCTCAAGAGCATTAGTGAGGTCAGGCACGGATGTTGGGCGATTAGGCCTGGCTCGCTGTCGGCATTCCAATTCATCCCAAAGGTGAACGATGGGCTTGAGGTCAAGGCTCTACGAGCCAATCAAGTTATTCCACACAGATCTCGACAAACCATTTCTGTATGGACTTTGCATTGTGCGCGGGGGCATTGTCATGCTGAAACAGGAAAGGGCCTTTCCCAAACTGTTGCCACAAAGTTGGAAGCACAGAATTGTCTAGAATGTCATAGTATGCTGTAGCATTAAGATTTCCGTCCACTGGAACTAAGGGGCCTAGCGCGAACCATGAAAAAAAGCCCCAGACCATTTTCCTCCTCCACCAAACTTTGGGGTTGGCACTATGCATTGGGGCAATCCGCCAAACCCGGATTCGTCCGTCAGACTGCCAGATGGTGAAGCGTGATTCATCACTCCAGTGAACGCATTTCCACTGCTCCAGAGTCCAATGGCGACGAGCTTTACACCACTCCAGCCAACACTTGACATTACCCATGGTGATCTTAGGCTTGTGTGCGGCTGCACGGCCATGGAAACCCATTTCATGAAGCTCCCGACAAACAGTTCTTGTGCTGACGTTGCTTCCAGAGGCAGTTTGGAACTCGGTAGTGAGTGTTGAAACTGAGGACAGACGATTTTTACATGCTTCAGCACTCGGTGGTCCCGTTCTGTGGGCTTCTGTGGCCTACCACTACGCGGCTGAGTCATTGTTGCTCCTAGACGTTTCCACGTCACAATAGCTGCACTTACAGTTGACCGGAGCAGATTTATATGAAATGACAGGCAGCCTAGGATAAACAGCCTAGGATCAACAAGAAACCCTTACATTATTGTGAAAATAACTTTTCACGAGTTGTCGTCCTTAAGTATGTGTGCGACGCCATGCTTGTTGATTTTTGGTGCTTTCAAGAGAACTGGGAACTCAAATCATGACTTCAGTGGTCTTCAGGTCGGAGCTTTCGAAAGATGCCAGAGTTTCCGACTTTGAATTCAGGTGTGTGTGTGTGTGTGTGTGTGTGTGTGTGTGTGTGTGTGTGTGTGTGTGTGTGTGTGTGTGTGTGTGTGTGTGTGTGTGTGTGTGTGTGTGTGTGTGTGTGTGTGTGTGTGTGTGTGTGTGTGTGTGTGTGTGTGTGTGTGTGTGTGTGTGTGTGAGAGAGACCAACGTCCAATTCAGTAAGTCAATCCCAAAATGCTGACATTTTAATTGATTACAAATTACATGACCCTCCTTCAACCTAGCTTCCTTTCCTGATGAAAACTGGGTGGGAACTGAGCAGTCAGGTGTTTCTTTTACGCTACGATATATTAACAAGATCCTATCAGATCTCCAGTCCAATCAGACTGCAGGACTGCAAGACAGTGTGATGTCTGAGTCCTCAGTTCACAGGCAGTTTAATTTGTCCCTGTCCCTTGTCAATCAGATAGAGCCATGATCAGATCCTTGACCTTGTGTTCCCTCTCTGACCTGCTGTTAACCCCTGTGGCATTGACCCCAGTCAGCAAGGAATACAGTCCTTATGAGGGCAAGGCCACACTTCACTACAAACTCTTCCTGGAGCTCTGTCCCTTTTATTACTGCTGACGTCTAATCTATATCCCCCAAACAATGCTTTGGCTGTTAATGACATATACATATGTATGAGGGGGCATGACAATCACTATGATGAACAGCGGCTTGGCTTGACTGAAGCTCTCTCCCAGACCCTGGAGACTCATTCCTCACAGAGAGTGAAGTGGACAGGAGAGCACATCACCCGGCACAGCCCCACACCTCACTGACTGTCACAGGGACTGTCTCCCTTTTATACCCGGCTGTGGTATCGCTGCTGCTCCCTGCACAGCTCAGTCGGTACTCACACGTGCCGGGGGGGGACCTGATAAACTCATCAGAATGCCAATCTCCCCCTTGCAGACATCTTCCATACATCAGCCATCAAAGGAGACTAATCCCATTACTCCTGTAGCTTTGTTGGGCTCTGTTTGAAAAGGTGTCCCCGTCCCCTTGGCCAGGCCTATGCCAGACACGTCCCTTTGTCACTGAGGTTCGGAGGCTGAGCAGGTATTAAGGGGCCATCTTCCTGTGTAAACAGCCTCGGGTGCTGAGATGGCCGCCATCATTGGGCCATTCATCATCCTGAGGTGAGGCAGGCCACTGAGGAGGGAGGGCTGCTGCTGGCAAGATGAGATAGGTAAATGAAGCCTGGCTCCAGCATGACGCTCAAATCTTTCGTGTTGTCTCTGTCCTGTAGATCATGTGTCAGTGGGCGGCCTGGGAGACAGCTTCTATGAGTACCTGCTCAAGGCTTGGCTGATGTCAGACAAGACGGACGAGGAGGGCAAGAAGCTCTACTATGACGCTCTGCAGGTAAACCCTCAAGACACCTTACCTAGCCTACACACCTCTCCTCTTTTCTCTCCCGTCTTTTCCTCTCCTCTCCCCCACTCCCATCCCATCCTCCCCACCCCACTCCCCTCTGCTCCTCTTCTCCTACTCTCGTCTCCTCTCCTCGTCCTTCTCCTACAGAGATTTAATGGCTACAGTACCCGTGCATTCCAAAGCGCTGACTAAACCGTTTCACGAGGCTCTTTTGACCTCCATTGAAAGCTTCTTTTGTCAGTGCGATAACAACAGTTGGAGTTCTTAAATGACTGAACAGTCCGAGTCGGAAAGCAGGACCAGTTGTGTGGGTTGCTATGTGAAAGCAAGACGTGCTACGCCAGGCAGGGGTTATCTCTGAGTGTGAAGTACTAACCGCACTCCACAGAAGCTGGAGGAGTGAGTAAGTGGGGTTGGAGGAAGCTTTCAGTGGATGGGGGTCAACCAGACTCAGAGCTCTGTCTGGTGAGATGTGCTCTGAATGCTGCTAGCCAAATTCTCTGTTTCATTAGAGCCAAGCCTCCTGTCCTGTTGGAGATAATGTTGTTCTCTGTACGGAGGTCCACAAGGACCCAGACTGCTCCAGGATATTACCCTCCCTCCATTCCACTCCCAGCCAGCCTTGTTTCCCCACCACAACTGCCTACCTACCAACCCGCTTGTCTGCCATCCACCTGGGCGAGACACCACAAGCAGGTCACCCACAGCGAAAGGGTCCCTATTGCCATGCCAAGCCATCCTCCATTTGGGTCAGACAGCCTGAAAGGCAGCTGGTTAGGAACAGACTCTGTTCACTTATTAATGGCTCCTTGGCATCCTCGCCTCAGCACCGGCCCAGCCTACATGCTCTCTATCCCCCCGATGAGAATCGAAGCAGCCAGTGCTGAACAAGATGTGCCGCTGCCTGCCTCTGTCCAGGTCTGTTTGTTCTCGAAGCACTAGTAGTCTGAGGCTGAGATTGAAGGAAATGGGCTGAGATTTTTTACATTTCTTCTCAGCTGGAAAAGGCTGGGCTGTTGCTAAACAGGATATAGGCTGCCTTTTAAAGAGACCAAAGGAAATGAAATAACCAGTTTAGGAGAATATTAATCGGCTGATTTTCTGTGGCGGAACACGCCAGGCAATGCCCACGCGCATATAGACGGCCCCATTTACGTGATGGGTCACACACTACAAAAGCACAGATCTGAATTATCTTTTAAAAACATAATTGCTTTCGGGAGATTTCTCGGCAGGAGAAAAGCAAACTCAATGAAATATGAAAATAAATGTGCCAAATGAAGCGATGAACAACGAGGCGCATCAGAGAATGCACCTGAGATAGTATAGCGTTTGAAGCTGCCGTCGACTCACTGCACATATTTATTCCATATGTTAAAAGGCAGGATTTTTACTCTCTCATCGGTAATGGTCGTGTAATAACCGTGTGTTGTCTGTCAGTTGTGATCTTACTGTATTGGACACCTGCTGTGTGGCTAGCGGGAGATACAGGCCGTCGTTTTGAATCATTTGTGATCCTCCTGGTGTCGTGTCTCGCCGTGGATGAAACGCAGCCCGCCATTCCAGAATGTCTCGGGATAAAGTGGCCCTCCCGTCTACAGTAAAAGCCAGGGACAAATAGGAGCAGCGTTCTGTGTCCACGCCACACAAGCAAATACATAATACTGGCCACCAGCTGGGACCCCTGGTTTTCAAACAACATCCGTTTTATCAAGGTTAACAATGCTGTTTGGGTGGTATTTATTCATGTTCCACTCCATTTGTAGTGGGAAGGGCCCCGGTCTGGGACTGGGGTTGGATAAACGGCTCACCTGTATGCCGTTCTTGTCATTGTCCTCCAGGCCATTGAGACCAGTCTGATGAGGAAGTCCAGCGGGGGACTGACGTACATCGCTGAGTGGAAGGGCGGCCTGCTGGAGCACAAGATGGGTCACCTGACGTGCTTCGCCGGGGGCATGATCGCCCTGGGGGCCGACGGAGCTCCCGAGGACAAGACGGGTCACCAGATGGAGCAGGCCGCAGAGATCGCCCGCACCTGCCACGAGTCCTACGCCCGCACCAGTGAGTCTGACTGACCCCCTCATCTGGGGCACACTAGTGTGGCTGTCTCCCTCTACAGCAGGGGTAGGCTAAGAAGCTCTTCCTCTCCCTCTACAGCAGGGGTAGGCTAAGAAGCTCTCCCTCTAGAGCAAGGGTAGCCTAAGAAACACTTCCTCTCCCTCTATAGCAGGGGTAGGCTAAGAAGCTCTCCCTCTAGAGCAAGGGTAGCCTAAGAAACACTTCCTCTCCCTCTATAACAGGGGTAGGCTAAGAAGCTCTCCCTCTACAGCAGGGGTAGGCTAAGAAGCTCTCCCTCTACAGCAAGGGTAGCCTAAGAAACTCTTCCTCTCCCTCTACAGCAGGGGTAGGCTAAGAAGCTCTTCCTCTCCCTCTACAACAGGGGTAGGCTAAGAAGCTCTCCCTCTACAGCAGGGGTAGGCTAAGAAACTCTTCCTCTCCCTCTACAGCAAGGGTAGCCTAAGAAACTCTTCCTCTCCCTCTACAGCAGGGGTAGGCTAAGAAACTCTTCCTCTCCCTCTACAGCAGGGGTAGGCTAAGAAGCTCTTCCTCTCCCTCTACAGCAGGGGTAGGCTAAGAAACTCTTCCTCCCAGGTGAGGTGATATTAGTTCTGAAGCCCAGACAAAAGGAGCAAGCCCTCTTTAGAGCAAGCCAGTGTGAAATGAAAGATTAATGAGCGTTGAGCCTGTTTTCTCTCTGAGGCCAGAGGGGCTGCTGGGTAAGTAGAGCGTAGTGCCAGCCAGGTTAAAATCTTTAGTTATTTTTTATATATGTTTGTTTTGCTCATCACCTTCTCCTAGATCTGGTTAGAGTTTTTCACGATGTTGTCTTCTTCCTTGCTTCCCTCTCTTCCAGCCCTGAAGTTGGGCCCAGAGGGGTTCAGGTTTGACGGTGGCGTGGAGGCCATCGCCACACGGCAGAACGAGAAGTACTTCATCCTGAGGCCTGAGGTCATCGAGACCTACATGTACATGTGGAGGTTCACCCACGACCCCAAGTACAGAGAGTGGGGCTGGGAGGCTGTGCAGGTGAGAACTATCATCCTTCAGAATTATCCCACCACAGTCCTATCTGTCATGTTTGTCTTCATCCTGTCCGCTCCTAGCCTCCACTGAGAAGAGACTCTTCCTCTTAGAACTTTGACAGTGAATTTAACATTTTTAATTTGACCTTTATTTAACTAGACAAGTCAGTTAACCTGTCTAGGACCCCCGCAACAGCCAGTGAAAGTGCAGGGCTCCAAATTCAAAACAACACAAATCTCATAATTAAAATTCCTCAAGCATACAAGTATTTTACACCATTTTAAAGATCAATTCTTGTTAATCCAGCCACAGTGTCTGATTTCAAAAAGGATTTACAGCAAAAGCACCTCAAACGATTATGTTAGGTCACCACCAAGCCACAGAAAAACACAGCCATTTTTTCGAGCCAAAGAGAGGAGTCACAAAAAGCAGAACTAGAGAAAATGAATCACTAACCTTTGATCTTCATCACACTTCATGTTACACAATACATGTATGTTTTGTTTTGATAAAGTTCATATTTATATAAAAAAATCTGAGTTTACAGCGTTACGTTCATCAATTTACAGAAATACTCTAAACATTGATAAAGATACGACTATTATTATTATTATTTTTTATGTAGTTTACCCCAATTTTGTGGTATCCGATTGTTAGTAGTTACTATATTGTCTCATTGCTCCAACTCCCGTACGGGCTCGGGAGAGACTACGGTCGAAAGCCATGCGTCCTCCGAAACACAACCCAACCAAGCCGCACTGCTTCTTAACACAGCGCGCATCCAACCCGGAGGCCAGCCGCACCAATGTGTCAGAGGAAACACCGTGCACCTGGTTAGCGCACTGAGGCCGGCCCACCACAGGAGTCACTGGTGCGCGATGAGACAAGGATATCCCTTACGGCCAAACCCTCCCTAACCCGGACAACGCTAGGCCAATTGTGCTTCACACCACGGACCTCCTGGTCGCGGCCGGCTGCGACAGAGCCTTGGCGCGAACCCAGAGTCTCTGGTGGCACAGCGAGCACTGCAATGCCCTAGACCACTGTGCCACCCGGGAGGCCCTCAAGATATGACTATTATACATGGAACTTTAGATAAACTTCTCCTTATTGCAACCGCTGTGTCAGATTTCAAAAAAAACTTTACGGAGAAAGCAAACCATGCAATAATCTGAGTACAGCCTTTAGACAACAAAGCAGCCATAAAGATACCCGCCATATTGGGTAGTCAACATTACTCAGAAATAGCATTTTAAATATTCACTTACCTTTTGATCTTCATCAGAATGCACTCCCATGAATCCCAGTTCCACCATAAATGTTTGATTTGTTCGATAATGTCCATCAGTTATGTCCAAATATCTTCTTTTGTTAGGGCGTCTGGTAAACAAATCCAAAAGCGCGTTCAGGTCGCGCCGGACGTCGGACAAAAAGTTCCATTACAGCCCGTAGAAACATGCCAACCTAATGGCTAGGATGTTTTTAACATAAAACTTAATTAATGTTCCAACCGGACAATTCCTTTGTCTGTACAAATGAAGTGGAACGTAGCTACCTTTCACGTGAGTGTGCCAGACCGAGGCTGTGGCACTCTGCCAGACCACTCACTCAATGAGCCCCTCCTTTAGAGTAGAATCCTCAAAACAGGTTCTAAATACTGTTGACATCTAGTGGAAGCCTTGAAGTGAAACATAATGAATATCACCCTGTATCTTCAATGGGGTGCTGAGTTGAAAAACTACAAACCTCAGATTTCCCACTTCCGGGTTGGATTTTTCTCAGTTTTTCGCCTGCCATATGAGTTCTGCTATACTCACAGACATCATTCAAACAGTTTTAGAAAATTCTGTGTTTTCTATCCAATAATAATAATAATATGCATATATTAGCATCTGGGACAGAGTAGAAGGCAGTTCACTCTGGGCACGATATTCATCCAAAAGTGAAAATGCTGCCCCCTATCCCAAAAAGGTTAAGAACAAATTTGTTTTTACAATGACGGCCTACCCTAACCCGGATGCCGCTGGGCCAATTGTGCGCCACCCTATGGGACTCCCAATCACGGCCGGTTGTGAAACAGCCTGAAATCAAACCAGGGTCTGTAGTGACGCCTCTAGCACTGAGGTGCAGTGCCTTAGACCGCTGCCCCACTCGGGAGCCTAAAAAGTGAAAAGGGCTCTGTACGCCAACAGACCCCTGTTCATTGTGATGTGTAGACTCATTCAGGCCTACGCACCGCTAGTTCTGAGTACAGTAGTCATTAAAACCTCTGAGACTCTTCCTTCCTCCATACACTCCTCTCTCTCATTGCTATGCGGCAACAGATCAGAACAGTGGTAATGTTGAATGCTGATTGCTCAGATCCCAGAGCCATGCTGTTGTATCCACTAATGACATGAGATTACCTGTGATGGGCCTTGTGTTAGCCATAAATATGATCTGGAGCCTGCCTCTCTGCCCGTCTGCAGATAACTCCTCCTCTTGCCCTCAGCCCTCATTCAGCCAGGGTGGATGTGTAAACACTGCAGCCCCAGCTCCATCCTCCTCAGCTCCATTTTCTCCCTGAGTCATATTGCCTAATGCAGCCTCCTCTCCTCTTCCCCCCCCCCACCCCCCCACCTGCAGGCAGAGCAGCCACACTGAAGGGAAATATGCTAGTTCAACAACAAGCGAACACCACCGTGCATACATCTACAACACCCTGCCATAAGAAACAGAGTCAACTCAACACTTTTTCACCCTCTGTTCTCTCATTCTTCTCCCTCTCTATTTTCTGTTCTCTCTCTCTCTTTCCTTCTGTCTCTCAGGCTCTGGAGAAGCACTGTCGTGTGGAGGGAGGCTACAGTGGAGTGAGAGACGTCTACGCCACCAGCCCCAACCATGACGACGTCCAGCAGAGCTTCTACCTGGCAGAGACACTCAAGTAAGGCGCTAACACACGCACACACACATTGTCAACTTACTCTGCTAAGAGCCATCTGGAGACATAGCATTGACATTTTGGCCTTGCCATTAGAGAGGAATAAAAATCGATCTTGTCAGAAAATCGATCAGGTTTTTTTTGCATCCTTGTCATCATACGTCCTCCCCCCAGAACCGTTCCTTGAATAATTATAGTATTGGATTTGTTTGACAATATAATGGTCACATACGTATAGAAGTAATTGTCCTCCCTATTAAGGCCATTATTCTCTCCTGGACAGATCTACCTAAACATAACTGGTACCGTAGAATCTGTTGGGACAAAATGGGATGCAGTGGTTAAAGAGAAGCAGTTGTTCAGGTGTTTGGGTTTTTCGTCACTGGGTATTTGGACAAATCATGATTTCACAGGTGTTCGCATCTTTCGGATTTCGGAAGGGGAGGATACATTCGGCCCGTAACTTGCTAAGAGGTTAGAACTCCTCGTTCCAGTTCCGCACCTCGTTTTAGCATCTCTTCATCTCTTCTCTTAATGGGCAATATTTCCACATGTCAATCTGCACGTCTGTAGACGGTTGTCGCAGTGACATCATGAACATTTTGTTGTCATCCGACATCAAACTTTTCTTTGTCGTTATGAAAAAGTATTAGCACAAAAACGACAGGCTGCATGACATCAGCAGCCTGGTGGTCCAAAATAGCATAACTGGTTTATGTTAACACCAATTAACCTGTCCGTTTAAAAATGTATTTAGTATCTGTTTATCTAGAAAAACGGGTAGCTAAAAGCAACTAAAAGCAGGACATTCTACTGGAGAATTTTACAACTTGGACACTGTTTCATTGGCCTAACGTTCTATCCTAATTTGACTTTGGTGCAGGTCATGTTGTTCTTCACATTGACATAGAAGTTTGTTATTAAGGCACCTGAAAGTTCACTTGTTCTAGAAGGCATTTCTAACTTTTTTTTAACTTGATATATTTTTAAACAAAACTTAGAAGTGCACCGTTTTCACATATGTTGACACTAGTATTGTGCTGGAGATAATTACAATTTGGTTGAAAAAGTGGTGGAGTTGCCCTTTAACGCGTATGGATCCAAAACTTGATCGAGCAGCTGATTATTTACGCGAGTCTTTAGTTCTGGGTTAACCAAGATTATAAGGCCATATAGAGGAACATTGTCTATATCCAGGCAATGTTTTCCTGGTAAAGAGAGTCACACCTACATTTTGTTTCATGACACCAAAAACCTGCTCAAGTATTTCATCACAGCCTAAAGAACAGACACGTCTCTGTGTTTTGTGTTCTGGCAGCTTCCTGACATTCAGTTTGTTTGAACACTTCAAAACAGATCAGAAGTAGAATGTCTTTCCCCCAATGAGCACTCACTTCACCTCTGTCTGTGCTGTGCCTGCTGGCCTCTGAGGAGAAACAACTGACGTCCTGTGTGTATTGTCTTGTCACGGCCGGCTCAGACAGGCAGGCTTCTGCTAGCACAGTGTGCACTGTACTACAGGGACCTCAGCAGTCTTCTCCGAGATTGATAGCAGCAGTCACACACAGAGACCGATAAGAGGAGGCAGACTGCTTTTACTGAGCCCTTATACCCTCTCTCGCTCTGAAAATCTCTCTCTCTCTCTCTCCTTTCTCTCTCCTCTCTCTCTCGTTCACTGTTAATAATAGCACAATGCCTGGGGGGTTAGACAGACCATATAATGTGGGTCCAGTGAGATAGGCTCATTGTAACATATCTCTTACCGGCGTATATATGGGTCTCTCTGTCTATTGTCCAGTCTAATCCTGGTCTGAGAGAGATTTAACCCCCCCCCTCCCCTCTATGGTTTCTATGGCGTATCAGTGGTGTTGTTTTGCTCCCCTCTTGTGGGAGCCTTGTCAAAGCACTCTGGTGTGACCTTATAAAGAGGTCACAGGCTCTTTGTCCCTGCTCTGTCTCCCCACTCTGCTCTGGGGGCTAGGGGCTGTAAGGACAGCCACGTCACCATGACTGACAGATAACACCAAGCTGCACGCAGGAGAGGGGGAGAAGGAAATGGAAAGAGGTAGAGACCTGGGGGAGACAGGAAAAAAAAATACAGTTTCAAGGTTGGAGAAAGGATCCAAGAGAGGTAAGTGAGGACGTCTTGCTGTAACAGTTGACAACCACAGCAGCAACAGTAACAAATACGTGCCCGTTTCCCTCCTTCTGTGCAGTAAACAGCTCTGTGGCACTTTGATTTTGGTGTTATTTTTCCTCTTTTTGCCCAAACCCCCAAACACCTGGGCTAATCTGCCTCTGACTGATGCTTATATGAAATGCTGTGTGAGTCCCACCACCTAATAGAGCTGTTAAACTTCTCTAGCATTTCATTTAATGGTGTTGGAAAGTGCAGCAATTTTGCGAATAGGGTCTCTCCAAATGCCAGGACTCCCCAAATGACTCGTTTACTAATGCTTGCAAAATCCATCTTTTAGGCTCTAGCTCTCCCTTTCTCCCTACTTTCTCCCTCTCTTTACCTCTTTCTGTCTCACCCTCTTTCTTCCTGAATCTCCTTTCTCTCCATCGCTCTTCTCCATCGCTCTTCTCCATCGCTCTTCTCCATCGCTCTCCTCCTCTCCATTGCTCTTCTCCCTCTCTCCATCTCTCTCTCAGCCTCCTGGCCAGGGTTCTCCTGCCTTTGCGTGAGGTCAAATTAGCAGTAATGACTAAATGTAAAGATGTATGTCTGGCTGTTTGCTTTACTTGGCTCGTCACACTAGCGACTCCTTGTGGCGGGCCGGGCGCCTGCAGGCTTGACATCCGGTCGTCAGGTGAACAGTGTCTCCTCCGACACATTGGTGCGGCTGGCTTCCGAGTTAAGCGGGCGGGTGTTAAGAAGCGCGGTTTTGCGGGTCATGTTTCGGAAGATGCATGACTCGACCTTCACCTCCCAAGCCCGTTGGGGAGTTGTAGCGATGAGACAAGATCAAAATTGGGGCGAAAAAGGGGGTAAAATACAACACCAACAAAATAAAAAATGAAATAAAGAAAGATGCTATGCTGCTATGACTTAATGAGTTCTTACTACACATTACTAGTGGAGTGAAATGAGGCTTTGGGTTCTGAGAACCTGGGGGCTGGTGCGAGGGGAATTTGACTGTTGTCATTAGTGACTGAAGTACTCAATTTTTGTTTTTATTATTTTTGTTTTTTTAAACAACTAATTGACTGTCAGTTAATTATTTGAATTCAAGTTAGTTCGTTTTTTTCCGTGAGCTCAATACGCAAATTGCACAGTTTCTCTAGAGATCAATCAGATCCAGCCTGAACTATGTGATGTAGTAGGGAGTTGTTGTAACGTTTGTCGTCGGAAAGGAGACCAAGGTGCAGCGTGGTAAGTGTTCATGATTCTTTAATTACTCAGAACACCAAACAAAGAATAACGAACGTCACGTTCTGCAGGCTTCACAGAGCTAACAATAAACAAGATCCCACAACAACTTATATGTGATCCCCAATCAGAGACAACGATAAACAGCTGCCTCTGATTGAGAACCACAATCTGCAAAAAACAAAGAAATAGAAAATAAAGAAACTACAATGCCCACCCTATTCACACCCTGACCTAACCAAAATAGAGAATAAAAGCCTCTTTGGCCAGGACTCCGGCTACAAAACCTGGCTCTAAAGGGGAGGGTCCGGGTGGGCATCTCTTCACGGCTGCGGCTCCGGCGCAGATCCCTTCGCTTTGGTGGCGGCCCTGGTGCATGGACCTTCACTGGAGGAACCGGACCACAGATAATCGCCGGAAAAACCAGACCACTGATCGTCGCCGGAGGCTTCGTGCCATGTATCGTCGCCGGAGGCTCCGGGCCATGGATCATCACTGGAGGCTTTGAATGTGGAGCCGGAACAGGTCTCACCGGACTGAGGAGACGTACTGGCAGCCTAGTGAGTGGAGCTGCCACAACACGTCCTGGCTGGATACCCACTCTAGCTCGGTGAGTGTGGAGATCTGGCACAGGACACACTGGGCTATGACTGCGCACTGGATGCATAGTGCGTAGAGCCAGCGCAGGACACACTGGGCCGTGGAGGCGCACCAGAGGTCTGGAGTGCAGAGCTGGCATAACTCGTCCTGGCTGGATACCCCTCTTAGCCCTGAAATTGCGGGGAGCTGGAACAGGCCGCACTGGGCTTTGCTGGCGAACCGGGGACACCGTGCATAGAGCTGGCACAGGATAACCTGGGATGCACTGGAGGCCAGGAACGCTGAGCCGGCACAGTCCGTCCTGGCTGAATGCCCACTCTAGCACGGCCACTGCGGGGAGCTTGCACAGAGCGCACTGGGCTGTGGCTTTTTGGGGGCTGCCTCTCGTGCTTGCTTCGTTGCCGTGACTCCCTCGCTGCTTCCACCTGTTCCCATGGGAGGCGATCCCTTCTGGCCAGGATCTCCTCCCATGTCCGGGATCTTTTGCCGTCCAGGATGTTCTCCCATGTCCAGTCCTCCTGACCCCGCTGCTTGGTCCGTTTGTGGTGGGAGCTTCTGTAACGTTTGTCGTCGGAAGGAGACCAAGGTGCAGCGTGGTAAGTGTTCATGACTCTTTGTTTACTCAGAACACCAAACAAAACAACAAAATAATAACGAAGGTCACGTTCTGCAGGCTTCACAGAGCTAACAAAAAACAGGATCCCACAAACACCAAAGGGAGAATGACAACTTATATGTGATCCCCAATCAGAGACAACGATAAACAGCTGCCTCTGATTGGGAACCACACTTGGCAAGAAACAAAGAAATAGAAAACATAGAAATAAAGAAACTAGAATGCCCACCTTATGCACACCCTGGCCTAACCAAAATAGAGAATAAAAGCCTCTATGGCCAGGGCGTGACCGTTGTAGTTTCTACATAGTTTTATGTGATAAACAAATTAGAATATTGGCCTGTATTCTACATAGTTTAGCGCATAAAGCGTGGTAATGAACTACAATGGCCATAATCCATTGCGCATCTACGGAAGAGGCACAAGAATGCGCAGTCACGAGGTGATATCGAGAGCAGCTGTTGCTTCGCGGTATCTCTACCTGAACATACATGATCTAAGTGATTTGATAGTTGATATTCAGCAGTCATAAAAGTATGCCTTATTTACATTGAATAACTACTAAAATGGTGACTTTGTCAGATGGTACAGGCAGCAGCTCTTTAGAGATGAGATGATGACATGGAATGAAAACATAGCCACCAAATACAACAAATGTAAGATACACAACATCAGAAATATTTCATTAAAGTGAATAGTAATCGGCTGTCATTTTTCCAATCTGTTTTATTCTGTGTTACAACATTCAACCCACATTTTTAGTAATGAAACTGAACAGATCTCAAAAAACACTACTCTGCTTCTCCTCACTCTGGAAATGGAGTGGCGCCCGCAAGGTTACCGTGGCTATGCAGGGCGGGCGTGGCGTCATCCAATCCCTGTCCATTTTATAGTCTGTACATTTTAACGAGTGTCACATCTGCACCTGATTAAGGACTTTTAGGGTATAGGCCCTCCTGCACTCCAACTGCTGCTGCTGGGCTCAACTTTTTGGATTTGCGACTTCACGCCGAGCCCAATAGCTTTTGGCAGGCGGCAGGAAACATAAATTGTTTCGAGTCTTGTCGTTTTAATTTATTTATCATTCTACATTGTTTGCTTGGCTCACCCCAAGCTTGGCAGGGAAAATATTGGCATAGGAGAGTTGCTGAACTGTTTGTTCCCGTAGTTGGTTTTGGGATTTGTGAGACCGTTCCACTGTCCTCTCTGACACTCTCAGACATCTAGTGGATGTTCTCGCAGACTGATGCACTCATGGACATCAAGTAGGAGTAGAGGTTGTTGATGTAAATATCTGGGTTCTCTTAAGGCCTCGTGTTGATCAGAAGTTAGTGTTTGAACTAAACTGAGTCTCGCTCTCCTTCCCTCAGATATCTGTTCCTGCTGTTCTCTGATGACGACCATCTTCCTTTCGAGCACTGGGTGTTCAACACAGAGGCCCACCCCCTCCCTGTCATCAAGAAGGAGATGACGGACACAGACAAGCCAAACCAGCTGGAATAGTGGACCACCCCCTGACCTGACTCCACCCATCTCGGAACTCCTCTATCCCCTCCCTCTCTGAGCAGTGGGCGGGGCTGTCTATTTTACTCCTCCCCCACTGTGGGTGGAGCTCCCCCAGGCAGGTCACTCCCCTGGTAGACTGGACTCACTCCTGTTTTTGAGTCCATGATCAAACCAGATGGAACCGGACCGGGCTGCCTGCCTCTCCTGACCCAGACTGCCCTCTACTGGGGACTGGGAACCACCACTCAGAACCACCTCGTCCATGAGTGCTTGTCTTGTCATCGTGTAGAGATAACAATCAGTCTGCATGCTGCCCTCCCCTCCCAGTGCTGTAGAGGCTGTAGGATTTACCCTCCTCTGTGAGGAGAACAGGACACTACTACGCTGTAAGATTCACCATCACTCAAAAAAAGCCATACTGATTTGAATACAGCTTTATCATTTTCTTTCTTTCCATGTATTTCGGGTATGTGATTGTGGGTGTGACTGAAAACAGATTTTATGTCAGTCAACATATTATCGGATTTGGGTTGTTCTTATCGTAAATATGATTTTAGTCGCACTTAAACAATGGACCGTTTAGGTGTATTTCTGTTAAAGACCCAGAGCTTGATTCTCACCTGCTCTATAGCTGAAATCCAGTCAAAATAGTGCCTTTCCGTCTGAAATAGTCTATCGAATAAGCAGTTCAGGCAAATTGCAAGGCTTTTATTTATACAGGTAGTCTGGTAGTTAGCAGACGGTCCAGGTGGCATTGGCTGAAGGTTTTATCACCTTTACCACACTGCCATCTAGTTTTGGACAACCAGTACTACAACAGTCCAGTCCTCCAGTCATTTGAGTGTAGCAGGTCGCAGTAGGTTTATAAAGGGGATGAAGTCACGGGGGAAAGACCTGCAGTGAGGACAACCTTTCAGTTAATGAAGTGGACACATTTACTGTTTAGCTTGGTCCCTTCTTCCTGAAATATGGAACGTGTTGGGAAAGTAGAGCTCATCCCTTCTATCAACATTTCATCAATTCATTCAGCCTAGTCAGTTTGTCAGAGCTCACTTTATTTCCCAACCCCCATCAACATGTTCCTTTGTTCTTAAATCGACAAAGTTGCCGTGTGTTTTTGTTTTTTCTTTATTAGAGGTGGTAAAGACAATGAATCCCATGTGATGTAAAATAGTTGTTATACTGATAATTTATTCCGTAGTACATTGGAAGGAAGGTTTGGGATCAGGCCCCTAGGTGGCACTGTGGAGAGCGAGGGCACTGTGTTGTGGATTATTTGGGAGTTGGGGGAGACCAGGGCAGAGTCGGACCAAGAGCTTGGTAGTCAATCATATGGAACGAATGCATCATATGAATGAATGTACCATCAAATGTGATGTTTAAGATTATTTTGCCTTCCTTGATCTTAATTTGTTGATTTATTTGTTGATTCCTTTCTTCTGGAAAGCACAAAATGCTGAAGGAATGTGTCGTGGTACCCATCTGAAGAAGCTGTTAGTCCGTTCAGGAGAATAAGAGGAAGCACAAGAGGAGTTGTTTAGTTGTGTTGACATGCAATGAGAAGATGCAAGTAAGGTTCTCTGTTCACTACACTGGATGAAATCCACTCACATATGAACATGTAAACATGCTGAATACTGTATAGAGAAAAGAGGACCAATACATTGAAATGGTCACATACTGGACACATCATACATAGACATTCACACTACACACACTCTCAAACACACTCATGACCATGGAAGTTTATGAACACACAGACATGGACATTAGAGAGAGAAGTGTGTTTGTAGGAAACCGTAGTCCAACAGTTCTGTTCTTCTGCGGTGTACTTTCACAGACAGGGGGCGCTGATGTTCCTAAAATGTCTCCCCATACATCTTATTGGGAAATAGATGGGGTACGATCAAGAGGCCTTCATCTTTTTTTGAAGTCATATTCTGACCCTAGAAAATAGAGCAGAGGTTTAAGAAGCCTCACTGATATCCGCTACCTGCTGGAGCTACACTCTTCCAGGCCTCCTATTGAAACGCCAGCAGGGCAACCTCTGCTTTCTCTACTGTTCTCTAATAAGACAAAGTCAAAGTAGTCCCTGTTTACCTTACTGGAGGAAGCAATATTAATGTCCATATACGTTGAGATCCCCCTCCACCTAGTTAATTATGGCAGCCATTCGGGCTCGAGGGAAGAGAGTATCACTCACTATACACTGTAGATATGACATTGCTGCATTCACCGTCTCTGAGAGCCTAAAAGGCGCTGCATAGTCAATCAGACATCTGCATTGGCCGTGCAGCATTTACAGTGATACAGCCTCTGCAGAAGTCAGGGCGTTCATACTTTGAGCTTTGCAGAGCAGTGCAGAGCTGTTGTCAAGGAAGTGAGTTTGTGTTTATACAGGACCTCCCGCCTTCACCTACCGTTAACCAATCATGTCAATGCGGAGCTATACAGAGCCTTCCGCATTGTTACAAAATTCAAGAGGCTCACAGGGATGCGGTAGGGAGCTCAATTTGGCCTCTGAGTGCCTCCAGAGGCGCCGCAATTGCATCACACCATCCATATGGCGCCTCAGACCACGTTGTCAGATCAAGCATATATTGTCTCTAAGTGTCTCCCGACTGTTGCAGCTTTTGGGAGCAGAAGGGATGACTCGTAGGAATACAGAAAAACGGTAAAGTCGCTGTAAAATGAAAACATGACATTTATTTTCCTCTTTCTTTCAGTATGCAGACTAGAAGACGTGCTGTTCATTTCCAATTGACTTTGTGGTTGAATATTGTGTTGACGATCTCTCGCATTACAATGCCTTTTATTTGTGAATCTCTTGTTAATGGTTTCGTGAAACAACCTCAGAAATGTAAACTGTACAATATTGCTGATAATCATTCCATTGCACATAGTTTATTTGGGTTAATGTTATTTTAATTTTGTGGGAAATTGTTATGTTTGTTTTTGTTTCTTTCATATTAAAATGTAAATATTCCATTCTACATTTATATAAATCTTACGAACTTATGGATGAAATGATGTTAATGAGCAGCAAAAATTTTCATAAACTATATTTGTTACACTTCTATTGTGAATAAAACAATCTTTTAATAGATAGCCTTTTTGGTGTTTTCATTCTTAAATGTAATCTTGACATCAATGATATTAGTCCTCCAATGGGTCAAATGTGTCTGATAATCAGAGGCTGTACAGGGCTCTTACCACTATGTTTTATCAGCGCTGTAAGAGAGAGGATCCCAAACCACTTCCAAGTGAAGCTGTATGTATAGCTATTCTCCACTAGGTGGCAGAATATTATCAAAACATTGTTTGATGTATTGCTCCTCTATCAACTCTGCTTGCTTTGTCTTGACTTTCTGACATGCTTATTACATGTAGTTGTATGCGTCGTTAATCAAATGTATTTATAATGCCCTTTTTACATCTGCAGTCATTAGTGTTTATACAGAAACCCAGCCTAAAACCACCAATCAATCAATCAAATGTATTTATAATGCCCTTTTTACATCTGCAGTCATTAGTGTTTATACAGAAACCCAGCCTAAAACCACCAATCAATCAATCAAATGTATTTATAATGCCCTTTTTACATCTGCAGTCATTAGTGTTTATACAGAAACCCAGCCTAAAACCACCAATCAATCAAATGTATTTATAATGCCCTTTTTACATCTGCAGTCATTAGTGTTTATACAGAAACCCAGCCTAAAACCACAAATCAATCAAATGTATTTATAACGCCCTTTTTACATCTGCAGTCATTAGTGTTTATACAGAAACCCAGCCTAAAACCACCAATCAATCAAATGTATTTATAATGCCCTTTTTACATCTGCAGTCTTCAGTGTTTATACAGAAACCCAGCCTAAAACCACCAATCAATCAAATGTATTTAATGCCCTTTTTACATCTGCTGTCATTAGTGTTTATACAGAAACCCAGCCTAAAACCACCAATCAATCAAATGTATTTATAATGCCCTTTTTACATCTGCAGTCATTAGTGTTTATACAGAAACCCAGCCTAAAACCACAAATCAATCAATCAAATGTATTTATAATGCCCTTTTTACATCTGCAGTCAGTGTTTATACAGAAACCCAGCCTAAAACCACCAATCAATCAAATATATTTATAATGCCCTTTTTATATCTGCAGTCATTAGTGTTTATACAGAAACCCAGCCTAAAACCACCAATCAATCAATCAAATGTATTTATAATGCCCTTTTTTACATCTGCAGTCATTAGTGTTTATACAGAAACCCAGCCTAAACCACCAATCAATCAAATGCATTTATAATGCCCTTTTTATATCTGCAGTCATTAGTGTTTATACAGAAACCCAGCCTAAAACCACCAATCAATCAAATGTATTTATAATGCCCTTTTTACATCTGCAGTCATTAGTGTTTATACAGAAACCCAGCCTAAAACCACCAATCAATCAATCAAATGTATTTATAATGCCCTTTTTACATCTGCAGTCATTAGTGTTTATACAGAAACCCAGCCTAAAACCACCAATCAATCAATCAAATGTATTTATAATGCCCTTTTTACATCTGCAGTCATTAGTGTTTATACAGAAACCCAGCCTAAAACCACCAATCAATCAATCAAATGTATTTATAATGCCCTTTTTACATCTGCAGTCATTAGTGTTTATACAGAAACCCAGCCTAAAACCACCAATCAATCAAATGTATTTATAATGCCCTTTTTACATCTGCAGTCATTAGTGTTTATACAGAAACCCAGCCTAAAACCACAAATCAATCAATCAAATGTATTTATAACGCCCTTTTTACATCTGCAGTCATTAGTGTTTATACAGAAACCCAGCCTAAAACCACCAATCAATCAAATGTATTTATAATGCCCTTTTTACATCTGCAGTCTTCAGTGTTTATACAGAAACCCAGCCTAAAACCACCAATCAATCAAATGTATTTAATGCCCTTTTTACATCTGCTGTCATTAGTGTTTATACAGAAACCCAGCCTAAAACCACCAATCAATCAAATGTATTTATAATGCCCTTTTTACATCTGCAGTCATTAGTGTTTATACAGAAACCCAGCCTAAAACCACCAATCAATCAATCAAATGTATTTATAATGCCCTTTTTACATCTGCAGTCAGTGTTTATACAGAAACCCAGCCTAAAACCACCAATCAATCAAATATATTAGATTTTTAGATGCACTATTGTTAAGTGACTGTCCCACTGGATGTCATAAGGTGAATGCACCAATTTGTAAGTCGCTCTGGATAAGAGCGTCTGCTAAATGACTTAAATGTAAATGTAAATGTATATTTATATCTGCAGTCATTAGTGTTTATACAGAAACCCAGCCTAAAACCACCAATCAATCAAATGTATTTATAATGCCCTTTTTACATCTGCAGTCATTAGTGTTTATACAGAAACCCAGCCTAAAACCACCAATCAATCAATCAAATGTATTTATAATGCCCTTTTTACATCTGCAGTCATTAGTGTTTATACAGAAACCCAGCCTAAAACCACCAATCAATCAATCAAATGTATTTATAATGCCCTTTTTACATCTGCAGTCATTAGTGTTTATACAGAAACCCAGCCTAAAACCACCAATCAATCAATCAAATGTATTTATAATGCCCTTTTTACATCTGCAGTCATTAGTGTTTATACAGAAACCCAGCCTAAAACCACCAATCAATCAAATGTATTTATAATGCCCTTTTTACATCTGCAGTCATTAGTGTTTATACAGAAACCCAGCCTAAAACCACAAATCAATCAATCAAATGTATTTATAACGCCCTTTTTACATCTGCAGTCATTAGTGTTTATACAGAAACCCAGCCTAAAACCACCAATCAATCAAATGTATTTATAATGCCCTTTTTACATCTGCAGTCTTCAGTGTTTATACAGAAACCCAGCCTAAAACCACCAATCAATCAAATGTATTTAATGCCCTTTTTACATCTGCAGTCATTAGTGTTTATACAGAAACCCAGCCTAAAACCACCAATCAATCAAATGTATTTATAATGCCCTTTTTACATCTGCAGTCATTAGTGTTTATACAGAAACCCAGCCTAAAACCACCAATCAATCAAATGTATTTATAATGCCCTTTTTACATCTGCAGTCTTCAGTGTTTATACAGAAACCCAGCCTAAAACCACCAATCAATCAAATGTATTTAATGCCCTTTTTACATCTGCAGTCAGTGTTTATACAGAAACCCAGCCTAAAACCACAAATCAATCAAATGTATTTATAATGCCCTTTTTACATCTGCAGTCTTCAGTGTTTATACAGAAACCCAGCCTAAAACCACCAATCAATCAAATGTATTTATAATGCCCTTTTTACATCTGCAGTCATTAGTGTGTATACAGAAACCCAGCCTAAAACCACAAATCAATCAATCAAATGTATTTATAATGCCCTTTTTACATCTGCAGTCAGTGTTTATACAGAAACCCAGCCTAAAACCACAAATCAATCAATCAAATGTATTTATAACGCCCTTTTTACATCTGCAGTCGTCACAGTGTTTATACAGAAACCCAGCCTAAAACCACCAATCAATCAAATGTATTTATAATGCCCTTTTTACATCTGCAGTCATTAGCGTTTATACAGAAACCCAGCCTAAAACCACCAATCAATCAAATATATTTATAATGCCCTTTTTACATCTGAAGTCATTAGCGTTTATACAGAAACCCAGCCTAAAACCACCAATCAATCAAATGTATTTATAATGCCCTTTTTACATCTGCAGTCGTCACAGTGTTTATACAGAAACCCAGCCTAAAACCACCAATCAATCAAATGTATTTATAATGCCCTTTTTACATCTGCAGTCATTAGCGTTTATACAGAAACCCAGCCTAAAACCACCAATCAATCAAATATATTTATAATGCCCTTTTTACATCTGTAGTCATTAGTGTTTATACAGAAACCCAGCCTAAACCACCAATCAATCAAATATATTTATAATGCCCTTTTTACATCTGCAGTCATTAGTGTTTATACAGAAACCCAGCCTAAAACCACCAATCAATCAATCAAATGTATTTATAATGCCCTTTTTACATCTGCAGTCATTAGTGTTTATACAGAAACCCAGCCTAAAACCACCAATCAATCAATCAAATGTATTTATAATGCCCTTTTTACATCTGCAGTCATTAGTGTTTATACAGAAACCCAGCCTAAAACCACCAATCAATCAAATGTATTTATAATGCCCTTTTTACATCTGCAGTCATTAGTGTTTATACAGAAACCCAGCCTAAAACCACCAATCAATCAAATGTATTTATAACGCCCTTTTTACATCTGCAGTCATTAGTGTTTATACAGAAACCCAGCCTAAAACCACCAATCAATCAAATGTATTTATAATGCCCTTTTTACATCTGCAGTCTTCAGTGTTTATACAGAAACCCAGCCTAAAACCACCAATCAATCAAATGTATTTAATGCCCTTTTTACATCTGCAGTCAGTGTTTATACAGAAACCCAGCCTAAAACCACAAATCAATCAAATGTATTTATAATGCCCTTTTTACATCTGCAGTCTTCAGTGTTTATACAGAAACCCAGCCTAAAACCACCAATCAATCAAATGTATTTATAATGCCCTTTTTTACATCTGCAGTCATTAGTGTTTATACAGAAACCCAGCCTAAAACCACAAATCAATCAATCAAATGTATTTATAATGCCCTTTTTACATCTGCAGTCAGTGTTTATACAGAAACCCAGCCTAAAACCACAAATCAATCAATCAAATGTATTTATAACGCCCTTTTTACATCTGCAGTCGTCACAGTGTTTATACAGAAACCCAGCCTAAAACCACCAATCAATCAAATGTATTTATAATGCCCTTTTTACATCTGCAGTCATTAGCGTTTATACAGAAACCCAGCCTAAAACCACCAATCAATCAAATATATTTATAATGCCCTTTTTACATCTGCAGTCATTAGCGTTTATACAGAAACCCAGCCTAAAACCACCAATCAATCAAATGTATTTATAATGCCCTTTTTACATCTGCAGTCATTAGTGTTTATACAGAAACCCAGCCTAAAACCACCTATCAATCAAATGTATTTAATGCCCTTTTTACATCTGCAGTCAGTGTTTATACAGAAACCCAGCCTAAAACCACCAATCAATCAAATGTATTTAATGCCCTTTTTACATCTGCAGTCAGTGTTTATACAGAAACCCAGCCTAAAACCACAAATCAATCAATCAAATGTATTTATAATGCCCTTTTTACATCTGCAGTCGTCACAGTGTTTATACAGAAACCCAGCCTAAAACCACCAATCAATCAAATATATTTATAATGCCCTTTTTACATCTGCAGTCATTAGCGTTTATACAGAAACCCAGCCTAAAACCACCAATCAATCAAATATATTTATAATGCCCTTTTTACATCTGTAGTCATTAGTGTTTATACAGAAACCCAGCCTAAACCACCAATCAATCAAATGCATTTATAATGCCCTTTTTATATCTGCAGTCATTAGTGTTTATACAGAAACCCAGCCTAAAACCACCAATCAATCAAATGTATTTAATGCCCTTTTTACATCTGCAGTCATTAGTGTTTATACAGAAACCCAGCCTAAAACCACCAATCAATCAAATGTATTTATAATGCCCTTTTTTACATCTGCAGTCATTAGTGTTTATACAGAAACCCAGCTTAAACCACCAATCAATCAAATGCATTTATAATGCCCTTTTTACATCTGCAGTCATTAGTGTTTATACAGAAACCCAGCCTAAAACCACCAATCATTCAATCAAATGTATTTACAATGCCCTTTTTACATCTGCAGTCTTCAGTGTTTATACAGAAACCCAGCCTAAAACCACCAATCAATCAATCAAATATATTTATAACGCCCTTTTTACATCTGCAGTCTTCAGTGTTTATACAGAAACCCAGCCTAAAACCACCAATCAATCAATCAAATGTATTTACAATGCCCTTTTTTACATCTGCAGTCATTAGTGTTTATACAGAAACCCAGCCTAAACCACCAATCAATCAATCAAATGTATTTATAATGCCCTTTTTACATCTGCAGTCTTCAGTGTTTATAGAGAAACCCAGCCTAAAACTACAAATCACCAAGTGGGTGGGCCCCTGCCCAGTCATGTGAAATACATAGATTAGGGCCCAATGAATTCATTTCAATTTACTGATTTCTTTATATGAACTGTAACTCAGGAACATTTTTGAAATTGTTGCGTTTATATTTTGGTTCAGTACATATATCCCTTAATTCTTATGGTGTGCAATTATGCAATGGAAAAGCAACTTGTTCAGTGAATTATAGATTGTGGTTTTATTGACAGATTAGAGATTTATGCTATTTCTAAGATGTTTCCTGTTGCCACTTGAATTGAATTGATGTCCATCTAAAGCTAGGTATTGTACTGTACAGTATACAGAAGCTGAAAGTGTGAACGACAGTTGTGAACTAAGAACACAGGGTGGCAGCACAACACACTAATAAGGATGAAGGATTTTGTCTGTTGCCAATTAACTCCTGTGTAATATTAATAGACATAGATGCAGTGATGCACAGGCCTCTAATAAGACACTGACCGTTACTTTTCACAGGTATCCCTGAAAATAGTTAACTTCTTCCTGTATTCTTTCTCCTTATATAATCTTCCTCACTCATCCATAGTCACAGCTTCCCAGGGAAATGGTTGTCGTTGCTTGCATGCAGGTCCGGCCCTAGCTATTTGGGGGCTCTAAACCAGATTTGGAAATTTTGCACATTTTGCCATGGGGATGACAGAAAGAGTTGAAGTTTCAAAGCAAGCTTTCAAAACAATATTCCTGCAATTCAAAATAATTTTGCCAAGTCTTATGCCCATGTTAAAGGAAAGTTTTTTTTTTTTTACAACCAAATCTCTATTTTTGATGTAAATGAAATGTTATAGAAGGGTCCAGACACCTTTTTGGCCAACCTTTATTCGTAGAGTTATATTTCAGTTTGTTAAGACTCGAGCGCTACCTCTCGGTCAATTCCACAGGTAACTTCCAAAATAAGGAAACACGTGAGCAAATGCTAGGTTAAAAAATACAAGGTTGAGACAACGTAATAAAAAATGTATGGGACCAGCGCCGTTGCTAACTAGCAACACTGGTCCCATGAATTACAAAGAGTTATGGGGTTATATTAGAGTTATATTAGAAACACATTGTTTTGACCTTTTAATCTTCAACCTAGAGTCCTAGTTGTTCGCTAGCTGGCTAGATAGTTGCTGTCTTTTTTCCACCAACCTTATGATCTGCTTCAGGCTACGAGTCTTCTACCTAGGCAGTTTAGCTACAACGCTAGAGCTGGTCCCATGGTTGATTCAGAGCGGTAGAACCTCAGCATTATTATGATGCCATTGGCTTAACTTTCCCATATTCAACCTAAAGTGAATGAGTGACTGTCACTAACTAGGGTTGAATGGCGGGAACCCAGTTACAGAGATTTACCGGGATTTACCGCCCAAAACCCCTCCCTTTTCCCTTTTACTGGTAAATTATAATACATTATTTGTATGAACAGCAGGGCGTGAAATGGACCTGTTCAATTATATGCGATGTCTAAATCTGGTTTCTCTACGGCTTCTGCGTGATGAATCAACGCTCAGGGTGGCGACAGACAGCCCATCTCAGTATAGAGCGCGGTTCATAATACATGTAGATCTGCAATATCATCTCATGGTAACTTTTTTTCTTGTGACAGATAGGCCTACATTTGCTGCAGCATAGTCTATGCTACAGTAATATAAAGACAGAACTGGTGTCTAATTCACCCATCTCCGTCTGGCTTTTGGGGTCACCTTGTTTTTTTAAATGTAAAGATTTGTAGATTTTTTTTATTGTAAGGATTTTTAAAACGTTTTATGTAAAGATGATATATATTTTTAATTGCAACTGTAGAGTTTTAAAACAGCCTATCGCTCGTATCTTTGCTTTAAATCAGTGCACTGTGAGCACAATACTTTCTCTCCATCTACTCCATTCAAACTGCATCCAAAATAGATCATCCTGTTCTAGGTTGATATATAGCCCTATACAGTGCCTTCGGAAAGTATTCAGACCCCTTGACTTTTAGGGAAAGAGGGATACCTAGTCAGTTGTACAACTGAATGCATTCAACTGAATTGTGTCTTCCGCATTTAACCCAACCCCTCTGAATCAGAGAGGTGTGGGGGTGTTGCCATAATTGACATCCACGTCTTCGGCATCAGGGGAACAGTGGGTTAACTGCCTTGCTCAGGAGCAGAATGACATATTTTTACCTTGTCAGCTCGGGGATTCGATCCAGCAAACGTTCAGTTACTGGCCCAAAGCTCTAACCACTAGGCTATCTGTCACATTTTGTTAGGTTACAGCCTTATTCTAAAATGTATTATATTGTTTTTTTCCCTCATCAATCTACACACAATACCCCATAATGACAAAGCAAAAATAGTTTTTTAGACATTTTTGGAATATCAATGGAAATATCAAATATGGAAATATCACATTTAGATAATTATTCAGACCCTTTACTCAGTACTTTGTTGAAGCCCCTTTGGCAATAATTACAGCCTCGAATCTTCTTGGGTATGACGCTACAAACTTTGCACACCTGTATTTGCGGAGTTTCTCCCATTCTTCTCTACAGATCCTCTCAAGCTCTGTCAGGTTGGATGGGAAGCATTGCTGCACAGCTATTGTCAGATGTTAGATCGGGTTCAAGTCCGGGCTCTGGCTGGGCTACTCAAGGACATTCAGAGACTTGTCCCCGCAGTCACTCCTACATTGTCTTGGCTGTGTGCTTAGGGTCATTTTCCTGTTGGAAGGTGAACCTTCACCCCAGTCTGAGGTCCTGAGTGCTCTGGAGCAGGTTTTCATCAAGGATCTCTCTGTACATTTCTCTGTTCATCTGCCTCGATCCTAACTAGTCTCCCAGTCCCTGCCGCTGAAAAACACCCCCACAGCATGTTGCCTCACCACCATGATTTACCGTAGGGATGGTGCCAGGTCTCCTCCAGATGTGACGCTTGACATTCAGGCCAATGAATCTTGGATTCATCAGACTAGAGAATCTTGTTTCTCATGGTCTGAGAGTCTTTAGGTGCCTTTTGGCAAACTCCAAGCGGGCTGTCATTTGCCTTTTACTGAGCTCTACGGACAATTCCTTCAACCTCATGGCTTGGTTTTTGCTCTGACATTCACTGTCAACTGTGGGACAATATATAGAAGTGTGTACCTTTCCAAATCATGTCCAATCAATTGAATTTACCACAGGTGGACTCCAATCAAGTTGTAGAAACATCTCAAGGTTGATCAATGGAAACAGGATTCACCTGATCTCAATTTCGAGTCTCATAGCAAAGGGTGTGCATACTTATGTAAATAAGGTATTTCTGTTTTATTTTTTGAATACATTTGCTAAAATCTCTAAAAACCTGTTTTTGCTTTGTCATTATGGGGTATTGTGTGTAGATTTCTGATGAAATGTAATCAATTTTAGAATAAGGCTGTAAAGTAACAAAATGTGGAAGAAGATAAGGGGTCTGAATACTTTCTGAAGGCACTGTATATAGATGTCCTAGCCTACCTCTTTCAGGTAATAAATCAAATGCAATATTATCCTTATATTTAGCTAATTAATGATGGGTTATGCATCTGTAGCTCAGTTGGTAGAGCATGGCGCTTGTAACGCCAGGGTAGTGGGTTCGATTCCCGGGACCACCCATACGTAGAATGTATGCACACATGACTGTAAGTCGCTTTGGATAAAAGCGTCTGCTAAATGGCATATATATATAAGCATCTAACTTGTAGCTTCTGTCTCTTGTGCAATACACAAGCACTTGTGCTCCGCTTGCCTCTCCTTAAAAAACGCACCTTAGTTCTTGGAGTCCCATGCAGGAAAAGCTAGGCTAGAGTAGCTTGCTGGACATTTTTTTTTGCATTTCTGATCAAATCAAATCAAATGTATTTATATAGCCCTTCGTACATCAGCTGATATCTCAAAGTGCTGTACAGAAACCCAGCCTAAAACCCCAAACAGCAAGCAATGCAGGTGTAGAAGCACGGTGGCTCGGGAAAACTCCCTAGAAAGGCCAAAACCTAGGAAGAAACCTAGAGAGGAACCAGGCTATGTGGGGTGGCCAGTCCTCTTCTGGCTGTGCCGGGTGCAGATTATAACAGAACATGGCCAAGATGTTCAAATGTTCATAAATGACCAGCAGGGTCCAATAATAATAAGGCAGAGCAGTTGAAACTGGAGCAGCAGCACGGCCAGTTGAACTGGGGACAGCAAGGAGTCATCATGTCAGGTAGTCCTAAGGCATGGTCCTAGGGCTCAGGTCCTCCGAGAGAGAGAAAGAAAGAGAGAAAGAGAGAATTAGAGAGAGCACACTTAAATTCACACAGGACACTGAATAGGACAGGAGGAGTACTCCAGATATAACAAACTGACCCTAGCCCCCCGACACAAACTACTGCAGCATAAATACTGGAGGCTGAGACAGGAGGGGTCAGGAGACACTGTGGCCCCATCCGATGATACCCCCGGACAGGGCCAAACAGGAAGAATATAACCCCACCCACTTTGCCAAAGCCCAGCCCCTACACCACTAGAGGGATATCTTCAACCACCATCCTTACCATCCTGAGACAAGGCCTAGTATAGCCCACAAAGATCTCCGCCACGGCACAACCCAAGGGGGGCGCCAACCCAGACAGGAAGATCACATTAGTGACTCAACCCACTCAGGTGACGCACCCCTCCCAGGGACGGTATGAAAGAGCCCCAGTAAGCCAGTGACTCAGCCCCTGTAATAGGGTTAGAGGCAGGGAATCCCAGTGGAAAAAGGGGAACCAGCCAGGCAGAGACCGCAAGGGCGGTTCGTTGCTCCAGAGCCTTTCCGTTCACCTTCACACTCCTGGGCCAGACTACACTCAATCATATGACCCACTGAAGAGATGAGTCTTCAGTAAAGACTTAAAGGTTGAGACCAAGTTTGCGTCTCTTACATGGGTAGGCAGACCGTTCCATAAAAATGGAGCTCTATAGGAGAAAGCCCTGCCTCCAGCTGTTTGCTTAGAAATTCTAGGGACAATTAGGAGGCCTGCGTCTTGTGACCGTAGCGTACGTGTAGGTATGTACGGCAGGACCAAATCAGAGAGATAGGTAGGAGCAAGCCCATGTAATACTTTGTAGGTTAGCAGTAAAACCTTGAAATCAGCCCTTGCTTTGACAGGAAGCCAGTGTAGGGAGGTGAGCACTGGAGTAATATGATCAAATTTTTGGGTTATAGTCAGGATTCTAGCAGCCGTATTTAGCACTAACTGAAGTTTATTTTGTGCTTTATCCGGGTAGCCGGAAAGTAGAGCATTGCAGTAGTCTAACCTAGAAGTGACAAAAGCATGGATTAAGTTTTCTGCATCATTTTTGGACAGAAAGTTTCTGATTTTTGCAATGTTACGTAGAAGGAAAAAAGCTGTCCTTGAAATGGTCTTGATATGTTATTCAAAAGAGAGATCAGGGTCCAGAGTAACACCGAGGTCCTTCACAGTTCTATTTGAGACGACTGTACAACCATTAAGATTAATTGTCAGATTCAACAGAAGATCTCTTTGTTTCTTGGGACCTAGAACAAGCATCTCTGTTTTGTCCGAGTTTAAAAGTAGAACGTTTGCAGCCATCCACTTCCTTATGGCTGAAACACATGCTTCTAGCGAGGGCAATTTTGGGGCTTCACCATGTTTCATTGAAATGTACAGCTGTGTGTCATCCGCATAGCAGTGAAAGTTAACATTATGTTTTCGAATGACATCCCCAAGAGGTCAAATATATAGTGAAAACAATAGTGGTCCTAAAACGGAACCTTGAGGAACACCGAAATTTACCGTTGATTTGTCAGAGGACAAACCATTCACAGAGACAAACTGATATCTTTCTGACAGATAATATCTAAACCAGGCCAGAACTTGTCCGTGTAGACCAATTTGGGTTTCCAATCTCTCCAAAAGAATGTGGTGATCGATGGTATCTAAAGCAGCACTAAGGTCTAGGAGCACGAGGACAGATACATAGCCTCAGTCTGATGCCATTAAAAGGTCATTTACCACCTTCTCAAGTGCAGTCTCAGTGCTATGATGGGGTCTAAAACCAGACTGAAGCATTTTGTATACATTGTTTGTCTTCAGGAAGGCAGTGAGTTGCTGCGCAACAGCCTTTTCTAACATTTTTTGAGAGGAATGGAATATTCGATATAGGCCGATAGTTTTTTATATTTTCTGGGTCAAGGTTTGGCCATCCCCACCGTCAAACATGGAGGTGGAAACATTTTGCTTTGGGGGTGTTTTGCTGCTAAGGGGACAGGACAACTTCACCGCATCAAAGGGACGATGGACGGGGCCATGTACCATCAAATCTTGGGTGAGAACCTCCTTCCCTCAGCCAGGGCGTTGAAAATGGGTCGTGGATGGGTATTCCAGCATGACAATGACCCAAAACACACGGCCAAGGAAACAAAGGAGTGGCTCAAGAAGAAGCACATTAAGGTCCCGGAGTGGCCTAGCCAGTCTCCAGATCTTAATCCCATAGAAAATCTGTGGAGGGACCTGAAGGTTCGAGTTGCAAACGTCAGCCTCGAAACCTTAATGACTTGGAGAAGATCTGCAAAGAGGAGTGGGACAAAATCCCTCCTGAGATGTGTGCAAACCTGGTGGCCAACTACGAGAAATGTATGACCACTATGATTGCCAACATGGGTTTTGCCACCAAGTACTAAGTCATGTTTTGCAGAGGGGTCAAATACTTACTTCCCCTCATTAAAATGCAAATAAATTTATAACAGTTTTGACATGCATTTTTCTGGATGTTTTTGCTGTTATTCTGTCTCTCACTGTTCAAATAAACCTACCATTAAAATTATAGACTGATCATTTCTTTGTCAATGGGCAAACGTACAAAATCAGCAGGGGATCAAATACTTTTTTCCCTCACTGTATGTGGGTCAGCCTACTAATTATACAAATAGGCCCTATTATATTTAAACATGTAAATTAAATGCACTAGTCTATACTTGTAACTTTGTAACTGGAGCTAGTTTCCTTTATTTACCAATAGAACTTAGGCCATAGCTAGCTACATCTATGGCCTTTTATGTTTTTTTGTTGTGCGTAATGTGCTGTAGCTTATATCATTCACAGTATGTATTGGATAATGGAACAATCATTTGGTCTTGTTTGGGGGCTTGGGCTCATAAAATGGTGTCAATGTAGGGCTCATAAAATGGTGTCAATGTAGGGCTCATAAAATGGTGTCAATGTAGGGCCCATAAAATGGTGTCAATGTAGGGCTCATAAAATGGTGTCAATGTAGGGCTCATAAAATGGTGTCAATGCAGGGCTCATAAAATGGTGTCAATATAGGGCTCATAAAATGGTGCCAATGTAGGGCTCATAAAATGGTGTCAATGTAGGGCTCATAAAATGATGTCAATGTAGGGCTCATAAAATGGTGTCAATACAGGGCTCATAAAATGGTGTCAATGTAGGGCTCATAAAATGGTGTCAATATAGGGCTCATAAAATGGTGCCAATGTAGGGCTCATAAAATGTATTTAATATACGACTCATCAGGGTCAGGTAGCATCAGGTTTGAATGTTCATGCTGATCAACGCTGTAATAAAATCCAGACACGTGTATATGCTTTATAAGGCTTCTGAATGACACTTCCTTTCCAATACATATTGAGGATCTTATTCTGGTGACATCATCATCGATGCGTGGCTGCTGTTTGACAAATAAAAATAATATTGCTCTTTAGTCCATAATAATCTCATCATGTAGGCTATACATGAGCTCTAGCCAACAGCTCACAGATACAGTCATGTATCTGCGCTCTGCATGCTGTTGGCTAGAGCTCACTTGCCAAAACCGAAGGGGTCGTACTCCCTATACAATGCAACATTGTTTTGTGAGGAAACCATCAGTAGAGTTGAAAATACTATGGAAACCCATTTAACTTGTATTTTCTATTTATGGGATTTGAACCTGCTAGCGGTGTTTTATTTCTTACTATGTCATCAGGCACATTCTTTTATCTGGAACAAGTCAATTTGATGGAAACATCTCTGGTGGGAAAATGCACACGTTGTTTTTATGCAGATGTTTGAATATTCGCATGAACATCTGCCGCCAATTGGATGGAAACCTTTCTAGTGGCTGAACTAACAAGAGAGAGACTGCTAATGCACAACCACATTTCGAAATTCCCACTCATGTATTGTACTATTCGAACGCTCGACAGTAAATTGAGATCCCGACTGAGTTCCAGAAAATAAAAATGACGGCAGTTGAGGGCCCTAAGCGACCGCGTATGTCCTGCATGTATGTCCATCGTGGCAGCTGGCCAGGCTCCATAGTGTCCCAGGTCACTATGGTGACACGTTTCCCTGTATCCTCACCCTTTCCCAGCCCATCATCATCACTGTCGTTACTCAACCCCCCCGTAGCCACACACACTTTCAGCCAGCAGTACACATGCACACGGGGCTGCTATGCATCAGTGTGATGCAGCTCTGTGGGTAATGTTCTAATTTGAGAGCCACAGCTGTTGAAGCGACAGGGATTGCAGGCATTAGAGAGGATTAACTGTCATCCAGCAAAACTACGGCTGGTATATTGCAAATACAGCATTTTAGGCCTGATATGGGCAATCCAATGATTAGGAAAACAACCTAAGAGACACGTCAGACATTTGATGCTGGTGTTTCAGTTCACGTCCGTGCTTAACTAGATGTTTCAGTTGTATTGTTTATTTTTACTAATTGATGTTAAGTTAAACTATTTTTTATGGTGTCCAGTTCTCCTTTTCCAGATTTTCCACTTTCTCTCCTCTGTGGTCTATAACGGTCTCTGTTCTACAGATCAAAGCCACCAAGGAAGTCTTGTCCTTTATTTGCTCCATGTTCTGAATATTGTTTAAATAAAAAATGCAATAAAAACTGCTTGCAAATGAAATGGCTACCCAGCGAGACATACAGCATATATCGACTGCTGACTGTGGATTTTATTTGCTCAATTAAATCCCAATCGCTTTTTTGAAGAGTCACGTCATTTTCATGGGGTTAGAATTACTTGATGTTTACATAATGCGTTTGTCCTTTATGGAATTCAGCATGGAGCTTATTCTGGGTGTGCTGTCTGGTTACAGCCCGTGACATGTCCCGTTGAGTCTGGGATGAAGCAGAGGAGACCTCCATGTGACCTTCCCAATCGAGGAGAGACTGGGAAGGAGTGGAGCAGACCAGGGAGGGAGGTTGTGTTTTGAGCAGTGTGACATACTCTCTCTCTCTCTCTGAGATGCTGTGAGAGGCTCTGCTCACAGTCTCTCAATTCAATTTCAATTCAATTTAAGGGCTTTATTGGCATGGGAAACATATGTTTACATTGCCAAAGCATGTGAAATAGATAATAAACAAAAGTGAAATAAAAAATAAAGAATTTACAGTAAACATTATACTTCCAAAGGTTCCAAAAATAATAAAGACATTGCAAATGTCACATTATGTATATATACAGAGTAATGATGTGCAAATAGTTAAAGTACAAAAGGGAAAATAAATAAACATAAAAATAGGTTGTATTTACAGTGTTGTTGGTTCTTCACTGGTTGCCCTTTTCTTGCGGCAACAGGTCACAAATCTTGCTGTTGTGATGGCACACTGGTGTTTCACCCATTTCACCCAAAATTGAATTTGTTCTTGAATTCTTTGTGGGTCTGTGTAATCTGAGGGACATGTGTGTCTCTAATATGGTCATACATTGGGCAGGAGGTTAGGAAGTGCAGCTCAGTTTCCACCTCATTTTGTGGGCAGTGTGCACATAGCCTGTTTTCTTTTGAGAGCCAGGTCTGCCTTCGGCGACCTTTCTTAATAGCAAGGCTATGCTCACTGAGTCTGTACCTGTACCAGTATTTATGCTGCAGTAGTTTATGTGTCGGGGGGCTAGGGTCAGTTTGTTTATCTGGAGTACTTCTCCTGTCCTATTCGGTGTCCTGTGTAAATCTAAGTGTGCGTTCTCTAATTCTCTCCTTCTCTCTTTCTTTCTCTCTCTCGGAGGACCTGAGCCCTAGAACCATGCCCCAGGACTACCTGACATGATGACTCCTTGCTGTCCCCAGTCCACCTGGCCATGCTGCTGCTCCAGTTTCAACTGGCCTGGGCCCTAGGACCATGTCCCAGGACTACCTGACATGAGGACTCCTTGCTGTCCCCAGTCCACCTGGCCATGCTCCTGCTCCAGTTTCAACTGTTCTGCCTTACTATTATTCAACCATGCTGGTCATTTATGAACATTTGAACATCTTGGCCACGTTCTGTTATAATCTCCACCTGGCACAGCCAGAAGAGGACTGGCCACCCCACATATGCTCTCTCTAATTCTCTCTTTCTTTCTCTCTCTCGGAGGACCTGAGCCCTAGGACCGTGCCCCAGGACTACCTGACATGATGGCTCCTTGCTGTCCCCAGTCCATCTGACTGTGCTGCTGCTCCAGTTTCAACTGTTCTGCCTTATTATTATTTGACCATGCTGGTCATTTATGAACATTTGAACATCTTGGTCATGTTCTGTTATAATCTCTACCCGGCACAGCCAGAAGAGGACTGGCCACCCCACATAGCCCGGTTCCTCTCTAGGTTTCTTCCTAGGTTTTGGCCTTTCTAGGGAGTTTTTCCTAGCCACCGTGCTTTTACACCTGCATTGTTTGCTGTTTGGGGGTTTAGGCTGGGTTTCTGTACAGCACTTTGAGATATCAGCTGATGTACGAAGGGCTATATAAATAAATTTGATTTGATTTGATTTGATTTGTACCTAGTCAAATATTTCCTTAAGTTTGGGTCAGTCACAGTGGTCAGGTATTCTGCCACTATGTACTCTCTGTTCAGGGCCAAATAGCATTCTAGTTTGTTCTGTTTTTTTGTAAATTCTTTCCAATGTGTCAAGTAATTATCTTTTGTTTTCTCATGATTTGGTTGGGTCTAATTGTGTTGCTGTCCTGCTCTGTGGGGTCTGTTTGTGTTTGTGAACAGAGCCCCAGGACCAGCTTGCTTATGGGGCTGTTCTCCAGGTTCATCTCTCTGTAGGTGGTGGCTTTGTTATGGAAGGTTTGGGAAACGCTTCCTTTTAGGTGGTTGTAGAATTTAATGGCTCTTTTCTGGATTCTGATAATTAGCGAGTATCGGCCTAATTCTGCTCTGCATGCATTATTTGGTGTTTTACGTTGTACACTGAGGATATTTTTGCAGAATTCTGCATGCAGTCTCAATTTGGTGTTTGTCCCGTTTTGTGAATTATCTCTCTCTCTCTGAGGTTCTGTGAGAGGCTCAGCTCACTCACTCTCTCACTCTGAGGTGGTTTAGGAGGCTCAGCACACTCTCTCTCTCTCTCTGAGGCCCAGCTCTCTCTCTCTCTCTGAGGTGCTGTGAGAGGCTCGGCTCACACCATGACACACCAAAGAGTGCTAATGGAGTTTGGCCGATTATTGTGACGACGTGGGGGAAATTCAGAGATTATGCACATTGAGATCAGATGTGGCTCCTGACTCCTGCTGCCTGACAGGCAGCTCTGATGTAGGGAGGGGATACAGTGTGAAGTAACGGCCCGTGTTTTATTAGAGGTCTGTGCATTACTGCCTCTCTCTGTATATGTCTATGAATGTTATAGTTGTCATCTTCTTCCTGTATTCTGTTTCCTTATATATTCTTCCACACTCATCCATAGTCACATGTTCCCAGGGAGATGAATGGCTCCATAGTGCCCTGTAGTCCCAGGTCACCGTGGTGACACACGTGACACAACATCCTCACCCTTTCCCTGTCCATTATCATCACTGTCGTTATTCAAACCCCCTGTGGTCACACACACCCTCAACCAGCAGGACACATACACACCTGCACGCACGCACAGACACACCCTCCATCCTACACAGCATCCTGGGTACTAAACAAATCCAGGGCTCTCTCTAGCTGTTTTAGCTGCAGCATCCTTTTGAACTTTCCCCCATGCTATAGAGAAGATAGAATACTTAATGGGATTGTCCAAGGGATCCAAATGAGGAATAAAACGGGAACAGACAGATGAGAAGTAGATCTTGGTGCCAGATAAAGTAAATGCCTATTTATGTCTTAATATTTGATGACTGTTCTGGCAGAAGTTGTCAATGTGCTGAGAAAGGAGAGGCTGGGAGACTTTATGTTTTATTAATCAAGGACCAAAGCAGCACATTTTGCTGGGTGCTGTTTGGAGAAGAACTTTCATTTGACCGTTGGCTGTTTCGGGCCCAATCAATTATTGTAGTGATGTTTTAATTGGAGGGGCTCAGTCTGCCGCTCTATCAAAGGGCATCAATCAGCAATGACCTTGTCCACGTTGACAAGGGGCCATAGAAAGGGTGCCTCGCAATCTACATTCAAGATGAGTGGAGTCACAAGCTCAGGTCACAACTCACAATCAGTCCTCTGACTCTGAAAGAGAACGGAGCACTGAGAGATGGACAGAATCTGTTTCCTTACAACACCTCTTTAGCCAATATAAAAAGTTCCACTCTAATGCTCAAGGTTGGGGACAAACCAACCGCTGTGTGATGGACAGTTTTCCAACTAGCTCAATAGATGGTGGTGGCAGTAGCAATAGGCACCAGATGCACCAGACTCTGGCTAATTGTCCCCTCTGGATGAGATGAGTGGGTAGAGAGCTGTGTGTCAGAACTGTCCCATCCATGGATGAGATGGATGAATGAGGCAGTTGTCTTGCTGCTAGACTCCAGAGTGAGTGCCAGCTATAAGGGGGCACTATGCCTGTGGCTGTGTGTCCTAGATGCTGAATCAGCGTTGTGGCACTATGCTCTGATCACAGTGTTGGAATGGTATGCATTATGGGCCAACAGCACTGCTGCCTTCCTCTCTCTCTCTCTCTCTCTCTCTCTCTCTCTCTCTCTCTCTCTCTCTCTCTCTCTCTCTCTCTCTCTCTCTCTCTCTCTCTCTCTCTCTCTCTCTCTCTCTCTCTCTCTCTCTCTCTGTCTCTGTGTCTGTCTCCCTCTCTCTGTCTCTCCCTCTCACCCTCTGTCTCTGTCTCTCTCTCTCTGTCTCTCTCTCTCTCCCTCTGTCTCTGTCTCTCTCTCTGTCTCTCCCTCTCTCTCCCTCTCCCTCTCCCTCTGTCTCTCTCTCTGTCTGTCTGTCTCTCTCTCTGTCTCTCCCTCTCTCTCTCTCTCCCTCTCCCTCTCCCTCTCCCTCTCCCTCTGTCTCTCTCTCTGTCTCTCTCTGTCTCTCTCTCTCTCTCTCTCTCTCTCTCTCTCTCTCTCTCTCTCTCTCTCTCTCTCTCTCTCTCTGTCTCTCTCTCTTTCTGTTTCTGTCTCTCTCTCTCTCCGTCTCTCCCTCTCTCCCTCTCTGTCTCTTTACATGTTTCATGTCATCCCCTAAGGACCAGTGACAGACCCACAGAGAACATAGAGTGGAAGAAGAGCATAACTATGCATGTCATCGCTTGTCCATAGAGGGTGTGTGTGTGTCTCTGAGTGTGTCTGTGTGTGCGTGCGTGTTTGCAGTGGTTAACTTGAGCAGAAGCTACCGGAAGGCAGACTCCTGCACCATGTCTTAAAGATTCCTCCAATATGTCCTTATATAATCCTAACCCGAGCGTCATGTCCACATCCCGGCTCAATCCCCACCCTAACTAGAACCCTAACGCTAACCCTGCGTGTTAGTGTGTGTTAGTGTGTGTGCGAGCGTATGTGTGTCCATCTGCTTCATGATGTAGCAGATTTGGTGGAAAGCCAAGAGTGGCCATGGCTCACACCAGGGACTTGGAACTAAAACAGAGAATCCTGATCAGTTTCAGGGTCACACAGAGCTGAATAACTATGCATGGCTCCACCATCTTAACATGTGCCCACAGCATGGCATCAGCTTTGCAAAGGGTAGAGATCTGTACACATGCATTATGCATCACTGTGTAAGTGTCCTTTGTAGTGAGATAACATGTGACTACTTCAGCGAGGGTTTGCACTGTGATACCATAATCAAAATATATTCTGGGCACTTCATTAATATGATGCTCTTTTCACGTGTAAGTTTTCATTTCAAATGTAAAATGCAGTGTTAGTCATTCTGAGCGGCTCTGCTTGTCCCAGTCAGGAGAATATACTGAGGGAAGCCAGTCCCTGTAATGGCTGCTTTTATGTTTGACGTTGTCCCCTGGTGTGTCACAGGAGAGCCACCTCTGCTCAAACAGACCATAAATAATGTCTTACAATAGCTCTGGTTCTGAGTGGGCTTGGGCTGTGTAAGGAGATGTTACAGACACAGAGGTGTAAAGTATTTAAGTAAAAATATTTCAAAGTACTACTTAAGTTTTTTGGGGGTATCTGTACTTTATATTTTTGACAAATTTTACTTTTACTTCACTACATTCCTAATGAAAATAATGTACTTTGTACTCCATACATTTCCCCTGACACCCAAAAGTACTTGTTACATTTTGAATGCTTAGCTGGACAGGAAAATGGTCCAATTCACGCACTTATCACGAGAACATACCTGGTCACACTGTCTCTGATCTGGCGTACTCACTAAACACAAATGCTTGGTTTATAAATTATGTCTGAGTGTTGGAGTGTGCCCCTGGCTATCCGGTAATAAGATTAAAAATACAATTGTGCCATCTGATTTGCTTAATATAAGGAATTTGAAATGATTTATACTTTTACTTTTTATACTTAAGTGTATTTGAGCAATTACATTTACTTTCAATACTTAAGTATATTTAAAACCAAATACTCAAATAATATTTTACTGGGTGACTTTCACTTTTACTTGAGTCATTTTCTATTAAGGTATCTTTACTTTTACTCAAGTCTGACAATTTGGTACTTTTTCCACCACTGCAGCTCATCTGTAATTATGTGGGGGAAATCCCCCATGTTCCACTCACAGCAACATAGCTGTAGGAATGCAGGAATGTTATGGTGTCATAAATGTTGATAAGAGCAGTAGTTTGTCTCATTGCAAGTTCAAATGATTTATCTCCCAAGATGATTTTCATGGTTAGACAATCTATCGTTATTATGGGGACATTTAACATATCGTAAGTGAAGCCAGAAGAAACGTTTAAATCAATTTATGGCCAAAAATGTTTTTGCCAATGCACTTTATGCCTTTGCTATTGTTCCCTAGACAAAAGCACGAAAACTACAGCTACATAAATCCCTAACAGTTCCCAAGAGCGTTGTCATCGGGAAGGTTGTGTATTATATTGAGTATGTCCTTGTTCTCTTCAGACGGTCCCAACTAGCTCTTCCTGAACTGTAGTCACTGTGACATTTTGGAGTTCCTTTTTAAGTTTTCATTTCTGAGAGCTCAGCAATCCTCTAACGGACCGTACAATGCACTCTCCAGGCAGACACCATTAGTAACGGTATAGGAGATTCCATCTTTCTAGTACTGGCCATGGACAATACTTGCCCTTGGGGTAGGATAATCAATCCAAGATAGTTTGCTGTTGCATTGTATTTTTGAACCACAGACAAAATTAATTCACTCCAGATCACAATCCTGATGTGAAAGGATACTTATAAACTAAGTGAAATTAGGCAAAAACCTTCACTTCATGCTCTTCTGCTATCACATAACCCCTCCCTGACAAATTGATGTCACAGAACCATGTGCAGAAAATGAGTCGTTGAGAAAGTGGAATCCTGATTATCTCCGTGTTCAGGCCAGAGAGAAATGAGATCTGTCCATGACTGACGTGGCTGTGCTGCTGATCGAGGTGAGATAAAATTATTGCTCAGTTTGATGAAATGACAGCATCACAGGCTCACGCAGGGAGATGAGGAAGGTGGCTTAGTAGCTTGATGCCACTCTCTAGAGACTCTCAGCAGCCGCAGTAGTCTACCAGCAGAAGCAATCGCCTTGACAATCCTGTCACAATCCTGTCACAATCCTGTCACACACGCTCCATGTGCTGCCTCGCCAAAGACGTTGATCACTTTGAGTAGGCTGGGGCTAGTCTGCGGGTGCTGTGAATGTCAGCACCGGGACAACAATGACAGATTTCACACCGGTCTGGTGTGAACCACAAGTCCACATATCCAGAGGGAACTACCACAGTACAGACAGACAGATGAGTCCAAAAGGTCAAAGCAGGGACTCCATGCTGGAGGTCGTGGAGAAAATGTACCGTGTACATGACTGGAAAGGCTTGAGGAATTGTTGTCTCCCACTTATTTTGTATCTTAACACTGCGACCTTTCAGGGCCAGCTACAGATCAGTGCGAAACAAATCAGACTGTCAAACAAATCCAAGGACGGAGCCAGTTCCCTTCCAGTATGGCTTTTCAGAAGGCAGTCATTTCATCTGAGTCTAACAGAGCACGGCGTTGTCTGAAATGAAGGGTACAAGTCAGTTGTTTCATTGTGACAACAACATTTATAAGGTGCATGGCTGTTTCTGCAAATAGGCACGCTAACATGACAGGAGGCAATGAAACATTATGTCTGAATAGACAATAGTGAAGACTCCCTGACATGTCTGCTCTAATGTGATAAATAGGAATAAATCATTGCGACTCCTGAATGTGCATTGAGAGATGTCTGACATGCACAAAGCACATGTCCCAGAGACAACGAGTTCTCCAAGAAAGACCTCTACATTTTCATGATTTGACAAAAGCCTCAACAAGTATATCCCTTTAGATATACTGTAAATTAAAGTGATTGACCACAATGCAGAATATTCAGTCAATATTGTAAGGATAAATGTACGTTGACAGAGGAGTTGGTTACTTGAAACAACCATTCAAATGGAACGTCATGCTTTGCATAAGTAGTTTACAAGGTATGCCCAGTGGAGTGCAGTGATGATTGATTACACACGCTCACAAACACAGGTGGACTATCTCCTCATAACTTTCCTAAATGATGTATCAAAGCTTAGTAGACTTAGTGTTTCATGTTTATTCTCTTCATCATGGTTGGTTGCCTATCCACAAATCCCATCAGTGTGTATTTCCTTAATGAGAGGAAGAGTGTATAGTGCATAGAGGAAGCAGCAAGTTAACCATGACTAATTTTATATCCATCTAAATCATAGGAAGAAATGTAAAGAGCACTGTATTATTACTCTGTGTGTGTGTGTGTGTGTGTGTGTGTGTGTGTGTGTGTGTGTGTGTGTGTGTGTGTGTGTGTGTGTGTGTGTGTGTGCGTGCGTGCGTGCGTGCGTGCGTGCGTGCGTGCGTGCGTGCGTGCGTGCGTGCGTGCGTGCGTGCGTGCGTGCGTGCGTGCGTGCGTGCGTGCGTGCGTGCGTGCGTGCGTGCGTGCGTGCGTGCGTGCGTGCGTGCGTGCGTGCGTGCGTGCGTGCGTGCGTGCGTGCGTGCGTGCGTGCGTGCGTGCGTGCGTGCGTGCGTGCGTGCGTTGACGTGGTTAACTAGCCCCCGCAAGAATAGTAATTGAGCAAAATTTGACCAACTGGGGACATTTTGTTGGTCCCCACAAGGTCAAATGCTATTTTTAGGGTTAAGGTTAGAATTAGTGTTCGGATTAGAATTAGGTTTAGGAGCTAGGGTTAGTTTTAGGGTTAGGGTTAGGAGCTAGGTTTAGGGTTAGGGTTAGGAGCTAGGTTGTTAGGTTCAAGGTTTTAGTAGTAAAGTAGTAAAAATGGTGCCAACAGATAAGGCAGCCATGCTTCTAGTGCCTAGGCAACTTTGCAGTATTTCGTTTTTTTTGTGTTATTTCTTACATTATTTGCCCATAATCTTTTTGCTGTTATTTCATGCAGCCAGGAATAACTTTTGGATATCATAGTGGCAGTAACTCACCAGCATTACCAGCATTAGGACCATGAATACAACCTTCCCAAAACAGGTCCTTTGTTTGTACCCCCCAGGGCGATTGAACTGATTCCAGAGGCTGATTCAAAACACCACCGGCGAAGAGGAGGTATTCAGAGGGGACTTCTAGTCCAAATCAGGAAGCGTGCACACCACCCATCACTTCCGAGTGTATTACTCGCTAATGTTCAGTCTCTGGATTATAAAGTTGATGAGCTCAGGGCGAGGATTTCCTTCCAGAAAGACATCAGGGATTGTAACATACTCTGTTTCACGGAAACATGGCTCTCTCGGGATATACTGTCAGAGTCCGTACAGCCAGTTGGGTTCTCAGTTCATCACACAGACAGGAATAAATATCTCTCCGGGAAGAAGAAGGGTGGGGGTGCATGTTTCATGATTAACTGGTGGGATTGTGATAACATACAGGAACTCAAGTCCTTTGGTTCACCCGACCTAGAATACCTCACAATCAAATGCTAACCTTATTAACTCCCAAGACAATTCTCATTGGTTATAGTCACAGCCGTGTATATTCCCTATCAAGCCAACACCACGACGGCCCTCAAATAACTTCACTCGACTTTATGCAAACTGGAAACCACATATTCTGAGGAATTATTTATTGTAGCTGGGGATTTTAACAAAGCAAAAGTTATATCAACACATTGACTGTAGTACTGTAGTATTGACTGTAGTACTTGCGTTGCTAAAACGCTCAACCACCTCCACCCTCCCTTCGGCAAATCTGATCACGACTCCATTTTGATAGGTAGAAACTCAAACAGGAAGTACCCGTGCTAAGGACTATTCCACACTGGTCTGATCAATCGAAATCCACGCTTCAAGATTGTTTTGATCACGCGGACTGGGATATGTTCCATTTAGCCTCCGAGAATGACACTGACGAATACACTGATACAGTGACTGAGTTTATCAGGAAGTGTATAGGAGATGTTGTACCCACTTTGACAATTAAAACCTAGCCAAACCAGAAACCGTGGATAGATGGCAGGATTCGCACAAAACTGAAAGCGCGAACCACCGCACATAACCATGGCAAGGTGACTGGGAATATGGCCGAATACAAACAGTGTTAACCCTCGTAAGGCTACCGGCCCAGAAGGCTTCCCTAGCCACGTCCTCAGTGCATGCGCAGACCAGCTGGCTGGAGTGTTTACGGACAAATTCAATCTCTCCCTATCCCAGTCTTCTGTCCCCACATGCTTCAAGATGTTCACTATTGTTCCTGTACCTAAGAAATCAAAGGTAACTGAACTAAATGACTATCGCCCTGTAGCACTCACTTCTGTCATCATGAAGTTTATTTAACCAGGTAGGCTAGTTGAGAACAAGTTCTCATTTACAACTGCGACCTGGCCAAGATTAAGCATAGCAGTGTGAACAGACAGCAACACAGAGTTGCACATGGAGTAAACAATAAACAAGTCAACAAGTCAAACACAGTAGAATTAAAAATAAAATAAAAATTGTGTGTGCAAAAGGCATGAGGAGGTAGGCGAATAATTACAATTTAGCAGATCCACAGATGATGCAATCACCATAGCACTGCACACTGAACTATCCCATCTGGACAAAAGGAATAGTTATAGCTCAGCATTCAACACCATTGTACCCTCCAAACTCATTAAGCTCGGGGCCCTGGGTCTGAACCCAGCCCTGTAAAACTGGGTCCTGGACTTTCTGACGGGACTCCCCCAGGTGGTAAATGTAGGAAACAACAACTCCACTTCACTGATCCTCAACACAGGGGCCCCACAAGGATGCGTGCTCAGCCCCCTGCTGTACTCCCTGTTCACCCATGACTGCGTGGCCACGCACATCTCCAACTCAACCATCAAGTTTGCAGACGACACAACAGTAGTAGGCCTAACTACCAACAATGACGAGACAGCCTACAGGGAGGAGGTGAGGGCCCTGGGAGTGGGGTGCCAGGAAAATAACCTCTCACTCAACGTCAACAAAACAAAGGAGCTGATCGTGGACTCAATTAAACAGCAGAGGGACCACCTCCCTATCCACATCGACAGGACCACAGTGAGAATGTGGAAAACTTCAAGTTCCTCGGCGTACACATCACTGACAAGCTGAAATGGTCCCAGCCACACAGTGTGGTGAAGAAGGTGCAACAGTGCCTCTTCAACCTCAGGAGGCTGAAGAAATTTGTCTTGGCACCTAAATCCCTCGCAAACTTTTACAGATGCACATTTGAGAGCATCCCGTAGGACTGTATCACCGCCTAGTACGGCAAGTCTGCCCAACACATTACCAGGGGCAAATTATCTGCCCTCCAGGACACCTACAGCACCCCATGTCACAGGAAAGCCAAAAAGATCATCAAGGACAACAACCACCTGAGCCACTGCCTGTTCACCCGCTATCGTCCAGAAGGCGAGATCAGTACAGGTGCATCAAAGCTGGGACCGAGAAACTGAAAACAGCTTCTATCTCAAGGCCATCAGACTATTATATAGCCATCAGTAGCACCTTAGAGGCTGCTGATCTACATTCGTGGCCAAAAGTTTTGAGAATGACTCAAATATTAATTTCCACAAAGTTTGCTGCTTCAGTGTCTTTAGATATTTTTTGTCAGATGTTACTATGGAATACTGAAGTATAATTACAAGCATTTCATAAGTGTCAAAGGCTTTTATTGACAATTACATGAAGTTGATGCAAAGGGTCAATATTTGCAGTGTCTCAGGATGCTTTACTGTTGGCATGACAAAAGACTGTTGGTAGCGCTCACCTTGTCTTCTCCGGACAAGCTTTTATCCGGATGCCCCAAACAATCAGAAAGGGGATTCATCAGACAAATGACTCTAACCCAGTCCTCAGCAGTCCAATCCCTGTGCCTTTTGCAGAATATCAGTCTGCCCCTGATGTTTTTCCTGGAGAGAAGTGGCCTCTTTGATGCCCTTCTTGGCACCAGGCCATCTTCCAAAATTATTCAACTCACTGTGCGTGCAGATTCACTCACACCTGCCTGCTGCCATTCCTGAGCAAGCTCTGTACTGGTGGTGCCCCGATCCAGCAGCTGAATCAACTTTAGGAGACGGTCCTGGCGCTTGCTGGACTTTCTTGGGTGCCCTGGAGCCTCCTTCACAACAATTGAACCACTCTCCTTGAAGTTCTTGATGATCCTTGCCTGTGCCCTTTTTGTGCAAAGCAATGATGATGGCACATGTTTCCTTGCAGGCAACCATGGTTGACAGAGGAAGAACAATGATTCCAAGCTTCACCCTCCTTTTGAAGCTTCCAGTCTGTTATTTGAACTCAATCAGCATGACAGAGTGATCTCCAGCCCTGTCCTCGTTAACACTCACACCTGTGTTAACAAGAGAATCACTGACATGATGTCAGCTGGTCCTTTTGTGGCAGCGCTGAAATGCAGTGGAAATGTTTTTGGGTGATTCAGTTCATTTGCATTCAATTCATCTGATCACTCTTCATAACATTCTGGAGTATATGCAAATTGCCATCATACAAACTGAGGCAGCAGACTTTGTAAAAATTAATATTTGTGTCATTCTCAAAACTTTTGGCCATGCCTGTATACACATAGACTTGAAATCACTGGTCACTTTAATAATGTTTATATGTTTTGCATTACTTGTCTCATATGTATATATTGTAATCTATTATTTTCTGTATCTTAGTCTATCCCGCTCCGACATTATTCGTCCAAATATTTATATATTCTTAAATCCCTTTCTTTTCTTTAGATTTGTGTGTATTGTTGTGAAATTAGATATTACTTGTTAGATATTACTGCACTGTTGAAGCTAGAAACACAAGCATTTTGCTACATCCACAATAACATCTGCTTAAACATGTGTATGTGACCAATGAAATTTGATTTGATTTGCTTAGGTTTTCAGGTTAAGGTTAGGGTAAGAGTACGAGTTAGGGTTAGGTTTAGGGTTAGGGAAAATATGGGATAGGGGAAATAGGATTTGGAATGGGACTGAATTGTGTGTCGCCACAAGGTTAGTTATACATGACTGTGTTTGTGTGTCTGTCTGTGTGTTGTGTGTGTGTAGGCTTGCATACTTGCACACTTGCGGCATTGAATGACAAGTCTCTCCCTTGGTGGAACCCCCCTTGTTAGAGAATAACAATAAATGCAGTTCACAGTACCAGTGATTTTGGTTGGCCCAAAGTTTAACAGTCCCCATGCCTCTCCTAATGAACCAACTAAACAACACATCTCTGGAACAAAATCCACAAGAGATGCCTCAGTCAGAGCAGGAGGTTACCTCATTAATCATCAGCAAGTTAAATGAGGATGTGTCCTATTTACAAATCACCACAATCAACGATTGGCTGGCTGTGGCTCCAAACCACAAGACCTACAGTACAGTATGTCTGATTTGTAATCCGAGATCACAAAGTAGCAAGCCATCCAAACCCTGCATCAAACACTTTCACCTGGTACACTTAAATCAAATCAAATCAAAGTATATTTGCAAGGTGCGCCGAATACAACAGGTGTAAACCTTACAGTGAAATGCTTACTTACAGGCTCTAACCAATGGTGCCAAAAAAAAGGCGTGTGTGTGTGTGTGTGTGTGTGTGTGTGTGTGTGTGTGTGTGTGTGTGTGTGTGTGTGTGTGTGTGTGTGTGTGTGTGTGTGTGTGTGTGTGTGTGTGTGTGTGTGTGTGTGTGTGTGTGTGTGTGTGTGTGTGTGTGTGTGTAGGTAGGTAAGTAAAAAAATAAAACAACAGTAGAAAGACATTTGAAAAAAGAGTAGCAAGGCTATATACAGACACCTGTTAGTCAGGCTTATTGAGGTAGTATGTACATGTAGGTATCGTTAAAGTGACCATGCATATAAGATAAACAGAGAGTAGCAGCAGCGTAAAAGAGGGGTTGGGGGGACACACAATGCAAATAGTCTGGGTAACCTGTTCAGGAGTCTTATGGCTTGGGGGTAAAAACTGTTGAGAAGCCTTTTTGTCCTAGACTTGGCACTCCGGTACCGCTTGCCATGCGGTAGTAGAGAGAACAGTCTATGACTGGGGTGGCTGGGGTCTGACAATTTTTAGGGCCTTCCTCTGACACCGCCTGGTGTAGAGGTCTTGGATGGCAGGCAGCTTTGCCCCACTGATGTACTGGGCCGTACGCACTAACCTCTGAAGTGCTTTGCGGTCGGAGGCCGAGCAATTACCGTACCATACAGTGATGGCTTTGTCGTGCCCTCTTCACGACTGTCTTGGTGTGTTTGGACCAATCTAGTTTGTTGTTGATGTGGACACCAAGAAATTTGAAGCTCTCAACCTGCTCCACTACAGCCCCGTCGATGAGAATGGGGACGTGCTCGGTGCCCCTTTTCCTGTAGTCCACAATCATCTCCTTAGTCTTGGTTACATTGAGGGATAGGTCGTTATTCTGGCACCACCCGGCCAGGTCTCTGACCTCCTCCCTATAGGCTGTCTCGTCGTTGTCGTTGATCAGGCCTACCACTGTTGTGTCGTCAGCAAACTTAATGATGGTGTTGGAGTCGTGCCTGGCCATGCAGTCGTGGGTGAACAGGGAGTACAGGAGGGGACTGAGCACGCACCCCTGGGGAGCTCCAGTGTTGAGGATCAACGTGGCAGATGTGTTGCTACCTACCCTCACCACCTGGGGGCGGCCTGTCAGGAAGTCCAGGATCCAGTTGCAGAGGGAGGTGTTAAGTCCCAGGATCCTTAGCTTAGTGATGAGCTTTGAGGGTACTATGGTGTTGAACACTGAGCTGTAGTCAATGAACAGCATTCTCACATAGGTGTTCCTTTTGTCCTGGTGGGAAAGGGCAGTGTGGAGTGCAATAGAGATTGCATCATCTGGCAGAAACCAAACTATTGGGAGTGCAGCTAGCAACTGCTTATCATGGTCGTCTCAAATAACTAATCTATGTAAAAAAAAATATTAAAACAGCATGCATAATCATTACTTACTTACTTACTTACTTACTGACTTTATTGTCCCCATGGGTTTGTTGCAGTGTCATGTACACATTTTAAGTGGCATTTAAATACAAAACAAGATTGACAATACAACTTTCATAACAGTTACACACCAATAAAAATAATAATAGTAAGAAATAATTTTAGTAGTAATAGAAGAAAAGACTAGCCTGCTGGCCTTACAGGGTTAATGGGAACATTCGCCCGAGCTCGGAGGGATATCACACCTGGCACAAATGATTGTCTCGTTCTGTTTTTCCTGCTGATGGGTGCCCTATACCTGCACCCAGAGGGGAGTAATTCAAAGTCCAGGTACAGGGGGTGGCTTGGGTTTAAAATTATTTTGTGAGCCTTACGGAGGGCCCTGATCTTAAAGATCTCATCCAGGCCTGTCTGTTTGACTCCAAGTACCTTGCTTGCTGTGGGAATAATCCTTCTCAGCATGTTTCTCTGGCTGACAGTGGCATTGCCAAACCAACAAACAATACAAAAAGTTAAAATACTCTCAATAAATTATTTGTCAAACAGAGTCAATACAGTACAGTCTATATTAAAAGAACCCAACTTTTTTAGAAAGTACAGTCTCTGTTGGCTCATTTTGTAGATCAGGTCTGTACATTTACTCCACTGAAGCTTATTGTCTGAAAGGACACCCAGATAGTTATATTCCTCTACAATCTCTATATTCTGGCCTCTGATAGATGTTGCAGAGGTAGGTGTTGTACGCTTCCTGAAGTCTATGCGCATCTCTTTGGTCTTGTTGGTATTGAGGACCATGTGTGATTCCTCACACCACTCTACAAAGTCATCTAGGACCGGGCCATGTTGTTCCTCGTCATCATGCAACAGGCTGATCAAGGCAGTGTCATCAGCGAACTTAACGAGGTGTCTGTCACGATGGGAACTAGTACAACTATTAGTGTACAAGATATACAGAAGTGGGGAAAAAACACATCCCTGACGAGAGCCTATGTTGGTATTGCGTATATCCGACACATGGGGACCTATTTTGACTCGCTGTGAGCGTTGGCTCAGGATGTCCAACAGCCACAAAACCAGCCCCCCGTCTAAGAAGAAGTCCCGAATGAGTCTCTGCCAAAATGTGAGGCTGGATTGTGTTAAAGGCAGAAGAAAAGTCAACAAACAGAACCCTGACATGGGATTTGGCACCAGAAGGATAGCTAAATATTTACCAGGAAAAATTATTCATTAAATAACACAAGCATTAATTGAGAGTCAGGTGAACTAATGGTGGGATATAGTTAGATTGGCTGTAGAATGCACAGAATAAAGCAGCAAGGATTGTTTTAAGGTGGAGATATGGTTCTTCTGTTGCAGTCATGGGCAGTGTTCTTGGTTGTGTTATGCAGGTGAATGAGGACCCAAAAGCGACTTGGCGAAAACAGAGTCTTTAATCCAGTAAAGTAACTTTACAATCAAAAGGCATAATTCTACTCATAATGACGAGAACAGACTGGAGACTTGATCAAGAACTGCAGGTTGCCTCGGGAAGGCACTTGAACGTAGCAGACTCAGACACCTGCTCACCACGCAGCATCTGAGGGAAACACGACACGACAGGGCGATACATAGACACAGCACGGTGAACAATAGACAAGGATCCGACAGGGCAGGAACGGAAAACAAGGAGAGAAATAGGGACTCTAATCAGGGAAAAGGATCGGGAACAGGTGTGGGAAGACTAAATGATTGATTAGGGGAATAGGAACAGCTGGGAGCAGGAACGGAACGATAGAGAGAAGAGAGAGAGGAAGGGAGAGAGAAAAAGGGGAACGAACCTAAAAAAGACCAGCAGGGGGAAAATGAACAGAGGGAAAAGCAAAATGACAAGACAATTTAAGACAAAACATGACAGTACCCCCCCACTCACCGAGCGCCTCCTGGCGCACTCGAGGAGGAATTGGCGGCAACGGAGGAAATCATCAATAAGCGAACGGACCAGCACGTCCCGAGACGGAACCCAACTCCTCTCCTCAGGACCGTAACCCTCCCAATCCACTAAGTATTGGTGACCCCGTCCCCGAGAACGCATGTCCATGATGAGACCTTGTAAATAGGTGCGCTCGACAAGGACGGGAGGGGGAGGGAAGACGAACGGGGTGCGAAGAAAGGGCTTGACACAGGAGACATGGAAGACAGGATGGACGCGGAAGATGTCGCGGAAGAAGCAGTCGCACAGCGACAGGATTGACGACCTGGGAGACACGGAACGGACCAATGAACCGCGGAGTCAACTTACGAGAAGCTGTCGTAAGAGGAATTAGTGGAAAGCCACACTCTCTGGCCGCAACAATACCTTGGACTCTTAATCCTGCGTTTAACAGTCTGTGCCCTGTAACGGCAAAGTGCAGACCTCACCCTCCTCCAGGTGCGCTCACAACGTTTGAGCGGAGGGAACGCTGGACTCGGCAAGCTGGGATGAGAACAGAGGAGGCTGGTAACCCAGACTACTCTGAAACGGAGATAACCCGGTAGCAGACGAAGGAAGCGAGTTGTGAGCGTATTCTGCCCAGGGGAGCTGTTCTGCCCAAGACGAGGGTTTCTGAAAGAAAGGCTGCGTAGTAAAGACCAATCGTCTGATTGGCCCTCTCTGCTTGACCGTTAGACTGGGGATGAAACCCGGAAGAGAGACTGACGGACGCACCAATCAAACGACAGAACTCCCTCCAAAACTGTGACGTGAATTGCGGGCCTCTGTCTGAAACGGCGTCTAACGGGAGGCCATGAATTCTGAACACATTCTCGATGATGATTTGTGCCGTCTCCTTAGCGGAAGGAAGTTTAGCGAGGGGAATGAAATGTGCCGCCTTAGAGAACCTATCGACAACCGTAAGAATCACAGTCTTCCCCGCAGACAAAGGCAGACCGGTAATGAAGTCTAAGGCGATGTGAGACCATGGTCGAGAAGGAATGGGGAGCGGTCTGAGACGACCGGCAGGAGGAGAGTTACCCGACTTAGTCTGCGCGCAGTCCGAACAAGCAGCCACGAAACGGAGCGTGTCACGCTCCTGAGTCGGCCACCAAAAGCGCTGGCGAATAGACGCAAGAGTGCCTCGAACACCGGGATGACCAGCTAACTTGGCAGAGTGAGCCCACTGAAGAACAGCCAGACGAGTGGAAACAGGAACGAAAAGGAGGTTACTAGGAATTGCGACGCAGTGTGCGTGAGTGCTTGCTTAACCTGTCTTTCAATTCCCCAGACTGTCAACCCGACAACACGCCCATAAGGAAGAATCCCTCGGGATTAGTAGAAGCCACAGAAGAACTAAACAGACGGGATAAGGCATCAGGCTTGGTGTTCTTGCTAGACGGTAAGAAATCACAAACTCGAAACGAGCGAAAAACAACGCCCAACGAGCTTGACGGGCATTAAGTCGTTTGGCAGAACGGATGTACTCAAGGTTCTTATGGTCTGTCCAAACGACAAAAGGAACGGTCGCCCCTCCAACCACTGTCGCCATTCGCCTAGGGCTAAGCGGATGGCGAGCACGGTTACCCACATCATAGTTGCGTTCAGATGGCGACAGGCATGAGAAAAATAAGCGCAAGGATGAACCTTATCGTCAGACTAGCGCTGGGATAGAATGGCTCCCATCTCTGAAGCGCCAACCTCGACAATGAATTGTCTAGTGACGTCAGGAGTAACGAGGATAGGAGCGGACGTAAAACGTTCTTTTAGAAAATCAAAAGCTCCCTGGGCGGAACCGGACCACTTAAAACACGTCTTGACAGAAGTAAGAGCTGTGAGAGGGGCAGCAACTTGACCGAAATTACGAATGAAACGCCGATAGAAATTAGCGAAACCTAAAAAGCGCTGCAATCCTGGAACGGGCCAATCACTGACAGCTTGGACCTTAGCGGAATCCATCTGAATGCCTTCAGCGGAAATAACGGAACCGAGAAAAGTAACGGAGGAGACATGAAAAGAGCACTTCTCAGCCTTCACGTAGAGACAATTCTCTAAAAGGCGCTGTAGAACACGGAACGTGCTGAACATGAATCTCGTGACGGTGAAAAAATCAGGATATCGTCAAGATAGACAAAAACAAAGATGTTCAGCATGTCTTCAGAACATCATTAACTAATGCCTGAAAACAGCTGGCGCATTGGCGAGACCAAACGGCAGAACCCGGTACTCAAAATGCCCTAACGGAGTGGGGTCCCCCTCTCTGATGCGCACGAGATGGTAAGCGTTACGAAGGTCCAACTTAGTAAAGCACCTGGGCAGAATCTCGAAGGCTGATGACATAAGGGGAAGCGGATAACGATTCTTAACCGTTATGTCATTCAGCCTCGATAATCCACGCAGGGGCGCAGAGTACCGTCCTTCTTCTTAACAAAAGAACCCCGCCCCGGCCGGAGAGGAAGAAGGCACTATGGTACCGGCGTCAAGAGACACAGATAAATAATCCTCGAGAGCCTTACGTTCGGGAGCCGACAGAGAGTATAGTCTACCCCGAGGAGGAGTGGTCCCCGGAAGGAGATCAATACTACAATCATACGACCGGTGAGGAGGAAGGAAGTTGGCTCGGGACCGACTGAAGACCGTGCGCAGATCATGATATTCCTCCGGCACTCCTGTCAAATCGCCAGGTTCCTCCTGAGAAGTGGGAACAGAAGAAATGGGAGGGATGGCAGACATTAAACACTTCACATGACAAGAAACGTTCCAGGATAGGATAGAATTACTAGACCAATTAATAGAAGGATTATGACATACTAGCCAGGGATGACCCAAAACAACAGGTGTAAAAGGTGAACGAAAAATCAAAAAAGAAATAGTCTCACTGTGGTTACCAGATACTGTGAGAGTTAAAGGTAGTGTCTCAAATCTGATACTGGGAAGATGACTACCATCTAAGGCAAACATGGGCGTAGGCTTGTCTAACTGTCTGAAAGGAATGTCATGTTTCCGAGCCCAGTCCATGAAACAACCCTCAGCCCCAGAGTCAATCAAGGCACTGCATGTAGCACCCGAACCGGTCCAGCGTAGATGGACCGACATAGTAGTACAGGATCTAGATGAAGAGACCTGAGTAGTAGCGCTCACCAGTAGCCCTCCGCTTACTGATGAGCTCTGGCCTTTACTGGACATGAATTGACAAAATGTCCATCAAATCCGCAATAGAGGCACAGGCGGTTGGTGATCCTCCGTTCCCTCTCCTTGGTCGAGATGCGAATACCTCCCAGCTGCATGGGCTCAGTCTCTGAGCCAGAGGAGGGAGATGGTTGCGATGCGGAGCAGGGAAACACCGTTGACGCGAGCTCTCTTCCACGAGCTTGGTGACGAAGATCTACCCGTCGTTCTATGCGGATGGCGAGAGCAATCAAAGAGTCCACACTGGAAGGAACCTCCCGAGAGAGAATCTCATCTTTGACCACTGCGTGGAGTCCCTAATCCAGTCACTAGAGGCAGCAAGAGTGCGAAACTCTATAGAGTAATCCGTTATGGATCGATCCCTTGGCATAGGGAAGCCAGGGCCCTAGAAGCCTCCCTACCAAAAACTGAACGGTCAAAAACTCGAATCATCTCCTCTTTAAAGTTCTGGTAATTGTTTGAACAATCAGCCCTTGCCTCCCAGATAGCTGTGCCCCACTCTCGAGCCCGGCCAGTAAGGAGTGAAATGACGTAAGCAACCCGAGCTCTCTCGCTAGAGTATGTGTTGGGTTGGAGAGAGAACACAATATCACACTGTGTGAGAAAGGAGCGGCACTCCGTGGGCTGCCCGGAGTAGCAAGGTGGGTTATTAACCCTAGGTTCCGGAGGCTCGGCAGGCCAGGAAGTAACAGGTGGCACGAGACGAAGACTCTGGAACTGTCCAGAGAGGTCGGAAACCTGAGCGGCCAGGTTCTCCACGGCATGGCGAGCAGCAGACAATTCCTGCTCGTGTCTGCCGAGCATGGCTCCTTGGATCTCGACGGCAGTGTTACGAGCATCTGTAGTCGCTGGGTCCATTCTTTGGTCGGATCCTTCTGTTATGCAGGTGAATGAGGACCCAAAAGCGACTTGGCGAAAACAGAGTCTTTAATCCAGTAAAGTAACTTTACAATCAAAATGGCATAATTCTACTCATAATGACGAGAACAGACTGGAGACTTGATCAAGAACTGCAGGTTGCCTCGGGAAGGCACTTGAACGTAGCAGACTCAGACACCTGCTCACCACGCAGCATCTGAGGGAAACACGACACGACAGGGCGATACATAGACACAGCACGGTGAACAATAGACAAGGATCCGACAGGGCAGGAACGGAAAACAAGGAGAGAAATAGGGACTCTAATCAGGGAAAAGGATCGGGAACAGGTGTGGGAAGACTAAATGATTGATTAGGGGAATAGGAACAGCTGGGAGCAGGAACGGAACGATAGAGAGAAGAGAGAGAGGAAGGGAGAGAGAAAAAGGGGAACGAACCTAAAAAGACCAGCAGGGGGAAAATGAACAGAGGGAAAAGCAAAATGACAAGACAATTTAAGACAAAACATGACAGGTTGGTCATCAATCGACAAGAAACATGCTTATTTTATTTCATAATATACATAATTTAAAACGGCCATGTTCTACTCACAACGGCATTCAGTTGGTAAGAGACAGACATTCCGTAAATACTAGGAATAGATTGTCCACCATCTATGCGTTATCCAGACAGAAAAGAGAAATAGGCAAAATAACATTTCGATTTAGAGCAATAAAGAAATTGAATAAATTAACTGAGCAAACTAGAAACCTTTCAATATATAAATGTAAACATGATTTTAAAACAATTTAAATATAATACATAGAAATATTGTGGGACTATAGTAGATGAAGAGTCAATATTTTTTAGATTGAGTATTTATTGGGTCATTATGCTAGTATATTATGTATGTTTGTGATAGTGTGTTATATGTGAAAATGTGTTCGTATTATAAATTGTATTTCAATGTTTAAGGACTCTTGGGGGATCAGTCCAAATGGGGACTAAAAGAGACACAAATCAAATCAAATCTGTGGATCTGTTTAGGCGGTATGCAAATTGGAGTGGGTCTAGGGTTTCTGGGATAATGGTGTTGATGTGAGCCATTACCAGCCTTTCAAAGCACTTCATGGCTACGGATGTGAGTGCTACGGGTCTGTAGTCATTTAGGCAGGTTGCCTTTGTGTTCTTCGGCACAGGGACTATGGTGGTCTGCTTGAAGCATGTTGGTATTACAGACTCAATCAGAGACATTTTGAAAATGTCAGTGAAGACACCTGCCAATTGGTCAGCACATGCCCGGAGCACACATCCTGGTAATCTGTCTGGCCCCGCAGCCTTGTGTATGTTGACCTGTTTAAAGGCCTTACTCACGTCAGCTACGGAGAGCGTGAACACACAGTCCTCCGGAACAGCTGATGCTCTCATACATGCCTCAGTGTTGCTTGCCTCGAAGCGAGCATAGAAGTGATTTAGCTCGTCTGGTAGGCTCGTGTCACTGGGTAGCTCGATGCTGTGCTTCCCTTTGTAGTCTGTAATAGTTTGCAAGCCCAGCCACATCCGACGAGCGTCGGAGCCGGTGTAGTATAATTCAATCTTAGCCCTGTATTGACGCTTTACCTGTTTTATGGTTCGTCGCAGGGCATAGCGGGATTTCTTGTAAGCTTCCAGGTTAGAGTCCCGCACCTTGAAAGCGGCAGCTCTACCCTTTAGCTCAGTGCGAATTTTGCCTATAATCCATGGCTTCTGGTTGGGGTATGTACGTACAGTCACTGTGGGGACGAGGTCCTCAATGCACTTATTGATAAAGCCAGTGACTGATGTGGTGTATTCCTCAATGTCATCGGAAGAATCCCGCAACTTGTTCCAGTCTGTGATACCAAAGCAGTCCTGTAGTTTAGCATCTGCTTCATCTGACCATTTTTTTATAGACCGAGTCACTGGTGCTTCCTGCTTTAATTTTTGCTTGGAATCAGGAGGATAGAGTTGTGGTCGGATTTACCAAATGGAGGGCGAGGGAGAGCTTTGTACGCATCTCTGTGTGTGGAGTACAGGGGATCTAGATTTTTTTTCCCCTCTGGTTGCACATTTAACATGTTGATAGAGAATTGTAGAACTCATTTAAGTTTCCCTACATTAAAGTCTCCGGCCACTAAGAGCGCCGCCTCTGGGTGAGTGGTTTCCTGTTTGCTTATTTCCTTATACAGCTGACTGAGTGTGGTCTTAGTGCCAGCATCTGTCTGTGGTGGTAAATAAACAGCCATGAAAAGTATAGCTGAGAACTCTCTAGGCAAGTAGTGTGGCCTGCAGTTTATCACAATATACTCAACTTCAGGCGAGCAAAATCTAGACACTTCATTAGATTTTGTGCACCAGCTGTTGTTTACAAATATGCACAGACCCCCCCCCCCCCTAGTCTTACCGGAGTGTGCTGTTCTATCCTGCCGGTGCAGAGTGTATCCTTCTAGCTGAATATCCATGTCGTCATTCAGCCATGATTCCGTGAAACATAGGATATTACAGTTTTTGATGTCCCGTTGGTGGGATATTCGTGATCTTACCTCGTCTAGTTTATTGTCCAATGATTGCACTTTGGCGAGTAATATTGACGGTAACGGCAGCTTTCCTAGTTGCCTTCTGCAGGTCCGGACGAGGCATCCGGCTCTTCGTCCTCTCCGTCGCTTCCTTTTGCGAATGATTGGGATGTCTGCCCTGTGGGTTGTTTGGAGAATATCGTGTGATTCCTGCTTGCTGCTGTTGTTGTTGTTGAAGAAATCTTTGTCTAATCCGAGGTGAGTGATCGCTGTCCTGATATCCAGAAGCTCTTTTCTGCCGTAAGATACGGTTGCAGAAACGTTATGAACAAAATAATTTACAACTATCGCGAAAAACCCCCACATAATAGCACAATTGGTTAGGAGACCGTAAAATCTTGTAACTTAAGGACTGTTTCATGCTCTACTGTCATGCTCGCTATCCTCAAACTCCCTGACATAAATCAACCAAGGCTCAGCGTGCATGTAGTTCCACATCTTTTAATGAAAGTGAAACAACCAAAAAACAAACAGGTTAACAGCAAAGAACGTGCCGCAACCGAGGTGCACACAAACACACTCGGAAAAAGAATTACCCACAACACACAGGTGGGAAAAGGACAGCTGGCAGCTGCCTCTGATTGGGAACCATACCAGGCCAAACACATAGAAATAGAAAACATAGAAAAAAACACATAGAATGCCCACCCCAACTCACGCCCTGACCAAACCAAAATAGAGACATAAAAAAGGAACTAAGGTCAGGACGTGACATCTAACTAGAGTATTGATGTTTTTCCATATCTCTATGCCTCTTATTGACAATCTACCCGATTCCGCCATTATGTCTCTCACAGTCCTTTTATTTGTTTCCCTTCACAGACAGGATTCACAGAGACAGTGGGTAAAAAGTCAGGCAGAATTTTGTATGAGCGTTTAGGCTGTATTGATTTGAAGAAACCTACCCATGTGTCTCAAATGTCCCAGGTATGTGTTGTTAACCTTCATGGAATATACACGGCGATGATGTTGTAGCAAAGCAGTTAAGTGAGAGTTTTAAAGGACACTTGATTTATGGCAGAAAAGCCACAACACAACACTAAACAACACATGAATTGCATTATAATGGTGACAAACGGTGCCCACAAACTGTTAGGCCCTACATAAAGCTGTCCCAACAGCAGTCTCAACAGCCGTACCAAAACACTTTACCACTAATACACCTGGCTATCAGCGGAGCCTTCTCTGGGAGTGAAACAGTTCATTCAGCTTCATTTACTGCCTTAAAAAAAACACAGCTGATATGGGAGACTTGCTTAATTAAACAAATGTGGTCTCTACTGACAATTGAGATGTACAAACTATAGCATAATCCATCATTTCGATTTAGACAATGAGCAAGTTAGGACGGACATAGTCAATATAACTACTTGTTCAGCACTTTTGAAATGTTCAGCGACAGAATTCAGAACATTCTTACAGTATTCTCCCTGTACACCAAGTGAGAACTGTAGGACAAATAAAGGGGCCGTAGGAGAAAAAAGGGGGCATATAATCAGAAAATGAAAGCTCTTACAATATTTGATGATTACATTTCTCTAAAACAGGCTATAGGCTACATGTGCACCACCAAGTCAGAACAGTAAGTGAAATTAAGAGGGGAAAAGAGATCAAATGATTAGGGTGAGGCACATGGGCTACTAACAGCTTACTACACAACATACACTTTCTTAGCTACAGTATACATATCTCCCTGGCATGTTACATCATTTATGCAGCAGCATACAATACATTTATGGACTCACAGTGTTGTGCTGTGCTCACTTGAACAGGAAGGTGGGGTGGTGGTCCTTTTCAGGCAAACTTTGTCATCAAACTTTGTCACCAAAGTCTGACATTTTCTGGATTTATGGTGCTTTCAAGACAACTGGGAACTCAGAAAAAAACAAGGTTTCATCATGATGACGTCAGTGATCTTCAGGTCGGAGCTCAAGAAAGAGGCCAGAGTTCCAGACTTACAATTCTGAGTTGGATGACGGTCTAAGTCTAAGCCAACCCTGTCTGTTTTTCAACATAGTTACGCACACGTCGGTTTTATTGCTAAACAACCAACCCATCTAAACTCAGCAAAAAAAATATATGTTCGCTCACTGTCAACTGCGTTTATTGTCAGCAAACTTAACATGTGTAAATATTTGTAGGAACATAACAAGATTCAAAACTTATTTTCCCAGTCGGAGCTTGTTTTTTTCCCAAGTTCCCAGTTGTCTTGAACTCACTGAAGTCAGATTTCCCAGTTCTGAGTTTCCAGTTGTTTTGAGTGCGGAAGAAGTGGTGCTGGATTGACAGCATGGCCAATGCTGAATGTTTATCCTTTTAGGCTTGGAAAAGAGACCCTTAAACCCAGACTTGGACCACACACCCACTCCACTGAATAACAGGCAAAAAATTGCTTTGCAACGCTTGCAGTTAGCCACTGATTCCTTCTAAACCACTCATTGTTGAATTTGCAACTTCCAACTTGTTGTGTAATGTTTATCTCCAATGGCCGATGAGCACCGATACGTTTTATCTATCATTTCTCTTCATATGACAAGAATTGAAAATGATTTCACAGTAGATTGTCGACTTGATTCATGATGATGACTACTTGTTGACAGGATCAGTCCAGTAAAAGCTAATGTAGATATAACTATTTTACCTGTGGCCAATGACCTTGAGCCTTCTTGGATGGACACTTCTAATGTAACTCAACAGCAGCTTCAAGGGGTTTGAATTTTTCAAACTCTACCCTTAGATTTGGCGGTAATGTAGTGTCCCCACGAGTGACAGAATGATGAGCCAATCACGACGCAACTAGAGAACATTACCAACTCCTGCACTCCGTATTTTCCTCTGGCTGCCCCAGCACCATAGAAAGCAATGAGCCAGGCTGAAACACCTGCATTTTGGAGCTGCCTTACTCAATAAAGCAAAAAAAGAGACCAAGTTTGTATTTTTTTTAAAACATTGTTTGCAAACCAAAATGTGACATGTATTAATACCAAAATAACATGCAAAACAGACACCTGCCCCACCTGCCCTGAATGACGGGTCGTCACTCACTGTACAGTATATAATCCAATCTTGATGATGTGTCAGATATTTGAATCAGCTGTGTAGCGCCAGAGCAAAAAACTAAACATGCTCTAAGGTCGGGCCCCAGAACAGAGTTAGGGAAACCCTGCTTTAGGTAAGGCTAACGTGTGTTTGCTCTGTCTTGGCCGCAAGCATAAGAGAAATATAGAGTATATAAGAGTATAAGAAATCAGACAGAAGAATCAGAATTAGAGGAAGGACTATGAACTGAACTGTGGTTTGAGTGGGATCTTCAATCTGCTTCAGGATTCTCTTCCTATGTGGAGGGATTTAAGACCAGCGCAGTAGAAATGTTCCAAAAGGTGCTCCAGGCATGCAGACAGCAAGCAGGTTTGATGACCAGCTTTGTCCTCCTCACACACACACATCCCATGAATGTGTTCTTGCAACATGCACAAACGGGCTACACACACACACACACACACACACACACACACACACACACACACACACACACACACACACACACACACACACACACACACACACACACACACACACACACACACACACACACACACACACACACACACACACACACACACACACACACACACACACACACACACACACACACACACATGCAAACAAACATTCAACAATATTTGTTGAATGTTTTGATTAACACTATTGAAATGTAGTGCACGTGTCACCTGACTCTGATCCCATCGCAGCTATACCCCCCCAAAATCAGCGCATCATTGAAAGCGATGGGAGAGAGTGAACACGAACGGAACTGACGTCATTGACAGTAACGTAAACTGTTGAAGTCATCCTTGGTAACAGAGTCTTCAGCAATACAGCAACCACTCTGTCTGTCAGAGAGCAACACACAACACACACACACACACACACAAGAGCTGATACAAGCTAGCTATGCATTGAAGAAACCCCTTTACGGACCGGCTTTCTCCGGTGCAAAATACCGGGTTCAACGTGAGTAACATCAATTCAACAAGATTTTCATTTGAGCAAATACCCGTGCCATGGTGACTCCTTGCTTGTCAAATACAAAGCGAAGAATTTCAAGAATTTGAGTGGTCAAAGGAACGCTACTGCCACACTTGACGTTAGCCGACGTTGGCTAGCTAATGCTGAGGACCCCTTCATGAAACACACGGCAACATTTCTTTGATGAAGACGGTAGGCAGTGTTAATTGCGTTTTGCTGTACTAGATTTTCATGTGTTATTAAAACGTTATGCTAACAGCAACTGTATTTCATTTGTTTTGACCTGCAGAAAATGACAGACATTGATATTATCAAGCAGTATGTCTTGATGTATTTTTATTTTACGGATTTGAGGAGAAAGATCCTGTTGCGGGGGAACCTGCTTTGACCTTTGTGCTATTTTCATTGATACATCACATTCTTCTAGTAACAACATTTGAAGGATCGTGAAGATGGCGACTGGAGCGGGTTGGCAGCAATACTACAGCCCTGCAGCTGGCAATCCATCGTCCGGAGCAGGGAAATATAATTCTGGCTCATCATCTACAATGTCTTACCAGTCGGGCATCACCATGGAATATACCCAAGATCTGCACCTCAAAATGAGCAAGAAAATAGCACAGCTGACAAAGGTAAGGTTTGTTACTGTTATAGATACTCGAGTACTAATGGACCGGTCTTTAATCAGGTGCTGTGATGCCGCTACACTTGTCAAGGCTCGGGTGCTGAGGAGGTATCCCAGTCCTCTCATCGGCATCAGCGAATCTTTGATTATATAAAACGCAAAATGTCACAATTATTTTATATATAGCTAGGAATTATTCAGTTCTTACATAATGATATGCCTAGTTTGGTCATATGTATTCAATAAGAACATTGAACATGGAACGTTATTACAGTAGTACTCACGTAATCTTGCACTAGTGCTAAATAATAATACATTTTAACCCTCGGTTCTGACAGCTGTTTATACCACCAGCTGGAATAAATTGATAGTGTGAGGGCCATTTTCAAATTAAGAACATTTAATTGTTACCAATTTTAATATAACCTATGTTTTCTACAAGGTAATTTAGGAAGCAGGGTATTCCATCCCAGCCTGGTCTCATTGACTACACATAACATAGTAAAATGTAATCCCGGACACTCAAATTAGTATATGTTACGATTGGTATGGTTACATAACCCTTTTAGCATACCCATCCTCTAACCCTAACCTTAACCCTTTCAGCTAACCCTTCCCCTAACCCTAACCTTAACCCTTTAACCTAACTCCTACACTTAACCCTAACCCTAAACCCTAGCCTAGTTAACGTTAGCCAGCTAGAAGGAAAGAAATTCCACAAATTAATTTTTAACAAGGCACACCTGTTAATTGAAATGCATTCCAGGTGACTATCTCATGAAGCTGGTTGAGAGAATGCCAAGAATGTGCAAAGCTGTCATCAAGGCAAAGGGTGGCTGCTTTGAAGAATCTCAAATATAAAATATATTTTTAGTTGTTTAATACTTTTTGTTTACTACAAGATTCCATGTGTTATTTCATAGTTTTGATCTATTCGCTATTATTCTACAATGTAGAAAATAGAAAAAATAAAGAAAAACCCTTAAATGAGTAGGTGTGTCCAAACTTTTGACTGGTACTGTAATATGAATTGTAATTCGTAATATATCATACGAAATGGGTGATGTACATCCGCAATTAATACATACCATACGAAACGTAACATATCATACTAAATGTAGTGTCGAGAATTTACTTATAGAATTATACAAAATGTTCTGAGACCAGGTTGCCCATCCACACTAGGAGCAAGATCCATTGAAGTAAAGATAAGAGATAGTGGTTCCATATTAGCCTATAGACGAGTTGGTTTAAAAAGTCACAAAAATGATGCACGCGCAATGTTTCCAGAAGGAGGTATGCATTGTTATAATTCTGAACGTCAGATAGTTAGCAACAATTCACAGAAGCTGCCTTGTGGGGAATCGTAGGTGGCTCGTTTCAGCTCGTTGTATCTAAAATTCCCCTAGCTAGCTAACCAACAACTGTATCAATGTATTTGAGAGACAACAAATGCTCACTGTGCAAATGTATTTATTTTTTCATTAAACATTTGGAGACTAAATATAGTTTACATGTTGTGAACAGTCTAAGCCAACCCTAGCTACTCACATGTCGGTTTTGTTGCTAAACAACCAACCCATCTAAACTCAACAAAAAAAGATACCTTCTCTCACTGTCGACTGCGTTTATTTTCAGCAAACTTAACATGTGTAAATATTTGTAGGAACATAACAAGATTCAACAACTTAGACATAAACTGAACAAGTTCCACAGACATGTGACTAACAGAAATGGAATGATGTGTCCCTGAACAAAGGGGGGGTCAAAATCAAAAGTAACAGTCAGTATCTGGTGTGGCCACCAGCTGCATTAAGTACCGCAGTGCATCTCCTCCTCATGGACTGCACCAGATTTGCCAGTTCTTGCTGTGAGATGTTACCACACTCTTCCACCAAGGCACCTGCAAGTTCCCCGACATTTCTGGGGGGAATTGCCCTAGCCCTCACCCTCTGATCCAACAGGTCCCAGATGTGCTCAGTATGGCCACCAATGCCACCAGCCATACGAGCAGTATGCTGTTTATCGTTCATTGAACAAGCATGGGAAACAGTGTTTAAACCCTTTACAATGAAGATCTATGAAGTATCTTTGAAAGACAGGGTCCTGAAAAAGGGACATTTCTTTTTTTGCTGAGTTTATAACCTGACCTCATATGGGCTATTAACCCTTTAAAGTGGGCACAGCCTTTCCTTGTTGCAGGGTTTCACATTTCACTACATTATATGTGAGTTAGTTAGCTAAAGCACAAGGCAGACTGGGCCACCAGGCTAGTATTTGCATACTCTAACCTTGCGGTTTTCAATATGACAACCAATTCAAAGGCATGGTCATACAAGAAGGAGCAATACAACTGTTGCATCCTACCTCCAACTAACCCAAACAGGGTGTGGCCATGTTGTTGTGTTTCGGAGACCCCAGCAGCCCCTCTGTGCAATATCTGTTAAGAAACGTCATTTCTTGTTCCACCCTGTCAAACAGACACAGACTTCATCTGATTGAAGACTAAGTGGTAAGTGTCCTCTTGTCCAGGTCATAACTCAGTCGGAACATTGAAGTAGTGGACATGGTCTGAAAAGGGTTACATTTAACCTGTCCTACAGAAGGCAGCTCCATTGTCTGTCGCTGATGCTCTAGTCTGGTGAAAACATTGTCTCCTATTCCTTGCAGTAAGGTCCTGATTCATAGTGTTTGCAGTGTCATTCAGAGTAGGTCGACACTACAGTATTTTGCAGCTCATCGAGATGCAAGACATTCATTTTTCTCAGCCTTACAGCACAGTAGTACATGTTTGTTTCTATCTCTCACCTGACTACTCTTAAGTGATGGAGCAAATAACATTTGGATGCAAGGAAGTTTCAAACTGAGGAGACCTATTTTAGCCGACTGTATTTATCTATTTGAAAAGCAACCTAATATTAATGTGGTTTATATTTCTGTACAATATTATAAAGACTCACTTCATTGGTCAGTTTACATCAGATATTGTGTCAGATCGCTTGAATAAAATCGATTCTGTAAAATTATTTATTTTCTTGTATGACTGTATTTTACTGTCTGTTTCATTTTGATAGAGGATGGCTGTCAGGACTGTAAGTAGGCTATTGCTCCCATAGCAACCAGTTCATTATAATTCAAGACAATGTCATGAAGGTATAAAGATGCATATTTCTCTGAAGTAACTGGCCTTGACCAATCCTTTGTCCTTAGCTTAGCTAATGAGTCCGGTAATGCCTTTATAGACAAAAGCACCTGAAAACGGAATATTATGGAGACCTATATTTGATTACTATGTACCCATAACATTGTTCCAAGTGGAAACAGGGTACTATGTGCAAAGCAGTCTCATTTTATAGGTTAATATAAGTACTGAGCTGATCAACCGAGTTGGATCTAGCTGTAGGCTCTCAAATCTTTCCACCTGAATAGTCAAACTACAACAATATAGGTTAGGCCAACACAGTACAGTTAAACTCTGTTTCCTCATTGATGTAGATCATGTAATATACTATGTTACTAATAAGTATGTGGTACACTACATGGCCAAGAGTATGTGGACACCCCTTGAAATTAGTGTGGGATGTGATGGTCGACGAGTAGGCGTCTACATACTTTTGGTAGTGTCTAGTGTATCTTGACGATTCAGATTCCCACATAAGTTCAACAAGGCTGCCTTTACAGAATGATCTGGAGCCAAGAGCCAGTTGAAGCCAGAATGGTAGCCACCCCCCCCCCCCCCCCTTACCTAAGCACTGCCCAGTTAACCTGGCCACTGGCGCATGTTTCACTTTGGTTTCATTCCACCTCTGATTTAGCTCCAGCTCGCTCCCAGCACCGTGTTTACCTCTGCAATGGAGCGGGCTGCTCTGTGTAAAGTGATGACAGCACTTGAAGGAATGTGTTTCTCCCTGCCGTGCCAGGTGGTCCCGTCCATCCCCTCTCCCCAGTGAATCTCTCTCTATAGAGAGATCATTCAGAGGATGTGCTCAGACTGCTGTGATGTGTTAATACCCTTGCCAGAGAGGGGAATATAGTGCACTGCAACGTTTGCATGTGTTGTGCCATAATCCAGGGGTTAGAAGTTATTTGATTTCTCTGATTTATCAGGTGGCAGGCTGGGCCATGCTGCAGAGCAGATGGCTACGGCCCTGGGCTCCAGGGCTTAGTTCCAATAGGTAGTGGGACTGGGAGGAACCTTAACAATATGTTATTTTAGAAAACCGCTTCAGCCTTATCTGGTGGACCTCGGATAGGGACTGAAATGGCACTACAGGCTTAACAGAAAACGCTTACTCTGCCAACGTTAACGCTACAGTACATGTATGTGGTTAGCAAACGTACTGCAAGAATTCAAACAAAGTTGTGCTGCAGAGGGCTTGCAAGACAGGAAGTCTGAAAACTCATTCTTTGTTAGAAAATGTGTAATTTATGGAGAGAATATCTAGGCTAGAACTAGTCAAGACAGGGAATTATTTTATCTTGTGGTGAGGAAAAATGCTTGTTCTTTGAGAACACAAATTGTCCATGACTTTACCTGGAGGCACTGGGGATATTGAAAATTATTTAAATTATCCTCCCAGAAGGATTCAGAGAGAGGGCGAAATCAAATGAACAAACTGTCAAGATTGAACCCTGCTGTTGAAAAAGGCAGGAGTTGTTATTAACCTTGGCAGGATGCTCTTGGCTGATTGTCACAATCCCACGTCAGATTTCATTAAGATACTCTCGCACCCCATGGCACACCCTTATCATAGGAAATATGATTAAAGTTCTCTCTGATACACCACTGACTGTGTGATGCAATCTGTGGTAAATGGTCACTGCCATACTGTACAGGCTCATCTGTCGTCTGCCAGAACACACCTCTGTGGTGACAATAATGCAGGGTTTAGCCTGGAAAGTTCTGGAAAGTGTCTCTGAAGGTGCTTCTAGCTCCAATTGTTCCACCTTAAGTGTATTCTAGAGACAGGCAGGAGTGAAGCCGAGGAAACAATACCATTCTGGCCAATGTGTGTAAAAGTAACCTATGCATTTCTAATGAAATATCCCCAAGCATTTGACAAGGCTATTTAAGCTGGCTGGCTGTATGTTGTTAGGGGACCGTACTGTACTGAATTTCTACAGGAATGTGAGGAAACACCCCAGAACAAACACATGGGGGAACCTAGACAGGTGGAGATTAGAGAGGGCAGGTTGGAGGTGTCAGGTGGGTGTTTCACAGGGAAAGCAACGACTAATGACAGCACAGGTCTTAACATGACTGACTGGTGGCTGCGTCTCAAAACGCGTGCTTCCCCGTGCGTTATTAAACCTTACATTTCCACCCGACCAGCTCGGGCTCACAGCGAGTTAAGACTCACCGCTGATAATCTGTGTGTGTGCTGCTCACTGACTGCCCATCCATGCATGATGTTGCCATGGCCCTGTTCAGAGATGTCATGCAGTATGACAAGGATAAGATGTCATCATAGATATTAAAACCAGTAGATGGTGACAGTGCTGACGTCATCCACGCATTCCTATGAAAAACTCCCGATGGCGCATAAAGCTGGAAGTATTTGAATTTGAAACACGCCATGTTGCTCAATGGGGCTGAATGGCAACAAAATCGCTATGGATCATGGCGAAAGAGGTCATAACTAACAAAAGATCATGGTCGATGGATCACTATTTAATTATATCCACATTTTCCACCATAATTTGCAAATAAATTCATTAAAAATCGTACAATGTGATTGTCTGGATTTTTTTCCCTAATTTTATCTGTCATAGTTGAAGTGTACCTATGATGAAAATCTATTTTTTAAGTGGGAGAACTTGCACAATTGGTGGCTGACTAAATACTTTTTTGCCCCACTGTATTTAATTTTTTTCCAAGTCGAACGCCATTTTAATCATGAGAATCTCCTCTTTCTAATTATGTAAGCCTGGGCAGCTAGCTCGGTTGTCATCAAACGCTAGCCCCAAAATACTTTTTGCCCTTGGAATGCTGAGCTCCCCCAATTGCTTTCCTATGGAGAGGAATACCGGGCTATTTCACCAAATATCTCATTGTGTATATTTAGTTTTTTTCAAGTCGGGTTTAACTGGTGTGAAATGGCTAGCTAGTTAGCGGGGTGCGTGCTAACAGCGTTTCAATTGGTGACGTCACTCGCTCTGAGACCTTGAAGTAGTTGTTCCCCTTGCTTTGCGAGGGTGCGGCTTTTGTGGTGTGATGGGTAACAATGCTTCGAGGGTGGCTGTTGTCTATGTGTGCAGAGGGTCTCTGGTTCGAGGCCAGGTAGGGGCGAGGAGAGGGACGGAAGCAAAACTGTTACACGGGCACCATTTTAATCAGTAGTATTCTCCTCTTTGTAATTATGTAAGTCTGGGCAACGAGCTCGTTTGTCATCGATCGCTAGACCAGAAATAGTCCTAAGTTAAAATTTTTCCCCTACTTTTTCATTAGGCAGACAAGAACACCATCGATGTGCGGATGTTTACTTTCTACACAAGTAGTTTTTTTCCAGTTTCGTCTGACGACCAGATTGTAGTGGTAAAATAAAAAGGGATACATTTTTTATGGAATTCTAAGCATGACTCCAGTCAAAACAGGCTCTGAGAAAGTTCGATTCCATTTATTTGCTATGGGCGCTAGTGTTCCAGTTTAGCCAACGGTCTTAAGCCGTTTTTTAGCCTTGGGTGAATTTTGACTCATTCTATTGTCCAGTCTATAGATAGCCAGAGCAAATTCACGAAAGCACACGAATGTCCATTGAGAAAGCACAACGACTATACCATTTAGCTAAGCTAAGAATGACCGAGAATAATCAACTCAATAAACGTTGGGTAGTTAGATAGCTTGTAGTTAATATACTGGCAAGTTTGATGTATAACTACTAACGTTACGTAGCTAGCTAGCTAGCTAGTTAACATACCGGTACATACTGCTGTAATGATATGCTATGTGGTTCGTAAGGACAGCGTAGCTAACAAATTGTCAGCCATCATAACGTGTAAGGTAACTTATTTGAAAAGTCATTACTTTATTACATTGAGTAGCAAGCTACCCCTTGGTCGTTAGGGCAAATTTGGTCTGTGATAGGACGAGGGTTTTTCACATCTAGCTCGGCCATTAGATATTCTTTAGTAAAGGTTGAATAGTCTATTGTTCAGCTATTAGCCCCTCTCCCCAATTTGCACTCGTCTGCAGGTATGTTTTGATGTGAGAGAGGAAGCCAGTCCCATCATCGCCACCTCACCCACTCTTAAGATAACCTTCGGGCCAACTGGGGGCCCAAGGCTGGTTAGGAGACACTGCAATTGTGATGAACTGAGAGAATATTAGGGTAGCACTGTAATTCATTAATCATATGCTGTCTGCCGCTGTTCTTACCTCTTTCCCTTTCTGTCTTCTACCCCTCTCTCCCCACCTCGTCTTTCTTCCTCGTTTTATAATGCACACCATATGTGCATTGAAGTACAGATTGAACTTGTATTTATAATATTACAATTATCATAATTTTAATGCATTTATTAGGTATTTATAACACCTGGATAATTAACTTATTTCAATAAAGCGTTTCACATTCTCCACTGGTTGAAATGAAGTATCTTATTGAAATACTATCCTGTGTCCTCAGATTAATGCAGATAAAGGGAGTTAGATATGCATAGTTTTTTTTCTGTATATATGAATTATTAATCAATCATGTTTCTAGTTTTTTGCATAGTTACAATGTGTAATCATTGATGACCCAGGAGCAGTAAACACTGTTGAAGTGTATAATTGTAATACATACAGTACATGCAGACACTGCATCATTCAAATAAATTTGATATGACTGAAAAATAATGTCTCAACAAAACATCCATAGGCATACAGTTATTTTTATCCTCCACTACACAATAAGCAAGTAAATAGTTAGCTATGTTACTTCAGCTGCATTGCAAGGCAAGCTTACACAATTGTATATTCAATTTGCAGTAAATGCTTTAGCTAGCTAGATTCTTTACATCCACTGTTTCACAAGACGGCAGCCTAGTTTGCTGGTTTTCTCAGGAATCCCCGAAACATTAAACAACAGGAATGACAAATTCATTCTGCCAACACTAGCTAGTTAGATAACTTGCTAAATAGCGATTTTTGTCAATTAACTTTATGACAAAAAAATATTGGTCTCTACATTAACTAACATATTCCTCTCAATTGTACATTTTGTCAGCCATCTTCACCCAGGGACGGGTGGCTCGCGTTAAAATTTGTCATTAGAACCACTCGATATGATTGGTCATATAAAAACCTTGGGACCAAATGCATAATGAGTACTCTAACTCCCCCTTGTGGTGGTCTGAAGCAGTGAAGCTGGTTATCCCTAAGTCCCGCGGTGCAAGCTCGCAACTTTTAAAGGAGGAACCACTGTACTTTAGTAATCAAGATATATTAGTGTTTTAAGTTTTGTAATTTTCTTTACAAATGTAAGAATTTTTCTTCCACTTTAACATTAGAGTATTTTGTGTAGATTGTTGGCACAAAAAAAATACAATTAAATCTATTTTAATCCCACTTTGTACCAGAACAAAATGTGGGAAAAGTCTAGGTGTGTGAATACTTTCCTGCTTTCTAGGGGCAGTAGCCGTCCAGCACAGCTTGTGACTTCACGCTCCAGATTGGACACTGGGAGCCTGGATGTCATACTATCTGATGATCTCCTGCCCCCACCTCGAAAGACTTCAAAGCAAAACGTTGTTGGTTCAGGCTGATGGACTCCTCAACACTAAAGTTGGATGATGGCCTCTCCAACACAACCTCTCCCTCAACGTGAGCAAGACAGAGAAGATGTTTGTGGACTACAGGAAAAGGAGGACCGAATACATCCCCATTCACATCAACTGGTCTGTTGATGGGCTCCCTGCCTGTGCCATTAAACCCCTTCAACTCATCCAGAACGCCGCAGCCCGTCTGGTGTTCAACCTTCCCAAGTTCTCTCACGTCACCCCGCTCCTCCGTTCTCTCCACTGGCTTCCAGTTGAAGCTCGCATCCGCTACAAGACCATGGTGCTTGCCTACGGAGCTGTGAGGGGAACGGCACCTCAGTACCTCCAGGCTCTGATCAGGCCCTACACCCAAACAAGGGCACTGCGTTCATCCACCTCTGGCCTGCTCGCCTCCCTACCACTGAGGAAGTACAGCTCCCGCTCAGCCCAGTCAAAACTGTTCGCTGCTCTGGCCCCCCAATGGTGGAACAAACTCCCTCACGACGCCAGGACAGCGGAGTCAATCACCACCTTCCGGAGACACCTGAAACCCCACCTCTTTAAGGAATACCTAGGATAGGATAAGTAATCCCTCTCACCCCCCTTAAGATTTAGATGCACTATTGTAAAGTGACTGTTCCACTGGATGTCATAAGGTGAATGCACCAATTTGTAAGTCGCTCTGGATAAGAGCGTCTGCTAAATGACTTAAATGTAATGTAAATGTAGTGGAGTGGGTTGAGAGTTTTCAAGTTTTTTTCAACCTTTATTTAACTTGGCAAGTCAATTAACATATAACAAATTATTATTTACAATGACAGCCTAGGAACAGTGGGTTAACTGCCTTGTTCAGGGGCAGAACAACAGATGTGTACTTTGTCAGCTCAGGGATTCAATCTAGCAACCTTTTGGTTACTGGCCCAATGCTCTAACCACTAGGCTACCTGCCTAAGGAGATGAACGTGGACTACAGGAAAAGGAGGCCCGAGCACGCCCCTATTCCTCATCGACGGGGCTGTAGTGGAGCAGGTTGAAAGTTTCAAGTTCCTTGGTGTCCACATCAGCAACAAACTATGATGGTCCAAACAAACCAAAACAGTCGTGACAACACCTTTTCCCCCACAGGAGACTGAAAAGATTTGGCATGGGTCTCCAGATCCTCAAAAGGTTTTACTGCGGCAACCGCTCGGCATCTGACCATAAGGCGCAACAGAAGGTAGTGCGTATGGCCCAGTACATCACTGGGGCCAAGCTTCCTGCCATCCAGGACCTATATACTAGGCGGTGTCAGAGGAAAGCCCAAAAAATTGTCATAGACTCCAGTCACCCAAGTCATAGACTGCTCTCTCTGCTACCGTACGGCAAGAGGTATAGTATACGCCGATTCTAGGTCCATAAGGCTCCTTAACGGCTTCAATTAATCAAATGGCCACCTGGACTATTTACCCCCCTTGATGTTACACTGCTACTACTCACTGTTTATTATCTATGCATAGTCACTTTACCCCTACCTACAAATTACCTCGACTAACCTGTACCCCCGCAAATTGACTAGGCACCGGTACGGTACCCTGTATGTAGCCCCCTGTATTGTTATTTTTTATAAAAACATTTTTATTTTAGTTATTTAGTAAATATTTTCTTAACTCTATTTATTGAACTGCATTGTTGGTTAAGGGCTTGTAAGTAAGCATTTCACGGTAAGGTCTACTACACCTGTTGTATTCGGCACATGTGACAAATAAGATTTGATTTGATTTGGTAAAGTAAATAAATAAATTTGTTGACAGAGGAATTTCATGGTCATTAGTTCATATTTCACTCTGTATTTCGTGTCCTGCTGGTTTGGGAGAAGTACACTGCTCAAAAAAATAAAGGGAACACTTAAACAACACAATGTAACTCCAAGTCAATCAAACTGTCCACTGAGGAAGCAACACTGATTGACAATACATTTCACATGCTGTTGTGCAAATGGAATAGACAACAGGTGGACATTATAGGCAATTAGCAAGACACCCCCAATAAAGGAGTGGTTCTGCAGGTGGTGATCACAGACCACTTCTCAGTTCTTATACTTCCTGGCTGATGTTTTGGTCACTTTTGAATGCTGGCGGTGCTTTCACTCTAGTGGTAGCATGAGACGGAGTCTACCACCCACACAAGTGGCTCAGGTAGTGCAGCTCATCCAGGATGGAACATCAATGCGAGCTGTGGCAAGAAGGTTTGCTGTGTCTGTCAGCATAGTGTCCAGAGGATGGAGGCACTACCAGGAGACAGGCCAGTACATCAGGAGTGGAGGAGGCCGTAGGAGGGCAACAACCCAGCAGCAGGACCGCTACCGCCGCATTTGTGCAAGGAGGAGCAGGAGGAGCACTGCCAGAGCCCTGCAAAATGACCTCCAGCAGGCCACAAATGTGCATGTGTCTGCTCAAACGGTCAGAAACAGACTCCGTGAGGATGGTATGAGGGCCCGACATCCAACAGGTGGGGGTTGTGCTTACAGCCCAACACCGCCAGAGAACACCAAGATTGGCAAATTCGCCACTGGCGCCCTGTCCTCTTCACAGATGAAAGCAGATTTACACTGAGCACATGTGACAGACGTGACAGTCTGGAGACGCCGTGGAGAACGTTCAGCTGCCTGCAACATCCTCCAGCATGACCGGTTTGGCGGTGGGTCAGTCATGGTGTGGGGTGGCATTTCTTTGGGGGGCTGCACAGCCCTCCATGTGCTCGCCAGAGGTAGCCTGACTGCTATTAGGTACCGAGATGAGATCCTCAGACCCCTTGTCAGACCATATGCTGGTGCGGTTGGCCCTGGTTTCATCCTAATGCAAGACAATGCTAGACCTCATGTGGCTGGAGTGTGTCAGCAGTTCCTGCAAGAGGAAGGCATTGATGCTATGGACTGGCCCGCCCGTTCCCAGAACTAAATACAATTGAGCACATCTGGGACATCATGTCTCGCTCCATCCACCAACGCCACGTTGCACCACAGACTGTTCAGGTGTTGGCGGATGCTTTAGTCCAGGTCTGGGAGGAGATCCCTCAGGAGACCATCTGCCACCTCATCAGGAGCATGCCCGGGCGTTGTAGGGAAGTTATACAGGCATGTGGAGGCCACACACAACTGAGCCTCATTTTGACTTGTTTTAAGGACATTACATCAAAGTTGGATCAGCCTGTAGTGTGGTTTTCCACTTTAATTTTGACTGTGACTCCAAATCCAGACCTCCATGGGTTAATAAATTTGATTTCCATTGATCATTTTTGTGTGATTTTGTTGTCAGCACATTAAACTATGTCAAGAAAAAAGTATTTAATAAGAATATTTCATTCATTCAGATCTAGGATGTGTTATTTTAGTGTTCACTTTATTTTTTTGAGCAGTGTATGATGCCCCATCCTCTCACATGCAATGGTCTTTGGTCTACAATGCTCATTGTTTTTCTATCGGCCTCACATTGTCCCATGTGATGCATTAATTTGGTTTATTGTCTCTTGCACATTGTCTCCCCACGGTATTGTCAGAGATCACACCCTGCGGGTTGGCTTCTCAAGCATCCTCCTCTCACAGACACACTCTCTCACACGTACGTATTAGTGTCACGCTTTTCTGCCGGTTTCAAGACTTTGGCCTGTGTGTGCCTATATATGCTGTATGTTTGTGTGCACACACACTCAAATACACACAAACATACAGCTTATAACAGCACACACAGCCGTAATACATCCTGCTCCTACAAGAAAGGTAGGGAGAGCATTAGCTTGTGAAACTAGATAACCTAAATAAATCAATATTCTAACTGGTGGAAGAACTACAGGCCAGAGTGTACAATTCCTGCTCTATCATGGTTAAAGAGAGATGATGCTGTATGCATTAGTAAGCCTGGTGGAAGGGGCTAGGGTCAGGGGCCTTTCCCCAAGGACCCCCGGAGGGCCCTCCGCTATCACAGCCCAATCTGCGCCTCTCTCTGCTGCCTCACTTCTCTGCCTCAACCCCCTGCGAAGGGACTGTGTGCCATTATTAACGCCAAAAACATGAACTGAAGAGGGCCAAGAGATAAAGGAATCCACTACCCTGTCCATCATAAAAATAAAATAAAAACGAGATTTTCTGATTCCCAGGCTAGAGGATCCCCCCTTTTCTTCTTCATCATTGTCAAAGGGAGTATAGTCAGATCTAGCCTACTCCTGGTGCACCTGATTTCATCAGCCTGTAGCTGGCTGTGCAGTGCAGGACCTAGGACCCAAGGATAGGTTGCTTTTCCTTTTGCATTTATCAGAGGAGCCCTGCCTTAGTGCTGACAGGCCGACTCACCAGCGCCCACGACTTGGCGGCTGCAGAAGTGTTCCAATTAAGATGACAGAGAGCCGATATGACTTGGCCTTTCGCATCAGAGGGCGGCAAGTTAATAGCAGTTGACTCTAGAACCCCTCCACCTGCGGTCCATAAGAGGGAAGGTGTGGGGTGAGGAATGAGCTGCAGTAAGAGGAGGACTGCTGGCTCTGGTTGGCTTGGATGAGAGGAGAAGAGTGGAGCGGCTAGGCCAGACTTTTCTTTTAAGGCCCAGTAAATGGCTGCCACATTAACATGCCGAGTCGGTGCAGTCTGAAGTGGGCTGCCTGTCGGGCTGTGGGCTGCCGAGGTGGCCAGCTCAGTCATCCAGGTGCTGTAAAGTGAATCATATCAGTGAAAAACAGACTGGCTGGGGTCAGGACCTGGCCTACCATGCGTACTGGAAGACACTACTGGAGGCAATGTGTCTGAGTCTAGCTGTCTCATATCTCTCTGAATTCTCTTTTTCTCTGTTCTTCAAGCTTCGCGCTCTCTCCCTCCCACTGGTTGTGTTGTTCTTTTTGTTTGGGTCAGAGCGATGTTAGTTGGCTGCTCCACAGAGTTAATGGCTGCTCTAGACATCTGTCTGAACAAAATGAAGAGAAGCACTGTCAATACATCTGAACAAAATTAAGAGAAGCACTGTCAATACAGATTGCAGCTTCCAGAGGTTTCGTCACTTTGGGTGTGTGTGTATGTTGGCCACTCTTTGGCCTCTGCTCTGACTCATTGGTTTTCCCAATGACTCAGCCGACTCAGCAAGAGCTATCAGCTGCTTCTCGCTATCACATAATGTACAATCAATGTTAAGATGCTTTCACCTCAACCGCCATCCAATTCTTCACTTACAGAGCCACAGGCGGATCTGATGTATAGAGCAGTGGTTACCAACCTTTTCCGTTCCGGGACCACCAAATCACCGTCAAAAGCTCGAGGACCACTATTCGCGGAGTCGCAGAATATTTTTGGTCAAATTGTCCATTTTAGCAGTGAATGTAACAAATTAAAGGCCTATATTATTGTCAATGGTGTGCGTACTGGGAGCGGAGTCAGGTGCAGGAGAGCAGAGAGTTATTTAGGCAGGAGTGTCACGCGGGACTAGGTGGGTGAGGAAGGAAGGAATCAGGCGCAGAGAGTTCCACTGGGAAAAGGTGCACTTTAATGCGGCACAAAGAATAACACGCCCAAAACACAGGGCGCGGACCATAATGTGGACCACCCAAAAGACCGGGTGCCAGGTCCAGAAACACGAACACCTCTACCTAACGCACACATAACATAAATACAATCCCACACAAAACAAGGGCGGGTACACGTATTTTAAATAAGGAAGCCCATTAAGCACATGGTCACACTCCATCACTACCTCGGAGTTGGAAATACGATAACCCAGGAAGGAAACGGCCTGTTTGAAGAACACACATTTCTCGGCCTTGCAATACAGCTCATGCTTCAGCAGTCGCCCAAGTACCTTATGCACCAGAGACACGTGCGCCGCATTGGAAGATGGCTGGAGCATTTTTCAAACCATATGGCATGACGCGGTACTCATAATGGCCAGATGTAGTACTAAATGCGGTTTTCCACTCATCTCCTCCCCGGATACGCACCAGATTATACGCACTCCTCAGGTCCAGTTTTGTGAAGAGGCGTGCCTCGTGAAATGATTCCACTGCCGTAGCGATGAGAGGTAGTGGGTAATTAAACCCCACTGTCATAGAATTTAGACCTCGATAATCAATGCATGGACGCAGACCTCCCTCCTTCTTCTTCACAAAAAAGAATCTTGAGGAGACGGGTGATGCGGAGGGCCGAATGTACCCCTGTCCCAGCGATTCAGCAACATATGTCTCCATAGCTACTGCATCCTCCTGGGACAATGGGTACACGTGACTCCTAGGAAGTGCAGCCTTCTCCAAGAGGTCTATCACGCAGTCCCCTCGAGGATGGGGTGGTAATTGGGTCGCCTTCCTTTCACTGAAGGCGATAGCCAAATCGGCATATTCAGAGGGAATGCGCACGGTGGAAACCTGGTCTGGACTCTCCACTGTAGTCGCACCAACGGCAACGTCTATACACCTGCCTGAACACTCCTCTGACCACCCTTTAAGGGCCCCCTGTCGCCAAGAAATCACCAGGTTGTGCTGAGCTAGCCAGGGAATTCCCAACACCACTGGAAACGCAGTTGAATCGATAAGGAACAGACTAATCTGCTCCTTATGACTCCCCTGCATTACCATGTCCAGTGGAACCGTGGCCTCCCTGACCACTCCTGACCCTAATGGTCGGCTGTCTAAGGAGTGCACGGGGAAAGGTAGGTCTAACGACACAAGGGGAATCCCTAGCCTTAACGCGAGCCCACGATCCATAAAGTTCCCATCTGCGGCTGAATCGACTAGCGCCTTATGCTGTAGAGAGGGAGAAAACCCAGGAAAAGAGGTTAACACATACATATGACCGGCAGGAAGCTCTGGGTGAGTCTGGTGCTGACTCACCTGGGGTGACCGAGTAGTGCTCCGCCTGCCCTCCCGACTCCCAGACGAGTTCCTCCAGCACCGGTCGGCCGTGTGTCCTCGCCGACCACAACTGGTGCAGGAGGAAACTCCTCCTCCGGTCCCCCTCGAAGCAGCCCCCCCTAACTCCATGGGGATTGGAGCAGGAGGGCTGGGAGGTGGAAACGACAGGGCCTGTTCCATACGCCTGCTGGCGGATGGACATGTCGATAAGCTCATCCAGCGTGAGGGTGGTGTCCCGACACGCTAGCTCCTTGCGGACGTCCTCCCTGAGGCTACATCGGAAATGGTCTATCAGAGCCCTGTCGTTCCACCCTGCTCCTGCGGCCAATGTCCTGAACTCCAGGGCAAAGTCCTGCGTGCTCCTCGTCTCCTGACGCAGGTGGAACAGCCGTTCACACGCCGCACGACCCTCTGGTGGGTGATCAAATACAGCTCGGAATCGGCGGGTGGGGTAGTGATCCTTCGCTGAGTCTGGGCCATTCCACACTGCGTTTGCCCACTCTAGGGCTTGTCCCGTCAGACAGGAGACGAGGACGCTCATGCTCTCCTCTCCTGAGGGAGTAGGATGAACAGTCGCCAGGTATAGTTCAAGCTGTAGGAGGAACCCCTGACACCCCTGGCGCCAGCTGAAGAGCCGGATGCGGTAGCAGGGGTCGGAGGTGCTGGTGGAGGGGGTGCTGGAGATGAGGTGGGAAGGCCACTCCTCTCCCATCGATCCATCCTCTCCATCATCAGATCCATCGCCGATCCAATCCGGTGGAGAATACTGGTATGATGGAGGACCCTTTCCTCCATCGATGGGAGAGGAGGTGCGGCTGCTCCTGCTGATTCCATGTTTGAGGTGCGGGATTCTGTCACGCGGGACTAGGTGGGTGAGGAAGGAATCAGGCGCAGAGAGTTCCACTGGGAAAAGCTGCACTTTAATGCGGCACAAAAATAGCAAGCCCAAAACACAGGGCGCGGACAATAATGTGGACCACCCAAAACACAGGGTGCCAGGTCCAGAAACACAAACACCTCTACCTAACGCACACACGTAACATAGATACAATCCCGCACAAAACCAGGGCGAGTACACGTATTTTAAATAAGGAAGCCCATTAAGCACATACAACAGGACACAGGTGAAACTAATAAGACAAAACAAACAGACAAAGAAAAAGGGAACGGTGCCGGCTAGTAAGCCAGTGACGACGACCGCCGAGTACGCCCGAACAGGCAGGGGAGCCAACTTCGGCGGAAGTCGTGACAAAGAGAAACAAATAGACGGGCGCCACTGCGTCGAAACCTCTATCCAATATGCCAAAGTGCAAAAACGCGCAAACAGTCACAATAATCAAGTACAAACAAGTACAAGTACAAACAAATAAACATATAAAACACGGAATAAACTCACACCAGAAATAGTGCCTCAAAAATGACACGTAACACGAAACAATCACACACAAAGACATGAGGGGGAACAGAGGAATAAATACAAGTAGTGTGATTGGGGAATGAAAACAAGGTGTGCAGGGAACAAGACAAAAATGGATAAATGAAAAATGGAGCAGCCGGTGACGTCTACCGCCGAACACCGCCTGAACAAGGAGAGGAGCCGACTTCCGCGGAAGTCGTGACAATCATTAACAATTTGCATTGTGAAAAGTAATGTAAAATTGCTTATAACACCATTAATACTCCCAACTGTTATTATGTTTTAAAGAAAATAATTTGTTAAAAAAATATAACACCTGCAATGCACCCGCGGAACACAATTGTTCTACAGACCACTGGTTGAAATCCACTGGTTCTGTATATAGAGTCCAGAGTATGTGAACGCAGTTGGAGTGGAGCGAGGAGTGTGCCCAATTTGACTGGAGCACGGAGCGAGAGTCAGCCTTCTCGCCCACTCCAATTTCACTTCAGTAGCGTTTACTTTACGAGCTCCGGGCATGCCCGGCCCATCATGCATTTGTAGTCTACTTGTGCGCTGCTATAGTCCCTTGCTTTAGCTACTGTCACGGAGTTCGCTAAATATTTACGAAAGAGTGTTTAGAATCCCCAGTGGCTCTGCAATATTCTCCACTGCTGGCCTGCGCTCCAGGCACCATCTCATGTGCCTGAAGCCACAGACTCTGACCAAACTCATGCTTCTAAAAATGAATTCAAAGGCACTGTAGACTGAGCCTAATTAGGCATTTTTCCTTTAATTTGTGTTTAATTCTAAGTAAGTCACAGCCTATATGCACAATTTATAGATTACAATGATTTAAAACAACTAAATGTTGTTTCAATACTGAGCGCTTTATGTCCCTACCAACCTATTTGGTCGCACTCGCAAATGCTTCACATTGTATTTCTTTGTAGGCTATAGCCTTGAAATAATTGAACTAATTTAGCCTAAATAATTTATTTTCGGTGGGGAGCGGCTCCATGAGCGATGAGCGGGAACCTCGGCTCACATGCTCTGATATAGGCTGCTGTCAGGGCCATTTTGAACACTGAAATAAAGTCAATGGTATTAAACACATTGTGTTTCAGGCCTCTCCAAGGTCTTTGGAGTTGAATGGTTATAAATCTCTTGGCTCGGGTGTTGGGCTTGTTTGTTCGCCCGACAACAAGTGTGATCGTGAGTGTATGTGTGTGTGGAGTGCTACCCTCTCCTCTCTCAGTTCTTCTAAGTTCCGCCACAAATCTGTTTTTACTGTCCTTGGTCGACATCTCACTTAGTTTTAACACCTAAAGTGGTGCTGACAACTCTGCATAAACGCTCATGCTACAGATGATAGAGCAGGCTGGAATGAGCTCACAGTGAAACTCTCAATGGTAAGAACTTAGCAGAGGAACCAAATCCTGACAGTTGATATAATGACATCATTGATAAAATGTGTCTCTGTAATAAAGTAATGTGGCCTCTCCCACAGCCCTCAGCACCCTTCATGATTCTTAAACCAGGTGAGCCTACTCCCTCTCTTCCTTTACTACACTATAAAGCCTGTTTTAGAGATGTCTGAGCTAGGGTTCTCACTCAGGCCTGGCACACTGGCCTCTCCCACAACCCTCAGCACCCTTCATGATGCTGCTTTGCCTCTCAGACAGGCCTCAGGAGGGAGAGTGGTGGCACAGATAGAGAGTCTGTGTACATGTTCATGCCTATATAAAGTCTACACCCCCCTTGAACTTTTGTTTATATTTTGTGGTGTTACAAAGTGGAATTGAAATAGATTTAATTGTATTTTTTTGTCATTGATCTACACAAAATACACATTTTTATAAATTAAATGGGACCACCCATACGTAGAATGTATGCACACATGACTGTAAGTCGCTTTGGATAAAAGCGTCTGCTAAATGGCATATATTATTATTATTATTATAAATAACTAAAATGTAGCTGTTGCATAAGTATTTATTCACCCCCCTTTGTTTATGCAAGCCTAAATTAGTTCAGATGTAAAAATTGGCTTACAAATCACATAAGTTACATGGACTCACTCTGTGTGAAATAATAGGGGTTGACATGATTTTTTAAATGAATAACCCTCTGTCCCCCATACATACAACATCTGCAAGGTCCCTTAGTCAAGTATTGGATTTTAAGCACATATTCAACTACAAAGACCAGGGAGCTTTTCAAAGCCTCATAAAGGGCTGTGATTGGTAGATGGGTAACAATAACAAATCAGACATTGAATCACAGGAGGTTTGTGGCACCTTATTTGGGGAGAACGGGCTGGTGAAATGGCTGGAGCGGAATCAGTGGGATGGTATCAAACAGATGGTTTCCATGTGTTTGATACCATTCCATTTACTCCGTTCCAGCCATTATTATGAGCCGTTCTCCCATCAGCAGCCTCCACTGCATTGAGTATATCTTTAAGCATTTTCAAGTTAATAATTATATTAAATCACCTAGACACATCAAAGATGCAGTCATCCTTCTGAACTGAGCTGCAGGACAGGAAAGAAACTGCTTAGGGATGTCACCATGAGGCCATTGGCGATTTTAAAACAGCTACAGAGTTCAATGGCTGTGATGGGAGAAAACTGGATGGATCAACAACATTTTAGTGAGTCCACAATTGTCATATGGAGTAGACCAAAGCGCAGTGGGGTGTGAAGCCATTATTTTATTGAATGACGAAAAAACACAAAGAACACTTAAACAAAACCGTACCGCTATGACAATGAGTGCAGACACAGGCAACTACACATAGACAATAACCCACCAACTACAATAGAACACAGGCTACCTAAATATGGTTCCCAATCAGAGACAACGACAAACACCTGCCACTGATTGAGAACCATATCAGGCCAAAACACATAGAAATAGACAAACTAGACATAACTAGACATGCCCACTCCTATCACACCCTATCACACCCTGACCAAACAAAACATAGAAACAAACAACGCAAATCATGGTCAGAGTGTGACAACAATAATGACCTAAATGACAGAGTGAAAAGAATACAAATATACAGAATAAAAATATTCCAAAATATGCAAGAAAAATTATGTGAACCCTTTGGAATTACCTGGACTTCTCCATAAATTGGTCATAAAAAAATTGATCTCATCATCTCAATCACAACAACAGACAAACACAGTCTGCTTAAACTAATAACACACAACAATTATACGTTTATTGAACACACCATGTAAACATTCATAGTGTAGGGTGGGAAAAGTATGTTAACCCTTGGATATAATAACTGGTTGACCCTTCTTTAGCAGCAATAACCTCAACCAAACGGTTTCTGGAGTTGCAGATCAGACCTGCACAACGGTCAGGTGGAATTATTGGACCATTCCTCTTTCAAAACTGTTTCAGTTGAGCAATACTCTTAGGATTTCTGGTGTGAACCGCTCTTGAGGTCATGGCACACATTTTAAATCGGGTTGTGGTCAGAAGGCGTATTTTCTTCTGTTGTCGATTTACTTCTGTGTTTTGGGTCGTTGTCCTGTTGCTTCACCGAACTTCTGTTGAGCTTCAATTGGCGGACAGATAGCCTTACATTCTCCTGCAAAATGTCTTGATAAACTTGGGAATTCATTTTTTCTTTGATGATAGCAAGCTGTCCAGGCCCCGAGGCAACAAAGCATGCCCAAACTATGATGCTCCCTCCACCATAGTTTACAGTTGGGATGCGTTTTTTTGATGTTGGTGTGCTGTTCCTTTTTTTCTCCACACTTAGTGTTGTGTGTTCCTTCCAAACAACTCAACTTTAGTTTAATCTGTCCACAGAATATTTTGCCAGAAGATGGAACATCCTGGTGCTCTTTTGCGAACTTCAGACATTGCAGCTATGTTTTTTTGGACAGCAGTGGCTTCTTTCATGGTGTCCTCCCATGAACATCATTCTTGTTTAGTGTTTTATGTATTGTAGACTTGTCAACAGAGATGGTAGCATGTTCCAGAGATTTCTGTTAGTCTGTAGCTGACACTCTAGGATTCTTCTTAACCTCATTGAGCATTCTGCACTGTGCTCTTGCAGCCACATGAGGGAGGAGGTTGTCTGCCCTTTAACACATAGCGTTGAGATTGCCTGCAATGACTGCCCGCCACAGACCATGACGGACCCTCCACCTCCAAATCGATCCCGCTACAGAGTACAGGCCTCGGTGTAACACTCAGGCCTCGGTGTAACACTCACGCGAATCCGACCATCACCTCTGGTGAGACAAAACCACAACTCGTCAGTGAAGAGCACTTTTTGCAAGTCCTGTCTGGTCCAACAAAGGTGGGTTTGTGCCCATAGATGACATTGTTGCCGGTGATGTCTGGTGAGGACCTGCCTTACAACAGGCCTACAAGCCCTCAGTCCAGCCTCTCTGGAGGTGTGATGTTCGGATGTATCTATCCTGTCCAGGTGTTGTTACATATAGTCTGCCACTGTGAGGACGATCAGCTGTCCGTCCGGTCTCCCTGAAGCGGCATCTTTCTTTTGAGGTTTTTCTACGGAGTTCGTAGAAGCTGTTATTGTCTTAATGACCGTTCCACAGGTGCATGTTCATTAATTGTTTATGGTTCATTGAACACGCATGGAAAACAGTGTATAAACTGTGAAGTGATTTGGATTTTTACTCATTATCTTTGAAAGACAGGGTCCTGAAAAAGGGACGTTTCTTTTTTTGCTGAGTTTATATATATATATGTATCTTTTGGGGGAAAAGTCATTAGTCTCGGGGTTCACATACTTTTTCCAATCTACACTGTGAATGTTTAAATGATGTATTCAATATAGACAAGAAAAATACAATCATTTGTGTGTTATTAGTTTAAGCACACTGTCTGTTGTTTTGACTAAGATGAAGATCAGATCAAATTTTATGACTAATTTATGGAGAAATCTAGGTAATTCCAAAGGGTTCACTTACTTTGTCTTGCCACTGTATGTATGCAACAAGACTCTAAAGTACTACGTCAAAGAAATACAATTTTTGACCTAAATCAAAAGCTTTATGTTTGGGGCAAATCCAACACATCACTGAGTAACTGCCTCCTTATTTTCAGGATGGTGGTGGCTGCATCATGGTATGGGTATGCTTGACATCGGCAAAGACTGGGGAGTTTTTCAGGATGAAAAGAAACGGGACGGAGCTAATCACAGGCAAAATCCTAGAGGAAAACCTGTTTCGGTCTGCTTTACACCAGACACCGGGAGAGTAATTCACCTTTCAGCAGGACAGTAACCTACAACACAAAGCCAAACCTACATTTAAGTTGCTTACCAAGAAGACAGTGAATGTTCCTGAGTGGCGAAGTTACAGTTTTGACTTAAATTTGCTTTCAAATCTATGGCAAGACATGAAAATTGCTGTCAAGCCATGACCCCAAACACCTTGACAGAGCTTGTGGAATTTTTAAAAGAATAATAGGTAAATATTGCACAATACGTAACGCTATAAAATGTGAAGAAATCCAAGGGGGGTGTAGACTTTCTATTGGCTCTATACATACGTGTGTGCCCCTATTTGATTGCCTGTGTGTGTGGCCCACAGGGCCCCACTGTACAGCTATTAAGGTTTATTCAGGTTTTTCATTTTCTATAATGATTTTCCACCTCACACAGACAGCCATAGGATACAGGTACAATCTCTGTGATGTATGTCGGGCCGGAACAATTACCGTATAACCGTGTAACCAATGGTTATGGATGACGACTGTCATGAAAATAAAATAACTGACTGAAGACGGGACAGCCGGGAATTTTGTGCAGTTGAGTCTGTTTCTGCGATAACATAGACTCTTAAACCGATGCCACACGAGGCAATCTGAACGCAACTTATGTTGCTTGCAACAAAATTGCGTCTGGGTTGCTCCCTGTGTCACCCTGCACAAATGACTTGCAACTTAGTTGCATTGCAAGACATAGAAATCAATCCTATTTCACGCAACTGATTGTATGCTATGTCCAATCAGTGAGCAGAAAGAAAGTTTACATGACTCCTCATATTGTTCCGTTCAGAACGCCAACCAGTTATCATCTCAACACAGCTGTCAGTGCTGCTGCAAACCGAGATTGAAAAGACATGCCAAATGGGAAATGTATAAAAAATCAATTCTAGACCTCATAACATCCTAGCCATGAGTTTTGTACATGGTCTGGTAGTCAATAAATGTAATTTTAGAAGTGAATCCAGACCTTTCTCTGTCCAGTTTCAATTGAACTTGCCCAACTGAACTGCACTAACTAGCTAGCTTAGCTCATCCCCAGCTTGGTTAGCAAGCTTGTTAAAACATTGTTGGCAAATAGGCAACATTTTGGCTGACTAGCTAAATTGTACAGCCAGCGTTTTGTCACAGCCCTGTATGTATTTTATTTATATTAGACCTACCTCTGACACTATACTGTGGTAAATGCCAACCCTTGACTTGAGTGTGATTTTCATTGCTCCCGGTCTGATGGAGAACTTATTGTCATGTGACCTCGCAGTGGTGGAACCAAGGTCATGGCTGTACATTTCTTTAAAGAGTAAAGGGCTCCACTGTGATCATCTCAGTAAATTCTCCTCACCGTGAGTCGTGATTGACTTACACGGAACCCAAACTGGCTGCACGGTGCGCCATCGTGCATAAATGTATTTTGTCCCCCATACACCAAACGCGATCACGGCACGCAGGTTAAAATATCAAAACAAACTCTGAACCAATTATATTAATTTGGGGACAGGTTGAAAAGCATTAAAAATGTATGGCAATTTAGCTAGCTAGCTTGCACATGCTAGCTAATTTGTCCTATTTAGCTAGCTTGCTGTTACTAGATAATTTGTCTTGGGATATAAACATTGAGTTCTTATTTTATCTGAAATGCACAAGGTCCTCTACTCCACCAATGAATCCACACATAAAACGGTCAACCGAATCATTTCTAGTCATCTCTCCTCCTTCCAGGCTTTTTCTTGCTTGACTTTATACTGCGATTGGCAGCTTTCATAAATTACGTGCATTACTGCCACCGACCTATTTTGCCTTTCAGTCACCCACATGGGTATAACCAATGAGGAGATGGCACGTGGGTACCTGCTTCTATAAACCAATGAGGAGATGGGAGAGGCAGGGCTTGCAGCACGATCTGCGTCAGAAATAGAACTGACTTCTATTTTAGCTCTGGGCAATGCAGACAATAATTGAATAATATAGATTTCAAAATGACGTAGTCAGCCCTGTTAGGCTCGATAGTAGTACTATGCTTATGCTATAGCTTATTTAGTTTGAATGACATGTTCAACTACTACCACAGGGTTTCCTTTAGGAAAATGTGGCGCCAGACAACGTGACCGGGAAGATACAAATGTACCGGCCATTTGAGAAATGACCAGACCCAAATGCATTGGGTGCATAACCCATTAGGGCGTCCACCCACAGTGCTCAGAATGACAGAAATCACATTTAGATTCTGGTAATGCTTCATATCAGAACATGCAACTCATATACTGAAGTGGACAATAAAACATAATTGTCTAACATTTCAAACGCCATTCTAAACAGCGCACCTGCGGAAACGGCATTCTAAACAGCGCACCTGGGAAAACACCATTCTAAACCGCACACCTGGGAAACGCCATTCTAAACCGCGCACCTAATAGCGGTTCCATATGTGACAAAGATGAAAATCTCTGTTAGAAACTTAGAAAGAGGGGGAATGTAAAGATGCAACAACTAGGATGGGTTGCTAATATGACTAGGATTATGCGTTCGTCTGCTGGACCATGAAAGAAAGTTCGGAGAGAAACAGGAGAGAAAAGGCATCGCGGTGAGTACAATAGGGAAGTACATTATATCATTACTCCTGTCAATACAGAAGGAAAATCATTAAAAATACATCACCAGAAAGCATGACTTAACCACAGAGGAATCGAGTATCATTAGCTTCTTTTTCAAAATAGCTGTGGATTGTTTCAAGTCAAAAGCTCTTAGGCCTATACCTATTTGGGAAGCCCGCAATTTGGGAAGAGCGCTTGGCAATAACTGATTATTAAGTTCCGGCTGTCAGTGAAGAGAATCAAAAATATGTGTGAAGATAATGTGTCTTGAGTATAATTTGAAATGTTGAGACAAGCAGGGTAGGGGTGTGTGGCAAAGATATAGGCGAGTCTCATCAGAATGGCTCAGCTGCCTCCTGCCAATTATTGTTTCATTGCGTGACTTGTTTTCCCTTGATTTGAGATTTGTATAAATTCCCCATTACATATGTCGCCAAAAGTAAATGTACCCTTAATCCCTGTCATTTGTATACATTAATAATGTCTGTGTTAATTACAGTCATTTACCATTCTCACTCTCAGTGGAAACGTTGTTTGCAGAATTCACAACCTGCTACACTTGTGAGAAACAAGTTTTGGTTATTACCATAACCATCATTTACGAGGTTTGTCCATTTCATCATTGTCTTTTGTTTGGAGCGCTTCTGTGAGCAATGCGCATGTGTTTTCTGTCCTAATAATGTTGAGGGAGCGTGTGCGCCGTTGCCTGCTGCGTGGAAATGTAAGAAAGTTTAACTTCCTTTTTTTTTTTTACATAATCTGCAAATGATAAAATATAAAAACTATAGTACCACACAGTAAGCTATTTGAACAATCTTTACAACAATCTCCCCCTCGAGGCTGGTCTTCTCGGGTTAGTTGACTTTTCACCTTTTAGATTTTTATCATTTGAATTCAGATGTGTATGCTTAATAACCATGTGACGATGATTTTGAGATGATACTGTTCCACAAAAATGCGCATATGAAAATCATAACTGGCACGCAGAAGGGTAGAAATGGTAGGATAAATTGTAAGTAGGCAGTGCATCCAATCGGCTTCACAACCGCAGACATTGGGTAACCAACCACATCCAGCTTCTTCACCTGCGTGATCGTCTGAGACCAGCCACCCAGACAGCTGATGAAACTGTGGGCTTGCACAACTGAAGAATTTCTGCACAAACTGTCAGAAACTGTCTCAGAGAAGCTAATCTGTGTGCTCGTAGTCCTTACCAGGGTCTTGACCTGACTGCAGTTCGGCATCGTAACCGACTTCAGTAGGCTCACCTTCGATGGCCATTGGTGGAGAAGTTTGCTCTTCGTGGATAAATCCCGGTTTCAACTGTACCGGGCAGATGGCAGACAGCGTGTATGGCGTCGTGTGGGCAAGCTGTTTGCTGATGAGAACGTTGTGTACAGAGTTACCTCTTGTTGGCAGTGGGGTTATGGTATGGGCAGGCATAAGCTACGGACAAAGAACACAATTGCTTTTTATTGATGGCAATTTGAATGCACAGAGATGCTGTGACAAGATCCTGAGGCCCATTGTCGTGCCATTCATCTGCCGCCATCACCTCATGTTTCAGAATGGCCCCATGTTGCAAGGATCTGTACACAATTCCTGGAAGCTGAAAATATCCCAGGTCTTCCATGGCCTGCATACTCACCAGACATGTCACCCATTGAGCATGTTTGGGATACTGCGAATTGGCGTGTACGACATGGGATGCTCTGGATCTATGTGTACGACAGCGTGTTACAGTTCATGTTTTACTCCAGCAGCAACAAGCTGAGGAGCGATAGGAAAATCCCGCTCAAAATAGGCTACACTGTGTGCGTGTCATAGTTGTGTTAGATAAATACCATACATGATGACTAACAAAAATACACAATGATCAGTTTAATTCCACAAAATAATGGAAATTAACCTATAGACTGATAAGAATGATGGTAAAATGTATTTCCATTGACTGGTATTTCCATCAAGGAATAAAAAGCATTATTTTGCAAGGAGATTTTTTCTTCTCCCAGTCATTTAGGCCTGCAACAGTTTGATTTATCAGCTTTAAAAAAAATCTTTGTTTAAAAGCCAGCAATTCCCAGCGAATGGAAACCTTGTACTACGGTATCTCTTTTTTAAAGCTGTTTTAAAAGTGGTGATTTGGCAAAGCCTGGTGAGGGCTTTATTTTTTACCTGAAGAAGAGAGGATGGATTTGTTCACGAAAGCAAAGGGATGCCTCTGAAGAGTTCTCCTGACTGTCTCATTATCAGCTGCATGCAGACCACAGGACACTGATCAACCTGCTCTATCTATCCTCCGGTCTGATAGTCACACTGCTTTGGGCTCTGTCATTGAAGATAAAGGCCAATGAAGCCAATCTGTCCACATGTCTCTCTGTGTCTGTGCCTATAGCAGCTCTATTGATTAGACTCTTTTGTTGGGCAGAAGTGAATGAGATGATGGTGTGTGCGCGTGTGTGTGAGCCAAAGTTGTGGATGTGCATGGACTCCAGAGCACTGATCAGTGTGTGTCTGAGGAGAGGAGGGCACAGTTAAAATGTGTAACACCCTGGTGGTGTCTGGGGGAAGCTCCTGTTTCGTGCCTCTGCCCATGAGAAGCTGTAGGTCTGCTCTGCTCTGCTCTGTTCTGACTAGGCTCAAAGAGGAGACTCGGCAGTCATTTCCACAGCTTTGATCCTCTGGTTTCTGCCCTCACTTCACAGGTTAAAACCTTCTACTAAAATGAATTGGGTTTATTAAGCACTTGATGCTGGAGCCCGATACTGGGATAGGATGCACAGAGAGAGAGGATCTCTCTTGGATCTCAGCTTGTCTGGGGAGCTATTGGATCTCAGCTTGTCTGGGTCTCTCTCTTTCAATTCAATTCAAAGGGCTTTAGTGGCATGGAAAACATATGTTTACATTGCCAAAGCAAGTGAAATAGATACTAAACAAAAGGGAAATAAACAATAAAAATGAACAGTAAACATTACACTCACAAAAGTTCCAAAGGAATAGAGACATTTCAAATGTCATGTTATGGCTATACACAGTACAGTGTTGTAACGATGCTCTCGCTCTGTCTCTCTCATTCTCTCTGGCTTGGAACGGTCTATGTTTTATATTAGTTTCTTTGTGTACTTGTTATCTTGGTTTCCTCTCCTGGAACTGGCTCAAAACAAATAACTCACGTGTCCATGAATGCACAGGTTTGTTAGAATATTCTTTGTAATAACACAATAGATGTAGACGAAAGCGCCCACAGAGATTAGACCTAACGCTCCGAAACGAAAGAAAATAACTTTTTCGTTTTGAGTTTTCTTCAGGGCTGGAGAAAAGAGAAGGTATTCTCTTCTCAAGTTACCCTTGCCTTAGCGGGGGACTTTGAAACATTATGTCTGATGTGCTTGAGCACACTTTTATTGCAGAGACAAAGCACCCTGAAGGGGTAAGAAACAATCAGCTTTGCATTCATGCAGGGCCAGCTCCGGTAAGGGTTTGGAGATAAGAGGGAGAGAGAGGGAGATGGAGAGGGAGGGTGGGATGGGATGGTGCACACTAGCCACAGGACATAGGGCCCTATGAAATACATTTTTTTTTAAATTGTCTGATTCTATTACATTTTATTCCCAAATTCCATTTTCCCAGTTCTTTTTCAGGTTTTCGCTCTCAAAAAGTACACTTTTAATAGAAATAGAAAGCAAAAAAGAATGTTCTAAGTTCATAACAATGCTTAAACCACATCAGGAAACCAAGTTCCTTTGCTGAGGACGGCTCACCTCTCACAGTTCTGGGCGACTTTAACCTCCCCACATCTACCTTTGACTCATTCCTCTCTGCCTCCTTCTTTCCACTCCTCTCCTCTTTTGACCTCACCCTCTCACCTTCCCCCCCTACTCACAAGGCAGGCAATACGCTCGACCTCATCTTTACTAGATGCTGTTCTTCCACTAACCTCATTGCAACTCCCCTCCAAGTCTCCGACCACTACCTTGTATCCTTTTCCCTCTCGCTCTCATCCAACACTTCCCACACTGCCCCTACTCGGATGGTATCGCGCCGTCCCAACCTTCGCTCTCTCTCCCCCGCTACTCTCTCCTCTTCCATCCTATCATCTCTTCCCTCTGCTCAAACCTTCTCCAACCTATCTCCTGATTCTGCCTCCTCAACCCTCCTCTCCTCCCTTTCTGCATCCTTTGACTCTCTATGCCCCCTATCCTCCAGGCCGGCTCGGTCCTCCCCTCCCGCTCCGTGGCTCGACGACTCATTGCGAGCTCACAGAACAGGGCTCCGGACAGCCGAGCGGAAATGGAGGAAAACTCGCCTCCCTGCGGACCTGGCATCCTTTCGCTCCCTCCTCTCTACATTTTCCTCTACTGTCTCTGCTGCTAAAGCCACTTTCTACCACTCTAAATTCCAAGCTTCTGCCTCTAACCCTAGGAAGCTCTTTGCCACCTTCTCCTCCCTCCTGAATCCCCCCCCTCCTCCCTCTCTGCAGATGACTTCGTCAACCATTTTGAAAAGAAGGTCGACGACATCCGATCCTCGTTTGCTAAGTCAAACGACACCGCTGGTTCTGCTCACACTGCCCTACCCTGTGCTCGGACCTCTTTCTCCCCTCTCTCTCCAGATGAAATCTCGCGTCTTGTGACGGCCGGCCGCCCAACAACCTGCCCGCTTGACCCTATCCCCTCCTCTCTTCTCCAGACCATTTCCGGAGACCTTCTCCCTTACCTCACCTCGCTCATCAACTCATCCCTGACCGCTGGCTATGTCCCTTCCGTCTTCAAGAGAGCGAGAGTTGCACCCCTTCTGAAAAAACCTACACTCGATCCCTCCGATGTCAACAACTACAGACCAGTATCCCTTCTTTCTTTTCTCTCCAAAACTCTTGAACGTGCCGTCCTTGGCCAGCTCTCCCACTATCTCTCTCTGAATGACCTTCTTGATCCAAATCAGTCAGGTTTCAAGACTAGTCATTCAACTGAGACTGCTCTTCTCTGTATCACGGAGGCGCTCCGCACTGCTAAAGCTAACTCTCTCTCCTCTGCTCTCATCCTTCTAGACCTATCGGCTGCCTTCGATACTGTGAACCATCAGATCCTCCTCTCCACCCACTCCGAGTTGGGCATCTCCGGCACGGCCCACGCTTGGATTGCGTCCTACCTGACAGGTCGCTCCTACCAGGTGGCGTGGCAAGAATCTGTCTCCTCACCACGCGCTCTCACCACTGGTGTCCCCCAGGGCTCTGTTCTAGGCCCTCTCCTATTCTCGCTATACACCAAGTCACTTGGCTCTGCCATAACCTCACATGGTCTCTCCTATCATTGCTATGCAGACGACACACAATTAATCTTCTCCTTTCCCCCTTCTGATGACCAGGTGGCGAATCGCATCTCTGGATGTCTGGCAGACATATCAGTGTGGATGACGGATCACCACCTCAAGCTGAACCTCGGCAAGACGGAGCTGCTCTTCCTCCCGGGGAAGGACTGCCCGTTCCATGATCTCGCCATCACGGTTGACAACTCCATTGTGTCCTCCTCCCAGAGCGCTAAGAACCTTGGCGTGATCCTGGACAACACCCTGTCGTTCTCAACTAACATCAAGGCGGTGGCCCGTTCCTGTAGGTTCATGCTCTACAACATCCGCAGAGTACGACCCTGCCTCACACAGGAAGCGGCGCAGGTCCTAATCCAGGCACTTGTCATCTCCCGTCTGGATTACTGCAACTCGCTGTTGGCTGGGCTCCCTGCCTGTGCCATTAAACCCCTACAACTCATCCAGAACGCTGCAGCCCGTCTGGTGTTCAACCTTCCCAAGTTCTCTCACGTCACCCCGCTCCTCCGCTCTCTCCACTGGCTTCCAGTTGAAGCTCGCATCCGCTACAAGACCATGGTGCTTGCCTACGGAGCTGTGAGGGGAACGGCACCTCAGTACCTCCAGGCTCTGATCAGGCCCTACACCCAAACAAGGGCACTGCGTTCATCCACCTCTGGCCTGCTCGCCTCCCTACCACTGAGGAAGTACAGTTCCCGCTCAGCCCAGTCAAAACTGTTCGCTGCTCTGGCCCCCCAATGGTGGAACAAACTCCCTCACGACGCCAGGACAGCGGAGTCAATCACCACCTTCCGGAGACACCTGAAACCCCACCTCTTTAAGGAATACCTAGGATAGGATAAGTAATCCTTCTCACCCCCCTTTAAGATTTAGATGCACTATTGTAAAGTGACTGTTCCACTGGATGTCATAAGGTGAATGCACCAATTTGTAAGTCGCTCTGGATAAGAGCGTCTGCTAAATGACTTAAATGTAAATGTAATGTAAATGTAAAAATATAAGACATTTAGATTTCTGATTCAAGTGTGCAGGCACCGAGCATTATTGTTTGGTTAGCAGTGTTTCTGTAGCACATGAGATGGAGTTTGCAAAACAAATGGCCATTGGATTGATGCAGATAGTCATGATATCATTCTGCCAGATAGGCTACTTTGTAGATTGTTAACATTTAATTTAGGATTCTGGGAAAGCCTTTCCATCTACCAGAAGACGGTTAGGCCTATCATTAGCGTCACTATATGTTTCCTGTTCCTTAATTGTTTGAAACCTGGACGTTTCACTTAATATGATGAAGCATGTCTTACCTTGCTTCATGGTAGCCTATAGCCAAAATCCTACCATAGAAACGTGTAGGCAGTTATTTTATTAAGATTTCCTCATATGCGTTCTCCTGTTCTATTGGTCTTCTTTCCACTTTCTTTCATTGTCTAGCAGCCAAAGGCATTATCCTGGTCATATTAGCAATCCATGATAGTTGTTGCATCTTTATCTCCCCTCGTTCTAAATTTCAAACGGATATTTCCATCTCTGTCCATGAAACCGCTTGCATTTTGGAAGCTTTGTGCATAGGTCTACTGCCATGTGTACATTGCTGCACCTAAAAAGTGAAGAAATAATCGTTTATCATAATTTTAAGTGAAGTATTCTGATCTGTTCCATCAGCCCTATTAATTGAAATGGCGTATACTTCCACTACACTACATTGATTTTGTTGAATTCCGTTTTAATTTCTCTATTCCGTGATTCTCGTATAAAGCCCTAAGAACACTGACAGGATGTGGGCTTTTAGTGTGGGCACCCATCCATCTTCCTCTGTCAGGTGGCAGCTCCCAAATCCTCCTCTTCCATATCCTCCTCCTCCTCCTCCTCCTCCTCCTCCTCCTCCTCCTCCTACATGTCCACGGGAGGCTTCGTTATGTCCTACCGCGTGAGTCCTATGGCATGTGTGTGTTGTGTATATGTACAATGTGTGTATGTGTGTGTGTGTGTGTGTCTCTCTATCTCTCTCTCACTGTATATCTGTCTGTATGTGCGTGTCCCTATGTGAAGACTTCTCTGTGTGTAACCCTGTGTGTGTGCATCATGATGTGAATGATAGCAGGGCCATCTGGGTGAGGGCAGGAGGGCTATCTCAAAGTCCAGCCTGGACAACGGCTCATACACAATTTAACAGCCGGCTAGCCAGGGACAAATGAAGAAGTGGCCTATCCATCAGCCACGCAGGGCCACCACAGCCAGGTGACAGAGCATAGGGCTGTCTCATGGCATGACGTCACATGCTGGGGCTGACTCTAGGCTGGGCAGGCAGCCTTCCTGGACTCAGGCGGGTGTGTGTGTATGTGTTTGTCTACCAGACAGGACCAGGTTGGGTCTGTCAAGGCCTCATGAGGGGTCTGTGAGACAGAGGCGTGATGCATGGTGAAGGGGACATCTAGAAGAAGAGGATGGTTGAATGGACAAGTAGCTAAAGATGTAGAATCTTAATTGAAACCAGTTTCTCACAGCAGGAAATTGTGTGGATTTTCATGAATTGACATTTTTTGTCGGGGTTGGATACATTTTGTTGTTCTGGCAAATCAAGTCTGACACTTTAAAGTGGAAATTACAAACTTCAGAAGCGTTTTTAAACCTAGAATACACTACAAGTTAGCATTTCCTGCAACATTGGGGAGATAAAATGAAGATCCTACATCTGTATTCGGGTGACGATACAGTCAGAAAGGACCCAGCTGTCAGTATTCACGGGCTTAAGTTGGTGAAACTCCTCCACTGTTGAATTGCTGTTACGATAGCATGGTGACACTTTCTATCCCTCTATGTGTCTGCCTCTGTCGTGATTTAACCCTCCTGGTGTGTTCGTTTCATGTTAATTCATTCTGTGTTCCCGGTTCAAAATGACCACCCCATTATAGCTGATTATAAATACATAGCAATCCATATATTATCACCTAATGTTGTGTTAGATCTTTTTTTATCAACTTCAGTTCTTTTGAACATGTTTTGAACTTCTATTTGCTATTTATGGCCTGTAAGGCCTCATTGACCTGAGCTCATACAACTCGTTTTTGAGTAAAAAAAAGCATAATTGGTCCTTCTGTAGCTCAGTTGGAAGAGCATGGCGCTTGTAACGCCAGGGTAGTGGGTTCGATCCCCGGGACCACCCATACGTAGAATGTATGCACACATGATTGTAAGTCGCTTTGGATAAAAGCGTCTGCTAAATGGCATATTATATATATATATATTAATTATGGATTATTTTGACTATAACAAATACACAGATGAAACATAATGTGCTATTTATCGCAGACTACTTTGTGTCAAAGTTTAACAAGGACTCTCTCCTCACCAGTGTCATGATCAAAGATATGATCAAGAGCCTCACATACAGTATATCGTTTGGTCATTGTGCTGCCACAGAATGAATTGTGAGCAAGGCCTCAAAAAAGCTTTATATACCAGAGCTGCAAGAAAAGTTCTATATATTATTGAAACTATTTTATTTTATTTTATTTTATTTCACCTTTATTTAACCAGGTAGGCTAGTTGAGAACAAGTTCTCATTTACAACTGCGACCTGGCCAAGATAAAGCATAGCAGTGTGAACAGACAACAACACATAGTTACACATGGAGTAAACAATAAACAAGTCAATAACACAGTAGAAAGAAAAAAAGAGTCTATATACATTGTGTGCAAAAGGCATGAGGAGGTAGGCGAATAATTGCAATTATGCAGATTAACACTGGAGTGATAAATGATCAGATGGTCATGTGCAGGTAGAGATACTGGTGTGCAAAAGACCAGAAAACTACATAAATATAAACAGTATGGGGATGAGGTAGGTAAATTGGGTGGGCTATTTACCGATGGACTATGTACAGCTGCAGCGATCGGGTAGCTGCTCAGATTGCAGATGTTTGAAGTTGGTGAGGGAGATAAAAGTCTCCAACTTCAGCGATTTTTGCAATTAGTTCCAGTCACAGGCAGCAGAGAACTGGAAGGAAAGGCGGCCAAATGAGGTGTTGGCTTTAGGGATGATCAGTGAGATACACCTGCTGGAGCGCGTTCTACGGGTGGGTGTTGCCATCGTGACCAGTGTACTGACATAAGGCGGAGCTTTATCTAGCATGGACTTGTAGATGACCTGGAGCCAGTGGGTCTGACAACGAATATGTAGCGAGGGCCAGCCGACTAGAGCATATAGGTCGCAGTGTTGGGTGGTATAAGGTGCTTTAGTAACAAAACGGATGGCAATGTTGCGATTGTTTGTGAGAATGCCAACAGGTGTGGTTCCCGTGAGGGGAAAGATTATATTTGGGACATGTTCCCGTGGGGGTTGCCATGGAAGCCAAGAACGGGAGTGAGGTGTGTGTGTGCATGTGTGCGTGTGTGTTCAAACACATGCATGTGGGGATCTGGGAGAGGAATTGTGTCCATCTGATGAATGGGCATGTGCCTGAACAAAATTTTCTACACTAATTGTAGTCTCACCCATTCATTTCTAATGACCGGTCATTTTTGTCCGGGAACACCACAGGTGTACAAAAGTTAAATAAAACACCTAAAATGTAATGAAAATCATCCAAATGTATTTTGTGTGTTCAGATGCCCTGTGTGGACAAAGTCATGTAACCTTATGACAATCAAATTAAATTAACTACATTTTTCAGAGAGATAACTTCTCAACGGGAGGAGGATTAAACAGAATTTCAGATTTGGATAGCAGTACATTCCCTGTATTGGACTACTGCAGGGATAACTCCTAGGGTGCGTGTACTGGCTACAGGCTGTGAGTGTGGCTGCATTGTGTGTATGCGTGTGTGACAGGGGAGACCGGCTGGATGAAGTAACAGAAGTGTCTTCCACAACTGCTGTTGAAAACAGCAGTTGTGGAAGACAACAGAAGTAACTAAGGTAATAGAAGTGAACACGTAAGAATGCGTGGTGAACAGAACGAATCCAAATTATAACACATCTTTTTTTTACAAGTTATGGCCTGCTTTAAAAGCTTACACTCGATTGATTTGGGTTTTCTTGCCGACGTGCAGTGGGTCTAGATGAATTGGGCTGTGTATTATCTAAAGTCAAACGGAATGTTCATGATTTAGAATTGCAGGTTGCTGCTACTGAAGTGCAGGGAGGATAAAAGGCGGGCAAGATTCTCCTCTCCTCCGTGACCAATATCAAGGCACTGCTGTGGGCTGGTGACTCATTGGGCCTGATTCTCTCTTCTGCAGAACATCAGCAGCCAGCTAGCTACCTCTATCTCTCTGGTACCAGCTCTGTATTGAGTATGACACAAACACACCTAGGTATCTTTTTCTCTCTCCCCCTCTTTCTGTCTCCCCCCTGTTCTTTTCTCGTTTGCCCCTAAAATAAACAAATGTGCTATCTAGAACCTACAGGGGTTCTTTGGCTGTCCCCGTAGGAGAACCCTTTGAAGATCCATGTTTGATTCCAGGTAGAAGAACCCTTTTGACTCTAGGCAGAACCCTTTTGAGTTCCATGTCGGACCCTTTCCACAGAGAGGTTCTAGAGGGAACCCAAAAGGGTTCTACGTGGAACCAAAAATGGTTATCCTATGGGGACAGCTGAAGAACCCCTTTGGAACCCTTTTTTTCTGAGTGTGTGGCCTCATGTGATGCACGGAGAGAGCTGATACACTCTGCTGTATACTGTGAATCAGTTATATAGGCCATGCTCTCCTCTGATTATGACACCACTTAATAAATCATGTGAGCATCTGCTTCTCTTTATACTCTATTTCAAATACAGAAATAGGCTACATCGTTTGAATTCAGCTGAAAAAACTTTTAGGAGCAGCAAAGGTTCCCTTGACCTGGCTAGAACATTGGAAGGCCAGTACATAGACATGACATTTCTAAATCAACATGTGCAAACTGATGATGTTAATGGTTTTCATGATTTCATCGTAGCCTGTGCTGGTCTGACAAACAGACCAGTTAGTAGTAGAGGATAAAGCGGAAATGATCATCACCAACCACACTTGTCGCAGGCATTTTGCTGATCTAAGTAGCCTATACTAGAGAAATGTGAAGTTTGACATGAAATAAGTTTGATTGTTAATGGGTCAATTGATGGCTTGATGGCTACACCCATCAAACTAGTAGTGCTAGTTTAAAGGATCATTTAAAACTGTGGTGCACATTAATGTTATAAACTTTGTTCAATTTATCGTTATCGCATCAATTCAGGCAATTTATCGTGATATGGATTATTGTCCATTCCGCCCAGCCCTAGTTAGTAGATGTATTAGTTTTGTCCCTTAGAGACAGAGAAACGCTATTCCAGCTTTTTTAATCAGCCTGGAACGTAATGGCCTTGATAATACCAATTAGTCCAATCAACTGATTTCTGCATAATGTCTAATTATTGCCTGTATATATGAATATCTTAACTCAATCATGCATGTCTTAGTAAATTACAGGGATGAAAAGGACCCGACCGCTGGGCTCTCACCACCAACTCTCTCAGCAGAGGCAGCTGTGTCTTGTTGCCACGGCAACTCTTACTTTATGTTAGATTTGCTCTGTCAATCAGAAAGGCAACAAAGTGCCTAAATTCCCTGATTTCTCTGCTGTGGTGTGCAATTATAGTCCCACACAATGCTAAATATATCATATAACCCATACAAGGCCTTATAGTCACTTTTCTATTAGTTTATAAAACTGCTCTATGTTGGTGCTGCTCTCAATGCAGTAGGCATACAGTCACTTTAAAAGAAATGTATGTCACAGTGTTGATTTATGGGGCGGCAGGTAGCCTAGTGGTTGGGCCAGTAACCAAAAGGTAGCTGGTTTGAATCCCAGAGCTGACGAGGTAAAAAATAAAATCTGCCGATGTGCCCGTGAGCAAGGCACTTAGCCCTAATTGCTTCTGTAGGTCACTCTGGATAAGAGTGTCTTCTAAATGACTAAAATGTCAAATGTAAATGAGTCTTTTTCGTATTTTTAAACAATCAACGCAAAGTGGCTTAGCATAAGATGAGAGCATAATGAGGCCAAACATTGAAGCAAAACTTGCACTTATTTGGTTTTGGATAGTTGGACTAGACTTGAATGACTGATACAAGCTTTAGATCCTGCCTCCATCCCATTGCCTTTACTATGCTAATTAACTGGGCTTATTTCCTTTTTCCTATGGTCTCTGTGGGTCCCATTTGGGGGCTTTCTTAAACACAGTGACGTGTAATAAGTGGTGCGATAGGGAGGCGACCCTCTCATTATAGCTGTGGCGATGGTCAACCTCCTGCTACTGATAATCACAGGCACCAGTTCAGAGGTGGCATGTTACGATAGTTCCACACTTTGTGGTCTTGAACCTGCCTGCCGTGACCCCTAACCTCCACTGTGACTTATCAGAAAGCCTACTTCCACTCATTATCATCTTGTTCTCTGGGAGTCACTGGCCAGGGACGGATTGGTCCATGCAGGTCACCTGCTATAACAAAGAGAGACTCTCTGGAACAATCCCAACAATCCCAAAATCGTCCCTCTTTGAATAGCTACTGGCCACCTCTCCTGTTCCGTTCTTCTACCCTCATATTAGAAATAAAGCTGAGCGACTCTCCCCCACTCCAGTGACAGCTGAGCGATGAACACTGTGTGACTGCCATGCACGCGCCCTCAACCACTCCACCCTTCACCTATCCAGACGTAGTCCATTTGATTTTGATTCAGGAACAGCGAGGAAAGCTTGACTAAAAGCTAAATCAGTAATGCCTTCTCATCGGTTTTGATCTGGGCTTACAAATATGGAATATGGCACCTTCAATATGTCTCATACAGAGGGTTTAGTTTGACACTTAGCCAGACATAGTAGGGAATTTTTCAAATGCTATCTGCTGAATGGCATCTGAATGGTAGGCTACATCATTTATGTGGTCATACGTGTGTGTGTGTTCTCCTGATCTGAGAATTCCAAATAATGATTTATAAATGATTGGAGAAGTCAAATGACTTTGAATCTTTGAAGGAAAGATGTCTGGTCACGAAGGAATGAAGCAGTATCTTCTTGCTCCTCTGTTGCCTGAAGCCTGAAACCTGTGTAGTCATCACTGTATAACGTTCATTTTTATCCCCCCAACACCCTGCCTTCACTTCAAAGGCTGACAGATAACATCATTAGCTTTCTCAAGATATAGAAACTATCGGCCTCATAAATATGGGAGGCGGCTAGCCCACCAGGAGGTTCAGCCTCTCTGATCTGAGCTCTGACTGGAGGCATAAGGATTTCCATCTAGCTAAGCTAGCTATAGCTACAGTACAGCCACTGCTGCACTCAGTCTGCTCCTTTCACAGCTCCAAACCGACTCATTTTCAAAAGCTAACGATTGTACAGAAAAGGGAAAATCATTTTCTCTGGCTCTGCGTCAATAGTTCAGACTCTTTTCAAATGCTTCCCCATGATTACAGTTAGGCCAGTTGTTTGAGTAATTGCCACAGTGCAGCAGGACCAATGACGTATAAACCCTGGATTGCTGATGCTATGCATTGACAGGCTTTGAAGCCACCAGTCGGCCAAATTGGCACGCCTCAGTAGGAGCAGTCCTCCATAGGAATGAATGGAATTCTACAGGATGTCAATGTAATGTTTCAAGGACAAAATTAAGTGTATTTAGGATTTTTGTTGTTGTATTGGGGACAGTAACACCAGTAACAACGAAAAATGATACATTAGCTATATATTATTTGACTGCAGATGCGGCCAGGGCAATAAATTGTCATGTCCGTACTGTGAGACGCCTAAGACAGTGCTACAGGGAGACAGAATGGACAGCTGATCGTCCTCGCAGTGGCAGAGCACGTGTAACAACACCTGCACAAGATCGGTACATCCAAACATCACACCTGCGGGACAGGTGCAGGATGGCAACAACAGCTGCCCGAGTTACACCAGGAACGCACAATCCCTTCATCAGTGCTCAGACTGTCCGCAATAGACTGAGAAAGGCTAGACTGAGGGCTTGTAGGCCTGTTGTAAGGCAGGTCCTCACCAGATATCCCAGGCAACAATGTCGCCCTCGGGCACAAACCCACCGTTGCTATTGGGGAACTTGCAGGTGCCTTTGTGGAAGAATGGGGTAACATCTCACAGCAAGAACGGGCAAATCTGGTTCAGTCCATGAGGAGGAGATGCACTGCAGTACTTAATGCAGCTGGTGGCCACACCAGATACTGACTGTTACTTTTGATTTTGACCCCCCTTTTGTTCAGGGACACATTATTCAATTTCTGTTAGTCACATGTCTGTGGAACTTGTTCAGTTTATGCAAATATTTACACATGTTAAGTTTGCTGAAAATAAATGCAGTTGACAGTGAGAGAAAGTTTCTTTTTTTGCTGAGTTTATATATGCACACACAGGACCAGTCAAACGTTTGGACACACCTACTCATTCCAGGGTTTTTCTTTATTTTTTTGTATTTTCTACATTGTAGAATAATAGTGAAGACATCAAAACTATGAAATAACACATATGGAATCATGTAGGCTGACGTTTTTCGGAAAGGATGTTAAACGGGGGTCCTGACTCTCTGTGGTCACGAAAGATCCCATTGCACTTATCATAAGAGTAGGGGTGTTAACCCGGGTGTCCTGGCTAAATACCCATTCAGACCATCATGACCACCTAATCATCCCCAGCTTCAAATAGGCTTATTCATCCCCCCTCTCTCCTGTAACTATTCCCAGGTCGTTGCTATAAATAGAAATGTGTTCTCAGTCAACTTACCTAATAAAATAAGGAATAAATAAATAAAAAGACAAAAGTTGGCTTGGGGGTTTAGTTTGATGTTAGTGTTTTTTGGGTGTATCCTTGCCACCACCAAGACACCCATCTGTCAGAATCCTGCCCGCAGCCGTTTCCCCCCACTCAATCACAACAAACAAATCTCCTACAGGTTTGAGTTCAATAACTGAAGACAGATGTATGGTGAGATGCCGGAAGAAGCTTTGCATAGGTCAGTAGCCTACAGAGTAATGCAATTACTGAATTTATGTATACTGAACAAAAATATAAATGCAACATAAAACCAGTCATTATCTGGTGTGACCACCATTTGTCTCATGCAGCACGACACATCTCCTTCTCATAGAGTTGATCAGGCTGTTGATTGTGGCCCGTGGAATGTTTTCCCACTGCTCTTCAATGACTGTGCAAAGTTGCTGGATATTGGCGGGAACTGGAACACACTGTCATACATGTTGATCCAGAGCATCACAAACAAGCTCTGCGAAATGGGGTTGTGCATTATCATGCTGAAACATGAGGTGATAACGGCGGACAAATGGCACTACAATGGGCCCCAGGATCTCGTCACAGTATTTCTGTGCGTTCAATTTGCCATGGATAAAATCCATAGCTAATGCCTGCCCATACCATAACCCAACCGCCACCATGGGGAAATCTGTTCACAACGTTGACATCAGCAAACCACTGGCCCACACAATGCTAGTGGCATCGAAGGAGAGCATTTGTCCACTGAAGTCAGTTACGATGCTGAACTGCAGTCAGATCAAGACCCTGGTGAGGACGATGAGCACACAGATGGCAATTTCTGACAGAAATTCTTCAGTTATGCAAACCCACAGTTTCATCAGCTGTCCGGGTGGCTGGTCTCAGACAATGCCGAAGATGAAGAAGCCGGATGTGAAGGTCCTGGGTTACACTTGGTCTGCGGTTGTGACGCCGGTTGGACGCACTGCCAAATTCTCTAAAACTCCGTTGGAGTCAGCTTCTTGATATGCCACTCCTGTCAGGTGGATGTATTATCTTGGCAAATGAGACATGCTCACTAATAAGCTTCTTGTTAATATGGAACATTTCTGGAATATTTTCTTTCAACCCAGGAAACATTTGACTAACACTTTACATCAAATCAAATTAATTTATATAGCTCTTCTTACATCAGCTGATATCTCAAAGTGCTGTACAGAAACCCAGACTAAAACCCCAAACAGCAAGCAATGCAGGTGTAGAAGCACGGTGACTAGGAAAAACTCCCTAGAAAGACCAAAACCTAGGAAGAAACCTAGAGAGGAACCAGGCTATGAGGGGTGGCCAGTCCTTTTCTGGCTGTGCCGGGTGGAGATAATAACAGAACATGGCCAAGATGTTCAAATGTTCATAAATGACCAGCATGGTCAAATAATAATAATCACAGTAGTTGTCTAGGGTGCAGCAAGTCAGCACCTCAGGAGTAAATGTCATTTGGCTTTTCATAGCGGATCATTAAGAGTATCTCTACCGCTCCTGCTGTCTCTAGAGAGTTGAAAACAGCAGGTCTGGGACAGGTAGCACGTCCGGTGAACAGGTCAGCGTTCCATAGCCACAGGTAGAACAGTTGAAACTGGAGCAGCAGCACGGCTAGGTGGACTTGGGACAGCAAGGAGTAATCGTGCCAGGTAGCTTTGAAGCATGGTCCTAGGGCTCAGGTCCTCCGAGAGAAAGAGAGATAGCATATTTAAATTCACACAGGACACTGGATAAACAGGAGAAGTACTCCAGATATAACAAACTTACCCTAGCCCCCCGACACATAAACTACTGCAGCATAAATACTGGAGGCTGAGACAGGAGGGGTCAGGAGACACTGTGGCCCCATCCAATGATAACCCCGTACAGGGCCAAACAGGAAGAAAATATAACCTCACCCACTTTGCCAAAACACAGCCCCCACACCACTAGAGGGATATCTTCAACCACCAACTTACCATCCTGAGACAAGACGGAGTATAGCCCACAAACATCTCCGCCACGGCACAACCCAAGGGGGGGCGCCGACCCAGACAGGAGGATCACGTCAGTGACTCAACCCACTCAAGTGATGCACCCCTCCTAGGGACGGCATGAAAGAGCACCAGTAAGCCAGTGACTCAGCCCCTGTAATAGGGTTAGAGGCAGAGAATCACAGTGGAGAGAGGGGAACCGGCCAGGCAGAGACAGCAAGGGCGGTTCGTTGCTCCAGAGCCTTTCCGTTCACCTTCACACTCCTGGGCCAGACTACACTTAATCATATGAGCCACTGAAGAGATGAGTCTTCAGTAAAGACTTAAATGTTGAGACAGAGTCTGCGTCTCTCACATGGGTAGTCAGACCATTCCATAAAAATGGAGCTCTATAGGAGAAAGCCCTGCCTCCAGCTGTTTGCTTAGAAATTCTAGGGACAATTGCGTCTTGTGACCGTAGCGTACGTGTAGGTATGTACGGCAGGACCAAACGGAAAGATAGGTAGGAGCAAGCCCATGGAATGCTTTGTAGGTTAGCAGTAAAACCTTGAAATCATGTTGAGTTTATATTTTTGTTCAGTGTACATATTCTAAACTGAGTGTTTTGATAACTTTCAAATGTAGTAACCGGTCCATGTAGAATAAACAACCCTTTACATAATACCATAAAAGCAGTATTCCGCTAATACACTATATATACAAAAGTATATGGACACCCCTTCAAAGTAGTGGATTTGGCTATTTCAGTCACACCCATTGCTGACAGGTGTAAAAATCGAGCACACAGCCATGCATATTCCATTGACAAACATTGGCTGTAGAAGGTCCTTACTGAAGTGCCCTGTGACTTTCAATGTGGCACCGTCATAGGATGCCAACTTTCCAACAAGTCAAATTTCTGCCCTACAAGAGCTGCTCCGGTGAACTATAAGTACTGATATTGTAAAGTGGAAACATCTAGGAGCAACAACTGCTCAGCCACGAAGTGGTAGGCCGTACAAGTTCACAGAACTCGACCACCGAGTGCTGAAGCGCGTAGCTCGTATAAATCATCTGTCCTCGGTTGCAACACTCACTACTGTTTGTCAGGAGCTTCATGAAATGGGTTTCCAGCGCTGTGCAGCCACACACAAGCTTAAGATCACCATGCGCAATGCCAAGTGTCGTCTGGAATGGTGTAAAGCTCTCTGCCTTTGGACTCTGGAGCAGTGGACACACCTTCTTTGGAGTGATGAATCACGCTTCACCATCTGGCAGGCCAACTGACAAATCTGGGTTTGGCGGAAGCCGGTAGAACACAACCTGCCCCAATGAATAGTGTCAACTGTAAAGTTTGGTGGAAGAGGAATAATGATCTGAGGCTTTTTTATGGTTTGGGCTAGGCCCCTTAGTTCCAGTGAAGGGAAATCTTAACGCTACAGCATACATTGACATTCTAGACGATTCTGTGCTTCCAACTTTGTGGCAACAGTTTGGGGAAGGCCCTTTCCTGGTTGAGCATGACAATGCCACCATGCACAAAGCGAGGTCCATACGGTGTATAACAATGTGCACCTTTCACCTTTCATTGTCATTCCCAGCCGACACAGATACGGTGCCTATCTGTATTTTGTCTGGTGATAATGGGGCTTCCTTGGCAAACATGTTAGAGTGGTCATACCTTCCTGTGTGGTGTCTTGTACACAGTGCCTCTGGAAACCTCAAACTCAACTCCGGACCTCGAAGCCAGATCCACTGCATTTTTTCATTGTTTCCCTCTAATCAGGGACTGGTTTAGACCTGGGACACCAGGTGTGTGAAATTATCAGGTAGAACAGGTAAGAGTAGAGTACCCCTGCTCTAGAAAGTCTTCACAACCCTGGACTTTTTATAATAGTAGAGAGAATACTTTATTTCAGCTTTTATTTCTTTCATTACATTCCCAGTGTGTCAGAAGTTTACATACACTTTATTCATATTTGGTAGCATTGCCTTTAAATAGTCTAACCTGGGTCAAACGTTTTGGGTAGCCTTCCACAAGCTTTCCACAATAAGTTGGGTGAATTTTGGCCCATTCCTCCTGTCAGAGCTGGTGTAACAGTGTAGTCAGGTTTGTAGGCCTCCTTACTTGCACACACTTTTAGTTCAACTTTTCTATAGGATTGAGGTCAGGGCTTTGTGATGGCCACTCCAATACCTTGACTTTGTGGTTCTTTTTGCCGCAACTTTAGAAGTATGCTTGGGGACATTGTCCATTTGGAAGACCCATTTGCGACCAAGCTTTAACTTCCTGACTGATGTCTTGAGATGTTGCTTCAATATATCCACTTAATTTTCCTCCCTCATGATGCCAGCTATTTTGTGAGGTGCACCAGTCCTTCCTGCAGCAAAGCACCCCCACAACATGATGCTGCCACGCCCGTGCTTCACAGTTGGAATGGTGTTCTTTGGCTTGCAAGCCTCCCCCTTTTTCCTCCAAACATAACGATGGTCATTATGACCAAACTGATCTATTTTTGTTTTATCAGACCAGAGGACATTTCTCCAAGAAGTACAATCTTTGTCGCCATGTGCAGTTACAAACTGTAGTCTGTTTTTTTTAATGGCGGTTTTGGAGCAGTGGCTTCTTCCTTGCTGAGTGCCCTTTCAGGTTATGTCGATATAGGACTCGTTTTACTGTGGACATAGATACTTTTGTACCTGTTTCCTCCAGCATATTCACAAGGTCCTTTGCTGCTGTTCTGGGATTGATTTGCATTTTCAGCACCAAAGTACGTTCGTCTCTAGGAGACAGAACGCGTCTCCTTCCTAAGCGGTATGGCGGCTGTGTGGTCCCATGGTGTTTATACTTGCGCACTATTGTTTGTACAGATGATCGTGTTACCTTCAGGCATTTGGAAATTGCTCCCAAGGATGAACCAGACTTGTGGGGGTTTACAATTCTTTTCTGAAGTCTTGGCTCATTTCTTTTGATTTTCCCATAATGTCAAGCAAAGAGGCACAGAGTTTGAAGATATGCCTTGAAATACATCCACATGTACACCTCCAATTGACTCAAATTATGTCTATTAGCCTATCAGAAGCTTCTAAAGCCACGACATCATTTTCTGGAATTTTCCAAGATGTTTAAAGGCACAGTCAACTTAGTGTATGTTAACTTCTGACCCACTGGAATTGATACAGTGATACAGTGAATTATAAGTGAAATAATCAAATCAAATTTATTTATATAGCCCTTCGTACATCAGCTGATATCTCAAAGTGCTGTACAGAAACCCAGCCTAATCTGTCTGTAAACAATTGTTGGAAAAATGACTTGTGTCATGCACAAAATAGATATCATAACCAACTTGCCAGAACTATAGTTTGTTACAAGAAATTTGTGGAGTGGTTGAAAAACGAGTTTTAATGACTCTAAAATAAGTGTATGTAAACCGACTTCGACTGTCTAGGAATTCTCACAGCGAGGGCATGTCTGTGTGATGCTTAGGGTCCCCTTGCTGGTCTTCTCTATGTTGCATGTTCGGCTGCAAACTGGACATCCCGAACAACTGCAGCAGGCAATCCTCATAAACAAGGGACTTCCTCATCTTATGAGGTGGTGTTGACTGGGATGGCCTGTGACAGGGTGGTACAATAGACAATCAAGTGGTAAATGACATTTTTGTTATAAATGCATTTTACAACCAAAATGACTCTACTACTTGTATCTGCTTGGCTGGATGATTAACCTTCTAGTTTATCAAACGTTTCACATAACATACATTACCATTGTTGATGAAGCCATCTGTGTCATCAGGGCAGTAACTCGGGTCAAGCTAATTCTAGGTCCCCACTAGTTAACCCAGCCACAAAGTCATAAAGGCTGTCTATTTCTAAAACGTCTCTTCGTAAAATGTTATTTTAAACATAACCCTAACCACACATATCTTTTTATGCCAAACCTTAAATTAAGACCAAAAAGCAAATGTTTGTTTTCATTCAATTTTGACTTTGTGGAAACCCTAATTCTATGCTTTACAGATGTAGACTGACTGTAGCTCCAGATTGGATTAGATTCAGGCCGGTGACGCCATTACAGTTTGTTGCTCCTAGTTCACTATATTAGTCCGACTCTGACATAAGTTGGCTACCACCACAGCTTCATCCATTATTTTGTTTTTAGTTAAACTAGCGACTCTAGCGAAAGTGAAAACGTTAGCTAGCCTGTCTTGTTTGATCAAAAGATAGCTACGTAACCAGCAATAATGTTATCTAACGTCATTAATTAAGTTATACCAGAGGTCATTATATTCCAGTATCTCTGGTTATACTCACCACCACCGGTCGTTGCACACCAAGCTAACCGTTACTGGTGCAGACTTGGGGAACGACGAACTCCAAGCACCTATTATGACCGTATACTTGGGTCCTTCGCAGGGCATGCAAACCATAGAACTTTGGCTGTGGAGGCATGGTCAATCCTTATAGGGCCTGTGATCCTTTGAACGCATTGTGGGCGATGAATCACCATTCAATGAAAGGAAGTGAAGTGTGCGGATGGGCAATTTGCCTGTGGAGCTTGACAAAAGGGGCATGATTTGTTAACATAATTGTAATCCAAACCCAACCTTAATTTACTCATTGTGACACACTGAGGTTCCAAACAAGACCGTTTTATACAAAGGAAATTGTGTTAGTTAGGGCTGACAGTGAGGAGTCAGTGAGCAGAATCAACAACCTCGGGATAATGACAACAGTTGCTTTGTGAGAAGGTGTTAAAGTTCACAACCATTATTATGTAAATGAAAGCTGAAAAGTACCAGTGGCCTGGCTTTGGCCCCAAGTGAGAGCAGGTCCGCCCGGGGCCATGGACCAGTGTAACGGGCCACCTAGATGGAAACAGACAAGTCTGATCCTTTTGGGTAAAACACAGGGGTAAATCCTGTAAGGAAATGCACCATTATTGCTGTATGGATTCAGAGACCCCCCCCCCCTCAGCTCCGTGGATTTGTCATAGAGATCCAGTGCCCACGTCTGATGTTGGAAGAGAAGAATGTGACTGTGTGGGATGGATGCTGCTGGTGTGGGGTGGTTAGGTGCTGGTAAACCTGGTATCTAGAGACTTTAGTCATTGAGAGTCCAAGTTTCATTCATGCATCACTTCAGTGGGTTGGAAGAGAGATCAGAGTTAAAAGAGGGATGCATTGGAGCAATGAGCCAGCATGTGTCTCTCCACAGGGACTCTCAAGTTATATGTGTCAAAACAACTGGGAGACCAGGTTGTGGTTTGTATTAAACTACGTAGGGGGTCTATCTAGTATTGAGTCAACAACACTAATGTCAGCATCTGTTGGCTGACACTGAAGGTCTCAGCGAGGGATCATAGTCTCAGATCAAAATGTAGCACAGTGACAGACAGTGGCCTAAATCTGGCTTGCCTACTACTTACTTAAATTGCGTACTGTCTAATAATCATAATACTGTTTAGTAAAAAGTATGCAGTATGCCATGGCCAAAACATACCAATTTTGGTGCATTCAAGGCAACTGGGAATTCAGAAACAAAACAAGCTCGGACTGTGAAAAACTGTGGCGTCGATGATCTCTAGAAAAATACCTGAGTTTTTGACTTGTAAAAAGAGTTGGAGGACGCTGGAGATCCTGAAAAAACACAAAATGAAATACAACATTAACCAAAACATGGGCAAAGTAACGTAAACTCGTACATCGCCTTGGTCCGTACAATTGCCCTTATTTTAGCGCCCCAAAAACATAATACTTCAAGATCAACTGTAATTTCAATACCATTGTAAAGCACAATTTCTCCCCTTTCCAACAGAATCAATTACATGACCTAAACGTTGTCCGTTTCTGCATAATTTAAGCAGGCAATGAGCCCCATCGGGTCTTTTTAAAAATGGCGGGTGGGGAAGTGAAACTAATGCGTGATAGTGAGAAGGAGAGATGTTGTGTGGGAAAATTGCTTTTTTTCACTTGATCTGTCCATCTTATCACCTTATCGCCTCTAAAATATAAATAAAACTCTATAAAGAGTTTATATAATGTGTCATTACATACCTATTTGAAGGTTTGTGTCGAATTTGAATCGGGTTTTTAGGGAGGTGCTAAAGTGATCTTAGAAGTAAACAGCGGCTTTGAGAATGATGATCGCATGCAATGATGACGAAAAAAATGACTAGGTATCCCCCTTACCCCCATCACTGTCCATTTCTTGTTTTTAAAGGATGAGAGAAGTGCTACACCTGGTGGAGAGAGATTGTAGGACAGAAATAGTTGCTTTATGCGTGCTGTACGTTACGACATGACACGTCAAGATGTAACGGAGGGTCAGTTTTTTTCAACTTTTCTCCACTACTATAGAGCCATTACCATCTCGATCAACGTTTGAATAGAAACCTAGTTCACACCCCCGATTTTGACGTCAACACAGTTGCTACAGTCCCAATAGTTTTCTTTGTAGCCTCGTTTGAATATTGCGGTTGTGCACATTTGTACGGAACGGGGTGAGTTTACGTTAGAGTTGTGTGAACTTTCTGTAGACAGCTAGACTTCCACATACTTTATCACATTGGAGTTGCCAAGGTGAAACACGTAATGAGTGCAGCTTCCCATTACTTTCACCATAACAACTTAGGTTCAATGAAACTAGCTAGACCCATTCAGAGTGTAAACGTTCAGGTAGAACCTAATATTGCATAGCATGAATACTAGAATCAGTTCAACACAGATAAACCAACGTGACAAATCAGGAGACCTAGAAGAAAAGAGAAGTGTTGGGACCAGCACCACTGTGGAAAATAGGAGCGTTAGCTATAGCTAGTGGCAGCGCAGTGCAGTGGCAAGAGAGCTAACTATGTCCACATGACTTACTCAAAACATTTTTTTTGCTGCATTTCTCCTGCTGTTTTCACCACTGAATGAAATCCTTAGTATTGTCATCAGACCCTATAACAGTTTGAAAACAAGCCCTGGTATTTACAACAAGTAGTTAACGAGCCAGTTAACTAAGTTAATGTTAAATGTGAAGTCATCGCAAGCAAGTAACCCTGTAGCTAACGTTAATGTTAAAAACAGTCATAACTTCTAGTCCTACTGAACTGAAGCACGTAGCTAGCTTAAGGCGCAGCGGACTTGTTTTCAAAGATAACGTTACAATGAAATAGTCGTAATCATTTAAGGAGAACAAAAACTAGCTACTTACATTGAACACCACCGCAGAAGCTTTGCTATTCGCCATCTTACATGTTGTTTTGTTTCTTACTTAAAGAGATCTAGCTGACTAAACTCGCAGCCCCCCTATTCCAATGCATTGTGGCTGTGTATGCGTTTAACTCATACTTGGATTTCGAAAATTCACAGACTATAAAATGTTTTGTTTTCGCATACTCAAACGGCCTACTATTTAGGACGCAAGTATGGGTACTCCTACACAGCCAGTGACTTGACGGTGGGATCACTTCTGAATTTTGATCTCTGGGTGTCAGTTGATTACTGTACTGTACGTCTGCTTCCAACTCACACTCTCAAACACATAGATCCCCTGAACGCAGCTCACTCTCCAGAAATCACCTGCATTCTGATAAACTGTTCACACACCTGTATGTCATTATCACACACAATTTAGTTCAGTTCTTTGCACCCCATCATTGTGAGGTATTGTTTGTTTTGTGACACACTTCTATTGGGAGCGCTGGGTTTCACCGTAATTTAATCCTCCCGTGTATGATTGTTTTTACCTGCCTCACTAACGACGTCTTTTGCCTACCGGGTTTCCTGTTATCAACCGATTGCCTGATCTCCCGGATGACGTTACTATCCTTTTCCCAGCCTGTACTGTTGCCTTTTTGGACCCCATGTGTATGACCTTCTGCCTGCCCCTGGACCCAGCTACCTGCCTCCTCCTGTGGTCCTTTACAAATAAACACCTGCTGCGCTTGAAACCAGCTCTCTGTCTCCCATCATGTGCATTACAATTGCGATGTTAGATTCAAAACCATTGCCTGAGAGGAGCAAATACATCTTTCAGCTCTGCATGTTTCACGTCATAACGTCTTTAAACAGTGCAGACAGATAAGCAAACAAACGGTCAAGTGACGCAATGTGGTGATATCACGCCATCGTTGGATCCACTTAACCCGCGATGCTCTACAAAGCATGATTTATGTCGGAGAATCCTGTGAGGTTTGAACTGTCAGGATAATGCAACACGGTATGGACAGACTATTTTAGCCTCAGATACCTTGGGGCGTCCAGCCAGGTGTAGGTTAACAGGAGACAGTGGAGCTCTGAAAGGTCTGGAGGCACAAACCTGTAGCTCCTCCGTGAGGCTGAACTTTACGATCCCTGCATCTCAGATTGGTTTGGGCCACGGGCGGCACCAGAGCAAACATTTCTAACTCGGTCTCATCTACCTATGCCACCTCCTATCCTCGCGCTATCCTTTACTTTCAGCAAAGTTCAGGTGTACTGTACAAAGTTCTCAAGGACACTGTTGAATAAGCGGCTGTGATTTGGACTTCAAATATTGGATTGTTCATCTTCTGCTCGTTTTACTTGTGTATATTTTGTCATTGGTCAATAATATAATTATTTATCTGATGAAAGGCTTTAATCAATACTGGAGCTAACAAGCTCAGCTATACAATAGGTTGAATCAAGCTTTGCAGTCACAGTAAATCTAGGTAGGTCTATTAATCAGACCCAGTTATATAACCAGGGAGAGAAAGGCTCTATTCAGGTGTAGCCTAGAGCTTTACTCTACTCAACTTTTCTACTCAGTTTTTTCTCCGAGAGACACATTCAGTGAAGTTCAGGGTGAAAGTGTTTTCCGCGGCCCACCTAGTTCAACCAAGTGTTCAGCTTCTTATTAAGTGCTATTGAGCATAGTTCATTGCCAGGTTACTGACTGAAGTATTTCATGGGTATGTGAAGGCATAGGAACATTGCTGTCGAGTGATTTTTTTTTTTTTACTGTATAGTCAACTCAAATGGCTTGTAACAGTCTCCCTATTTGAGTAGATAGACCAGGTGGTGCTTAGCAGAATGTATCCAGAAGTAAAGCCAATTAGCGAGGTAGTAGGAATCCCTCAGTGAATACCTATTTATGGTATTGTGTAACACAGATGTCTCTGAGGGTAGCCTACTTGTGAGTGGGTTAGGAATGGGGGCATGAAGAGTATGTGAGGGATTTGATGCAATCAGGATGGAATTGAATCAAAGCGCAGTGGGAAAGACTGTGCAGCTGTGACACAGGTAGGTTTGAGACCGGTGGACTCTGAGGAGGAAGAGGCATCCCCCATCCTCACTTCTTTCCAGCCAAAGACACTTCAGAAGAAGCCCATAATGAATAGCAGAGAGTTTAAACAGTAGGAATTGCTGTTTCTTTTCTCTTCGTTGCTCGTCAAATTCCTGTGTCCTTTTGATTTTCCACGCTGCTCAAGGATGGAGCTGATATTTAATTAACTTGGCCCGTATCCTAGAAGTGGTGCCTGTCTGCGACTATCTTCCCAGAGGCTGCTTTGAGTTAACAGCAGGTAGTAGCTGGGCATTAAGCTGAAATTACAGCACACTCTCTTAAATACACATTATTTTGTCAAATTCCTTCCCATTCGTCACAGATAAAGGTGAGAGCCCATGGATTAGGCTGCTTTATAGAATGTGTCTTTCTCTGGGCTGATAAAGCCAGGTGCTATTGATGGACTGACCTACTTAATTGTGTTCCTTCTGCAAAGTCCCCTAGCTGAAAACTGAAAATTGCTCTTCCTTCCCTTTGTGGTCAATAAGCTGCAGATTGCTGATAAGTACATTTTGTCCAGAGGAGAAAAGTAAAGCCCAGGGAGTCTAGAAAGGGAACAGTGGTGCTGTGGACCATTTATACAGCCATTGTCTGTGACTTGCCTGTCCTGTCAGTGTCAATGTCAGGATGGGTTCTGACTAGGGCTGTGGTGGTCATGACATTTTGTCAGCAAGATATTGTCACGCAAAATACGGAATATGTATTTTGATTTCTAAGGCAGTCTAAGGTTTGTATCATTCATAACTAAAGTTGTCAAATAACTCTAAATCTACCATATAGGACCTGTTTCAAATGATCAATTTAAGGAATGGGAAAAATATCCTTAATATTTTATTCAGCAAAGTTCAATTACATTCTTCTTACTATAAAATCATAGAATATAAAATAATGGCATGGGACTTATAAGCATATCTTGTCTGCTAAATGAGCAAGCCTACAGCCTATGGCATAGTGCATAGCCAGATAACATACAGTGGGCCAACTCATATTCTGTTCTTCTGAAATACATATAATGTTTCTTTAGGGCTGCCTAAAATAATGGATTTTTTGTAATGGTGTATATTCAACTGATTTATTCAACTTTTTTAAATGTAGATGTTCCAAAGGCTCACATCAGAGGCTTGTAAACTCAGCAAAAAAATTCAAATGTTCCCTTTTTTTCTGTTTTCCAGGACCCTGTCTTTCAAAGATAATTTGATCTTAATTGTAAAGGGTTTAAACATTGTTTCCCATGCTTGTTCAATGAACCATGAACAATTAATGAACATGCACCTATGGAACTGTCATTAAGACAATAACAGCTTACAGACGGTATGCAATTATGGTAACAGTTATGAAAACCTAGGACACTAAAGAGGCCTTTCTACTGACTCTGAAAAACACCAAAAGAAAGATGCCCAGGGTCCCTGCTCAACTGCGTGAGTGTGCCTTAGGCATGCTGCAAGGAGGCATGAGAACTGCAGATGTGGCCAGGGCAATAAATTGCAATGTCCATACTGTGAGACGCCTAAGACAGCGCTACAGGGAGACAGGACGGAGAGCTGATCGTCCTCGCAGTGGCAGACCACGTGTAACAACACCTGCACAGGATCGGTACATCCGAACATCACACCTGCGGGACAGGTGCAGGATGGCAACAACAACTGCCCAAGTTACACCAGGAACACACAATCACTCCATCAGTGCTCAGACTGTCTGCAATAGGCTGAGAGAGGCTGGACTGAGGGCTTGCAGGCAACAACGTGGCCAATGGGCACAAACCCACCATTGCTGGACCAGACAGGACTGGCAAAAACTGTTCTTCACTGACGAGTCGCGGTTTTGACTCACCAGGGGTGATGGTCAGATTCGTGTTTATCATCGAAGGAATGAGTGTTACATCGAGGCCTGTACTCTGTAGCGGGATCGATTTGGAGGTGGAAGGTCCATCATGGTCTGGGGCGATGTGTCACAGCATCATCGGACTGAGCTTGTTGTCATTGCAGGCAATCTCAACGGTGTGTGTTACAGGGAAGACCTCCTCCTCCCTCATGTGGCACTCTTCCTTGAGGCTCATCCTGACATGACCCTCCAGCATGACAATGCCACCAGCCATACTGCTCGTTCTGTGCGTGATTTCCTGCAAGACAGGAATGTCAAGTGTTCTGCCATGGCCAGCGAAGAGCCCGGATCTCAATCCCAATGAGCATGTCTGGGACCTGTTGGATCGGAGGGTGAGGGCTAGGGCCATTCCCCCCAGAAATGTTGGGGAAATTGCAGGTGCCTTGGTGGAAGAGTGGGGTAACATCTCACAGCAAGAACTGGCAAATCTGGTGCAATCCATGAGGAGATGCACTGCAGTACTTAATGCAGCTGGTGGCCACACCAGATACTGACTGTTACTTTTGATTTTGACCCCCCCCTTGTTTAGGGACACATTTTTCCATTTCTGCTAGTGTGTGGAACTTGTTCAGTTTATGTCTCAGTTGTTGAATCTTGTTATGTTCATACAAGTATTTACACATGTTAAGTTTGCTGACAATCAACACAGTTGACAGTGAGAGAACATTTATTTTTTTGCTGAGTTTATGTGATTGTATGCGTGAAGGCCTAGAGATGCTAAACATGTTAATGGTAGGGCTGTCCCAGACAAAAAAAATATTGGTCAACCATTCGATTTTTGGGGGGAAATGTGCATTTTTTCATATTTAGACACATCCTATGTTACACACTAAAGCATAAACTGGTTTATAGAAATGTTTGAAAATGTATAAACAAATAAATTAAATGATATCACATTTACATAATTATTCAGACACTTTACTCAGTACTTTGTTGAAGAATCTTTGACAGCGATTACAGCCTCAAATCTTCTTGGGTATGACGCCACAAGCTAGGCACACCTGTATTTGGGGAGTTTCTCCCATTCTTCTCTGCAGATCTTCTCAAACTCTGTCATGTTGGATCGAGAGCGTCGCTGCACAGCTATTTTCAGGTCTCTCCAGAGATGTTGGATCGGGTTCAAATCTTGGCTCTGGCTGGGCCACTCAAGTACATTCAGAGACTTGTCCCGAAGCCACTCCTGCGTTGTCTTGGCTGTGTGGTTAGGGTCCTTGTCCTGTTGGAAGGTGAATCTTCGCCCCAGTCTGAGGTCCTGAGCGCTCTGGAGCAGGTTTTCATCAAGGATCTCTCTGTACTTTGCACCATTCATCTTTCCCTTGATCCTGACTAGTCTCCCAGTTCCTCCCGCTGAAAAACATCCCCACAGAATGATACTGCCACCACCATGCTTCACCGTAGGGATGGTGCCAGGTTTCCTCCAGATGTGACGCTTGGCATACAGGTCAAATAGTTCTATCTTGGTTTCATCAAACCAGAGAATCTTTGTTCTCATGGTCCGACAGTCCTTCAGGTGCTGTCATGACTCTCCTGTGAGGATCCAAAGGATCAGGTTACAGTGGGTCAGCTCTACAGGGCTCTCTCTCTCCCGCAGAGGGGGAGAGCGATGGATGAGGGGGTTTTATGACACCTCACTCATTGTAAACCATACAGTAGGCAGCAGACGATTC